>NW_026892595.1:17077500-17677500 GCF_033815535.1 Pezoporus flaviventris | reverse complement strand
CTTACAAAGCCAGGTTCCTGATGTCAACAGAAACCATGCCAAAGCACCTTATGTTTTCTCTTCCAGATCATTAGCTTAAACACGTACACTGATTTTGCTACTGTGCCTTGGGCACACATCCAGATTAATCTCCCTGGAGCCTTGATATGCAGTTGTTCATTATGGTCTTTTTCCTGTCACTTAACCAAGCCTTTGAATACACCAGACTTTGCCCTTAGCATGCAATAATGTCCTTCCCAGGGCATTATTACAAAACAACATTTGCTGCCTTGGGTAAGAAACACTAATGGACTGGGAAAATAGGGTTTTGTTGGGGTTTTGTTAATTTTGTTTGTGTTTTCTTTTTTCCTTTACAGTAGTGATGATGACTTAGAGAATCAGGTTATAACAGCCAAGAATTGTCTGCCCTTAAATTGTTGGGCAGTGTTGGCAAATGGAAGGTAAAACTTGGAGTTTCAGATGCCTCAGCTCAGCTAATCTGGGGGGTGGGAATGGTGAAGAGGAAGGGGCACACTTCTGGGTTAACATCTTCAGTTAATGCAACATCTTTGCATTCCTCAAAAGCTGACAACATAATTTAAGATGCCTATATACCAATACTGTATTACAGGCCCTATGGTTTGTGTTGCACATCTGTGCTGGGATGCACATTCAAGACAGAATGACTGAGTTGGTACTTCACATGATGCTGCTCCTCCTTGCAAAGGAGTCAACAAAGAGAAAGCAGGACATCCCACCAGGCAGCCTCAGTGCTGCTTCTCTCCAGTCACCTCACAGGGAGGAAAGGGCAGAAAATCTCCATGGGCAGTCTCAGTTCTTCCCTGCAATCTTGAATGTTGGATGGCACAGCAAGAGCTGTGTCACCACAGTCCTGGGTGTTTAGAATATTTTGAGGCCTCTTAATGAGTAATATTTTTCAAATGAGTAGAAAAATATGTATGGGGTATCAGGAGCTGCTCCTCATCAGGTCTCCTCAATATTCTTTCTGCAGCTATGAAAGAGAACCGAAACAGAGTGCAACAAATTTGCCCATATAGAATTTGTGGAGATTTTCCTGTGTCACTCCCTTGATTTGCAGTGCCTAGCAAGAAGAGGCAAGAAAAGAAAGGACTACCTTATTTCCTGCTGCATGAGAGACCTCAAAGGATGAGCCTTATGTTGCCTTCGGGGAGTCATGTCCAGTTGAAAAACTGGGCAGACTAGAGATGAGGGAAATGCATCAAGAGGAGTGACCACCATTCCCACCATTTGGGGTTGCAGAGCATCCTCCTGGAAGGTGGCAGAGAATTTCTAGTTTAGGATGGCCATACATTAATATGATACATTGAGACATGCCCTGCCTGAAAGGCTCAAATAAGAAAATGAAGTAAAAAAAAGACAATTCTTTTCATTGTTGTTTATAGCTTGGATTTTATGTACTATATTGCATTAGGGGTCTGCACCTGAAAACCAAGAGCCTTGGCATGAGGTTCTGCACACCAGATGCAACACCTTATCATGACACTGTGTATGTGTCTGTATGTATGTGCTGAGGTGCAAGTTGGGTATCTAAACACCCTTTCTCATGACCAGTCAGATACCTAGATATCTAGAGGACCCCAGAAAGCTGTCAGCCCCTCCTGAAGCAGACACCTACTTCTGGCCAGCTGTATAGCCCTCCTGTCTTCAGTGGCAGAGATCAACTGACCATAATGGGACCCCAGAAACTTGTGGTGCATGGAGGCACCTGTGTTTAGGTAGCTTTAGCGGTAAACTGGCTCCGAGCTAATTCAGCTACCTAAAAATAGACACCCGATGCTATATGAGGAGCCCTGGATGTACTCTGTCTTTCTCTCATCTGTCACTCCAGAAGACCAGAGATCTTCCACAGGTCCTTTGTCAGGTCTGCAGTCCCATGCAAATACCTTGGAAGGACATGTGTGGCTTTCTCAAGTATCACTGAACATTTATGTTTAGGTAAATGTCTCAAGTCCCCTTACTAGTTCTGGGTGCTTGTGCGAGGCTGGGAATACAGAGCCCAAAACAACATCACTGCTGTGTCATAGCTAATGGAACTGCAGAAAATGCCAGAGGGATCATTGCAGATGAGCCCTTCTGGCTGCTGGCAGAAGCTTTGTCAGCTTCCCAGCTGCCTCTGGGAAGCTAGTCACCAGTGGCTGCACTTCCAAGTGTTGCAGGTCTGCCTGAGTTTGGGGCTGACTATGGTGCTATGGGACTGCAGGAGACAGCATGAGGCTCACCTCTTGGAGCCCTGAGCCACACTTACTCCACCTGGGACACCAAAATACCAGCTACTGGGTGGACTTTTTACATAAAATTAGGAGCTATCTCTAACTCATGCTAACTGTTAAACACCATGAGGCATAGTGAGAAATCAGAGGCATTGAGAACCCTTTACTGAGTGTTTATTCTTATGAGTGGTTTTCTCTTCCTAGCAGTTTTACCGTCCACAATGTTCCTGGTTGATTTTTAACAAATTAACTGGGAAACAGGGTGGAATACCTGGCAGGGATACTTGCCTTTCCTCCAATCACTGTGGTGCGCAGTACGATCGGTAACGTGCATTGCAAAGGGTATTGGTGACTCAGAGTCACTCCCCTGCTTACAAAGGGTATGACTGGAGAAATTCAACCTTCCTGCAGGGGTGGATACAATGGTTTATACCGCTCTAGGTATTTACAGGTATGTTTCATTGCTTCACAGACACTAGGAAGGCTGTTTGCTCAGGCATAAAACTTCATTTGTGTTGACACAGAAGCACTTGTTTGCGCTTAGTTAGGCCCTGTTATAAAACCCTTTGAACCCACTGGACAACTTTCCCTTGCTTGTAATCAGCTTTGCCTCAGGTTTTACATAAACGCACAATGAAGAAAGCTTCATTCAAACTCAGACCAAGGACACTCTTACATTTTTTATTATCCATGTTACTTATGGGGCTGCCCAGAAGCCTTCTGCTGATCCAAATCTCTTCATCTGCTTTGCCTCCATGAGCCTTGCCCTCCTGTTCCTCTGTTCTCCCTACTCCTGCTACTGGTGCCAGGCTGTGCCCACTCTGAGCATACCTTCTGTAGCTGAAGGATAGGAACAGTACTTTGGAGGCATGTCACATTTCCAAAAGCCTTTTAAAGATTTTTCAAGGCCACTGGATGATCAGTTCACTTGAAGGAAAAAGTAAAAATAAAAATCACAGCACCTTCTGCATATTCCCAGGCTTCTGCCCTTTGAACAGCCACATCCATGTCAGAACAGCTGGAAAAAAATGGCAAAACTATTCACTGGAGTGCCATAAATTAATGCAGGCAGACCCTGAGAATTATATTGCAGAGATTAATATTCATGGCTGACTGAAAAAGATGTTTTCATCCTTTTCCTTTGCTCTGCAGCAGAATGATATTCTCCACCTGTAAGTATTGATGTTACGGGAGACGAGGTGTCTTGACTTTAAATCTGCACTACTGCAATCAAACCAAACAGCAAAGAACTGCAGATCGCCCCATTTCTTCTCAGGAATGAGCACACCCACTGCTATAGGAAATGAACGTTTTGAGGGAGAAGGTGTCCTCAAACAGCACACTCTTTCAGAGGGGACTGTTTCATTTCATAAGAACAGAAAGAAGATTCCAGCAAAGCTGTTGAAAATTAAAGGCTAAAATAAATGCTCTTCACCATTTCTTTAAGGTATAACACCGGAAGGTTTGGTGTTTTTTTAAACATAAACATTTCTGTCAGAACAGCAGCATATCGGTGTACATTATGTTAAGCTTTCACTTTTTTTTTTTTTTGTAATCATAGAATCAGAAGCAGTTCTTGTTCTGAATTTTATAGAATATGGGTATGGAATACAGAATATATGTAATGGATCAATAGGTCTTCTACAAGCACGTCTGAGAACTGCTGATGTAATTCACTGTTCTGTAACATGCTTCTAACATATGCTAACACTTTATTTTCTTTTTCAGGCAATAAAAAGGTGTAATATAACGTGGGATCAACATATTACCCAGTGTAAATGATAAATATTGGAGTAGTTATAATTCATCTTTAGACCGCATACCATATCCACTGAAATCTGTGACAAGCTTCCCATTGACACCAGTGAACTGTGGACAAAGCCAACATGGTTTGAGCTGCTGACCAGTACAGAAGACACATACACACCTGAAGATGTCTGGAAGACAACAAGCAAATTACTTTTTAACTCTTTCAGAGTGCAAGACCAGACAAGAGGTGGCCTCACTGTGCTACTCACCATGAGGTCTGCAGTATAGCATGCGTTGTGCTGGAGGTATTTATGATCAAGTGACACAGCTGAGGAAGAAGAGGTATGTGACATACATTTAGATACTCAAGACACATTGACCAAAAATGTGTATATGAACATATGGCCAATTTAAAGGCACTGAACTGGCTGACAGCCCTTGCTTCAGCCCCATCCAATGCAGTGCAAACCTTATACTGGAAAACATTGAGCTCCAAACACCCCAGACCAAAGGAAGATCAGCTCTCAGGCTTTCTCTACAAGCCAGGTGAGACCAAAAGCCCATTCACGCTGTGGAATGGTGGTGCAGAGATGCCATTGTCTCTGAGATGTGTGTCCCTGCTCAGCAAAGCTAGCAGTGTGTCCTTGTGTCCATGGCCACCGAGAGCTTGTCTGGGATAAAGGGGCTTTGCCCGCAACTGGAGACAGAAGGGCAGGACTCTTCTAACAGCACGCAACAGTGACCAGCCACAGCTTGTGCTCATTTCACACAGCTGAGGCTGTTTTAAAAACAGGATTAAGAGTGTCCAAACCCTGAACAATGAGAGGGCCTGCTTCAATACGGCTGGAAGATTATTCCAGCTGTTTGGGGCTGGGAGCCTAAGAAAGTGAAGCTTGCCTCCCATAGTCAGTGAAGCTCCAGACACCTGGATGTGAATAGCTTGGTTTAAGCAGAGGGCAGACAGGCAGCTAGTGCTACATAAAAGGACACAAAACGACATTGTGAATAAGGAGTGAATTATTATAAACCTTAAAAATACCCTTCAGAAAACACGTGGTGGCTGCTCAGTTGCTCGCTGCTGGCTCTTTTGTTCCCATTGCAGCTTCTCAGCCCTTTTTTTTTAATCTTTATTTTTTTTGTAACGACAAACACTGTCTGAGTATCCAGCACGGCCTCCTCCAGCCGGAGCAGGCGGCTGCAGGAAGCAGCGGTGTATCTTGGCATTGTTCTGGCAGCCTCTGGTGCCAGACGCAGGGAACCACGGGGACATCATGTTCCCTGCCAGCTGCACCAGGAGCTTAAAAACATGTTTATGCCGAATCAGCAAGAGCCGCCCAGGCAAGTCACACCACTGCTCTCCCTCGCTTTCAAGGCTGCTGGAAGGAGCAGCGTCAAAGTTCAAGCCCATATTCGAGTCTGTTCCAGGCGCTGCTGGATTCTGCTCCTGCCTGCCTGGAGCCACTCACCTGCACTAGTGCACCCAGGTCACCCGAAAATGAACGGGAGCCAGGGCTGTCCCTCTGCCCTTCTCCCTGCCCTGCGTTGGAAAGGGCAGCTCTCCCTGTGCTTGAGAAGGTGCCAGCCACAGATCAGGACTTGGCGCCATGTAATAGAAAACCCTCCCACACGCACACCACGTCTGGGAGACAGCAGATAGTGTGTCCCAGTCAGCTGCAAAACGAGTTCCCTCCATCGTGATCGTCTCCAGGCAGGATGTTCCCTCTGCAAAGGTCTTGAGAGGATGGCAAAGGGACGAGGTTGTTAGGAGGACACTGAGTGCTTAGCTCAGGTACGCCCGTAAAGGAGAGAGATGAGTGCTGCATTAAGTGCCTAGCAGGAAGGAACCACGATGGTGATAGCACAGTGTGCCAGGTACCAGGGGAGTTTCAGCCAGCTGGAAAGAAAAGTAGGAGAGTTGGGTTACAGAGGCACCCAGATCCCTGCGGCCATATTAGGGTGTCTCAGCCATCTCCATCCAAAGCTTGCTAATGCCATGTGTCTGCCTGGGATGGGGATGTGTGCTCTCCAGTTTGTTAAGGTCCCTCTGAGCGTCCTCAGCTCCCCCTGAGAAGTGCAAGAGAAAATGGTTGGGTTTGAAGTCTGAACTTGCAGTCACTGTAGTGGGAAGCTGCTCTCCATGAAGGGGCTACCATGCTGGTGGCTTAGGAGTCCTTTGTGCCAGGGGTCTTTGGGTGTACCAGGGGGTGAAGGCACACCGGATTGTTGACTGTGGCCAAATGGAGAGTCTTGTGTTCAAAAGAACAATCATCAGCTTCAAGTATCATAAGTCACAGTTCACATCCCTCAAAATGCTGATTCTCATTGTTAAATAAATGAAGCTTAATGTTTTTGGTTTACACTGCATTTGTTTGGGTTCTTTTTCTAGTTTGCTTTGGACTTCACCTCCAGACGTGCATGACCACTCTCCCAGGTTTATTGAGACACTCAGTTTTCACCATGTGAAAAACTATGATATCACTTCTAATGCCAATTCTCTTTCTCCCTCAGTTCTTACCCACCACTACTCAGACCAGCTGAGCTCCTACATCTCCCCTGTGTGGCACAGATCCTGCCACATCTGCCAGTTTCCACCCAGCCAGGCTGCACTGGTTTGTCCAGGGCAGAGTGCAACTACTGCTCCAGCAGCACAAAAAGAAGCTGCCAGAGATAAATGGCTTCATAGACAGGGCCTTTGCTGATGAAGCTCAGATATTTAGAGGGTTCTTGTGTCAATAGGAGCCAAGGTTGCTGGTTTGTACTTCTTTCCACACCACTGGAGGATGCAGAATTTGATTTCAGGGGCAGCTGGCAGGGCAAGGAGTCTCTCCCATGTTTCTGTTTATAGGGTAGGAACTTCCCACCATGCTGGCAGATGAAACGTGTGAGCACAGCTCGCCTCAGCTGGTGCTCAGCAAGGCAAGGCACACTGCCTGCCCCCCCAGATCTATCCAGCGTTTGGATTTCATCCACGTGCAGTATGAGTGAGGGGCATTTGATTGAAGGCTTTGTTTCAGCAGGTTGGGAAATCCACACGTGGTAGAGTGTGGCACAAACCCACAGAACCACAGGGGAGCAGAAAGGGGTAGTGGCTCCTCCATTCTTGCTAAAAGAGGGCGCTGTGGCAGACTAGCAGTAGCACCATGTCACATACCAGAGGCTACACAGCCAGGAGGGGAAGACACACTGCTCTCACGCATCCATATCCTCAGGATAATCCAGTGTTACACAGCTCCAAGCACTGCCGCTGGCACTTGCCACCCTCCTCTCCCAAAGCTGCTGGCATTTGACACCTTCCCAAAGCTGAGCCCCCCAGTACTGCAGCACACATCCAGAGAAACAGCAAAATAATATGCAAATATTATTCTAAACAACAGGGCTGGGAAGGACTAAAAGTTCCTGCGTTAACCCCTCCGAATTATTGCTAATTAATGCAGTAAAAACAGCAAGGCAACTGGGTCTCAGTTTTAAACTGGAATGCTGCTATCTGATCTTTAAGGTCCCTTCCAACTCTAACCATTCTATAGTTCTAGGATTCTAGGATATTCTGCAGGTCACACCAGGCTCAATTAGAGTCCTTTAAGATCAGGGCAATGCCATGGTACATACTGTATGCCATCTACCCAGCAGCTGCAAATTACACCATCAGTGTATTGACATATAAAAAGAGAAATGTTACAGTTAAAAAAGTATTAGTTCTTTTCTTTCCAGCTGATCAAAGCTCCTTCAGTTGAGAAGAGTTTGACTTTGTTCGTGTTTTGCTTCTCATGTGTGTTAAGCCTTCCAATACCTACAGGAGGCCTCCAGGAAATCTGGAGAGGGACTTTTTACAAGGATGTGTAGTGACAGGACAAGGGAGAATGGCTTTAAGCAGAAGGCAGATTTAGGTTAACTATCAGGAAAAAATTCTTTACTATGAGGGTGGTGAGGCACTGGCACAGGCTGCCCAGAGAAGCTGTGGCTGTTCCATCCCAGGCAGTGTTCAAGGCCAGGTTGGATGGGGCTTTGAGCAACCTGGTCTAGTGGAAGGTGTCCCTGACCACAGCAGGGAGGTTGGAACTAGGTGATCTTTAAGGTCCCAAACAAAAGCTACCAAAACCTGATATAAAGTGGGAAAGAAAGAAAGAAATCACTGAAATTCTGTGCTGTGGGAGAAATGGACCCAGATGACAGACTGGGGTCCAGATTTCCACAAAGGTGTACTTCAGAGCTGCTGGCATCAAGAGTTTTGCTCACCACAGAAAAGAGGCAGAAAGCATGCCCTTGAGTTCAGGGCAGCCATGCACCTTTTCCACAGCAGTGAACTTGGAAACAGCAAGATAAACTCACAGAAGGGTTGGCTCAGCTTTGGGGGGTAGATCTAATTCAGCGGACTTGGATGCAGCTGGGTTTTTATGGACAGTTTTACTCTGCATGGATGTTAAAATACCTGTATTACTTTATGTCATGAAATGGCTTTGCCCTGACCACAGTGATGTCTCTGCTCTCCAGTGTGCTGTGTACCTGCAGTCAGCCCAGGCATTGCCCTGCCCTTCAGCAATGCCTGCTTTTTTGTACTGTGTTAACCAATGTCCATGTATTTATAGGGCACACAATTCTGTTCCCTGCTTTATAGCATGTTATTATGAAGTAGACTGCCTGTATTGCTTCTCTTTTTTTTTCCTGCACCTTTTTCTTCACATCTTAGCAGTTTTTTATTCTTAGTTCCTGACCAACTACTCATTTTTATAGGGTTATCTGAAAAGGGTAAAGATCCTTATTTTTGACCAGAATTGTATGGATTCAGCCCCCTTCCCTCCCACAAATAGACAGCAAGAAGTAGTGCAACTCCCTGCTGTCAGTTACTACTGACGTAATCTAACTCAGTGCTAATTGCAGTACCAGTAGCCTTAGCTGCCATATCAATTGCACTGTTACAAGGTTAAAATGAGGTGTGATTCTAGCACTAGGCAAAAGGGTGATACCTGAATTCCTAGCTAGCCCCAGCCTGAAAGAACAGAACTGAACAGTTCACCAGTGATGTAAAAATCATCCCATGCCCTGCTGCCCTTGTTTCAAACACCTTAATTGTAATGTAGCAGCACTCCACAGGGTGCCTGTGTAAGGTAAAGGACAACATGCAGCTGCCACTTGCTAAGAAAATGTTAACCGTACTAAAATCAGACAGGTCGTTGGAATGTGTAATACCCATTGTCACCTTTCCACTTTGTGTCTTTTGAAGCTTAAGATGCATTTGGAGAAATAGTCAGAAACAAATTTCTGAGCAGCCAACCAATTTTACCTGACAGTTGCTGTATATAGTGATCTTTTCTGACCCACTCGTCTGCTGTACCACAGGTCCCTGCCGCTCTACAAATAGAGACTGTGGAAGATCTTTCTACTGCTTTAGTATAATTCATGGGGAGGTTGAGGTGTCAGATGCTAGCCTGGCTTTGGCATCTCTGCTAATAGCATGTTCTACACTGTCATTTAGTAGAATAGCAAACCCTAGGAAGTACACGGAAATTCTACTGCCATATCCTGAAAGTAAATGGAAATATTGCTATGTCTGACCCATCTATATCTTGCAGCATTTTAGAAAAGCAACAGCAGCCCTTCATGAGCCCTGCAGACCTTGCAGTGCACCAAAAAGCTGGCATGCCTCTTTGGCTTCTTTGAGTTTCATAAAGGTATATAATAACAGAGGCCATCCCAGACTGTTTCAATCTTCCTTTCAGTCATAAAGACTGAACGTTTGCATGTTTAATTTAAAGATACTTGTCCCATGAGCAAAATCTGCTGCCAAAAGCATTAGTGTGTTTCCAAAGGATAGTCCTCAAATATGAATGAGCTGGGGCCCTGTGATCATTTTAATTGGTCCAGCAGTGCTTGCAGCTAAAAGTAAAGCTGCCACCTTTCATGGCACGCCAGACCTTTTCCCCTACCCCACCATATTTGTTTGTGTTCCTAACATTTAATGAAAATGGTTGTCAATGTTGCTCAGCCTGGCAGATTGATATAAATTCATG
This sequence comes from Pezoporus flaviventris, assembly GCF_033815535.1. Lineage (NCBI taxonomy): Eukaryota > Metazoa > Chordata > Aves > Psittaciformes > Psittacidae > Pezoporus > Pezoporus flaviventris. Next base: position 17,667,515 of record NW_026892595.1, on the reverse strand, counting down.
ATCACAGCAGTTAACTTGATTCTGTCAAAACTGGTGTATAGGCTGTACGATCTTGTCCCATGGAGAGAAGAAATTTTTTTTCATAATGGGAAGTGGTTTTGAATAAGTAAAAGTTTGTCGATGCCAAAACACTTACTGGGAATTTCTTAGTTTCAGCTCTGATAGGCTGATTTGGGTTGAAAAACTCCAGCTGAAACCAGATCAAAGATTTTGACTGGGATCTCTTTGCAAGTCTCACACATGCACACACACACACAGTGATGCACACACGTGCCAATGTGTACACGTCTAGCTGCCAGAATCAAAATGGGCATTTCCACACCATTCTGCTTTCATGTAGTCTGGAGTTTTGGTCCAAAACTTACAAGATGATGTAGCCTCATCATCCTCCCTGCAGCCCTAGGGACAGTGCCATGCAATAGCATTTGCTTCCTCTGCTGGCTTTTCAGATGCTAAGGGCAGAAAGACTAAGGCAGGCTGCCTGTGCCACATGGTCCCAAGGTCCTGTATTTTGGTCTGGGCTTTAAAGCCAGATTTTACAATGTAAATTTATCTTAATGCATATCAATCAGAGAAGCAAGGGATGTGGAACCAGAATCCCCTTGGCTGAGTATTGCTGCCATTTGGGCAAGCAATGGACACTCATCAGGGAGCTTGGTTTCAGCACAGAGGTGAGTGACATTGACTATTGAATATGAACTTAAAGTAGCAGTAATTAGCACATTAAAAAAACATGTATCACACATTAGGACCAGTCTGTACGTGGACAGTTGTCAATACTTATTCAAAGCCATCTTTGTGGAGAGACCTACTTATCCCCATGTCTTGTGCAACCCTTATGGTCTTGATACTATTGCGCAAAGTAGGAGGCAGCTGAGAATATAACCTTCCCCTGCTGCCACAAGCAGCACTGGGAAACTAGCTTGTCTCAGGGACTAATGGTAAAGGTTTTAAAACATGTTGGATGGAGGCTGAGCAGGAACTGGTCAACATTTACTGTTTCCTGTTCCAATGAGTTGATGCTTTGCAGTCTCTGGCTCCTCTTCTTGGCATTAGGCTGGCAGGACAAGTTGAAGTCTTGGAGAGCTGAACCCACCGTGCTGCTTTAGGCTCACTGTCCTGGTATCTAAAGGATGACCAAATATGAATAGAACTTTAAAGGTTTCGCAGGAAAATACAGTCCTGAATGCAGACAGATTTCAGTTTCACCTGCATATTCTCCCTGGATAAATTACCGGAGTTTTGAGTCAAGCTGGATCCAATCAGACATCAGGGGCTAAGTTGAAAATTATTGCAAAAGCACTTTATAAAGCAGATGACTGTACTTCCATGAACAGCTGAATTACGGCTCTGCACTTGCCCACAGACACATGCAGAGTATCCCTACCATCATAGATGTGTGTCCTGGGTTCGGCTGTAGCAGTCATTTTTCTCCTTCTTAGTAGCTGGTGCTGTGCTGTGGTATTGACTTTCAGCCTGGGAACAATGCTGATAACACCGATGGTTTTAGTTGTTGCTCAGTAATGTTTACTCCGACCAAGGACTATCTGAGTCTCATGCTCTGCCAGGGAGGAGGGGAAGCCGGCAGGAGGCAGAGACAGGACACCTGACCCAAACTATCCAAAGAGGTTATTCCATACCACAGCACATCATGCCCACTATATAAACTGGGGGCAGTTACTTGGAAGGGCGAGATCACTGTTCGAGTAGGGCTGGATATTCCTTGGCAGGTGGTGAGTGGTTGTATTCTCTTCCCTTGTTATTTCCCTTATCATTATTATTATTGGTGGCAGCAGCAGTGGCTTGTGTTATACCTTAGTTACTGGACTGTTCTTATCTCAACCCGTGGGAGTTACACTCTTTTGATTCTCCTCTGCATCCCTCCAGGAGCAGGGGGAGGAAGGGAGGGAGTGAGCGAGCGGCTGCGTGGTTCTGGGTTGCCAGCTGGGCTTAAACCACAACAGTTCTTTGTGGCACCCAATGTGGGGTACAAAGGGTTGAGGTAATGACAGATCTGACCAGAGTATGTCTAATTGTATCTGTGATAAGCATTCATTGTTTCGGATTAATAGTCACTCATCACAATGCTGATTTATTGGCTCTCAAAGTTGTTGCTCTTGATCTCATAGTTTCAGCCTGTTGTACATTACTTACAGCCGGTATTTGTTGTTTTAGTGTTTATCAGCTGTGGGGGGCTTGGCCTAAGGTTCTTGTTTCGCTGTACTTTATGGTAATGACTTGTAATACAATAGACTCATTGATCATGAAACTGATCTGGCTTGCGTTCCCAGTGTGGTCATCACCTCTGTACTTTGGGAGGTATATAATGGAAGTGTTTAGCAATTGCACATCTTTTTTTTCCCTCCTCAGGTAGTCAACCTATGAAGGAGACATTCCCCCAGCTCCTGGAAGGATAGGGTTGTATTCTACACAACTGCTCACCACTCGCTGACCAATACCCAGCCCAACCCATGCAGTGATCTAACCCTTCTGGGTAAACTGCCCCCACTTTATATAGTGGGCATGATGTGCTGTGGTATGGAATACGTCTTTAGCTAGTTTGGGTCAGGTGTCCTGTCTCTGCCTCCTGCCGGCTTCCCCTCCTCCCTGGCAGAGCATGAGACTCAGATAGTCCTTGGTTGGAGTAAACATTACTGAGCAACAACTAAAACCATCAGTGTTATCAGCATTGTTCCCAGGCCGAAAGTCAAAACCTCAGCACTGCACCAGCTACTAAGAAGGAGAAAAATGACTGCCACTGTTGAACCCAGGACAATGTGATAACTTCTTTTGTCAAGAATGCATGTAGCTTAAGAACATCTCTTCATATACACCTCTTAAAAAGCACAAGGACAAAAAACCATAATCTGATTGCTATCTACAGAGAAATCATTAAGGGGTCTTATGACTAGTTAATTCCTTGTACCTATCTGTACTTTAAATATTCTAATCATCTATGAAATGCAGTGGAAATGTCTCAAATATGGCTACATCTCTACTAAAAATCCAAACAGCAAAAAGCAGCTTGTTTTACAGAAGACACCAAACAAACCTGAAAACAATGTCCTGTCATTTTAGGTCATGACTAGGTTCAAACATGCAGTGTAGGGGTGACATCCCATTCTCTAATTATTTCCACCTGCAGCTACCCATTCTGTTGCAGCTTTGAATACATAAAAGCATAATCAGGAGTTATATGACAGTATGAAATTTCAAGGCATCTGCACTAAGTCAGAATAAGACTGTGCACTCCATAAATTTAATAAATGATGAGTTTATTATTAGGTACCATGCCTTATGTGAGCAACTTCATCCAGTGTGTGGGAATAGGGTATAGTAAGAGAAAGAAATGCTAAAAGGTAAAAATAATAAGGTTTGCTTGCTGTTGGTCTTTCTAACTCTAACAACAAAAGCAATTAAAGTGCATCAATCAGGTCTTTTTTCTGTGATAGGGATGTTCTCCACTGTTTTTAACAGCTTGCAAATTCCTATGACTATAATCAGCTTGATCCCACTGTGCTCCCTGTCAGATACCACAATGGCTATAATCTGGCACCTGCTTGGTACAAAGCTTGGAAGTGAGGCTGGGTGCCCACAGCATGAAAATTAAGTGTGTTCACTGCAGAGGGGGAGGATCAGTGGGAATTTAGGAACACTGGTGACAGCCTTTTTTCTTCTCTCACAGCAAGAGAGTCCTGACTACGACAGATCAGAAAATGCTGCTATTGTTCTGCCTTAAACCTCCTTCTTCCAGATGCAGAATTTCACTTCCAGAAGCATCCAGCATGGGGATGTGTTCCAAATAAAATCAGCTACCTCCATCTGTCTCTTCTGGACTACCCAGCTCACCCCATTGTCAGATTGTTCATAAAGCAACACTTTCTTGCCTTGACCAGTTTGAACTTCATCTTCCTTGTGCTTTACATAGGTACATCACCTAGGAAAGCAGTGGGTTTAGATAACCTAAGCTTTTTTTGTTCTTCTAAATTCTCTGTTTTTCCTCAGTGCAGAATTCAGTGGATTCTGTTGACCTGGAACTGCCTCAAGTGGATTTTTCTGTAGAAAACCAGACCCGGATCCTGATTGTTCTGCCTGGTAAACTACTGTAGTGTCTCTGATAGAGATATCTTTGCAACACTATAGAAATCCTTCATCAGTTTAGTAAACTAAAAGGACCTATATTAAAACTTCATTCATACAAAAAAGCATTTTCTCGTGGTCTGTGTTGTCTTTGAAATTCTTCATTAGAACTGGAAACTGTTAAGTAGCAATCTACATTGCTGCCTAGCTAGACATAAACAGACCCATGCATTGGATCCTCTCCTAACACAGTGCACACGCTTTGATTCATAAAAGATGAAAAGAAGGAGAAGTGATTTATAACACTAAATAATCTGCATATTTCTTCAAGTGCTGTTACTGCCAGTTTGTAAGACACAAAGATACTGAGCAGCTTAGCTGCTCTTGTCCAGTTGGGAGGAGCCTAAAGTGCTGTGGGCTCTCTTGGAAAGAGATAATAATAATAATAATAATGAGGAGGACTGACAGCTTCACAGCCAGAGATGCTATGAGAAGTCAGGAGCTACTGGCTCCCAAAGGTGGCCATGGCTCACCTCCCTTTTAACAGAGCCCTGAATTGTCAGGCTCTAAAAAAAGTGGAACAGCCCAGAATGATTGTATCAGGCTAAAAAAGGGAAGAAGAAAGGGGTTTATCTGTAGGTCAGATCACACACTTGTCTTTGATATGGGATACCTGGTGTGTGAACTGCCACTGCCCTGTATTTCATCCTGCTGGAATGGAGACAGTAGCTTGGTTGAGAGTAATGTTTTCCTGCTGAGCAGGGAAACCAGCACTGGCAGGTCCAAAAGCCTCCAGGGCTGCAAATCAGGGGGACAGGCAGGTCTGTCACAGCACTGCCATCACATCTGCATCTTGTTAACACCTTCCAATTAAGGTGGTATTCCTCTCACCTGCACTTAGCTACCCAAAAATGAGGTGTATAGTACATGTTAGCAGGCTAGGTTCCTTTTAAAGTCACTGAAGAGAAGGTCCGTGTTCTTCCCAAATCCAATCCAACACCATCCTGAGGGATATATGGATGCTGTGAAGATTGCAGGAGCAAGTCCATTCTACCTCTGTTTCTTGACACCAGGATATGAATTTATCATCAGTCACAGTGAGAGCAGAAACAGAGAGCATCTGCTAAAAGCTACCCAAGCATGAATATCAACATACAGGAATTTCAGTGCTGCAGATTTCAGTCCTATTCACATACTAAGATTGATAATGGAAAAAATTCTTACCATTAAAAAGGGTGTTATTATGACAAAGCTTTATAAGATACAGACAGGTGAAATGAACAGTGAACTAACATTGAGTTGAGAGTCAATCCACAGGAAAATATGGAAATTACTGAAATCCTGTCTGTGGTCACGATTCAAAGCAGTTTGCCCATGTCTTTCTGGGAAAGCATTTCCATTACTCTAATAAATGCTCTACGTTTTGACAATAACTCTTTCTGATTATGGTGAAACAGTATCAAAGGTTGTGCAGATTGAATCTAATGCTATCTAGCAGGCAGTGGAATAAATACCAAAGGAGGCAGCAGCAACATTTAAGCCAGGATGAATAAAGCATGGAAGTATGTGTCTCTGTTTTTGTTTAGAGCAGGGGCCTTCCCCAGCACAACCACCATCCTGCAGCTGCAATTCCTCAGTGCTGGGAAAGAGCATCTCCAAGGAGAGCCAGTAAACCCCAGCCCAGCTTCAGGATGGCCTGCAACTCTCAAAAGTGAAGGGCTGTCAAAAGTCAGGCTTGTGCCTGGGCCTCCAGTACCCCACAGAGGCACATGGATCCAAGAAGGGAGATGCCAGTGCCCACTCTGCTGCAGCTCAGTAGATGATTCCTTCTGGTTCCAGCAGCAAATATTTCTTCATGGACAGGGGGATGGCGAGCAAAGGAATGCTTCTGTGGCACCTTTCTGACAGTATTGCCCGAATAGCACATCTGCATAAATGCATCAGTGACCGTGGTGAATTGCTGCACACAGTGAACAGAGAATCATAGAAATCCTTGTGTCTCTGTAAAAGAACACAAGCTTATTTTAGGGAAATGATGCTGTTTTCCTTCCCTCCCTTTCCCCAGCCCACATGCAGCCCTTGGCAGAACAAGGTAAAAAGCACAACCATCCTGCTGCTTGGAGGTACATCAAGCACTGTGGACTTGGTTTAGTCAAAAGCCTGCACAAAATTCTTATGCTTGCCTCAAAGATTTAGTGCTAAGTTAAAGACCACAATGAAATCTTTAGGTTTGGTATGTCTTATATCCAATAGTTGGAGGTGGGGGTTCCTCTGTGGTGTTAGTCCTGACCTGAACACTCAGGGTCAGTGCCCGTGGATGAGTTAATCCTCTAAACCTCACCGTAGGCAGTGAGGCACTGTAATGCCAGCATTACTGATGAGTTCTCTGGGGCTGTGAACAGCAAAGTACCTTTGGTGTTACTCATTGCCCCAGCAGCCTTTTAGAGTAAGTAAAATTGCATTCCCACAAGGAGAAAAGTGCAGATGCTTGCAAATGATGTTGAAATAAAAGCAGCAAACAGTAAATATGTGTGACTATGTGTGACATGATCTTATTTTATAATCTTGCTACTTGACAGATCTGGTCACACATATTTTCTGATATACTTTATGAATGAAAAAGTATGGATTAGTGTCAACAAAAAGTTTTCTTTATTTCCTGTCAAATTCAGCAAATAGCTTTGACAAGTAAAATGAAAATCTCAACAAAGAAGTAGAGCAACTGTGGACTTTTCCAAATAGGCATTTTCCAATATTTCGGATTCATTTTTTTGTTTGAAGACAAATTCTTGTTGTTGCTGTTGTTATAATTAAGGTGAAAACAAGACATTTAACTTTCAATTTTGTGTTCCCCCAGAATGATTTCTTTTCTTTTTTTTTTTTATTTTTTTATAAATCTGACCCCCAAAAGCAAGCCTCATAGTTCCTCAGGTGACATAAGTCTGCATTATAATATGGATGGAGTTCCCTAAACGTCACTGGAAATGTATAGGAGATACTGGTTCACGTAACTTCAGCACTGATTTGAAAATCTCGAGAAAGCCTGGTATGAATAAAAAAGTAGGTTTAAGCTGGAATATTGGGACTATGAGGATTTATGAATTAAAGGGATAATTATGTCAAAGTGTGAAGTTTGTCCCACAGTTTTGCCTTTTGACAACAAACATCTTTTCCTCTTTGATCTCTTATTTTTCATTTAAATTCTCTCTTGTACTTGCAGCTAACCAGTCCTGCTTACAGAAACCCAACCCATGCAACAGAACCTAAAGATACATGGTCATACCTGTGTTAACATGGCACTTTTACAGCATTTGCTGATTTAAAAAAAAAAAAATATAAATATACAGATCAGAAGAAAGACCAACAACAGCCAGAACCTTTGCACTTGCTGAGCTCTGGGACTGCTGAGCCCCTGCACCACTGCTGACAGAGGATGCCCATAGAATAACGGTGCAATGAAAATTTCTCAAAAACGCATCCTTTGTGAGTGAGTGATATGCTTGTGTCAAGTGAGTGGCATTAAATGAGCCAGTCCTGAACCCTCTGAGGCGCTCTTCTCTTTCAAAGGCATTCTCACTTTCCTGTGGTGGGATATGGAGAATGCAAATAACGAGCTTGGATTTTACTTGGTTGCAACTCCTAAAGAGCTTACCTCAAAGACGTCATCAGGTATGGCTGCTTTCCACTTTGATGTTGATTTGATATGCTCATAGGTATTGACAACAACCTCCACAGCTCTGGGGTGGGAATGACAGGCTTGTAGCACCTATAGGAAGGATGGATAGAGACTGAGTACCACCAAGGAGCAGGGGCTAGCCTGCATACTTGCACTGTGCAGTAGCATACTGAGGCAGACACTGCCAAAGAATTACAAGCAGATAAGGTTGGAGATACAAAAGACACAAGCCCTGTCTACACTAAGTGCAAGTACAGCAAGAAACCCCAGGGTAACTCTCAGTGAACGCCAGTTTAACACCATACAGAAGTACTGACTTAGGTCTCCAGAGCAGTATAGCTTGCTGGCAGAGTGTGCTTCATTACCCAGATCTGGAAATAACTTGTTCATGGCTGGGTTGAGTGACTCAACACCAGACAAAGCCATACACAAAGTCCTTGCTTCAGGTCGTGCAGCCCAGGAACAGAAAAAATCCCATCATATGAATCAAAAATGCATTGTTACGGGAAAATTCAAAAGAAGACTGGGAGATAACACAGCTCAGAAGTAAGGCTTCCAAGCCACACGAGGCCCTGAAACAACTGCTCTGCCCAGTAACTTTAGCTCAGTAGGGAAAAAACACCAAGTGTATTGTCACTCACACTCAGGGAATATCAGTTTGCATTTGCAGCATACGATGCACAGTTTTGTCTGACGTGGTCGCCAGGCTTTCACAAGCAAAACTGCAGATCATCCCTCTGGGATAAATACCATCCTGCATATTTTACAGGTGGGCAAATGGTGGTTTGGAGGGGACACCCACTCCGTGCAATAGGAGAAAGGTGGTGGCAGGAAGAGGACACTCCAGACCTGGTTCTCAAACAAGCTCTAGGGGACTAAGCATTGCTCTGTTACAGATAGGGCAGATCGTACTGCACTTAAGAGGGCACAACCAGAAGTCTGGTGTTTTATTCAAAGGTTTCTGGTTACCCAGATTGTTAAAACTACATATGCAGCGGAGGAGCTACAAAATGTTCCTCAGGGCACTGGAAAATAGACAGTAAGTCCTGACCATAGCAAGCTTGCTTAGTTGTCTGATATCAGACTGTCAGCTACTTCTGTCAATTCCTTGGGCTTTGCAGATGTTTAGAAGTGCTCTGGGAGGGATCCTGGAGTTTATTTTTATTTTTCTTCATCTTTTTCATCAACTGTGAGCCCAGGCCCAGCATTTCCCCTTAATTTCTGATATTTCCTAGGAATAAGCCAAAGCTGTGCTGAAATCCATTTAATATTGAATAGATTTGAATAGATTTTTAAAGGTCAGAAGTGATAAACTGAATCAGCTATTCTGATCTCCAATCTTTGGTGGAGGCCACGAAATACGTATTTCATATAACCAAGTTAAGCCTGTGTGAAGCTGGGTTTGACAAAGACATATAGGTTTTCTGAAATGAGAAAGTGAATCAGCTCTGAAAAATTAGGGTTGAGCCAGCATTTAGAGTTTGGGATGTCAGTTTGGTTAAGAATAAAAATGTGATCTGGGTCTGGTTTTTGGCATTGGCAACTATAATTTCACTTCAGTTAAATGACATCACTCTTACAACAGGTTGCCTCACAAGGTTTTGGCCTTTCTGGGCCCCAAGTTTACATGACTCCAGCAAAACCAGATAGCACCAAACCCTGAAGTTTGGATCTCTCATCACATTCCTGTTGAAGACATCACCTCTCTCCATATCCCTACTGTTCAAAGCCACCCTTAACCTTGTGGAATTGCAGAGGATATATCCTAGCTGCGCCATGGTTCAGTAGCAGCTGGTAGCAGATGTCAGGCTGGGCAGCTGGCCGCACAGATGTCACTTTTATGATATACTGTAGGGGTGCACAGCCATTGACATCCATGATGTTTGCTTCTGCTCCTGCCTCCAGAAGCATATGCAGCAGGACATGATCACAGTTCCAGGCAGCTTTGTGGAGCGGTGATTTGAAATCCTCATCACGAGTGTTCACTTCAGCTTTATAGTCTAAAAGCATCCTACAGATTAGGTGATGATCCGGGCTGTATATCTGATCCTTATAGTGAAGGGCCCAATAGGCGGCACAGGCCAGGGGAGTCTCCATGTAGGCATTAAGAGCATCAATTTGTGCTCCTTGTTCCATGTAAAAGGCCACAAGCTCTGGGACACCCAAACGTGCAACAATGTGTAGAGGAGTCTCCTCATCTTGGTTGTTTGTTTTTATGTTCACATTTGCTCCTGTCAAAGAAAGATGATGGGAAAAATTAAGGCAATGAAATCCCGGTTCAGCTATGTCTCTGCTTGAGCCCTACTATCCAAGGAGAAGGTGAGGACAGGCAACTGGCAGGAAAGACGCACATGGAAATGCATATAGCTAGGGACATGGATTCTGCATTTCTTATGTCTCCAGAAAAACCTTAGAAACTTCAGGTTCTTGGATCCAGCTTCAGATGCGAGAGCTTGGTCCAGAGCTGGCAGAAGACCTTATCAGAGCAGTCTATTTTGGAGCATGAAGGTCCAAATCTCTGCATAGAATGTTGTGGGTTTTTTTTCCTATGAATTAAGAGCTGAAGGAAAAAGGAGACCTTTACTCCTGCTCTAGACCATGAGCACATTTCCTGAAGCACCTCGATAACCGCACACCTGGAAGAAAGGACATTTTATGGCAGACCCGTAGGTGGTGTAAAAGAAAACTCCGTTGCCGAGATCCCATCTTCGGGCTGGCTGCTGTTTCCCAGCGGCTCGGAGGGGGCACTGGTGGGACCACGGTGCCTGCGCCGAGCGGCTCCCGCCGCTGAGCCAACAGCACCATCTGCTGAGCACTGCGGCGGGACACGGCCGCAGCCGTCGCTCCCAGCTGCTCGCAACTGCCAGCTGCCCGCCGCTGGCCTTAAGAAACACAAATAACTGCAGGAATTATCATAGAATCACAGAACGGTTTGGGTTGGAAGGGACCTTAAAGGTCATCCAGTTCCAACCCGTCCGCCATAGGCAGGGACACCTTCTACTAGACCAGGTTGCTCAAAGCCCCCTCCATCCTGAACTTGAACACTGCCAGGGATGGGGAATCCTGTAACACTGAACAGTGCTTTTTAGGAAAGAAGTAAAGGTGGCGAGATGCCACTCCTCAAAGGAAAGCAGGACCATTAGCAGTATACAGCAGCAGCGGGCCAGAAGGCTAGAGGGGGGTGAGGGGCTTCTTCCGAGGTGGAGGGCGCTGAAGGTGACACGGTGAGCAAGGGCTCCTTCAACCTGGGGCCCTGGCAAACCATCAGTAACGTACTCATGCAAAATCAAATGCTCACTGTATGGCCAGCCCTCTTCTCTTCGGGCTGATGAAAGCCTTCGCACACCCAAACTTACACTAAGACTAAGGACTGGGAGGAAGGAGGAGTCAGAAATTACATTTGGGATGGAATTACTAATGATGTTAAACCATGTTGAGTGTTAAATTGTGTTAATTGTCTACAAGAGTATTGGCAATCTAAGTCTGGAGATGGTAAACGAACATGGCATCAGTATTGTTTGGCTGGTGAGTTGCCCAAACCAGAAGTGGTTAAACTGCATTTACCTGAACTGACCCAGTGTGACACCACAGAGTGGACACGGCAGGGTGTGACGTGTCTTGGAGACTGTTGCAGGGACATTGAACAAGCCCCTGCTTTGGCTGTTCGGTGGTGCTGCCATGTGAATGTGCACCCTGCCACATTGTGCTCCAGACCTGTCCCATTTTGTTTGAAGTCTTCATACGTGGCTCTTATGGGAATTCAAGTTTATTGAGTGCTTTGGGACGAAGGGTGGCTTGTAAAGTAATATTATTCTGTTGTTGATGGGTGGGTGGAGAAAGCCTACAGAATACATCCTTTCATTTGCATTCATCATATGCTACAATTTGTAACAGTACATATGACTTTTAAGCTTTTCCATGGTAGAAAACTCAACTCCTGCTGTCAGGACTGTTTGCTTTGGGCATGATACAACTGGCAGCATTTATTTTCCTTTCTATCAAACAAAATAATATGTAACTTTCCAGCAGAAGAAAAGTGGCGTGGCTATTCATTTGGGACTGCAGATTGCCTTGCCCACAAAGCATACTTTGGGGCTCTGCATCTCAGGAAAAGCCTTCAATAACAACATATGTAGCAAAAACCCCAAAACAAAACCATTTGTATTTGCCATGGCACAGTGTGATAAAGAGGGAAATCTCTCTTTTCATAACTCAAGACTTGAACTGCCTGACTTTGCTGTACCTTTTATGACTGTCTTTTACTGTGTCCTGAGTTAGCATCCTTGCATTAAAGAAATAGTGTGAGACACCAATGTGTTTATCAAGGAATTACATGTATTCATAGTTTCATTTGTTATGGATGACCAGCAGTGCAATGTACCTTACTTTGGGAAAACAAAAATCTTACCTATATTTACCTTTTTTCCCCCCCCCGTTACCCCTGCACAGATGGAGGACTTTGGTTACTGACACATGAAAAGACAGTATGAAAAACTGCATCCAGTTTTTCCAGGCCAGGTCTCAAAAAAAACCCCAAGTGTTTGGAATAATTTTACTGAGATCAAGGAAATTTGAACAAGAAAGAAGAGGAGAGGGGCACACTTTCATGTGAAAACATCTTAGTAGTTTTCACTGAGATGAAGAAGAAGAGAATAAAACAGAGAAATAGAAACCCCCTGTTTCAGAGGAGCTCTTCTGTTGAGGGACTGACCAGGCAGTGGGCTGGAGGCACTGAAATGGGAAATTGATCCTGGACTAAGGGCCAGTGGCCAGGGAGAGGGAAGAAGAAATGGGGTTAGGAATTAGAATGTGAGAAACTTCCTCTGATCAAAGAGATGGAGAAAAGGAGTTTAAGATGAAGACATGGGTCAGCTGTACATGGAAGGGATAACTACATATGCCCTTTGACAAATTGGCTCCTAAGAGAAACCATACATCATGCCCACTATCTCTGGCCATGCCACAAGAGATGCTCCAGAGCTTTACCTTACCTCTCAAAACGAGCTGCTGGGCACAAGGCATGGATATTCGTGTTGTACAGAAGTGCAAGGGCGCCAGTCCACTCATTGAAAAGCAGTTCAGCTTAGCTCCATGGTTGCAAAGGATCTTGAGACACTCAACGTTTGCCATTTCACATGCTATGTGGATTGCAGCTTTTCCATTAGGCCGGCAGTTGATTGTAGCTTTGTGATTGAGAAGGACCAAAAGACTCTCCAGATGTCCATACATGACAGCTAGATGAAGTCCAGTTGCCCAAGATATTTTCAGTTTGTAGCTAGGCAGCCAGTACCCTGTACAAAGCAAAAATGTGTTACCATCCTTGGCACAGACTTGACTTTGGGCTATCCACCTCCTGAGAAGAATTCAGGAGGAAGGAAGAGTTGAAGTTTTGCTTTAACTTACTGTAATTTCACCAGCTACAGCATAGTGCACACAAAGTTCTCTCAAGCAAAACTTCATTTTCATTAAGCATTTTAACTATGTGTGCCAAATAGCCTGTCTTTTGGGGAGTAATTCCCATCTAGAGGTACTCTGAAGGCAACTTTTGTTTTTCTTGTGACCTGTGTAAACTGAAAAGATTAAAAAAAGATGCTTAGAGGATTTGAAATGCCACCAGCTAAAAAATATGCAGGAAATGGGATCTTCAGCATGCCAAAAGCTGAACAAAGATGGCATTGGAATAAGAAGGCATCATGTACTTAGGCCAGTGACTCAACATATAGCTCATCCCATGGGTTTCTGAGTGGGAGACAGATAGCAGGATCTTGCATGTCAGGAGCTGGATTCAGACCTCCAGTGATGTATTGCACACAGATGACCCTGGCAATGTGGCTGCAGCTGTATCACAGACCTCCTGCCAACTACTGCCCCTGAGGAGCATGAAGTGAGGAATTTGGATGCTGATTTAAATTAGGTCGAAGAGCCAAATAGAAGCAGTGACACTGTAGCGTGAAATTTGGCTCCAAAATATTTGGATTTTTCTCCAAAAATGTCACAATTATCTTTTTCTTTTTACTTATAAACAGGTGTAAAACCAAATAACACATATATTTGTTCCCAAAAGAGGACTATATGCTTAATGACTGCACAGAGACAGTCTCAGAACTGATTACTATACTAATTTGTTAAAAAAAAAAAACAAAACACAATAATAATGTGCAGAAGGGCAGGACAAATCTGAAAGTTCTTATTTTCTCTCTCTTTTTTATTATTTTTTTTTTTAGCTACAGCAGCTGCATCTTAGCTAGAATGTACCTATAAAATTTTCTGCGTTTGATTTATCTATTTCTCCTTGGAAATGTGCCTGGTTGAATACTGTTACTGTTTAAAAGACAGGAAAAACCACTAAAGATGTATAATGAATTCACATTAATTCATACCCTCATTTCTGAATCTCTAGTTGCATTTAGTTTTTCAACCTTAACATCTTATACATATAATTTTTACAGTGTTCATGTGTGTTTTATTGGACAGAAGATGGAGAGGAAGGAAAAAGGTAGGTCAAAAGAAAGTGCTGGTGGCAGAGAGAAACTTGGGTTAAAGGTTTTCTTCCCTCCTAGTTAAATTGCAGGTATATTTTGAAGTAGATGCCAGTAATGCAGTTCTCGTATGCCTCTGAAAAATGCTGTATTTCCACTGAAAGGTTACAGATATAACAGCAGATGTACGTCGTGCTCTGTCATGGCTGCAATGACTTGTTCCTGTTCAATATAAGCATTTATTGCTGCAGTGCGTGAGATGTCAGGGGTGAGAACCTGTCTACAGACCATGGCATCCACTCTAGGACTAAATTTTGGGGACTACCAAACTCAGTCCCCAAGGAACCCATGCTTTGAAAAGCAACAGCAGGCAGTCCTGGGGCACCTAAGTGCCCAAGAAGGGTGACAGCCTCCTCTGCAGCCACTCAACCCCCTCTCAACCCGCTGACTATGCAGCTTACACTGCAGCTCCAGTAAGACAACCTTTTTGACATATGCCCCCAAACTGGGCACAAAATAGGTGGGCTACATCCCAGAATCTATGCACATAGCAGAACAAGTTTCTTGAACCACCTCTCTGTCTGAATTCACATATAGTAGTCCCCCTTGTTACTGGCAAGCTGTGGACCATTGCTGGTTTATCCCTCAGAGAGCTGGGCCCCACACTCAAGGCCAGATGCTAGCCATAACACGAGGAAAGTGGTCCTCATAAGCCAAGTTATCACTTTATATAGCCACAATATTCCTGCCAGAGACCACCATTTATTTCCTTTGCCTCTGCTGGTGCAGGTGAGCTGTGATCTGACATGCTGAGTGAGCATCTCCTATGTCCTCTGCCCAAACGTGCAGACATCTCTGAGCCTAGAGGGACAGGGACCAGGCACTGAACAGGAAGCAGACATGGGCTCCAAGGGAGGGCTCATTCAGCGTCCCTGGGAGCTCCCAGACTTTTCGGAAGAGAGGAAGCAAAGCCACTCTGTCACCCATGGCATCTCTCATCCGTGTCATTGCTTAAGGGCTACGGCAAAGCTCTGGCTGTCTGAAAGGTGAGAAGATGGGCTTAATTTTTCTCCCCATTTCCTCCTCAAGGAAATTCCCTTCTTATGTCACACTTATCTAGTATGATCCAAACTTATCTAGGATTCAGAATAAAAAAACTTGATATGGTGCCTTCTGCCTTTCAGACAAAGTGAATATACTGCTGTGATTTAGGCCATAAGGTGCATTTACCACTACTTTTTGGAGAAAGGAGACACTTCTCCAAAAGAGACAGTTAATGATTACAGTCAAACGATCTACAATTTAAAACCTATGCATTTATCCTGTAGTCTCAAACCACAATGAGAATACATCTCAGCCTGCTGAGGACAGAAGAAAAGGTCTTTTAAGCTATATTCATCACTGCATGGCTTAGTTCAGACAGTCCCCAAGGGAAGTACATTGTGACTGCATCATCCTCATCCTAATGAAATCAAATGAACAAGAGCCATCATTAAGTTAGAGGTAAACACAGAAAAGGAAAAGAGGTGGGATGCTGTCCTTTCTTTATGCCACAGACAAGGAAGTGCGTTTGCTGTGCTGCTGGCTCTGGGGGTATTTATCTTCACATATGATTAACTTCTGGCAGAGGTTGATCATTACTGTATTCTACTATGCTAGCAAGTACATCATGAAGTATGTTGATTTTAGCAGAGAGCAAACTTGGTTTATTGCTTTAAGTTTTTGGAAACTCAACCAGTGTCTGGCTGAGAACTGGTCTGGGGTTTCTACACTCCCAAACAGATGTCTTTCCTGGTTGTGTTTTTCCAGATGATTTTTCTGTTTTGATAAATTAGTACATCCTCATTTTCTGTCACGTTGAAAAATAAATCTCCTCCCATCCAGCAATATCCAAGGTCCACAGGGTTTCTTTCCCTCTCCTGAGCTAGGGAGAACTCACTGTACTACTACTGTAAATTGAAAATGGAAGACACTGAATTTTTATATTTCTAAATCATCTGTGTATGTGACCGGCTACATGGAAGAAATGAATATAGCATGCCTGGCCCGCATGGGTCTATTCTGGGCTTTGCAACTGAGTTCTCTGTGAAGAAACAGCAAAAGACTCCTCTTTCTGGACTCCCCTGGAGCTGCAGCAGCTGCCCGAGTGTCACAGAGGCTCAGGCTGCTCTCTGGCCTGCCCTCCACCACGTCTGGTGGGTACAGCTGATAAGCTCCCCTGCTGCAGTGACTGCAGCTTTATGAACCTACTGAGACATTACTGCCTGTGAATCAGCTTACTCTGCAGCTTCAGGAGAGAGAAAAGGCCAGTTTCTTAAAAATCACTCAAACCCACCTACTTCCTGGCTGCTGAATGCTGCCTCATTTACCTTGTTTGTAGGATGCCAGAATCAGGTTTTCATCTTCCACTTCAAACACTGTGTCCACGTCTATTTTCTTTTGGCTCAAGAGCTCTTCCAGTGTTTCAAAGTCATTGCACTTCAGGGCTTCGAGAAAAGCCTTTTTCACCAACTTTGCAGCTGCAGCTCGAGTAATTCTCCTCTCCATATTCTCTTCCTCCTTGTAGGTCTCCTCCAGATCCATTTCCAAACGTATTTGTGCTGTGAAGAGGGATACACTGAGGTCCCTATAGCACAGTTGCATGCTGAAGTTCCCAAAGACCTGAAGGTAATTTTATCACTCAGTCATGCTGATCTGCTTGTTCTATTTATATGAGGAGCAAAATGCCACTCTTACATATCACCACACTCTTTTTATGAAAGCGAGGACAGACACACTAGCAATAACACCACAATAAGAGTTATTTCCATGGGCTTTATACACATTAAGCTTCATTAACCACATGGTTACCCTCTGCTCCTGCCATACACTTACATTAAAAGGCATTAGCCTTGGGTGATTTTTCTCCCCTGGAGAAGCACTCACATTGCCTTTCATAGTTACCATTGCTGATTTATTGACTGCAATGGAATGTGATGCTCTGCCTGCAGGTGCCTTTTAAGTAGTGCATTTCAGAAAAAAAGAAACTAAAAATCCTCCAGGCACATTTCCTATGGGAGGTACCCCACCCCTCCCCAGGACAGCATTCCACATGCTAGCCCGGGTTTCATTCCTCCAGCCAACAGGTAGGGCTCCACAGGAGCCCCCCATAGGTCTCACAGGTACCCTGATCTGCAAAGCCCCAAGGGAGCATCATGTTGATCTAGCCTTGTCGCCTTAATACCCTGAGCAGCAGGATTTCCTTAGTTTGCTCAGGGGTTGCAAGAAGTGCTCCTAGGAAGGAGAAGTGCTGGGATGAGGGGGGTGCAGAGCTGTACAGCCATGTTGGGGTGGAGGATCTCACACACCACAGGGGGCTTACATATGAATTAACTTAGGTGCAAGCACAGGAGGCTGCATGGATCCATAGGGTCTTCTCCTTCCTCTGCCCACCCTTCATCTACACTGAGATCTTCTCCCTCACAACTGCATCACCCACAGAACACTTCCCCCTCCCTCCCTTTCCTTGCTGTCTTCACCAGTCCTGTCCTGCGTTGACAGTAGTCTATGAAGATGCAAATCCACCCATGGCTAGCATGAGCTTCTGCCATGTGTCATGTACAAGTGGTTCACGCCTGCACCCACCTGAGCTGCTGGATGAGACAGTAGTTAGAAGGAGACTATCAACTCTTCATTTTAATCACCCAATGTCATGATTTAAGCCCAGCCGGCATCTCAGAACCATGCAGCTGCTTGCTCACTCCCCCTCCCTTTCTTTCTCCTCTGGCTCCTGGAGGGATGGGGAGGAGAATCAAAAGAATGTAACTCCCACAGGTTGAGATAAGAACAGTCCAGTAACTAAGGTTTAACACAAACCACTATCGCTACTACCAATAGTAATAATGATAAGGGAAATAACAAGGGAAGAGAATACAACTGCTCACCACCCACCGACCAATACCCAGTCTGACCCGAGCAGTGATCTAACCCTTCCGGGTAACTGCCCCCAGTTTATATAGTGGGCATGACATGCTGTGGTATGGAATAACCTCTTTGGCTAGTTTGGGTCAGGTGTCCTGTTTGCTTCCTCCCAGCTTCCCCTCCTCCCTGGCAGAGCATGAGACTCAGAAAGTCCTTGGTTGGAGTAAGCATTACTGGGCAACAACTAAAACCATCGGTGTTATCAGCATTGTTCCCAGGCTGAAAGTCAAAACCACAGCACTGCACCAGCTACTAAGAAGGAGAAAAATGACTGCTGCTGCTGAACCCAGGACACCCAACAAAGCAGATGCCACCACAGCCATTAAGAAGAAATTTATATTCATATTTATCCTTCCTGGGAGTTTGGCTGCCAAGTGGGCTGATGGGGAAGAGTGAGCCAGGTGATACTGGAAATCAGAGTAAACTGTGTGTTCATAGGTCCATGCTTCTCGGGCAGCCCTATGAGGATGGGGTGGATCCCCTGCTCATGGAAATGCACACCAGCTCTCTCCTAGAACCAGTGTTCAGCAAATGAAACTCCACCTCATGCTTTAAAAAAAAGTGCTAATGCTAGTCTGGTGTGAGCACGAGAGAAAAGATTTGAGCTGCAGATCTTACAGGCTTCTTGTTACCTGCACCTTTTTCTTAAACCACTGTATTCCTGAAAAGTCATGGCTGCAGAAAGCACCGATACATGGCTGCAATCAATTGTTCACCTCAGACACACTTTTTGGTTTGAAATGGACTAGCTTTTCATGTATCATCTTTATAAATAGTATTAGATGACACAAGGACATTCAATCTAGCTGAAAGTGTCGTGCCAGTACATCCTATGCTGGTCTTCTGCTTGAAGGCTGAGATGCACAAGCATGTTGCTGTTAACAGGTTACTGTACATCTGCTGATCCATTCCACTTGCTCCTGGTTGACAAGGAAGGTGAAGTAATTTGTGATGGCTTGGCCCTCAGTGAAAGAGAAAGCTGATTAAAATTACCCTACATCCATCATGGTCCAAAAGCATGCACAGGAACAGCACCTCAGACCAAATGAAGCACTACAACTTGCTCACCTTTAGCATGGCCCTGGTCTAACTCACTGAATTCTTTTTTTAACTTTAATGAGCTTAAAAGAGAGAAAAGAAACAATTAATAGATACCTTTATAGTTAGTGTTTCCCTGTAAGCTTCATTTGCATCTAATCTTGAAAAACACGCTCACATGAGCGCAACAGTGGTTTCAGTACAATATACAAGCATGAAGTGTTATGTTTTACATTGGCAAACAATCTCAAAAAGTTAGATTGACTTTTTAAAGCATGACAGAAGAATGTCTATTAATTTTCCCCACTTACAGTCAGAATATATTTAAGAATACATAAATACTGCAAGTCATCGGTGGGGCAAAGGGACCAGTTTTTACTATATACCTATATTTTTGCTGTGCGATTTCCTGCAGACTTCTCCCCCACTATACCACAAGGTGGCAGTTTGATTTTGAAAGTTAAAACTGATGTCATCCAAGCCCCAAGGCTGACAAATTCTGAACATCTCATTGTGAAACAATAGCTCATCCCTTATTTAATATAAACAACAGTTTTAGTATTTATGATATTTATAGGTTAGGCTTGAGGCCACTGTGATGGGCAGTGTGCACTCACACACTGTATCCACTAAGAAAACCTGGTTAGCACATTTAGAATCCATTGCCTAAATTACACAGCTAATGCAAACGCACAGCTTTACTGGGGAGGCAACTCCTGCCCCATGCTTTCCTTCTGCTACCCCCAGTGCCATACAACACTCTCCTGTGCACAGGGCAAGCCACAGGCACACAAACACCTGCACTTCATGGGGACAGGATGGATCTGCCCCTGCAAGTGGTTACAGGACGTGAGAACCAGGTGTGAAGGGGCACAGCAAGCAAGAGAAGAGCAGACAACACTCTTGGAGAGCACGCTGCTTTCCAGTTCAGGCGATGGGACTGTCATCAGCAGCTTCAGATGGGTTGCTGAGGAACCTCTCCATCAGGGTTATCATAGGCTTTTTCCAAAGCCCACTGAAGTCAAGGGAAGTATCTGCATTTATTTCAGTGGGCCATGCCCTTTATTAGCTTGGGCATCAAGCAGCAGAGCTGAGTCAGGGAAAGCTGCCTGGGGGCGATTGCATGGACACTACCAGAGCTGTATGTGAGAAGGAAAATCACTTGTTCTGTGAGCAGAAGACAAAGACAGCCTTAAGGAGAAAATGAGAAAGATGTACTGGCAGGCTGTGCAGAGTGTGTCTCCCAAGGAGCCAGGGTCCCTCCATTAGCACTTGCTGTTGTACAGCAACAGTCTCTTGGCAGCTACGTAACTCAACAGCAGTGCTGGGAGCAGAGTTTTGGAGGTGAAAACCAACATCCTGAACTCTATCCTGGGCTTAGGCAGAAAGCCAGCCAAAGGAGAAATGCTCCAAAAGAATGGTGGTGATGCAGCTGGGGCAGTGGGGTTGTTCTGAGCTGCAGTGCCTCGCCACTTCCTGCCAACCAGCCTCTTCTGCAGCAACCTGTCCCAACAGACTTCAGTCACCAGTAGGGGTGGGTACAGAAAGCAGTACTTGCAGCATTATCAGGGTTGTTACAAAGGTTCTCCCCTGCAATTACAGAGGGGACCTTGAAATATTGCCTGCAACCTCCGGCTTGCCTTGCAGCAGTCATCAGCACACCCGGCTAATGAGGTTTCAACTCTGCCTTTTCCTTCCCACAGCAGGTCATTGGCTGAAGTGATGTGAAGAAATGAAGCCACTAACTGGATCGCTCAAGCAACAGTCACACAGCCCTGTGATACAAAGAAAGCAAGTGCCTGGAAAACATAGGGTTAAAATACTTTTAGCTTAATTTAGGACTAAGATAAAGAACAATGTTTGTGTTGTAAGTCTGTGGTGTGATAACAGAATTGAGTAGCCCTACTAAAATGAGTGAATAATTTCTCCCCATCCTTCTACCTATCAGTTAGCTTGGAGACAGTGCCTCCCAAACACCTGCTAGCTTCAGATACTCCTTGTCTACCCATCCTGTGTTTGCAATAAATTTTGTGCAAAGGTCATCCTGTTCTAAACCTTTGTCAGCTATCAGAAAGTTATAGATACAGCTGGATTCAGCTAGTTTTATGATTACCGAGGCATCCAACTGTGACAAAGGGGAAAAGTACATCGTGAGGAAGACTGCTGGAAAAGTACATCGTGAGGAAGACTGCTTACTTCATCTTGAAGACCCCTGCCCATGACCACTGGAGGGCAATGCACAAGCGCCCAAAGGAGGAGACTCATGATAAAGCATTCCTAGAACTAATTGTAATAGCCCCGCCGCTCTCTCGGGAATCTAATGAATATGCATGTTTGTGTATGATAAATACCTGCTCACTTAACCCCTCGCTGTGCAAGTTAGGAGGAGTGGTCCCTCTCTTGCACCCGGCGCCGTAATAAACATACCTGCTTTATAACTCTCCTTGAGTTGTAGAGTCTGATTCCGTGCATCACCTGTGTGAAGCAGTCTGTCCTGCTCTGAAGCCTTACATGTTAAGGAGGGAAAGTTACTGAGCATCAGATCTGTGGGCCTGAAGCAAAAAAACAGATCATTGAATTAATCCCACACTTCCATCTCTTCTGGATAGTTATCTCTTCTAAAAACACTGTTGCAGCAGTGATCATAATCCCCTTATTTTGTTGTTGCCCTTACAGCGCCTTCAGCATTAGGCCAAGTCTACCACACTGCTGCCCACTGGGCAATATTCCTGTGTTGCCAAGTATATCCCTTGTTTCTTCTCCACAGCTCTCACCTCCTAAGCTGAATTAAGCACAGCCCTCCTACTTACTCATATCACACATCTTTTTGCTAACACTAACATTGACATTTTTCACTGCTGTACATCTTTCTGCCTGCTTTAGCCATTACTACATTTTATCTGATTTTCTTTTTCCAGGATGCTGACTCTGAGTGCAAAGATTACATAAATGCTTCCTGCTTTATATCTTAGTAGGAAAAAAGCTCTTCAGCTATGCCAGGTGCAGGCTGCTTTCTCCAGGTGCTTAGCTGTAAATCATCTTTTGAGAAAAGGCCGCTCTATAAATTCATCCCTGTGGCTGGTTAACTTGAAACCTTCTTAGTACCATTAGTTTGGAATCCTCCTCTCATTCATTGCTGCATTATTTCACTTCTGTTCTCATTTGCTAGGGATGGGAAAAAATAGTCCCAGCTTCTCAAAGGCATTTAGACATAAAACCCCCACATCACTGGAAGTCAAATTCCTAGGAGCTGGGAATCTATGCATCTGTGAGAGTCAGTGTCTTTTGGTTTTGTTTTCAGTATAATTTAGAAAAACGGATCAAGTGAGGTGCTTAAACCTTAAGGAATATGCATGTTACAAAACCAAAAGTTTAACACAACGGTCCTGAATTTTGTTCTCACAGAACTTCACAGCTGAAGACTTCATTGCAAAAGCTTAGCCCGTTCTTTCACAGGTTTCATTTTGACTTTTGTGCCTGCTATTGCCATCTTCAGCCCCAGGGATCCATTTACTTCATTCCTGCACACTGTCCCAACTCCTACTATCAGTGTATTTATTATGATGCCCAGAAGAGCAGGGCTGGATTAGCTACTGATGTCAGAGTATTAGTTATTGAATTTATGATGTTTTCAAATGAGGAACAATCTCTCAAAAATTGCTACTAAGTTACTAGTTTGTTGTCCTATGAAAGGTATTCACAAAATGCAGTTACTTTGCAAAACATTTAAAAAAAGCACCATATTTACTGACCCACAATGCTCACAGGTTCACTTTGATTCAAAAGGCAAGAATGTTGTAAACAAGATGCTTGTACACAGACAGAAATTCAACTCAGGTAGACAGTATTTTCAAGGCATGGAAAAAACAAATCTTGCCTATCTATGCTTAGTGGAATATTCTCATGATTTTTGAAGCTTGATGTCACAATATCTGATAGCATTTAAAACAGCGGAATTTTGCAACCAAACTTAAGATGTGAATGTTTTCCACTTCTTTCCTCCGATGAAGTGAGGCATGGACTATG
Source organism: Pezoporus flaviventris (assembly GCF_033815535.1). NCBI lineage: Eukaryota > Metazoa > Chordata > Aves > Psittaciformes > Psittacidae > Pezoporus > Pezoporus flaviventris. The sequence goes on along the minus strand of NW_026892595.1, from coordinate 17,644,256 downwards.
GGTTTAAATGAAGCCTGTGGAAAGCAGTTCTTTAAAGACAAATGTTCCTTCACAGGAGCAAGACAGAAAAAAATTGTTGCCCACAGAAAGAGCCCTGCTGGCAGCTGTGTCTCTCCTACCCTCTCTCATGCCCGGCTGCCTGCTGCTTGGTCATGCTCCCTGGCAGGGCTGGCCAGGGCTGAACTCTGACAGTCGGCCAAAGATGAGACATTCTCATCAGGCTTTTCCCAGCAACTTTTGCCTTGCCTGCCGAAGTAAATGTGTGCAGAGACGGGCTATGTGAGATGATTCCTCTATATCAAATATGCATCAAATGAAGTGACAGGGGGTTTAGGATAGGCAAACAGCCGAAGTGTGAAAGGATCTCCGGTTTTGCAACTGCTCTAAAATGCCAGTCTTTCTTTGATTGAAATACCAATGTATGAAGGAATACAAACACATTCAGCAGAAGATGTACTGGTATTCTTTGAACAGCCACCAAGCAGCCAGCTGTCTGAGGGTCTAGGGATCAAACTACTCCTGCTCTGAAGGACTGAGGCTGAAGCAATGCCAAAATAAAGCATATGGAAGAATCTGCTGAAAGGGTGGAATGGGGGGATGGGGGGGATGGGGGGGGGGAGAAGACACGGTACCATGAAATCAGCAATGCATCACAAATGAGGCTGGATGCAGGAATGAGGAAGATAGAGACAGTGCAGGTCTGTGGTGGCTCCACAATCATTCTGAACTTGTATGGCTGCATCAGTGGGTTTGATTAATATTTTCAGTCTCTGCTGTTGCTGGTGGTTCCTACCCTTTCCTGATAAATCTATCACTGATACAGAGTGGTTGCTTGTTACTTGTCTAAGCAACATAAGCTGTTAAGCTTGCTCCTTCAGAGAACTGCCATCTACCTTCCCTGAATGTGACAGACCAAGTCCTTAGGTGCAGAAGTGACAATATAGCTATGTTAATCTAAATCAGAATGTGCATATTAGATGCTGGTTTTATTGGTATCGTACTGTGTAAATCTTTTTCCAGCTGTGGGAACTCCAGGTCTTATTGACAGACATTCAAAATTTGCATGAATGACACAAGGCTGGCTTGTCCTTGATGCTGTTGTGAGGAATGCAGAGCAAAGGGGGGTGGGATACATTTCTCCATCAGAGTGGAGTCTGTATGAACAAATTCTTACTTCATGGAAAAGGGTTTAATATGTTGATTCACCTGAGTCCATTAGCATAAAAGCCAAGAAAACAAAAGCAAATATTTCTCATTTAAGCTTAGAGTCACCTTGATTTACACCAGTTATTATTATTTATATATATAAACCAATATAAGTTATTGCCTTATTCACACCAGATTACACCAGTTATTACTCCAGGGAAAAAAAATAACTAATGTTACCGTTTACCTCCTGAGCTTTTGAATGACTGAACCAGTAATATATGGTAAAAAAATCAACATCTTACAGCTATTTATATTTTGTTTCTCTGCATATCAGTGTTTTTAACATTATAGAGAATACCTATTGTACAATTATATTCACCTTAATAAGGTCTGAGTTCATTTACTAGAACTGTATAGAAAAACGTGCCTGCAGTATCAAAAGCATTTTCTTTCCATTTAAAAATCTGTTGCCATAGTGACCAATCACAACTTTCTCAGTAGCTTTGTCTAGGAATTGGATGTAAGCTTAATTTTTGCTGGTTTGCTTTTTCTCCTACATTCTCTAGCCAAGTCCTCATTTAACTCATTTTTGTTCTTTTTATAGCCTGTCCTTTTCCAACCATACTCTCAATTAAATCAGTAAGAGTTCTGACTGAGTTTAAAATAAAGATCATGACTTGGGCTCTTCCTTTTAAGTATGTAAGAAACAAGAAAATAAAATGCTGCACACTTTGGGCTTTCTTTATCATCAACAGATCACCCTGACCTAATACAAGAAAGCATCCTGAAGTATAAGAAGCCATGGAAATCTGATACCTTTTAGTATCAACTTAAAAGTCATGTCAAACGTAAAGTGACTTGCTTCTTAAACTGAAAAGCACTTGGAGAAAAGCCTTGATATTTCAAGAAGACTCTTTAAAACCAAATCTTTAAAGAAAATTCAACTCACTTGTCACTCCGTTGCAGCCCAAATCTTAGAATCATAGAATAGTTAGGGTTGGAAAGGACCTTAGGATCACCTAATTCCAACCCCCCTGTCATGGGCAGGGACACCTCACACTAAACCATGTCACCCAAGGCTCTGTCCAACCTGGCCTTGAACACTGCCAGGGATGGAGCATTCACAACTTCCTTGGGCAACCCACTCCAGTGCCTCACCACCCTAACAGGAAAGAATTTCCTCCTTATATCCAATCTAAACTCCCCCTGTTTAAGTTTGAACCCGTTACCCCTTGTCCTATCACTACAGTCCCTAATGAAGAGTCCCTCCCCAGCATCCCTATAGCCCCCCTTCAGATACTGGAAGGGGTCTCCAAGCAGCCTTCTCTTCTGCAGGCTGAGCAGCCCCAACCAAATCTTGTTAATAATGTACCTCCTTCTAAGAAATGATAATTTAAAGTGGTGGTTTTATTCCTGCTTGAATTATGCTACCTTCTCCAAGAGAACAGGCTAAAGCGCCTGCACATCATTGTATCTTCTTGAGGCTGGTGGAAGATTACTGCATAAGGAGACGCATAAGAACATTTCTGAAGCAAGTATAAGTAGACAGGGGAGATGTAGTTACTCATTTTGCCATCATCTTTCCCAAGACCAGATTTTTGCTTCCTTCAGAGGCACAGAGAAGATAGTTTGGAAGATGATGTGGCTCTTGAGCATGACAGCAACTCAGATCAGACAAGAGAATATTCTTCCTCCTTTGTCCAAACATCAATACCTACAGTGTAGATACCTGACTCTTGAGTTTGTCCCATTGTCTCCTGGGAGAATCTGTGGAGATGCCTGTAGGGTGCAGCTTCACTTGTCTGAAGATGGAATTCGAAACCAGATCAGAAATACTCTAGAAATATTAATTTTCCTCCAGGAAGTATACAGTAAGCCAAATATAATCTGGGTTCCTTATAACCCTCTGTAGGAGGGTACTTTTAAAAGTAAATTATAGATGCTTGTCAAAGGCAGAATTTAATCAATATTTAGTTCAAACAGCTGATTTTTAAAACATGTTTAGTAAAATTATGCAGAAAGAAAAGTTAATCAGCAAATAGGGTATGCGCCATGGTGATATTAAAAAATGAATTTCAAATACTATGAAGAAATAGAACATTATTGTTTCTTCTTATATTAGTTAAATTTTGCTTATCTAACACTTGAATCAAACTTCCAAAATCAAACAAAATCTGTTGTACTATTCAGCAGGCTACATTTTTTCCTTAATCTATCTAACTGCTCATCACTGAGCCAATGGAAAGTACACTGAAAGAACAAGTCACCATACAAATATGCCTGATTCCTGGAGGAGAGGTCTGCAGAAGAAATCAGACAATTCTCTTGTGTAAAAAAAAAAATAAATCTTACTTTTCCTTCTAAGACCATTCGATTTTGGTCTTATTTAAAATGACCCAGTAAAATCCCTGCACCATCCCCATAAAACATGAGACTTCAAGGGGTTGTAGGACTCAGAGCAAGACTAACTCTCGACACAAAACTTCAAGGAAGCAGCAAGCAAGAGCCAGTTCTGCGAGTATCCAGCTGAGGATGTTTTCTGTGCTCTGGCTGGGAGAGCCTAAGTGCCCATGGTTGCATCTGACCTGCTGTGCAGAGAAGCCCTTAGGCTAGCCGGATGCTGGCTGTCTCATCTGTCCATACTTCCTTTTCAGCTTTGCAAAGCACTTGCTTGCATCAATGAAAACACTGCATAACTCTTAAAGCCCCACCTCTGCCTTAAGGAAGAATGCTGAAAATTTCAACCATGTGCAGTTTTATTGAATTACAAAATTATGACACTAGATTACAAGAGAACATTCAGTCAACAACTTTTGAAGCTACTAGTATGAAAAAAAAACACCAAAACTAAACCAAAACAGAACACCCAAACCCACTTATATGAATAATAGAATTAAAAAAATCAGAATGTACATATTGGGATGAGACCTCAGTAGTAGATCACAATAATGTTTTATAACAGGTGGCACTGGAGTACTCTACAGCCTTCTGATCTTTGTATGCAAGGTTTCTGAAAGATGAAGGTAAATTAATTTATTTCTTGTTCATTGTGCTGATATTTATAAGTCAAATTAATGTGGTAAAAATTTAGAATACAACATGTTCTGTACTGTGTGTACCTTCACATTGGGATCAGAAAGTTTAAACTTCCCTCAAAGATGCTAATAAAAGGTTTAAAATACATTTGTTGCTTCTTTCTTCATATTAAATAGGAATTTGACTTTTTGCTTTTAGAATTCAAATTTATGCTTGCGGTAGAGCAAAAGGTGAACCATAGAAAGAAACTCATGTAATGTCTCCTAAAACCTGTTGGCAGCCAGAATATAATAGTAGCAATACCACATAGCTCAAGCTGTCTACCTGCTGGAAGGCTGCTGGGACCAGACACCCAGGGCACTCCAAGGAGATGAGGAGAAATGTTGGTGTCTCTGGGTGCCAAGTGCACAACACTCTGCTCTGGGCATCTTCTAGGTCCTCTTTGTGTTTTCCTTGTGATTAAATTAGGCAGAAAAGACACATCTAGCTTCTTTTCTATAAGGTCCATCACAGCCTAATAGGATTCATGTACAACCTGCTCTTCAGCTGAACTAGGTTGAGAGCAAGGTGAATGTCTACACCTGGCCATGCTCTACAGCATCCCATGGGTGCCTTCTCTATCTACCACTCACATGTTGCTTCCTCCACAGAAGAGTGCAAAAACAGGAGGAATGAGGGGGTGGGGGGTGGTTTTGGATGCTACAAAGGCTCTGGATCCACCAAGGCCACATTCTTTGCTCTTTGGTGCATGTTTGCAGAGAAGGAGCTATGAAGCAGCAACTCCCAGTGATTTCAGCGAGTGCTGGACTAGTTCCTAGAGTCTTTTTAACGTTATCTGTTTGCAGTTTATGCTTAACAGTAAAACAGCTTATGAATCCACATAAATTATATATTTTATATATTTATATAAATTATACCTATAAATACGAATTGTATCTATGAATACGAATTATACCTTTTTTGTCAGCAACATCGATTGAGTGCGCCCTCAGCAAGTTTGCCGATGACACCAAGCTGTGTGGTTCAGTTGATACACTGGAGGGAAGGAATGCCATCCAGAGGGACCTTGACACGCTTGAGAGTTGGGCCAATGCCAGCCTCATGAAGTTCAACCATGCCAAGTGCAAAGTCCTACACCTGGGTTCGGGCAATCCCAGGCACAGCTACAGGTTGGGCAGAGAAGAGATTCAGAGCAGCCCTGCGGAGAAGGACTTGGAGGTGTTGGTTGATGAGAAAATGAACATGAGCCAGCTTCAGTGTGCGCTTGCAGCCCAGAAAGCCAACCGTATCCTGGGCTGCATCAAAAGGAGTGTGACCAGCAGGTCGAAGGAGGTGATCCTGCCCCTGTACTCTGCTCTCATGAAACCTCACCTGGAGTATTGTGTGCATAAAATGACAACATAAAATGACACAGAACTGTTGGAACAAGTCCAGAGGAGGGCCACGAGGATGATCAGGGGACTGGAGCACCTCCTGTATGAAGACAGGCTGAGAAAGTTGGGGCTGTTCAGCCTGGAGAAGAGAAGGTTGCATGGAGACCTCATAGCAGCCTTCCAGTATCTGAAGGGGGCCTATAGGGATGCTGGGGATGGACTCTTCAGTAGGGACTGTAGTGATAGGACAAGGGGTAATGGGTTAAAACTTAAACAGGGGAAGTTTAGATTGGATATAAGGAAGAAGTTCTTTACTGTAAGGGTGGTGAGGCACTGGAATGGGTTGCCCAAGAAAGTTGGGCATGTGAATGCTCCATCCCTGGCAGTGCTCAAGGCCAGGTTGGACAGAGCCTTGGGTAACATGGTCTAGGGTGAAGCGTCCCGGCCCATGGCAGGGGGGTTGGAACTTGATGATCCTAAGGTCCTTTCCAACACTAACCATTCTATGTTTCTAGGACTGTATAAGGTTATATGTTGTTATAACAGTGTATACCCATGTATATACTGTTATACCTGAATGAAAGTATTTTTAAAGGTAAATACTAAGAACATAACTGCAAATAGGTGAACTGTCTCTACTTAGCTGTATAACTGCAGGAATTTCTTGGCTTTTTCAGACTTACTGTGACTACAGTTTAGACAGCCTCTTCTAGCAGGATAATATTTTTTTCAGTTCACTTTTATAAAGTGAAACTTAGTGGAAAGATTTTACACTTTATTTGGATCTTACTTCCAGTGGAAGGTGGATAATCATACTCTGTGTAGGGATCAGACCTTAGGTTCATACTCTGTATTATTCAGTTGTCCATCCCACCCAATATACCCAAAGGATTAGATAATAGCGGTTTTTGTATGTATATTTTGGGGGTGGGGGTTTGTACAGTATATTTAGTTTTCACATCAGTTTTACCAGAGCAGCTTGAAAATTCAGAAAACAAATCCAGACACAGACAAAAACAATCAAACACCACCTATGTAAAGTTCTCCCCACTGAAAGCAATGATAAGGGTATGTTATTCCCCTTGCTTGTGTTTACACAGGCTCATGGGCTGGGTTTGCAATAACCCAGTTTAACTGCCAAACATCTTTCAAGACTGCAATTGCTCAAAGCTGCCAGAAAATGTGAGCAAATTTGATTCTGTTATTCCTCACGCACTGACTCTTCTGTCTTACTGTCTTGGCCTCCAAACTACTTCCCCTGCTAGGGATAATTAGCCTGCTAAAGTAAATGGCTGTTAGTTGCAAGGCTGCTCTCAGATTTGTACACACCTTGCTCTGTACACTGGTAATAAAACGAATGGTGTGGATGCATGTCTCATTTTATCTGCGTATATGATCTCCTGACCACAGCAACTTTGGCTTCTCTCTGCATCTGTGATTGCCACGCTGGTGGCCTCAGTTCAACCTCCCTGACCACGTTATAATACCCCTTACTTCTTCCTATGGGACCACAGCTGAACGTGAAGCTGAGTGTGAAGCTGAACATGAAGCAACCTACACAATACGAGCGTGGCTCAACTACCTACATGAACACAGGGTGATCAGGCCAAATGGAACTATTGAAACCCTGATGCCATGTCACCTGGAGATAAGGATGTTAATTTGGGTATCTCTGCTGCTCCTCTGAAACCCAAATATTCCCGACACATGTTGCATATAGTCCCAGTCCACTCGTACAGTTTCAGGCTATGGCCAGCATCCCTCCAAAGAAAAAGTAGGAAGTGCTTTCCACAGCATTAGAATTGATGATCAGTCTACTAGAACAGTGATTTGAAGGTCTTCTTACCTTTGAGTCATGTAAGAGCCTCCATAGCCAACATCTACACTCATGTATTTGAAGCAACTCAGCACCGGTACCAGGACTTGGAGCTATGAGATAAGGTTGAATTAATCCTGTTAGACTGGATTTACACTAATGTAAATCTGAACATAGGCTGGGGTGTACATGTAGGATATTCCAGAAAGTGAGAAACGAGGTGTAGGAAACATACTTAATGAAGAAATGTGCACTTCTCTGTTGGTTCTAGACTTCCATTTCCTCTTGTTTTCTTTATGCTTCATGGTGCTAATACAATTCGAGAAGCCCACATTTTATTTACAAATAAAATCTTAATCACACTTGAATTTTGTGTAGCACAATACTTCATAGCATAGTATGTCCAGAAGTTTTGCTTGCTTGTTACTGTATTTATGTATTTATGTTACTGTATTTATTTCCTCCCTATCTTTGTGTTAAATTATTTTGAAAGCTATTGAAGTTCTAAATCTCACTTTGTATCTTTTTACTGAGATATTGTATCCTGAAAATTCAGCTTTTGATGTTTCTTTTCTGAGAAATATTTGCAATACATAAATAACTAGGGATAGCACTGAGTAATGCTTTATTGGGCATTTCCCTCTTAGTCCTTTTTCGTGTTACTGGGTTGTTCCACTTCAGTGAGAGGCTGTCATGGCATCAGTATGTCCTCCCTACCACAGCAGCCAGCAATGAGCATTCTGTGTTGTGAAACTAATGCCACAATTGAAAATCACTGCTGGATACCTGCTTGTGTAAGCATGTGTTGGACTGCACTTCACCTTCCACCCCACAACACAACTATGCACAATGTTTTGCCTCATATATGCGCCAGTGCTCACAGCAGTGGAGCTAAGCCTGCAGGAGTCTTTGGCAGTGGTTAGTGCTTGAGAGTGGTTCAAATCTCAGCATTGAGGATGTTGCCCTGACTTTTATTTTATCTGCAAGGGCACTAAAGTTGCGCACACAGGCTGGTCTGAGACTTGGAGAAATTGTTGTGTATCACCTGAGAGACCTACTGTACAGAAGAGTGGTGTTGACAGGAACACGGCTCTCCTTTACTTGTGTTTGAAGTCAGGAACCTCCTTCATTTCATACACAGATTTAACCTTTCAAAAGCCACATGGCTCTCTCCCTCCATAGAATGACCATGATCAGTCATGGTGTTTGATATGAAGAATTTCACCTGCAAGACTTAAGCATTTTATTGCCAAGGCACACCACTGGCTCAGCATACTTCTGGAAAAAGTCAGTGTTATTTGCTTTATGCTTGTGACAAGGCTGAGCCATGACAGTGCAACCAAAGCCATCAGTAATATTCTGCACACCCAGCACACTGTCAGCAGCAAAGGGAACATTAGCCGAGAGGACCTCCCTGACTTTCGATTTAGCCTGGCATCTCTCCAGGTTAGCAATTCTGCCACCTACAAAATAATTAAAGCAGCTCCCTTCACTTCTGCTTCCAGATGCAGCAAGCAGCACTGCTGCATAAAGGGCAATAAACAAGAGCTGAGCTAGGACATAGCCTTGCTTGGGGCTGTTTTTGACAGTGACATATTCTGGCATCTTGTCATCACTGAGAACTTTTGCATTACCTCACACCATCATGAAATAACCAAAATATGCTTACAGACTTACTTGGACACCCAAATTTATGCAGATGCCTCTGGGCTGCTCACGGCTGACAGTGATGGGGTTTTTAGTTAGCTCTGCAAAGGCCAGCTAGAGACATTTGCTCACTTTGAAGCAGGACAAGCCTGAAAGACAGACTGCTTCTGCAAAAGCCTTTTCAACACCCTCACCAACAAATCTATTGATGTCATTTTGACACAGATTTTTCTCAGCAGTTGAGAAAATCAATATACCTTGCTGCGTCTGCAGGAACGTTTTTACCTTTCCTTTGTAAAAGGCACTCTGCATCTGTATTCTTGAACCCCTTGAAATACTATCTCTTTATTTGGCAATTGTGGTGAACTCCAGTTTTCTAGCTAGATGGTGACACTGTATTTATGTATAGTAGTAGGGCGTGAGCAGGGACTTTGCCTTGCCTTGCAGCAGCTGCTCAGCAGCTGTAGAATCTCTGCTCCCTGCTTTTGAACATGGAGCTGAGAAATGGTTTTTAACTCTAGCAGAGCTGAAGAATGAAGGGTTTAAGAAATTGCTGAGGTCTTTGAGAAAGCCATCTGCAATTTCCCTTTGATCAGATAATAGTTAAAGTGGTTTTGGGCCACAGCCTTTGTAGACAATCTTGTAATTTCTATGATTGGCAGCTGGTGAAGCTTTTTCCCCCATCTTTCAGTATGCAAACCACAGGCTTTGCTTGTGATTCTGCCTTCTTTTGTGGTAAGCAGCTTTCTTGCCTGCCAGTTTTTATTTTTACCTGAAGCTGATGCAGCACCTGCATGTCAGCAGCAATCTGAGGGATGTGCCCTTTTCATTAAGCCAGTCCTAAGATGTGCACTTGGTAAGACTGATGAATTTGGTTTAAGATCTCATCGGACTCTCTTTGAAACTGTCCACACTGTGTTGACAACTTCTCCTTGTTTCTGCAGTTAAACTATAGCAACACCAATGTTGGTCTCTAGATGCTTCCACACGCCTGCTTTGTCTTATTGCCCGCATGTCCTTTTCTGAATCTGATTCAGGTTTGTCAGGCAGGTCTGGGTCAATGAGTGCTGTTTGACTCCTTGCCAGTTGTTGATCAGATTTGCCCTCAATGCCCTCCCTAGTTTGAGTCCCACAATGCCCTCCATGGGCTGAAGGGTCTAGTAAATACTATCATGTCTGCATTGTAGGCTTCTGCATTTAGCAGGCCAGCCACCCCAGAGTGCTCTAGAGTAGTGATCTGATCTTTAATCTTCAGTGTAGATACATAGTAAATACCCTGGCAATGCAGATATTGGTGAATTTACTTCAGATTCACATTGGTATAAGAGAGAGAAAAATCTGGATTAAAAGAGAGTTCCAGCTTTTTCGAAGTTTGTTTGGTAAAATACATTGTGTCTCATTAATGCCTCAAGCATGATGCATTTTGAAATAGTTTGCTGTGAAATCCAAACCTGTGTGTACATATCTTCTGTATCTTATCTCTTAAAAAAAAAGATCCTGATACATGATAGAAAAGCACATGTAAGTGGCGCACATTTCACAAGAGACAGATATAAAAGTTTTTAGTAGGAAAAATCCCCTTTACCTTCAGTCATTTAAATGTTACCTTTTATTTTCCCAGCAGGTTGTCTCTCTTCCCTTTATATGAGCTGGGAGAGAGGGAGGGAGACTAGGCATCTACAGAATGCTATTTGTCCTATTTCACCATGCTTCCCCAGATGCAATAAATCCCCCCCTTGTACATGTTTACAGAAGGCTTCTTTTCTTTCTTTGCCTGTAGAGGAGTCTAAATAGCTAAATGAGAATAAGACTTACCCTGTCTCCCCCCCCTCTGCTCACTCCCTCTGCTCCCAGGCTTTGTACATCTCCCTCCACAGCTGATTATGTGCACACAACCTGTTCCTGCTTTTAGTCATTATTCTATGTGGCAGAAAGTAATTCCCAGGTCTCTCCTGAGTGCCCCAAAGGCAAAAAGCTCAGGAGAATTCGTAACAGACCTCACTGCAGCCAGTGGGTTGTTTTCCAGCATTGCTGCAGCCACTCAGCCAGGCCATGGGGTGCTGGGGAGGGGAAACCTCAGCAGATGCTAACAGCACCAATGGGCAGGCCCCAGGCTGGCTGGGATTGTGCTGAGGAGGTAAGCTGCTGAGAAACCCAGGCTCTTTCTTCAGTCAAGGGTGACTTGATGAGCTGAGACTTCAAGGGAGATTCACTCCATCTACCTTCAGGCATCCACACAGCAGATTTCTGCACTTGAATTAGTCACTGCAGGTTCCTTTACAGTGAAATGGCCACTTCTTAGGGAAGATTTCTCCATCTATTTTAGGCACCTTTCATGTGAATTGCTATCTTAAAGGAACTTTTCCTGCCCTGACTATACAGGGTGCCTAGGTAGCTTGACTTCAGTGAAACTATCGTAAAGCACAACTCACTTCAAGGGAAGATAGGAAAGTACTTGGAAGATAAATCTGTTAAGTGTTACTAAATATGTAAAGATCATACTGAGCTGAAAATAATTAGTAGCTGGGAAAGAAACTTGGGGATTTATGCAACTTCACCCCCATTTCTTTACTCTTCCCTATGCTCCTGTCTACTGCATCTGTTGGCTGTTGAGCTAGATGAACCCTTGGTCTGACACAGTAGGGGCATTCTTGCAATCTTATGACTAGCTCTGATTTCTCCATCTTCTTTGTAGACATTTACATTTTAATAGATAACTGCATCCACCTCATGCCAAAATTGAGACCCAGACAGTAAGCAGTATGTGCTCTTGCAAATTAAACTGTGGTGTAAATAAGTGAAAAATGTTATGCCAGCAAAGCAGTGCTGCAGCAAGCTGAGATAAGAAATCATCCTTGTGTAAGCTGGCAGAATTTTGGGGTATTTGATCATGGGTCAGTTTACACAACACCAAGCTGGCTGGTGACAGACAGGGTACCCTTGTCTCAAAGAGGGGGAAGGATCTTTGCGCAGGAGTTAGCCAGGTTCATTGAAAGAGCTTTAAACTAGATTTGAAGGGGGAAAGGGATAAGACCAAGCTGGCTACAGACAAGCCTGGGGGCAGCATGTGGATGTTTGATGGACATCATGCTAGAGAGGCCCTTTGTTCTGCCGTCTCTGTGGAAGTAGGGCATGGAAATCCACGTGGCAGCAAAGACAAAAGGGTTATTGATTTGTTAGAAACAACAGAAGAACCTGAGAATGGTCATGTAGGAATTAGGTCTTCTTCCCCTCTTCATCCCCCCCCCACAGGGAAACATAGTGACAAAGGATGAGGAAAAGGTTGTGGTACGTAATGCCAGGAAGGTTATGGAACAGATGAGTGCCATCATGCAGCATGTACACAACCACCAGTCAGGATGGGTTTATGAAAGGCCTGTCCTACTTGACTAACCTGATCTGTGACAAGGTTATCCACTTGCTGAACGAGGGAAAGGTTGTGGATGTTCTCCACCAAGACTTTAGCAAAGCCTTTGAGACTATTTCCCACAGCGCTGTTACGGAGAAACTGGCTGCTCAAGGCTTGGATGCGTGTACTCTCCACTGAGTAACAAAACAGGCTGGATGACTACACCCAGAGTGCTGGTGAATGGAGATAAACGCAGTCGATGCGGTGTTCCTCAGGGCTCAGGACTGGGGCCAGTTGTGATTAATATCTTTATCAATGACCTGGGCAAGGAGAACAGACGGACCCTCAGTAAATTTGCAGATGACACCAAGTTTTACAAGTGTTCGTAGAGAAGGCAAAGCCCATGGCTACAGGAGGATTGGCAGCATTATAAAATGCTAGCATCTGAGCAGTGGCTACTGGACTTTATCATCCCAAATATCCCCAAACTTTGAACACTGCTACCCACTCACCCCGCCACATACTTCTAGGATTGAAGCAGACTTCATTAGTGAGATTTGTACGCACAGGCAAAACAAACAGAGAAACTAACTCCCTTCCCCCAAGAAAACTCTCAGCTACCTAATATTCTAAAATAATCAAGGACCAGAAAGAAGAAAAGAGGTATTCCAAAACTGACGGGGAATGGCATTTTAGAGTGCCTCCTCTTCCACAACACACCTTACTTGACATGTTACCGAGTGTGGAGAATCTGCCTGGTCCCAAGAACAAGCACAAGAAGAGCAAAGCACTTTTTAGTGATTTCTCAGTCTTTCAGAAAAGCTCAAAGCAATGTGAGCCTTGCAGGTGTGGGCATTCACTGTGCAGAAGAGGGAAAGATAACTGCTGAGGGAGGGTATCAACCCACCAAGTCGTGCTCCCCCGAAAAGCAGAAAGCACATGGAGGCCAGTGCTGCAGCTGATGCAAACGCAGCTTGCTGCATGGAGGAACCCCAGAGCCCCGAAGGTGGGCTCCGTAGCTCTGTTCCTGCACGGAGAGGGAAGCTGTTCGTAGGAACGTGACAGTGAGAGCAAGCATCATGTCCAAAGGGGCCCCAACCCGACAGAGCCGGCTTCGCAGAGTACGCTACGCGCTCTTGCCGGCGGCGCGGGCGGGCCGGGCGGCTGTGCTCGGGGGGGCGGGCTGGGGGCGGTGTTTGCAGCGCCGTGCCCCCGGGGCGCCCCGCGGCGGGGCGGGACGCGGCGGAGGGGGCAGCGCGGCGCGGCGCGAAGCTGCGGGCGGCCATGGGGAAGCTGCTGGCGGTGGCTCTCGCCGGGATAGCGGCGGCCTTGGCGGTGGAGCGGCTGCTGGCCTTTCGGTGAGCCGGAGCGGGAGCGGCGGGGGCGAGCTGCGGTGCCCGGGTGAAGCGGTCGATCACGGGGGTGCGGGCAGCCGGGACCGGACCCCGAGCGGTTTGGGCTGCGGGGTGTTGGAGCTGCGGGCCCCGGTGCCAGCGGCGCGGGATGCCCGCACGGGTGCACCCCTTCTCGGCACTTCGGCTCCGTATCTGGGAATTAACTTCAACGAGTTGCTGCTCTTGCACAAACATGCTTATGGCCAGAGGAAAAGGGTTCATCGTCGGCATCATTGCCATCACTGTTGGGATGAAGGGAAACGGCGCTCTCCAGAGAAAACTAGGCACTTGTTCAGCAGTGCTCTTCTCGTCCTCTGTCAGGCATAAACTGACTTCAGGAGCGTTTGTCCAGTGGAAATGCCTATTGTGGTAACAGGCATGTGAAATCCTCCCCAGGAAGATGCTGGTGAGAGGGTGCCCTGGGGCAGGGGGGCTGATACCTCTGTTTTTGCAGAGGTCTGTGCCAAACCTTGTATCCGCAAGTTGACCTCATCTCCTGCCGCCTGGCGAAACAGTATGTGGAAATCAGATTGACAGAAACCTATTTTCTCTCAAAGCTGGCCTCTGGATAACAATAGCCCCTGTGTACATGAGGTTTCCTCTGGAGGAGCATGGAATTCTGTGATTGTGAGTTGGGACCTCACTCCCTGTGAGCTAAAATACCCAGCCATATCATGCTCCATATCGTACACCTCCTATCATGAGGTGTGAATGTGAACATTGTTAGAGCAGCTTCTCTCCTGAAAGCTACTAAATACATCGCTGGTTGTTTCAGGCCAGAAAAGTGATGATGAGTTATTGTGTTGCAAGGCAGCTATGCCATTATAATTTTGCTTATGTCCACAAGGACTCCAAATGCCTGACTTCAAAGCAGTGACATCCAGTTAATTGGTTTTTGGGTAGATAGTAGTTACAGCTAATTACAGAGGTAGGGCTGTACTCCTTGGACCCAGGTACCTGGCATGGATGTGTCCACATCTTGCATGAAATCCACCTCAAGCATTAGTGATAACCACGGTGGTAACGGGACCCTCCTGCTCTGGAGTTCCACAAGCTGGAAAACACACCCCAAGCTGTAGTGGTGTGAGCCATTTCAAAGCTCTGTGAAGAGCAGGGACCCCACATCCCCTCCAAATCAAATGAAAAAATGCAATATTGGGAATCTGGTAAAGCAGGTAGAAAGAGAATCCCCATGCCTCAGTAGCTCTTTGAGTTTTTACTGTGTTGTGTTTTCAGCAAACTGCAGCATCGCAGCAGTCTTCAGGCGGTTGCAGAGTTTGGAAACACACAACTTCAGATCACACAGTACTCTATGATCATTTAACACAGTCTTGGGAGGAGAAACTGTGGGTAGTGTTAACTCCTGCCAGGCCTCTCTGTTACCCATCCCCCAGAAGGCAGGAAGCCAGCAAAGCCTCCTTGCTGTTCCTTCTGAGGTTGGTATGTTGGGTCTGTATAGTATGACATGAATCCCTGAAATGAAAAAAAAGCTCGAAGAATTGATACAGATCTCTTACAAACTTAGCTCTTCCTATATTGGGTCAGTTTATGCACCTATTATACTGTTGATAGCTATCAGATGTACTGGAGTAGGGTGCGTGCAGCAGAAAACAAGTGAAGTTCTGTGTGTTACAAACTGAAACTGCACTGATTCCTCCTTGGGCATTTTATATTTCTAATTCTTTGAAGAAAGGTCCAAGCTAATTTGTAAATCTTGAATGTGAATTACACTGTGTTTCTGTTTTTCAGTGTGCACATGGTGTTATTGTTCATATCTGTGTGTGTATATTTACGCACACAATGTTACCGTTTCATAACACTGTGTACCGATACAGCTCAGCTTGCATGCTAGGTTCAAAACTGCAACGTGCTTCCAGAAAGATGCTGACGGTTTGAAAAGAGTTGGGAGCAAAAACAAAAGTAGGAGGTGATTTTCATTCCTGTCAGGGGAGAAACCCCTCAGAGATTCCAGGACTGGTTAGGCTAGAGGAGAGGAAAGCTGAAAGATAACGAGGTCTTTGAATATGCAACAGGTTGCAGCTGAAGGGAAGGGAATGGCTGTGGTCTGTGCCCCACGAAGCAGGACAGCCAGTGGAGGACTGAAACTGGAAAGAGAAGCTGAGTGGGAAAAGGTGCCGTGCACTGGGGTGGCACCAAGTAGCAAAATTCCTGCTTTTTTTGGAGTTGCATGCCCCACAGTTTGCAGGTTCGCTGTGTTTTTAGCATGGCCAGTTAGTTATCTAGGCCATCTGGCTTAGGAGCTGAGGCTGGCTGAGCTAGATAAACTGTCACATTTTGGAAAAGCCTCTCTATATGCTCCAGGCTTGTGACCAGCGTCCTTTTGAATAACTCTCATTCCAGCCCATAAAGTGTTTTGCTGGGAATGCTGTTGGGATATCATCATCCCTTGTTGGCTGCTGGCTGAGTTCCTGCTGTGCTTTTGGCTCTGCGTGGCTTGCAGTCTGCCCAGGAAAAGCTGGAGCAAATAGGAAAGGGAAAAGCCCTAAGCAGGCAGCGGTGCAAACTCAGGGCGTGATCACCCCAAGCCACCCTTGAGGCCCAGTAGATTTGACTGTGCCAGACGGGGGTGAGGGGGGGAGCTGAGATCCCCTCTGTGCTGCCTGTGGGCTGGGAGCCAGTGTACTTCTCTGTCGGGGCTCCTGAGCTGCGGGAGAGGGCTTGGGAGAGTTTAACTTGGCTCCTTTCCCTTGCTGTCCTCTGCCCTTTTTACCCTTTTTCTTCCTTTTTTTGTGGCCTTATGTTAGAGAACCTATGTCCGTGGTACAGCACTGAAGCAATTTACAATTCATAATTAAGTGATTAAAAACCATTCAGGGCTGACATACCATACAGTGCTCAGCTGTATCACATATTTTTCATACCACAGACTGATACTGCTGTTTAGTTTATGTTTATGCCTAAAACTATAATATAAACATGGCTATGTTTTGCTATGGGATCTTTGCATTCAGAATTTCCTGTGGTTGGAGCAAGTACAGCCTCAACACGTGTGTATGATAGGCATGTGAAGGAACAACTGTTCCGTGCTTTCTTTTGGGGAAAAAAAAAGGAAGAAATGTTCTAGTATGCTAGCTTGACATTTTTGCATAGAAACACGTTTTCTTATGGCACTGCAGACCAGCATGGTCAAACACCGCAATTCTGGTGGTGAGGTGCCTTTCATGTAGAATTGTATATGATTTGGAATGAAGGAGGTGGAGAAATAGAAACTCATGTGTAGTTACCTGTCTGTATCTGCTTGTCTAGTAAAGGGTGAGCCAGCGGTCAGATTTTGTGGGCATTTAGCACTGCTGAAGGTTGATGCTCTGGGTGGGTACCAGGAGAGAAAAGAATGGGACAGGGTTAATTGCTGAAAGTCGTACTATCAACCAAGTCCTACCTGTGGTTGCTGCCTTGCAGCAATGCTATCGTTGCATTTGAATGTGGACTAAGAAATGAAGAAAGCACAACTGCTGGTGGCCTGGCCACCAAAAATAGCTGGTGGGTTGGGGTAGAAGGTCGCCTTCTCGTCATCTGAAATGCTGGTTCTAACTGTGGGGTGCTGCTATATTTAGGTGGCTGAAACCTGAAGAAAGAGTGGCTATGTTATTTTATCATTTGAACCACAGCGGGTCTTGAAAGACTGTTTGTGAAGCTCACGAACAAAGTCAAGTTCCTGAAGTTACTCAGTGTAGGAGAACCACTTAATCCCTGCACATGTGTAGCCATCACAGTGATTTGGAGCAATTGCTGTTGTCAGTTCTGGGTTTTGCTTATTCAGTGTTTTACTGGCTGTTTTGTCGCTGTGATATGGCAGACATTAAAACTAGGTTAAAGCTATGCTAGGAATGTTACCTGTTCTAAAACTGGCTGTTAACCCCGCTCTTTCCTCTTGCAGGAACAGGCTCAATGCTTCACGGGAAATAGCCCCAGTAACCCTCCCGAACTGCCGGCTCATTAAAGGGATTGGTACGTGCTGAAAATAACCGAGTGCATTGCTTTTGTCCAGCCTTATTTTGCAACTGCTTCTGAAAGCCAGCTTCCAAGCCTGATCCTCAAAAGAAAGCGCAAATTTGGCTTTCATTTGTTACTTGGACTTTGAGGTAGGGAGAAACTGCGGGAAGAAAACTGTATTGAAAACCTAGCTAGTTCGGTATAGCACTTCTTGCCCTTGGTATTTGCATTTCTGCTCCATGTCTTTGCAAATGAGTACCTTGCACACACCTGTCCTTTGCTAAGGCACTCAGGAAATTATTTGGCTTTAGGTGAGGGTGTGCTAGCTCTTCAGGCGGGCACCTACAGGTGGCTGTCAGCTAGTGACAGATTGAAGCCAGGACATGCTGCAAGGGTGGAAGCTTTCGGAAGTGGACTCAGGCATGTGCCAAAGGAGAGGCTGGTAAATGCCGACCAGGATCCCCTGCCTTAGCGCCTCATTTTGCAGAGATTTAGGAGCGGACTGGTGCCACCCCATGCAAACAGCAGGCAGGAGCTCGGTGCAGTTGTGCAATGCAGCTGCGTGGTTTCCAAGAGCAAGGGGTCATATTTGACTTCTTAGTATGGTTTGCGAAGAGGTTTAACACAGTGGCTGAAATGTTGACTTTGTACTGTGGGTCATGTGTTCAGCACACAGCGATGTTTCTAGTTTGGATTTTCTTTTCCTTTAGGATAACCAGAGTATCAAATGGATAGTTTCACAATTCATAACTTATTTGTGTCTCCCTTTCCTCCAAATTTTAATTTTTGAGCTTAACACAGGTTTAATAGCTGGGGGTTTTCTCTTCCTTAATATTTTCTCAAATGTCTTGAACTCTGTTGAAATTTGCCTGGATTTTGCATGTGTCATGGGGTGAGATTTGCCTTTGAGTTTGCTGAGTACTGTGTTGATTTCATAAATCTTGCTTCTTCTTTATGTCAGGTATCAAACATCTTTGCAAAGTCAAATTACTGCCGTGAATGAGCATGAGTAGAGTTCCTTTGCCTGAGGCTGTGCGATGAAGAAACTGCATTTGAAAAAACTTTCCAGGTCTTCTGGATTGAGCTATAATTTACCCGTACAAGAGACTGAACAGTGATGGTGATTAATATAAAAATAATTTCTGAGTAATTCGCTTAAGCGTCTCACTATTGCAGTCTTTACAAGACTTTTTGCAACATGATTGCCCTGTTGAGGAAAGAAGGAAAGCTGGGAATCGCTAATACAGTTGTGTTTAATTTCCAGACTGTATCTCATTTTTGGTGGCTGACATTTACATGGAGATGAGGTGAATTCTGAGAACCCGGCTGTGCTCAGAGGTGGCAGTGGATCAATTTACAGAGCTTCATTTCTGCTTCCCGCTGGGCTCTCGTAGCAGTGTCCCTTCATATGGAGCTCTGCACCTTGCCTTGCCTTTGCTCTGTTGTTTGCTGCTCCTCAGAAAAGTTAAAATGACAAAAAATAATTCAGTGGAAAGACAAATAACAAAGGATTTGTGGAAACTTAAGAGTTGCGTGTTCATGCAAATGTCTTCCAAAATTCATTTACTGTGGGTAAAGGGGTTATATTACCCAGGGAGACCAAGAAGCCCTAAAGTCTGGATCCTGCCTAGGTAGCACTGTTCAGATGAGGGGGTTTGCTGTACTCATCTATGTAAGGTTGCTCCTGTGGGTGACTTTGTGTAAAGATATCTTTCTACATGGATATCTTGGCCTCCTGGGCCTTTTTCTTGAATAAAGAAATCTGTTTTTATGTTTAAAACAGTCCTTCTGAACTGTTAAGTGGGACATAGGTAATGAGCTCGATCAGCTCTGAACAAAATAATCTTGGAGTATCCATTTTGTATATAAAAGAACAGGAATCTGGTGCAGCCGAGTACAATTATGTTAAAAGCAATGCATCCATAGTAAAGCAAGCAAACTCAGAGTAGGTAGGAAAATTCTCTAGTGTACCCTTTTCCATCCTTTCTGTATCACTATTTATTAAGACTTTGATCTCTTCTGCTTTTTGAATATTGTGCAGTGTAAGCACAGATGCAAACACTGAACAAACCAATAAAAAAGTGCAGCTTGTCCTAACCCTCATTTCACAAATAGGTAGGAAAGTCTGTATTTGTAGAATGAACAGTATCTTCTGATTTTACTGGTGTCTAACCATGTTACTGGTTTATGATAAAATAACCATACTAACTCCGAAAGTTGAAGAAGCTGCTCTAAAAATTGCTGGAAATACTTGCATCTTAGGGTAATTCATGGCATATAGGTGAAAGTCATTTACTTTTGGACATGAAATCTAGGTTGGTTTATTGTCAGATGCACCTGTGGAATACATCATACTAAGATAAAATACAGAAGAGGAGAAAAGCCCCAGACATTTCTGTGGTAGGCAGTAATTTTTCTTGGTATCTTTATTTTTTAAAACATCTCAGATAATCCCATGGATTGTATCTCAGTGGTACAATTTCTCAGTACAGTGTAGATAAGGGATACCTCATAAATCAGGTCTTAGTTCTCCTGTCCCATATAGTGCCTAAAACAGCAGCTGAGAGCCCTCCCAAAATGGGGCCCACAGGGAGAGCCCGGGAGCTTCCCTGTGTCCGACTGTGTGTCTCCCTCCCCTCCTTGCTGCCTCGGCAGTGCCAGCTCACTAGGATGGAGCTGAATCAGCATTTCACTGCTCTTCCAACAGTGCTTGCTCTCTTTCCCGCAGACAAGGACGTGGCTGAGAAGTGGCCAAAATGTACTTTACTGGGCGGTTTCTTTCAGAGTAGTTGGGTGCAGGGCTCTGGTTATCCCTCTTCCACCAGAAACTTGTGGGTTTTAAGTATCTGCTCCCAATTAGCCTGCTCATCCTTCCGCTTGGAGCCTCACTAATTCAGTAGCCATAAATGATTATATCTCTTTTATATCTCTGTTTATTCAGTCACCAGAGTGCTCTGCTAGTAAATGCTGTCTGTCCAGCTTATGTCACCGTGGCAGTTGAGCATCTCAGCATTTATTGATACTGTTATCTTTGCAGCAGTCCTGAGAAGTGGGGAATTGCTGCTGATCCTGTATTATAAATGAGCCCAGACTTGGAGAGACCAAGAGCTGGGGCAAAGAAAAGGAGCTCTTTGCTGAAGCCAGGGTGTGAGCTAAGCTGAAAAAAAACCAACCCAAATTCAAAATTTTAGTTGGAAAATGCAGGTTCTGAGTGTCTCTTGGCACGTCAGTGCATGTGTCTGCCTCCTGCCTGAGCCCAGGCACAATTCAGGACACAAACCCGGGTCAGCTCCCACTCAAAATGCATCTTCAGACCTTTGCTCTTCCAAAGGCAGAGATGCTCTGCTTTTTAGTGTAGTGGGGTGGAGTAGGGGTTTGCTGAGGCTGAGGGGGAGTTAGCCCTGTCCCCTCTCCGTACAGCAAAAGTCATGACACCATGTGTCACCAGAGTTGAGCTGGGGAAGGACTTGCCTGGGTGGGCGAATTTGGGGATCTGGTTCCTCTGCACAAGGGCTGTTTGGTGTCCCCAGGATGAATTACAGCCTAGCAGAATTAGCCTGGGATAAGTAAGGGCTTCATAAGAGCTAATAGTAAACCAGCTCGAATTTGAAGGCACTTCCTTGGGAGGAGGTGCCGAGGTGCTCTATGACCAAGCAAGAGAGGATGCGAAGAGATGGGACAGGCTGGGTGGAAAACCTTTGTGCTGGCAGCTCTGTTAAAGAAAACAGGCAGAACAGTTTTATTTCCTCCTTTAAGCAAATGCTCTGGTTGGATTTAATCCAGCCGTTGTCTGGAAGGTGGCTTGTGGGGGGATGCTGTTTGTGTTGGTGATTTGGAGAAGAAAGGGTAGGCTTCTCAGGAGAGTGGCAAAAATGTAGGATGGCAAATGTACTTCAGCACCAGACTAAAAGCTCTGTGTAGTATGTGTATGGTTGGTCAAGGCCTAAAGTTGTTCTAGTGTTCTTACTAAAGAATTTTATATTTCATAGTCTATATTTTATAGTTCATAGTTCATAGTTTATATTTTATATTTTGTTTTATTTTATAAATTTAATTTAATTTTTAAAATTTGGTTTACTTTTATTTTCTTTATTTTATAATTCCTAGCAGGGAAAACTATTACAGGAACTACAGGAACTGACAATACTGGAAATTACTACCTGCAATTAAAAGTGTGGTCTAATTGTTAAAGCCCTTAGCTGTTAAAGATATAGTAGGTTCTGAGTCACTTGAGAGCTTTAACTAAATATTTGGCAATCCATCTTAGTGAAATTTCTCAGCTGAGCTGGAAGAATTAGTGTGTGCAATTCCCAGAGCTGCCTTATGCAAGCATGTAGGCTGAGTGATGGGTATGGTCCTGCCCTGGAAATCTCATCCTCTGCACTGCTTGCTGCAGAACACTATTGTCAGAAGGGGGTGATTCATCCCACACTGCCACAGGGCACGCGGAGCTGGCTGAGAGACTGGGCACCGTGGGGGCACCCTTAAGCCCCAGAAAGAGGTGAACCCCAGTACTGTTTCCTAATCTGTGTGCTGCTGCCTTCTGCTGCCAGTTCTTATGCAATGTGATCTTTTCTGCTGAGCTTCATCACGATGTTCATGAGAGCTGGAATTGTACTATAACGGTGTTTTTTTCAATGGGAAATACTTAATGTTGTCTGAAAAATCCTGCTTATCCCTGTCTTGCAGAAAGTGGTTCTGAAGACATTGACATACTTCCCAATGGACTGGCTTTCATCAGCTCCGTAAGTGCCCATGCCCCCTCCCCACGCAGGGATTTGCCTGCTTCCTTATCTACAGAAGCTGTAGGTGAAAACTGCAGATAGACTCTTTCTTCTACAGGACTGTCTGGCTCCGTAGGAACAGCCCAAATCTGCCTGACCTTAGGTGGCATTTCGTGACTCAGTTTAGCTTGGCCTCTGCTTGAGCAAGTCCACTTCTTGACACAAGTGGTGGTGATGGCTCTGACACATGTAGCCTATTGTGCTGGCTTAATTGTCCGTGTAACCTTGAATTCCTTCCACGTTGCTTCCTTGAAGTATCCCTTGTTAGGGTGTGTTAACTCGCTACCTTTAAAAAAAATTGGATTATGTGTATTGATTTGGTTGTTCCCGATGTTTTCTTTTTAGCCTCTGGGAAGTAGGTTTTCAAGCTTTTCTTTGCAATCAGGATGGCTAGCGGTTACTTTCTAAAACAAAAGCTGATGTTTTGAGCTACATGTTCCAGGGATAACCCAGGGAATTATAATGTTCCAAATTCATGTCAGAAATTGTGAGCTGTCACACTGCTACTGTTCCTCCATGGCTTTACCACGCTGGACACAGTTGGTGGTGCCGTACTTCCAGTTTGTCCCTGCCGTCTGGTCGGCACACAGGAGCACCCACGCAGGTGCTTGGTGGTGCACTGGGCATGGCACACTGTGCTCCCCACACAGCCTGCTCCCTCTGGGCTGCAGTTCAGGGCTCGCCAAAGGGAGCAGAGCCAGTCCCTCTATCTCCATCACGGCATGGTGTGCTGAAGCAGAGGGACATCCTGGTGCGTGCTTGCATGCCCAAACAAGGCTCCAGCGTTTTCAGCCCTGTGATGCTTCCCGTTACCTTTGATCCAGGAATTATATTGATTTTACAGGGCTTGAAATACCCAGGAATAAAGAGCTTTGCACCAGACAAGCCAGGTGAAATATTTTTGATGGATTTGAATGAAGACAATCCCAGAGCAGTGGAACTGAGAATCAGCCGAGGGTTTGATCTGGCATCCTTTAACCCTCATGGAATCAGCACCTACGTAGACAAAGGTAAAGAGATCTTTAGCTTGAGGTGGTGGCAAATCTCAGCCTAAAGAGCACAAGCAGAAATCCCTTTGCAGCCTTGCATTGCACTCCAATATCCTGTGCTTGCTGGGAGAGAAGAAGGTTTTGGGGTTTTTATCTTTGTTGGGCTCTTTTCTAGATGTTGGCTACTAAAGCAAACACCTTCGAACGTAATCTAAGGCTGTCTGAGACAGAAGGATGTTCTGTATACTAAAAGGAAAGAAAATGTGGGTTTAAGTTTGAGGACTTGAAAGCAGCTCAAACCAGTTTACATCTGTCTTACCCTGGGGGCAAGGGTTTTGTGGAGACATGTGCTTCACTGATGAGTAGTGACCAGAATGAAGACTTCTGTGGCTAAACAGTAAATTATCAATTCTCTGTACATGACCAAAATCCCTGGTACTCTGTTGCTAAGCCACGTTCTCCTCTCCAAGACATGTTTTCCTATGGCAGGCTCTGACTGCCAGTAAGATATCTCCTTCATGCTCTCCTTCTTCTCTTTTCCCCTGCCCTGTTCTTCACTGGGTATTTTAGCAGAGCAACTAGAAGTCTGCAGACTTTAAGAGATTAAAGAGAACCATTGCTGCAGCTTTACCTGTGTCCCTGTACAGTCACCCTTTCAGGGAAGGTGTTGGAGAAATCAGTGGTGGCTTATCTAGAAGGGCGGGGCAGAAGAACTACAGCTTTACACAGGGTATGGGAGCAGGATGCTCCTTCAGCATTCTCAAGAGATGAGGTAAATAAACCAAAGAGCCCAAAGGGTCTGGGCTACAAGCCCTCCTTCCCAGCTGACTGCTGCTATTTCATGCAGCCACTCACTGTAGTGCGTCAGGTTACAAAACCTAGTGGCTTGGGCACAAGGAGGAAGCCATGATTTCTTTCTTCCTTGGTAGAAATAGCAAACATAGTTTACACAGCAGTTCCCGCTAGAGTGAGCCCAGAGGAAGAGTATCTGGACATCTGGACCCAGTTGCAGAGGCATCCTGCATTACTTTGGTACTTGTCCTTCCTTTGAAGAGCCCTGAGACAAGTGCACCAAACCCAACATGTGCTGTGTATGAGAGTCTGCTTCAGGGCTCTGTGTGCCCAGCCATACAAACTGTTGCAGAGAATTCAGCTGTTTCCATTTCTTTCTTTAAGATGACACCGTGTACCTCTTTGTTGTGAACCATCCCCATCAGAAGAGCACAATAGAGTTGTTTAAATATGTGGAAGATGACAATTCTCTTGTGCACCTGAAAACCATTCGACATGACCTTCTGACAAGGTACTGGAGCCAAATACTATCTTCGCCCAGAAGAACAAGGCTGCTTTGGTAAAACCCAAAGTAGGATGATTTTGGTCTTAGGGTATTATTAATATGAGGTGCTTTCTCTTTAACCAGCTTTCCTGTTTCTCTCATTGATTGCTTCTTATCTGTGTAATCAAAAAATGTGTTTCTCCAATCTCTTCTGTAAATGAGATTTTTACTAGTTGTATCACTAAATCAGACTTAAGTGCCACTGTGATTGATGCAGTGAATTAGCTTGGCATCCATTTCTCCTTCTGTCATGTAACCCAGTCTCAGGTCATTGCAGATGTGACTCTTCAGATATTCTATTATACTGAATTTGCCACACTGTGAAAACAAACATACTTTTATCTTCTTGTTTTGTGGCACACAAAATTTTCTTGGTCTGTACTACTGCAAAATGATTTTAAAATAAACAGAGCCCAGTAGGTGAAGTTGTCACAACTCCTACCTGTTCTCTGGTTCCCAGTTGAATGTAATCAAAAGAGAGAAGAATTTCCATGGATTTATGGACAGGTAGCCAAATTTCTAGCTGACGCCCTATAGTCCTGTTCAGGTCTTAGCCCTGCAGAGTCCTGGGTCATCTAAAAAGAAAATAGAAGTAAAAAGGATGTAAATATATATATGTCTGTATAAAGCGTCTGTAATTACAGCCCCTTTACGTTTATAGGATGACCATGTCTTCCATGGTTGGATTCTGGGCAATCCTAAAACACTCCTTCGTACCTCTCACTTCATTCTTTTATTGATTTTTCTCCCTCCCTTCTTATTTCTTTTAGCGTGAATGATGTGGTAGCTGTGGGACCAGACAGCTTCTATGCTACCAATGACCACTATTTCTCCGACTTCGTCTTGATGTTCTTGGAGATGTTCTTGGGTTTAACTTGGTCAAATGTTGTTTACTACAGTCCTAAAGAAGTGAAAGAAGTAGCAGCTGGGTTTTATTCAGCCAATGGAATTAACATTTCACCTGACAGAAAGTAAGTGTCTCCTTACCTTAGGTTTTGCTTGATCACACAAAAGAATCCTTAAATCCTAGTTTGTACACACAGTACCTCTGTGGTCAAGTGTATCAAGTGGCTCATGTAAGGCAAGGGGCTGCCTGTACAATGTAAGTGATACGGAGGGTTTGTAGGACAGAAGTCATGTGTCTCAGGCTTCAACTAACGGCAATGTTTGCTGCTTTGCGAGGTGGTTTATATGCAGTAAGGTCAAAGGTTGCTGCATTTGAACCAGCCAGTACAGCAGTTTGTGTATATTGCTTGCAAGGATTAACAAAGCAGGGTTTGTGCCAAGTGGGGAACTCCGCAGTGTTGAAGTCTGCATGACTGAGAAGTACCCAGTGCTGAGGTGCAGATAGGTGATTGGAATTAAAACCCCAGCATATTTGTGGATCTCACAGTCCAAGGTCTGCTTCAGAGTTGTAATGGAAGAACTGGCACAGTCTGAAGCTACAGTAGTGTCTCAGCAGGTTGGCTTCAGTTCAGTGCCCTGTGGCCTGCTTGCAATATCTGTTGCTGCAGGGGAGCTGAAAGCTGGCATTCCTCATGGGAAGAGCTGGGCTTGCACAGGAGGATCTGGCTGGTTTTGGTGTCTCCTTACTCATACACATTGCTAAGAGGTGCTTTCTTTTGAAGGTTCATCTACATTGCAGATATATTTGATCATAATGTCCATGTTATGGAAAAACATGCAAATTGGAGTTTAACCTATGTGAAGGTAAGGTGCTGCTGTTCCATTAATAAAAAGGCACATGTAAATTTTGGACAGATTAGTCCCCATGAGCGCTTTCAACCTGGTCCGTGTGCAGTTCCAGTCTGGGTGGCTCCTGCTGTGGGTTTGCAGAGGTGCTGTGTGCCCCGTTAAACAGCTTCAGGTCTTCCTGAAGTCACACCAGCAACCAGAGAGGGATCTTCGGATGTGCTTATAGATCTGCAGAGGGAGTCTGGCTAAGCCAGTGTGGGTCAAAACACAAAGCTCTGACTGAAGTAATCAACACAAGTGTGGGTGTGAATGAGGCGATGGGGGAGCAGCAAGCAGGTTTCTCATGGCACAGAAAGGGGGATGAAGCACCCAGGGGGAAAAGAAATGTAGCACTTGGTGGGGGGAGAAAATATTTCTTAAAAACTCAGTCTAAGCTATGTCAGATGAGAGTCTTGGACGAGTCTATTGGTCACGTTGTAGTTTGCTTCCAGGACCTCTGATAGCTTTAACTCCCCTTTTCTTGTTTTGCCTCTGTGCTCGATAGAAGCTGCAGCTGGACACTCTGGTCGATAATTTGTCTGTTGACCCATCCACTGGAGACATCTGGACAGGATGTCATCCCAATGGGATGAAGCTCCTCTACTACGATCCTGAAAATCTGCCTGCTTCTGAGGTGCCTTTTGTGAAACGTCGCTGGTCTCTTGGCTATGTCTGTGCCAGAAAGTTGCTCTGTTCAAATCACCCTGGTATAACTTAACTCTGCATTACGCAGAGAAGTGCCTGCCCAGCCTTTGTGAAAGCAAAGACCAAGCTGTCCTCCAGCTTACAGCTTCTGCTCTCAAATGGAAAGCCGGAACAACGTTTATCCACTAACAAACACCTATTCAGATCCTCAGGAGACAACTGAATAATTTCCACACAGTAGCTGAGTCATTCTGGACTCCTCGGGCTGCTTTATGTGCGGCTTTGGCTGGGCAATCACATTTAGATGAGCAGTAATTACCGAGCCAGCACCTCTTTCCAAACAAAAAGTAGTTGACTGAGTACAAAGCGTGACCAGAAATACTCACACTGGAATGATTTATCTGTGCAAGTGTGGCTCATCAGTAGGTGACACTGTAATTCTTTCCTTCTGAAATCAGTGAGGTACTGGTATCAGAGTGCTCTTACAGGTGGCTGGTTGGTACCTGTTTGATTTCAGCCTTGGCTGAGGCTTCCCGTAAGACGCATTTCAAAACTATCATGTTCCATAGCAGTAGATTTATGGTACCAGGCAGTTGTTTACTCTCTGAAAAAAGCATGAAAATAAGAAGGTATTAAGTAACTCTTAGGCTGGAAAAACAGCACATTCCTAGTGTCTTGCTTACATACCGAGGTGGAGTCTCTGTTGTTGCGCAACCACTTAAAATAATAATCAGTGTTCAGGGACCATGCTTCACTGGAGCAGAACTGTATCCCTGTAACAGGGATCTCGTGGCTGCAGTTAGCAGCAGCTGATCAACGTAACCCGTGTCTTTAAGTTAACATACCAATGTGCCCTCCATCCATGGAGAATTCTCACCTGCGGCTGTCTCAGCAGCTGTATCCCCCTCCTCCGGCAGGTCCTGCGCATCCAGAACATCCTCTCAGAAGAGCCTGTGGTGACACGCGTCTATGCCGACAATGGCTCCGTGCTGCAGGGAAGCTCCGTGGCATCCATCTACGAGGGAAAACTGCTCATCGGCACAGTCTTCCACAGAGCTCTCTACTGTGAGCTATAGCTCGCTGCGGTAAGATCTGCTGAAGCGGGAAGGATTTAGTTCCTTGGGAACTCACTTAGTCTCTGATAGACTTGCTAACAAGAAGACTGTTCCAATAAAGGTAACTAGAGTCATGGAAATGTATCTTAGTCTTCCTCTCCAAAATAAGAGTTCTATGCAATAGTCAAGAAAATTGAAGGTGAGGAATTAGCTTATTTGTGCAATGGGAAGGACCCCATGCCGGTAACAAAGGGTAACCTAGAAATTCAAGTTCAGAGTACAGATGGCTAGACTATCAGACACTGAATTATCTGTTGCTACTGGAGTTGTGGATTTTGTTTGTTGTTTTTTTTTCCCCCAGAGAAAACTTGATTTTGTAAATGAGAATTGCTGACTACCAGTGTGGTATGCTTTCTTGTCACCGACCACTGGCCTGGCACTGTGCTGAGGGTTCTTCTTCCAGATCCTCCTGTCAGCTTTCCCTAATGCTTCTGAAATAATTGAAAGGAGAATAAATGTTACTTCAGTCTCATTTCTTCCCTCTTCCCCCTTCAAGGTATTTTCCACCATCACTTCAGTTCCATAAATCTGTCTTAATCCGACTGCGAAAGAAAAGGGTGCCACTTGGGAGTGGTTTCTTACTGAGTTGCCCAAAGGGAGTTTAAAAAAGCCCTTTTTTTCTTAAAGAGTGGGGAACAACTCCCAGGCACCTTCAGTGAAAAGTGCATTCGCAGTTACTGGTGTCTGTCACAGCACAGGGAGCATTTCTGGGTGCTTTGCCACAGCGACAACCCCCGAGTGTTGGTTACACATGTTCTGTTTAACCTCCCATCCGCATGGAGCCCCCTGTGCTTCTGTGCATCAGGTACCCACTGCATGTTTATCCAGCAGCAGTTACTGATAGTGTTGTGCACTGCTAGAAGACCTCACCAGGATTCCATCAGCTGGTGATTGTAGAATGGTGTTAGTTAGCAATCACTTGCAATAGACTGAATTGTGTAGTTTTGAAGTTGGAAATAGGTTTTGTGCTGTCCAGTACGCACAGCAAGACTCCAGTCTGGCCAGAGCCCTTGTTTGAGCCACCACTTGGTTTCCTTGCATTAGTATAGACACCCTTACCCACAGAGTAGCTCCTGCTGCTCTTGTTCATCCTCTGAGTTCGCAGCTCTGGTTTTGTGAGACGCCATAGAATCATAGAATGGTCTAGGTTGGAAAGGACCTTAAGATCGTCAAGTTCCAACCCCCCTGCCATGGGCTGGGACACCTCACACTAAACCATCTCATCTCAGCCTGGCCTTGAACAGCACCAGGGATGGAGCATTCACAACGTCCCTGGGCAACCCATTCCAGTGCCTCACCACCCTTACAGTAAAGAACTTCTTCCTTATATCCAATCTGAACTTCCCCTGTTTAAGTTTTAACCCGTTACCCCTTGTCCTATCACTACAGTCCCTAATGAAGAGTCCCTCCCCAGTGTTCTCATAGGCCCTCTTCAGATACTGGAAGGCTGCTATGATGCTGACATCTAGCTAAAGTCTTGGTGTCATTGGTGGTGGCCCCCCTGCTGGGGTTGTTGCTGTGCTGCCTGCGCTGTCACCTCTCAGAGGCTTGGCTGCCTCTCTGAATGATGTCACTGGACAGACCTTCCCTGGGAGCCACCATTCCCTCTGCATCCTTCCTCTCTGCTGTCCTTTCACTCCTGCGTGGAGAAAAAAGGCAGGCTGCTTGTGAAGTGTGAGCTCAGGAGGAGAAAGAGCCAGTTCCTGGGTGCTGATTGATGTTCTAGCTTTGCAGTTCCCTCCTGCAATGTGCTTCACCATCAGCCACAGCACCTTCTAATCTGAAGAGTACATGGGAAGTCCAGTATTTGGAAAACTCAGGAGTGCTTCTGCCTGCAAGATAAATAACCTGCAAATAACCTGTTCTGTAGCAGCTTGAACATGGAGACAGGAACCAGAGTATGTGCAAACCATCGCCTGTGTTTGGGTCTTCTGGCTGAGAGGAGGCATGACTGCGGGCTAAGGTTTGGGTGAGCAGTAGCCCTGAACAGTGTGTGCTGGCACCTTTTGGCTCCTGCACCGTGCCTTTCGAATACAAGCCTAATGCCTTTCATCCACTGGTATAAGGAGTTCCTGCTCATTCTGCTAGGCAAAGGGACAGCTCTAACCAGAGCAAGGAGTCAGTGCCAGAGCTCGTGGCTGGGGCTGCATTTCTGTGTGAGAGGGACAGTGCCATCCCCCTTCCTCTGCACAGCTGCAGTGAGCTGCGGGTCTTGCCACATCACCTCCCGTCCCTGGAGAGTATCTGCTCCAGGCAGAGCCCCCGCGCGCTGCTGGCTCACAGGCACAGACACTGGTGTAAGGCACGTCCCTTGTTCTGAGAGGTTCAAGAACTGGGCCAGCGGCACGTCAGCTTGATCACTGCGTCCTTCCTGATGGCGGCAGCTTCCCACTGCTGCCGCGCCAGGCAGCTCTCACCGTGCACAAGAGTGGTGCTGGTATTTGTGATGTTCTGACTACAAATAGCACATGCTGCAGGGGTCTAGTGCTGGCTAGAGGGGCAGACTTGAGCATTAGGGTTAACCATGCAGCCAGGTGAGCCAAGTGACCTTGTATCTTGGGCAAGGCCCTGCATTGGCAGGTCTGTATACAAACTCTGTTTGTAGCTCCCTTCCAAAATGCCCACAGTCATCGTGGGGACCTGAGGGCTGCCCAGGGTTCACTGTGTGCCTATGAAGATTCTGGTGACAGGGACTCATCTGTTCAGATTGTGGTTTCAAGTCTTTTGCTAACCATGACATGCAGACAGCCCTTCCACAGAGCTGAGCTGGCCCTGAATGAGGGCGTCTTTTGTCTCGTGGCTTTGCTGGACCTGCTTTTGGCATCAGCTGAGTGCACCAAGCACTTGAGAACAGAATTTACCGTAGTTCTGGCTTTGCTGCTCCTTCCTTAGCAACTTCTCTCCCTGCAGGACATTTTCAGCTTCCCTGAGAAGTGATGCGCTTTCCTACAGGAACTTGTAATCCGTGTTCAGCCTCGAGGAGCAGATCTTATTCCTAGAGCCCAAGCAGAAAAGCTGCCCTGAAGGAAGCTCTCACAATAAGGAGAGAATGGACTATTAACTTGTTTGTGATTAGCCATCCTATACTAGCATTTTAGAATAACCATTAGGCTGTTGCCACTATTTGTTCTCAAGTAAATCAAGTGCCACCTGCTAAAGAACTGGAGTTTTGCAGCAGTGGCAGTAACAGCTGAAATACCAGCCGGTCACTCCGCTGGTCCTGGGTTTACTCTGTGGTTGTGGAAACATAACAACCAGCATTTCCCTCAGCAGTGGTAGAAGTAACCCATCAAAGCATTAATTTCACATTTTCCAGTAGCTTCGAACATCTTCAGGAGAGCAAATCTACACATTGTTGGATCTTTCAACCTTCTACTTTTTTGTTGGGTTTTGGCCTTTCAGAAAATCATGTTTTCACTTGTCACTGGATTTTTATTTTTCCCCTCTTTTTTAAACCATTCCTGTAGTGGAGGTTTTCCCAGCAGTCTGCCTGCAGACAGAAACATATGCAAGCGATTGGCCTTTTCCTAAAGCGTTTGAGAAGAGAGAGATCATAGGTAGGACTTAGTACCTGCTGCCACTGTGATTTTTACTAATAGCAAAATTTTTAATAGTATTTTTAAAATTATTTTGATAATTTTAATAGTAATAATTGTTGCTAATGGTAAAATTTTGAATTTTAACCTGAGGCAAGTAGCTTGGAAGCCTGTTGTCAACCTTTAAGGGTGTCCCAGCCTCGCAGTGCAGAACTGGGAGTTGAAGCTGAGCCAGCATGCATGAAGATGGTACTGGGCAGGACACAGACAGCAAGCATGCATTCTGCAGCAAAATCAGTGCTGGGCAGAGCTTCTACCCCTGAGCATGAAATCACCACTTGATGAAACTCACCATCAATCAGTCTCAGTGTGGAAACAGCAATGGAGGAAGATGCGCCTCAAGCCTGGCCTCACAATGACAAGGTGACCTGCACAGGGCAAATGTGGGTTTGCAGCCTGGAGGAAAGCATAACCCATCATCTTTTACGAACTGTAGAGCCTGGAGCAGTTCTGGCCATTTCAGACACCAAACTGCAGGAATCTGAGACCACTTTGCACACACAACGGGGACATATGTATAGACAGCTCCAGGCTTAGGAAGCTGCTGAGCAGACACACTTTACAAGCCAGTCATGGACTTAACAGCCCTTAACATACCTATTTTAATTAAGATAATAATTAAGGTGGTACCCATATTAGCAGAATGTAAGCTTTATGGCTCCGCTGCTGGGAAGCACAGACTGGGTTAGAGAGATTAAGTGCAGACGAGTATTTGGCCTAGATTCTGCCAGATGCAAAGCCACTGAAATGACTACACAAATTGGACAATCTGTGCCCTCTGCTTTCTCCAAGTTAATGCTTTAATAAAATAAAATAAACAAAGACGTATTAAACATGCTTAGCAGAAGAACTGCTGTTCTTTGAACGTATAAAATGGCCATTATACCTAACCTACATTTAAGTGTAAAACTGTAAAATGTTTTAATATACCATAACTAATCCAGGTCTTTTGAACAGACAAACATGGACCAGCATCTGTGTGAAGGCAGCCTATTTTTACTGCACACTACTTTTTATCTGCAGATGAAGAGAGAAGGCCATTCCCTTTCCCTACTGTATTGTCTTTTTTACTACTTTTTACATAATTACAGATTGTAAATGAGACCCACTTGGAGGCCTGTGAATGGTGCCAATTTAGCCAAGAGCTGGGATTAAACTAATCTTCAGCACTGAGCAGAAGGAAGGAAAGAACGAGCAGGGCAAGGTCCATATCCCCCTTCACCCCCCCTTATAACCCATGCAGCAACAGCTGTCCAGTTGTGCTCACCAGTGTTATTTCTCCTGGTATGCCCAGGGGCAGGAAAGTGAGGACTCAATACAAATTCTAATAAAGATTCTGGATTTCTCATTTTATTGCATTCGTTGTCTAACAACAACACTCATTGGCAAGAAATTTATTTACACTAACAAATTAACTTGAAACCACAAGGCTTTGTTGTTTGTATTTAAACCGTAAGAAAACAAAGGGCCACCACGATGGTTTGCTTTGATGTGTCCCAATAACTAAATATTAACCAAGGTTATTTTGGGGAAAACGCAACAATCTAGAGAAGTTCATATCAACCAAGCACAAGAGAACAAGCTCAGACATGGCACTACTGTGTCTTCCATGCAGATGATCAGACACCAAGATGTACAAAGTTCAGGATAACATGCACCTCTATACACCTGGCCTCTTTAAAAAGACAAATGAAAAAGGAAAATATCTGAAGCGCAACCACTTCTTCAACCATGTAAAAAGAAACAATATAAGAAGCCATTTTTTACAGTGAGCACAGTGCATGTGAGTCTTTTAGC
The DNA here is from genome assembly GCF_033815535.1 of Pezoporus flaviventris. NCBI lineage: Eukaryota > Metazoa > Chordata > Aves > Psittaciformes > Psittacidae > Pezoporus > Pezoporus flaviventris. The sequence continues at coordinate 17,610,542 of NW_026892595.1, read as the reverse complement.
TGCCTGGTCTCCTAGCAGTATGTCTAACGCTTCAGACCAGTGAGTTACCATTGCAATGAGACTGGAAAATAGGAAAGCAGTTGTTCAGATGGAAAGTGTGTATGGAAGAGTATAGTCAGAAGAGATTCACCATGCACTCCCCACTTCCAAATGGGCTGGTGGCTCTTTACGTCTGGTACTCTGGGATCCCCTTTCCTTCAGGTGCTTCTGCACCGGTACCTGAACCCGCTCCACTGGTGTCAGTGGGAAAGGTCCCACTGAAAACCTGGCAGGAGGCTGAGGGTCCTGGGTTATGTGGGTTGGACCCAGCCTCAGGAGCTGTGAGCCCTCCTCACCCCGCTCTGTAAGAAGCAACCTAACTCAGCAGACCCTATGGCTTGTTCTTAACACAGTCCAAACTTCCCAAAGAAACAGGCAGCTCAAGGCACCACCGCCAAGCCTTGCAGCAAGAGGTGCATTTTTTAAACCATCACTTCATGTCGACAGCAAAAGCACCAGTTAGTACTGCTGGTAAGTAACAGAAAACTCGTTTTATAATGAGGGACTGACTGGAGGGCTCAGTGTCATGCTGAAGATGTCACAGCTTTGAAAAATCAGTTTTACAGGTGGAAAAAGTGCTGCAAGATCCATACAGGAGGTTAACAAGAGGGGCTGTGTGATGTGCATATGACCCACACTCCATTGTGGTGAATGTGTAAGTCACCTCAGGTGTCACTCACAATCCTGTTCAAAAACGAGCTGTCGAAAGAGCTCCAAGAGAAATCAAAAGTTAGGGCTTCAATTATAAAAAAGGGTTTCCTTCCTAGAATACTGGCACTCCAATGAATCAGTCCTGCCAACCTCCCACCCCCCAAAACCAGCCCAAAGCCAACACACAGGACTTGCAGAGGACCATCCTGTGCGTGCTCTTGGCAAACCTTTAAAATCCTCTCATATGCAAAATACATAAAACCCCACGAGTGAGCAAAACTGCCAGCACAGAGAGGGGTGAGAAAAATCGTGAGACTGAGGGGGAGTGCTTTGCTTCTCCAAGCTTGCAGATGGTCCCAGGGCCCACCTTACCCTGCAAGGACCTACGTCCCCCATGACACACAGCTGCCCATGTGTTAACTGCTACTAGTGCAGTGGGAATCTGTGTGAATATCCATGTATATGCCTTTGTGTGGACACACACAAAATCATACATAGTTAGTTAAAGAGGGAATGAAGCCACAAATCACTTAAAGGTCTCTAGAAGGCCTGAGTTCATTATTTTCAATTACTAATTTAATTAAGCCAACACCATCTAACTGCGGTATGCACTCTGCCCATTTCGACTGTTAAAGACTGACAACTTAATTAAATACATGCTGCTTTTCCAAACGTCTGTTTTTTCAGTGTTTTGGACCGTGACACAGCTTTCCTGAAGTTTTCAAGTGACGGACAGCACAGAATGAGGGAAGTGCTAGTAAAAGCTTCCAGCCCCTCTATCATTTATTTAACTTGATGATATTGCGGGGGACAAGGCCACACCTAAAGAGAGCAAGATCAGGTTTTACTTTTGCCTTGACAGTGTTTTATCTCTGTAAACACACGGCTAAGAAATCAACACAAGAGTTAATCCTTGCAAACTTCCCCTAAATTTCAGCACTGACGAACAGTACAGAGTGCAATGCAAATGCTGTAAAGAACTACAGCTGTAGGTGTGCAACCCTTTCCTTTTGATTTTCACTGTTGGTACCTGGAGTACTGGGTACTTGTTGGTTGTACCCAACTAAATTATAACTCTTGTCCTTCCTACTGCAGAACTGGATTCTGCGCTGTTAACAACGGTGGCATTTCTTTCTCTGATTTAAAAGTGGGACACCATTCATTCTCAGAAATCACACATTTTTTATCTCTTACTTGCTAGCATGTGAGCCAGGAGGTGACAGTGGAGCAGCTCAGAAGGAGAAGAGGCTTTGATGGAAGCAATGAAGTATGAGAAACCCAATGCTCAGTGTTGAGCACCTCTGAATGTCAATGAGAGTCGAGGACTGGCAAGCTTCAGAGGAAAGCTGCTCAGTAATTCTAGTGACAGCTTGATTCTTGTGGTATTCCTGCAGCAGACCACAGTCATAGCACAGCAGATGCCTTTGCAACAGTGGGCAATACTCTCTGCACTGCAATAAACAGGTTCAGCTCCTTCCTCACACCCTGGTTCTGATCTGCTTGGGCTGACTGAAACCGAATTGAGAGTTTTAACACGGGAAAGTCACATAGGTGCAGCACCCCAATGTATGGGAAAATACGAGCTGGAAGCGAGTAATGTCAGTATGTCTAGCTGACTTGGACAGAGCAAGCAGCCACCGCTCTTGCCATGATTTCAGTATAAACACTAGGATTTTTAGGTCTAAAGTAACCGGCAGTGTTGTATCTTCTATTTACTATTTTTCAGAGTTCCAATTTTGCTAACTCTTCTTTCTTCACCCTTTCAGAAGCTCGATATATTCACAACCTGGCAACACCGCAGCAATGGGCAGGAGTAGAGCTTACAGAACTAGCCTGCCATTGTAACCAGGGTGGTGTTAATTTCCTGTGCACAGCTGGGTGTAAAAGGTGACACAGACACATGTAGAAACACCACAGTGCCTGCACAGCAGCTTAAAGGTGGCCAGGCAAGCCAGCATACTCAAAATCGCTTTAGCTCCACAAATAAATACACAAAAGTAGCCAACAGTTACATCTGCAGGTGAGCCAAAAGAGAAAGTCCTTCCAGTCATTTAGTACAGAATATTTGTTTCTTCTTATTACATCAAAACCCCACATTAGTCTGACTTAACAATGGTCTACCAAAAGAATGACGAGGCATCCATATATTTTGTTTCATATATGTCATTACACAATACAAAGGGGAAAAATGCAACACAACTTTAAAGGTCCTATAGAACAGTAATAAAAGTTTCAAACTGAGCTTTGTATCTGTTATGCAGCGACATTTCTGCATGTTCCAACGAGTTACCATACTTAATAAAAGAAACCACATAAATCTCTTTTATCACAGAAAGAAGAGCAAAACTCCTGACACTGCTTGGCTTGCTCAGTTTATGTGTTGGTCTAAACGCATTTTATGGTTTTATATTAAATTTAAGCCACTAGGTTTGTGGGTATTTTTTTTAGGTTAGGTTTTTGTTGTTTGGATGGTTGTTTTATTTTTGTCTGAGAATAACCAAATAACATTACCACAAAGCAATTAAAACCCCCTGGATACATAAAGGACTTAAGTCGAATTACTTATTCTGTAGAGCAAGAACATGATTTACAAAGAGATTAACGACGTCCTGTTCTAAGCAGCAAGAATGAAAACTGAATGTATAATGCCAAGTAGTCTGCTCAGGTTTCTAAGAAAACAAAGAACATAAAACAGGGTCACCACCTTAGATACTATATACAAGCACTTAAACATTACGACAATGTAAACATAATTTAAAAAGAAAATCACCATTGAATGCTTTTATCAACATTGTACTTAAAATATTAGATTTCCAGTTTCTTCCAGATAACTTCTCTTACTCAAATATGAATTGGTAACCTCCTAAAATAACAGAATGCTAGTTTTAGCAGGCTATTAAACAGTTGTACAACTTGTCTCCTATAGAGTGCAAAGAGATTCATTGCAATGTGGAATTCTTGTTAGAAAGTATACTTTTTTGCTGGTGGTCTATCTCATCTCAAGAAATATATCATAAGCCTTAGAAATATCAGGAAGTTATCTTTTCTGGCAATTTAATTTTTAGCTCTGAATAAAATATACATCAGAAACTTGCAGAAATTTGATTTGGAAGGCAAAATAAAGCTAATGTTAAGTAGATCTGTTGTGTATTAATTTTGAATGAACTAGGCTCTCTCGGTTTACAGACCATTTTACACATCAAAGAAATTATTAGGCTCAAAAGAAACTTAACTATAAACATTGCACCCCAACTGTTTCAAATCTGATCTTCAGAGAACTTTACAGACACAAATCTGAACGCCTTAAAGTACAGAGCAGAAGGGAAGCCAAGCCAAACTAAACCAAACATTTTCTTCAAACGAATTCAGTATTTGCATTTTTCAGGCCGGAAGACAAAATTTTAAGTCCAAGATTCTAACTTTGCATCAATATCTTCAACAACTTAAGGGTTGGCATGACTAGGTGAAGACTGCAACATCCAGGATGCATGAAAGGGAGGTGACTGTATTCCCAACTGTAAATGCTGTGACATAGTCAGCTTCCACTATAACATAATACCTCTAGCTTTTCATTGTGGATATTTGCCTGTTGTCTGTCTATTCTTCTGAAGAAATATTGCGTATTTTAATACTGCTCTTAAGAGGCAGTAACTCCATGCAGTGTGAGTTATACACTGCTTCTGTCATAGCCAAAACTACAGCAGGCTTTGCCGCTGTCCTCATATACCAGGAAAACAGGAAACGCTGAAAGATGTAATATGACCACTGCTAAGCCATCAAAACATTCTACAGCCTATGCCCATAAATTCAGGTTTTGGTGGGAAAATTCTTTAAACACATCAATCAAAACAGTAATATATGGCAGGCTTTGGATTTAGTAACCATCACCTCCATGGCAGCGTTGATCTTAACAGCAATGTACTACATTTAATTTTAACCTGAATCCCTCGTCTTCCTCTTCTTAAAGTGCACTTCTGTAAAAACTGAGTATCTTCAGCAGACTTGTTTGATAATAATTTCCAACAACAGCTTCATAACAGCACAGCACAAAGCTTATTCTCCCAATGCTTGTTGGAGAATGAATCTGAACATGTGGTGTTTTTTCTGGAAAAAGACAAACCTGAAACAAAATAAGCCCAGTTTCCCATTCAAAACACATGAAAAAGAAAGCAGAGTGTGCTATAAGAAAGTTGCCTACACACTGGGAGCACAATGAAATTTATACAGATATATGAGCTGTGCTCTAGTTAGAAATTCATCCTTGCTCAGATATCTAAAGGATAAATGTTATCCTCAGATTTCTGTGTAAACCCACATAATCATTTAAGGCTTTGCCTCCTTCCTGGATTAACTATAGTACAGTTAACAGAAAGAGTTTCACCTCCTGTCTTTTACCCAGGGGGAATATTGACTCTCCTGTCTTTATCTCCAGTGTATAAGAAGTTACTGAACAGTTGCGTTTCCAGAGCAGTGTCACTTCAAGGTACTGACACAAGACGGAACTTACTCCAGTAGACGGAACTGAGTATCCAACCGCTGTAAAGAAGCTGAACTTCCAGTTAGAAAGTTAAATCAACTCTTATCAGACAGAGCACAACTCCTTTTACCCAGCTGAAGCAACGGTCACCAATCGTTTTGACTGGCCATCCTATTCAGAAGAGGTGAAGCAGTGGACCATGCTCCTCGGCATCATGCTGGTTACTGAAGTGACCAAACACATAGAGCTCAATAGAGTAGTTTGGAAGGGAACACCGCCACACAAATATGAAATCTGTTAGCTGTGAACAACAACAAAACAAACTGAGGGGCTGGGGTCGTTTCACATGGCAACAGCAACGAGCGTGAACTGGATATGCAGGAAAATAAAACTACACAATATAAATTTCCCAAGTCACTCTATGTATAGCCCCATTTCTCTGTACACACTGTTGGGTAATGAATACAAGAATGCTGAAGGGGCACCAGCGTGGATGTGAGTTTCTCTTCCCTTGAAGCGCCTCCACTTTCCTAACACAGCAGCACTTCTGCTTATCACTGCTCATTAGTGCCCTCTGTTGCATCTGATGAAGCCTTGTCTGTTTTCTTCGATTTCCTCTGCAGTTGCTCTTGTTCCTTCTTTCGAAGCTTCTCCCTTTGCTTTTCCATTTTCTCTTGAGCTTTGCGAGCTTTTTCCAAGGATGTTTTAATTTCCTTCAGCTTTTTCTTAATGATTGCTCTATCCTGGGAAGATGTCATACCAAGAGCCTGAGGTCGGGAAAATCAAGACAAATAATTTAATATGGATTAATCTATCACATTTTTTCCCATATTCTAAGAATAACCTTTCTTAGGTAGAAGACTGTAACAACTAAGCAAATTTGAGACAGACTCAGATACATTACTGATGTGTAAGACACTTCCATACTGCTTTTTACCCATGTCTTTCACTTCTAGAATATCGAAGAATCCTATCTCATTGCCACCACAAATTTTATTGATCAAATGAGACAAATAAGGGTTAAACTATCTGCCTGAGGTCATCTAAGCCTACACAGAACAAGACTTCCTGATTCTCACTGCTCTGCCTTAGTCAAAATTTCACTTGCTGTCTTCTAAAACCCCCTAGTTAGTGAAATGCCAGCAAAACAATTCTGAAAGGAAACACTGAACCTGGACCTTCAGAGCTGATGTGCTTCCCACAACTCCTTCCTGTATTTATTTTTGACAAAAGTAGGGTCATATTTTCACTACATGAAACAAAACTGGTTTTAATTCTAACATAGTACAATAGGTGTCACCTTATGCCCCCAGTCTCCCACTAATCCACTCTGCAGTTGCTACTTCTGATGTATGCCCATTTACTATCTTCTCTGAATCACCCATTTACAAAACAGCTGGAAGAAAAATACATGCATGCAAATACCACTTCTACACATGCAGATAATGGGTACTTTATATACACCCAGGGTTTTGACAAAACGTCCTCTACTCCTGAAGCTTCTGAATCCGTATGGGAATTTCTTAAAGTGTTGCTGTGGCTTTATGCTGTGTTTATTATTCTAGTCTATCAGCACTCCACACAAAGGGATTCACTGCTTTCTGGCTGAATAGTGACTCCCTGTAAGATAAACTGAAGAGACAACAAACACTACAGTTAGCCTTGCAGTCCAGCCAGTCAATTACCTTGAGCTTACTCCCATCCAGCTGAAGAAGATGCTCCCCGTTAATGTTTTGGGCGCTGAATTCTGAAACATACTGCTCAAGGTTCAGGCTCATTAACCAGTGGGACACCTGCTGCACGCTCCACTCCTGAACAGCACGACTCTGATACTGACTGTGCTTAGGAGACTGGCCATCGTCAAGGATCTGTGACAAAAACATGCTGCATTATTACTGAAAGGCAACACAATGAGTATCAACTTTTCTGTGTACAAACCGCCAGCATCACAGCAGAGGTATCTGCGCTATCTTTATGCCACAATAACTATCTCACACTGCTTTATCACATCTGTATCTAACCAGCCATCTAAGAATTGGTACAATGTACCCCAAAAGTCTTCCATCTATAAATAGAAGAAGATAAAGGAACTGGCATTCCTTTTAACCAACAGGAACTGAAATGGCCAGGTGGCACAATTCAAAACAGGTATGCTTCCTCACAAGATTTTTATCCTTCAAATTAGAACATTTCTAAAGGATGCATTGATTTCTGCATTCCACTGCCTGGGCTCATTCACAGACCTTTATGATGTTTTTAAGCTATAAAGCAAGAAATTCAGGGATGGGGAACCTCAGAAACCCACTCTACAGTTCAAAGTGATGACATCAAACAGCCAGTGAGACTGATACTATCTATGGAAGACTATGAGATGACACAGAGGAGTGGTAAGGAACACAAAGCAATTCCACAGCCCTGGCCCTGCTCTCATCATGTTGTGCCACTGCTGCTGCAGAGGAGAGCATGAACACAGCACCAAGAGGGGCAGGTGGGGCATCAGCTGCTGGGGCAGCCCCACGTTCCTGATCTGCCACTTTATTTCACCCAGAGGTATGTCAGTGAGGTCTGAAACAAAAGCTACTGTGTCCCAGCCATGGTCAGAAAGCAGCTGTTATGGGCTGCAGCAGCTGCCTGCTGTTAGAGCAGCTTTTACACTGGGTTAGATGATCTGGGAGTTCTATCAGTTTCTGGCTGACCAGTTCTCAGGGCTGGGGAAAAGATGGTTCAAGCACTATCTTTTCCTTCTCTTATTGCCAGCAGGAACTCGGTGCAGCTGATGCTTGGCCTGGTGGATTTGCTCTGACACAAACCCTCCTCCCCCTTCCAACATAACTGCAAAATCTGCAATTTGCTATGGCCTTGAAACCTCCTAGCAGGAAGGAGAGGGGAACTCAAGACAAGCAGAGAGGAGCCAGTGACATCTGCATGTTCTGCTCGAACAAGGGGGTTTGCCACACAACACCGTAAAACAAGGAAAGTGAATCTGCAAATGATGTGGTATATTGGCACGCGATGGTCACACGATTCACCACAACAGCACACTAGTATCTCACCTCATCATCAATCATATCCAGGCTCTGAGTGAGGGAGCAACAAAGAAATGGGAAAGAAAAGCATTATAGAAACAAAATACAGAACATGTAACAGCATGTAAAAGTTCAGGCAAGGGCAGCACCAAGATTTGCAAACAGATATGGCTACTCAAAACCAAAGAGATTTCTTTAAAAAAAATTACTTCCAGAAGCAGAGAGGTTATGTTGAAAGCTCAGCACAAATGATTTGGCAGCCAAACCTGAGACTGTGTCAGTGAAACCCCTTTAGAGTTTCTACGCTTGACACCCTAGAAGCAGTGGGAATCTTCCTGATAGCTCCATTTCCAAGGAGCAAAAGCTCCTTAATTAGAGGAGAAAAACCCTTTCATTTTTTTTTCATCTCCTTCAAATAATTATGATCTGCCAGAGAAGCCTGAGCAAAGGAGTGCTTGCAGCAATAGGCTAGGAAAGGCTGAGGGGCAATGCTGGCCTAATCCCCTGCCAGAGTGGTTGTGGAAGCTCCCACTGCAGCTCTTGCTGAACACACTGCCTGATTCAGAGGCTGCAATTTGGCACAGCATAGGATGGGGAAAACACATTCATTTTTATAGACCTGTTCCGGCTCAGTATTTTAGAAGTGATAAAGTAGAGAGCTGAACAAGCAAAATGAAAGCATTTTCAAGCTTTTAGTTCAATACCACTGGGAGCAGAGCACTGTCACATTAAAATACTTAAGGAGAATGAAACATGGTAAGAGAATGAAATGTACTACTGAGATAGTATTAACACTAAATAAAGTCTAAAAGACAACTTCGTAGTTTTCAGCTATTCATAGAATACAGAATTCATAGAATTCACTCTATATAGGAGTGTCTACATTCTCCTATGATTGTTATAAATTTTGCCCCTTTACTACCTGCAGGAAGTAACCTCTGAAGAATGGTTGGGTTTATAGACTTGCATGTTGTCAAACGGTGTTGCATGGAGCAGCTCTCATTCTTTAAACCCATGCAAAACATGTAGGCACTAATAGAACAAACCTATCTATCATACAAAAAAAAAACATATGCACTTCAAGTTCCTCCTCTCTAGTAAAAAACCCTGACTGCAACCTCACATGAAAATGTAAAGCTCTTAAGGAGTACAAGGAGAAAGACACAGGTTTCCTGAGTCCAAAGGACATGTCAACTACTGTCAAATTGTGCAACTTCACCAACAACCAAGCTACAAAACTAGTATCTTAAGAAAAATATTTTCAGTATATTATATTCAGCTCAATTATGTCACCAATTTCCAGGGTTTGGAATGCTTTTTCACATTAGCATTGTTTGAAAAAACTCTGGTTTGAAGTAACTGAAGTCAAATCCACTGTGCAAAGCAAGCACGAAGAATGCAAAGTGGATTAACACATATACATTCTAACCAATGTACATACATTCAGGTACAGTAACACACATGTTATTTTAATGTATCAGGGTAAAAATTAGCCTAGGTGAAAGTGCCTGACATCTCAACTATATTTACCAAACTATACTGTATGTTTATTATCTCAAAACTGTCTCAACTATATCTAGTGTACGTTTATATCTATCTGTGGGTCCACATGTACATACTTTGAATGTAGGGAAAACATACTGAAATGTGTGAGGATATAGCATCTCTTAGGAAACAAACACATTCTACTTTCCTACAGTAATATCATAGGACCTTTATTTCAAATCATAATTATACGAACAAGAAAAATAATAATCTAGAAACCAACATTAATTTTCTTCTCCCTTCTATTGCCTAGAAAATATTCCTTTATTATTTGAGTAATTAGGAAGCAAAATGCTAGTGGAAAGGAAACAACTATTTCACACCTTAATTTCATTAGCATACCTCATCTGATGACAGTGCTAAGGAGTGTGAGAAACCTGGGGGTTTAGGTTCTGCTCCTAAACCACTCAAATCAGCTGAACTTGTGCTGCTGGGACTGAAGTCATCGTTGAATGTGAAATTCTGTGGAGAAAAACATAAATGAGTTTGAATGAATGAACAGTCTCATATGCATATCTAAAAGGGAAATTTGCTTTCTGCCTTCCAGGTTGGCATAGCTCAGGAGGGATTTCATTTACCAGACCAGTTATAATACACATGAGGAAGCCTAATCTTTAGTATTGTTAATATTTATAGAATACACTGTACTTTTACCACTGTATACTTCAAGACATTGCCAGTTTAATGAGTCAATGAATAGCAAAGGAGTCTGAAAGCAATTTCCAGACTCCCTCTTTAAGATGCTGGCTCTCATCCTGGAACTGAATTACTGCTTCCGCAGGTTAATCACTAACATTTTACTGTCCTCCAAATATTTAGGACAAGTGTAGCACAGGCAGTAGCACAAAGAATAGGACAGAGGATTAATTAGCTGAGAGAAGTGAAAACTGCTACTGAGAGAACAAAGAGAATATCCTGTGAATCCATTTCTGAGTCCAAATAACCACCTAGAAAAGTGAAAGGAACCTCCCTCTTTGCCTATTCCTTTAGAAAAACTGAAATTGAAAGTATAAGAGATCTTTGGACATTGAGTGTTATTTACTGAACTAACAGCCATAAAACAAACATCACACCTTACAGCAAAGAACAGCAAAATAATGTATGTATTTTCTAGCAATGCAGCAAAATTACCATCAGAAGAAGACAAAAATTAACAAGTATTTCATATTAGAGTGAGAACCATAAAGAAACCCAAATCTCTGTATCTAAAAAAATAATGACACCATTCTTTTTAACTTGAACACACACTTTATGACAGAGAGACCTCTAATGTCCACTCTAGTCTAACAGCTAAATGAATAAAAAATTCAATTCACCTTTGATATTCAATTTCAACAAAAAAAGGATCCAAACATCAAAACCAAAAACAACACTAAAAATATTATCTTTCTATCCCCCCCAAGATACTTCCTGAAAACCAGAAGTCTTTTAAAAATATCAAGTGCTGGTCCTTATAATGTTGATGGAAATCCAACCAAATACTGGTACCATGCTGTGCTTTAAAAATCTGAATGGCAGTAGAGGAACTGTTAATTTAAGAGCCTGCAAACTTTACAGAGAACATCAAAATATTTTTGTAATCAGTTTTCTCACACCTACATTGAGAATTCCTGTTCTGTTTTTCTGAACTCTTTATAGAGGAGAAGAAAATCAGAGCGGCTTCCTTAATATGCAAACTTTTAGCCCCCACAGTGTTCTTAGGCCAGGAGTTCACCAGCTCTACCTCCTGTTGTGTGAAGAACATCTTTTTCTAAGTACTTCGATTTTTCTTTCACCTCTATTTTGTGCAAGCTTCAGCTTTATGATGAATTTAAGTCTTTAAAATTTAATTTTCTATATGATAGCAGGACAATCCCCACAAAACCACCCAACCTAATAGTAGCAGTAAAAGGAGGTGTTTTTCCCCATTTGAAAATTGGTGAAATTTGAAAGTTACTTTTATGCAATACTTGTTTAAAGGCACAAATAGGATTTACATGTCTAATCCTCATCTTTCTTTTTCAAAAGAAACTGGGTAACTGATTAGTTTCTCCTTAAACTTCAGAGATTTCACCTGTGGCCTTCTGTATCAGTCTGACTTGGACTGGTCAGCCCTGTGTTGCTCTCCCCACCAGATAACGTAAGCACAACTATGACCTTGCGCACCTTGGTGGACAGCAGAAGTTAAGGTATCAACAGCTTCTAGTATCATAAGAGTAAGAAATGCCTGTGCAAATTACTATTATGTACATGCATGTATTGGCAGAAGACAGAGAAATTAGTTTTCTGATTCATATTCCTCTACATAAAGTTGAGAACCACATCTGTTTCTTTTTACCAGACCAATATAAAAAGTCAACTCCTGCAAGTTATAAGAAGATAAAGGCAGGGAAGTATTTTCCAGAAGTGAAAATAAACATGAAAAAGCTAAGGATATTACTAGAACTAAGGGTTATTTGAGTTATCATGCTGAAACATTCATGCACATAGAAAGGAATCACACAGATGTATTAAATTGCGATAGTTCATGTTTACAGTTCAAGCATCTTCATATAGAGAATTAAACCCAACATCCAGCATGCATGACAAACAGATTACATTACTGGGGGAAAAAAGGCAGATGACTGACGGCATAGAGCATTTCTTCACTTGCAAACATCTCATTTGAACATGGGTAGGTACTCCCACAATCAGTCCTGAAGAATGCAGAAAATACCCGTAACTGAATACACAAATCTAGCATTTGTTCAGTGGATCCAAATGCTAATTTCCACTGGCACCACTTGCTTTCGTTACGGTACAGCACACCACAGTTAGTTTACTGAATTAATGTACATTAAGACAGAGTAAAAAGGTAGAATGGGGAATGGTACAATGACAGAGATGTTCTGTTTGGATGCGCTTTTACCGTACAATGAACATCATGCTCTGTTTATTGTAGTAGTCACATATTGGCTTGTTCTTTTTCCAGGAACATGAAGCCAATTATGCCACTCAACACAGTGGGAATAAGGTAGTTTTTATTTTCTACCTTTGACCCTTTTTTAGCTGGACTTATATTTTCAGAAGAAGGCTCAGTTGAGCTGGCGGATGATGGCAGGTTGCTAGAAGAATGGGATCCCTTGCCACTCTCTCCATACCATGTGAATGGTACACAGTGTGGGAGAGAGGAGGATCGATCTGCTACAGATCTAGTGTTTGCTGATTTCTGCAGCATCTCTCTGATGGTCCTGTTTAAGAGAAAGGAGCAGGAATATGTGTTAGATTATAAAATAAAATAAAACAAAATGCTAGAAGCAGTTAATTGTGAAAAGGGTGACATTCCTAGTAACTGTGACTAAAGAACTGAGTGGCACACGGCTGGTAGAGGGATGCCTGAAATCCCTCTTTTAGCAGAAGAAAAATGTGGGTTCTTTTGATTCCGTTTTTTAACTTAAGCTCTCTTAGACAGCATGCACACAGCAAATGGAGACCAACACCAGCTGAAAATGCCTGTACTCCCACTGCTCAGATGTGAACCGGCTCCACTCAAAAAGCCACATGTTATGTTGGTACTTTTCTGAGCCCCAGCGGTAAATCAGCATGATTAGATGAGACTCAGCACTGACCCAAGCGGGCTCTGGCTCCCAGAGAATGTCTGGCTTGGATTTTGAGCACAGGCAGAATGAATCAGGTGCTTCTCTATCCATCTATGGGGATGTGCCTTTGTTACAATAGCTAAATACTGATAAAAATACTATTATCTTGAATTTATAGTTATTAAATATTAAAAATATTAATACAGAAAAAATTAAAGAAACACCTTTGTGATATTATCAGTTCCTCTGCAGTAACAAGGATTGCAGTGGATAATGTGATCAAGGCAAAGGTAACAGTTATAAAATAAAATAAATGCCAAAATTATTCACTACATATATGTCAACAGTACAGTATGTAAATTAAAAATAACTATGCAAAATATCTGCCTCAAAGAACTTCTGCATATGTCATATTCTCCTTCTTTTATTTATATTAACATATCTATTACTGTTTCACAGCATTGTACTTCTACTGCTCTTATCAGCCACCAGTAAACTGCAAGTATGTAAATCTCCCCTCAACTTCTACCTTCTGGAAGCTTCTAAATCATTATTATCACAATCACTAGACCTCTTTATATTGTGATGCCTCTTTTTTGAATGGATGAAACTGAGGCTGTCAAAGGGCCCTCACCCATGGAAGCATAAGGATTCTTCCTCCCTTTCAGCTACATAAGGAAAGGTAGATGCATCTGACCCAGTCCCGTACTCCTTCCTCATCCGCTAATCTTGCTTAAAAGTAGAAAGAAAAAACAAATGATGTTGCCCAAATCACCTAGCTTCAGACAGGGGAATATATGTTTCTTACTTGAATGGGGAATTTTCTATATATGCAACATCAGTGTTAGTCTTAGGAAGTAACTGAGGATTTTATTCACAGATCGTGAGTGCTACTTTTTGGCAATGGCAAAATAACACATGCAACATCCATCTGACAGTGTGATTAATTCTACCTCAATCAGTCACTGTAATGGACATAATTATAACAGGATGCTGTCTTTTGATCATCACTATCCTTCTTTCAAAGAGCTCGTACAGCACTGGACTGTAAAGAAAACATCCTCACATTTCTTCTGAGGCAAATTCTGTGGAGTTACTAACAAAGGAAGTGACAACGGGTGTTTAAAAAGCTGTACTGAAATAATAACATTCCAGTTTACAGAGGCACAGTGAGAATTACAAATGCTTATGAATTTTGACTTTGAAAACAGTATTAAAGTTTGCTTTTAGTGACTGTATCCAAATACAGAAATATTAACAAACAATATAAATTACTGGTTTATTAAATGGTCTACTAAGCAACTGACCTCTACACTGAGATCTGCTTTCTCTAAGTAATATACCTATGCAGTCTCACAAACGTCTATTACACGCTATATTGCTACAAGGAATATAATCAAGTTCAAGTATACAAACACGTATACATTCCTTTTCCCCACCCTGTAGCTTAGTATTTAAATGCTGCATGATATGTAATACCCTGCTAAGGGCACTAGCTGCCTTACAGCTACACAGCAGGGGAGAGAATTTGCTTTAACAAATCTCTCCCTATCACTAGGGACATCCAGCAGCAAACATTAGTAACTCCAGGTCACGCTGCAAGCAGACACACCAGTGGAACCAAATGGAACAGGTTTTCTGACACGAGCACAGAGGCAATGACTGCTGACTAAGATCACTGAAGGTCCTGCCAGATATTTGCAGGATACAAATGTACAGATGTATGCTGAGGCAGAACATGGCACTTCAGTAGTGTGCCTGAGGGACTAAATTGGAAGTTTAAGGCTTCTTTGCTTTTCTGATTTTCCGGAGCTATGCAATGTACTTGTCACTGTGTCTCCATATATGAGACTGTCAGCAAAACTCTACAAATTGCTACATACTGGCTTTCTAGCACAATGATTTCCTGAGTAGCATTCAGAGTTTGCTTTCTTCTGATAGCTCTTTTATCACTAGGTGTTATTTTGATTGTTTTATGTGCAAACTGTTTCTGAGTTGCTCTGTTCTTTCTAGACTTTCAGAATGTATTAAGTTAGTGCTCCTGACACTAACTTGTATTTCATACCTGGAACCAGCTATCAACCCTGTAGCTATGATCTTGTTAAATTCACCAGTATGTGAGGAGAGTAAAAATTTACATTAGCTTTTGCAGAGAAGAGTGCTTCCTGCCAGTATGAACATTCATTTATTCAGAGTCCAGTTGCTGGTGATGTGGTCTCATCAGATTTCACAAGGTATTAAAAATTCCTTTCCTGAGAGCTGGTGATGTGACAAATGCATTCAGCATTTTTTCCTATCTATTTTCACTTCATGATGTTCACTTCCAGAACCAAGCCCTCCTGAAAGCATGCCTGATGTGGGTGCTGTGAAGCTGCGGTGAACAGCTGCTGCCCAACCTTGCTCTGGGGGCTTTTAGAAAAAATATGTGGATTTGTGTCAACATTTCTGGTTCATGGGTATTATTAACTGAATGTTTGTGCATCTTGTGGGTCAGCTCCAATAACCTATTTCTGCAAATCCCATTAGCGAATGCAACAGCAGTAGCGACGCCACGATATTATAATCCTCCAAGTATTTTTAGATTAAATGTTAGCCTTTTGTTAGTTAAGAAATATGGGTTTGTAAGCTCAGAAGGTCATCACGAAGCTTAACACTTATTTATATGAAGTCAGTGGGACTGTTAGTGTTCCCATCTGCTAGGATGATTAGGTTTTTTCAGTGTTACTGGCATATCATTTCATGCATCCTCAGTGTTTTACCCATACCTACTGCAGTAGGTCACCCTAATAGCTTCTTTCTCTTTCCGCTTCTTGCCCTTGTTTGAACTCCTTCTCAAGGGAGCCCTACAACAATATTAGAAGACATCAGGAAACTTCTTTGAAATTTTACTTTCAACCCTTTTAATGAAAAAAAAAGAAACATTTGAAATAAAAAGATGCTTACCCAAGATCTGCAAGTTTTCGCTTTAGTTTCTCTGTATGCCCTAGAATAGGGCTAGTTGTTCTTGCTGCCTGAGCACATGTGGCACCATCTAGGATACATTTGTACACGGAAGAATGTACATTATTATTTTTAATTGCTACTGATAGCTATTCCATTTTTCATCCAGAACAGTTGTGTATTTTTTCATAATTAGATATGCATACATGTACACAGATGTGTGGGTACGATTTAATTAGGTGAATTATTCTCATGTTTAAGAAGATAGTGTGAAGTGGAATAAAAATAAATATTTTCAGAATTTGAAAATGCACACAAAGAAATCTTATTTTCATTGAAGAAAATGAAAAGTTAATTTTGGTTGAGTTTGAATGAATATGTAGGAAGTCAAACAATATAAAAGATGTACAGGCAAATATTACAGTGAATCCATTCTGAAACTCAGCTGTAGCCACTTAAGTTTCCTTTTATAGAATTCATTTGGTATGTATGATTTACTTCCAAAATGACTCCTGAAACCCTTTCTTGAACTTTGGAGCCAAGAGTACCTTTTAGGATGGACACGTTAGGTAACAGTTATCTGTTTAGCTTGAACATCTTTGTTAAAATAAACATCTAACTTGAAATTCAACCATTCTGAATTACAAAAGCATTAAAAGTAGATTAGTTAATAAATTTGCCCTGAGATATCTAGCAATTTTTGATCTCTTTTGCAAACACTTAACAGCCTAAAGAGGAAACAGCCTGCAGTACCTATAAAGTCAAAACAATGAATCTGAGTCTGCAAAACATCCTGTGAAATCTATATGGCAGCAAAAAGAAAACACAGCAGCTGAAAAATTCAGACACAGTTTCTGTGATTCTTAAACACTGAGTGTCCCCAGATACTCTAGAGGAAGCAAATGAAGGTCAGTCACTCATGTCACTTGCAGTTTGGTGACTTTTACAATGTGACCTCAGATGTACAGTGACTTTGAACTGAAAGCACTGCTGGGTTTGTGGATTTATCCTACTGTAGCTGACGTAAATTGAGCCTTCAGAATTAACCCAAAATCCTGGAGCACTATCGCATAGTCAACTATGTGTACAGAACTTCGTATGTTGCTTTGTGAATAATATTTGGCCAAGTTTTCATTCAAGTAAAAAATTCGATGTGCAACTGCTTCATACATCCCAGGACAAGCAGGAAAATAAGGCTATACCCACACTCTAAAAGCCACACTGTTTCTACCAACTCCTTATATTAAAAAAAAAAAAACATTTAAGAACAACTGACAAGTAACCTCATGCCAAAAGAGAGAACAAAAAAAAGGGTAATATGAAGAGTGACAAAAGCAAGGCAAAGTCTCCAGAGAAGAAACCCATTCCCCAGGAAGGCTGAGGAACTCACTTTGCATCAGCCCTGCACTTTGCTTAATGTTTATTTTCACACTAACTATTCACAGGGAAGTGGGGCTTGGGGGTCAGGAGGCAGTGGGCTTTTTTGAGAAACTTCTTAAGGACAGTAAATGAAACTCCAAGGTCTGCTGCTTTTGTGGTGGGCAAATAATGAAAGCATTTAGTAGCTGGAGGTTTTGCTGCTGTAGTAGAAGAAACAGTCTGGAAAGCTCAGAAGGGACACGTACTGCTACCTGGTATGGCAAATTTCTATTTGGGCTCTTGTATCACTCTGCTCCCAGTCATACACAGCTTGGCCCAGCTGGGTCCTTTGAATAATGACAATTTGCTAGGGAAAACATTCATGCTGGCTATGGGATATAGTGGAAGATGGATAGGCTGGGTCCCAAAATCAGCTTCAGTGGCAGAATAGATTTGAATCTACAGGGTCTTGCACACAGAATCATAGAATGGTTTGCGTTGGAAGGGACCTTAAAAATCATCTAGTCCCAACCTCCCAGACATGGGCACACATTCCACTAGACCAGGTTGTTCAAAGCCACATCCAACTTGGTCTTGAACACTGCCAGGGATGGGACAGCCACAGCTTCTCTGGGCAACCTGTGTCAGCATCTCACCACCTTTACAGTAAAGAATTTCTTCCTAATGTTTAACCTAAATCTACCCTCCTTCTGTTTAAAGCCATTCCCCCTAGTTCTATTTCTACATGCCCTTGTAAAAAGTCCCTCTCCAGATTTCTGTGCCCACCCTGGATGGGCACATCTTCCCTGATTCCTTCTAGTTCTTCCAAGAAGGTGAGGGAGAGTCAATTCCTCACAACAAATGATGAAGAAGCTGTTTAATACATCGCTTTCAGGCTCACAGAGCTGCTGTAAGCAATCTGTGGCTCATGGATGCGAAAGGAGACTAGACATAACTTTCTACCCCAGTGTCACAAGAGTTGCAGTCAGCCTCAGATCAGCACAGCATTGCCCATAGGGGTCACCTCAGCTGCCTTGACAAAGGTGCTGCTGCACCAAAGAGGCAGAACTGAAGAAAATAATTACACACATACATGAAAAAGTTGTGCTTAAAAGACAAATAAGCAAAATTCCTCATCATTTTGGAATGAAACTTATCACATGCCACTTCAGCTCTTCCTACAACACTGCAGGATTTCATAAGAAAAATACAACAGAGAAGTGTGAGCTCGCTAACACTCACTTTTGCTAATGAGAGATTAATCAGTGGACACACACATGTCCACAGATATTCTCTCTTTCCATGTCAAAAAAATCCCTTCCTGAACACGCAGAACAAACACAATAGCCCTTTTTATTTTCTGACCTGTTATGAGATTGACAGCCAAATTAATAATCAATTAAAACCGCATCGCTACAACACTTGTTGCCACACAACTGCTTGTAGGATATTTCTTTTTGTAGGGCATACTGAATGCAAATTTTCCTTTAGAAACTAAATTGGTCTGGTTAATTTTCATGTACTCATCAGAATCTGATACACCCAAAAGCACTGGCTGTTTACTTAACAGTCACAGTGGGGAAAGCATGAAGTGATATTTAGACAGAGATTATTTTTCAAACCTAAAATGGAAAGAGTTATACAGTGGGTGGACTATAATACGCTATTCCTTACACTACAAGGCTGGGCTCCACTAAATTGTTATCAAGATATTTTTCATACACCAGTTGGAAATGGAGGATTTACAACTCCACTGATAAACCAATCATACACTCAAGTTGACGTTTGGAAAGTCACATTCTTATGTTCACACCCTTATTTTTACTTGCAAAACTCAAATACTGACTTTAACTTTGATTCATTAAGAATTATACAGTTGAGTACAGTTAGAGTAGCAATTTCAGAAACCATGGACTAGCCTGTATTAACCTACCCCAAATTCAAAAAACTTGATTAATCTGTACTTTAAGAATCTGTGTGAAAGCCATGTATGAAGGTGAAGAAAAAAAAGTTGTAAATCAATGGCAAGTCTTTTCAGACACACAGACAAACAAAAATCCTCAATAAATTGTTCTTTTCAGTTAATTTAAGTAAGGCAAAGTCTGTTATGAACCTATCCAGAGGTATTCCCACAGTCCTCACTCATAAACAATTTTTATCACATATTTTAACGTATGTGACAGTTTGAGAATACAAGGTGCATAGCTAAGAATGCTGAAGCTGTGTAAAACGCTATTTTTCACTTCAGAAGGCATCTGAAAAGGAGGGCTCAGTATTCTGTGCTGTATCTTATTGTTAATGCCTCTAATAAACAGTGTCTGAGACGTGCACCTGAGCTGGCTACGATTGCATGATGTTTTATGCATCTTAAGCTGAATTAAATAAATAACAATGCGGCCAAGCTCCCCCAACAAATTACTTCGTATTTTTTTCTGTGAACAAAAAGTCTCCAGACATTAACCTCTTGTTTGATCTCAGACTACGCTGCCTCTCAGCAATTAAGAGCCACAATCTGTTATTCTTGCTTTACACTCCTTTCCCCACCCTTCAAAAAAATCACCTAGTAGTGCCAAAATCACGTAATTCGAGCTAAGTACACTGTGTTAAGCATGTTTATAATACAGAAAGGTTCCAAGGTCCAATAATTGTGTTGGTTTGGGTTATTTTTTAAATGAAATATGAGATTTTCTTAAAGGCAACTTCCCCCTAGCTTTTTCAGCAATTTCTAACAAAGACAAAACAAAACAAAACAAAAGAGGAAGGAAGCAGTTCCCGATCCCATTTTAAACTTTGTTCTCTTCTTTTACCATCATACAAGGTCATTTGTAATTTTCTGACCTCCAGATAGGCAACAGAAGTTACAAGATGATGGCCCTCTATTTGCTAAGGTCCTACCACACAACAAAAGTTCATAAAGTAGATTGGAGCAAAATGATGCATCAATTTATTGTAAAAAACAGTAATACCTTTTTCCTGCATAATATTCCTGCCAGGTGGGTGATGCAAAGGAGATGCTTCAGAGCTGTGCCCAGATATTGAAGGAGAGGAAAGTGGAGTGTCCCCCCGAGCATGTGGGGAAAGAGCACCTCCTTTGTGGTGCTGTCCTTCTTCTTGGTTTTCAGTTAGGTTGTCAAGTGAGATTGTTGCACTGCTAGCCACGGGGGAGAGGGAGGAAGCACCAGAATCTGATGCTGGTGAGGATGCTCTCATACATAAGGGCAGTGGTGATTTTGAAATGTGCATGGGACTACTGTAACTGTTTGATGGCTGTTGGTATAAGAGATTATAAAGCAGGTTATACCATTTAGCAACCAATCAGAGCAAGGTTTACTTTGAACATGCAATTATTTTATTCATTATTTAGCCTTCTATTTGTACGAAACGCTTTAGCAATTCATGTTGTTACCTTTCGATACCACACACTGTTGTTTATTGGTATTTGCTTTCAGACAGAAGTCAGAATAGGACAAAACAGCAAGCAAAGTGTTAACAAATTAACAAGTAGAGAAATGCAAGATTCAAGTTCCTTTCACCTCCTCCATACATGAAAAGACTCACTCTGTATTATAAAGCACACATGAATCAGAAAGCCCAGGATTCCTGTTGAAGAAACCAACACAACAAAACCCAAAAACCAGGTGTGCTAACTCAAAGGAGACCAGACTCACACATCACTCAAGGACATTCAGACCGTACTGGCCACAGAGGAATTAAATATTGCCTGTGCTACAATGAAAGGACAAAGACAGAGGATGAAATGACTTACAGGGGCAATCTAGCACTCCATAGGAAGCCTGAAAGAGCAGGTAGAGTCCTTCTCACCTTTCGTTCAAGGCTGTCCTCTCCATCAGTTGAACTGATGCTATCATACAGCCTCGTTCTAGAAGGCCTCTGCCGCTTGTTCTTCACTGAAAGCTGAGCTCGAGTCTTCAGAGCTTTGGAGTCCAGTCTCTCCGTTTCTGGCACTGCTTCATTGAAATCTGTATGGAAACAAGATTTGAAGCTATTTAACAGAAGAGTCTTTGACAACTTTTTTCCTAATGCAGGACCAACAGCAAATATTTAAAAATTCAAGAAATGATTCCCACTGTTATATGAAGGACCACACAAAACCAGCTGTGCTAGCCCAGAAAGCAGGTCCACTTGGATTCCCACAGACGAACTCGCATGTGCGTGGCCTGCAGTTCTCCTCTATAAAGCAAAGGAAGCCTCATCTTACTGCTCTTTGATGGACATTTCCCAGTATGTGGATGAAGATACCAATTTAAACTCAGGGGACTAATTCATTTATCCCCAATCCTGCCCTTTTAAGCCACGTGAGGTGGAGGGACTGGATGGCCATTTTTCTCCACAGATGCCCTACAGAGAATTTTCCTTATTACTTCACCAGTTTTGTTGCTATTCCTCAAATCACAGAATAAATATCTAGAGCAGTCCTCAGGCTGCTCTTCTTTTTAACACAATCGGAATGGCTTACAGATTTAAAGAACATGACTTGTTCTCTCCTGTACTTACTGTCCCCAGAAATAACATTGTCCAATACACGCAAAAGATGAACAAGCGTATCTGCAGTCAGTAGCACACAGAGAGTGACACAGGTAGTACCAAAATAATCAGATAACCATTTGTGATCAGACTGATTTACAGGCAGCCTTTCACAGGATTACAAAATGTGTGTTAAATTCATTCCTTTGGACCTACAGTGAAACAGGTTGCTTACCCTATCAATCTGTCCCCCTCAGGAAGGGGAGAAAGTCCAATCCTCCACTGGATTCTGAGGTCTGCTGTTTAAAGGTCTACATGACCTCAATTGTTCACCCCAATCCTTCTGCAAGTAAAAGTATCTTTTCATTAGCACCTGACACTCATTTCTTACTTCCTCCCTTGCCACACTGTCCTCAGAACCTTTTATTTTCTCTTGTAGATTCTTCTCTCATTCATGCAGTTCCTTCAAACTCTCAAAATTTATGTAAACCCTGGTAAACTTAAGCAAAACAACTCTGTCAGCACCAACCATCGTGGTCCCTCATACAAACAGATTGATCTAAGTGACCTAACACAAATAGGTCACTGAGCTCAATCAGATCACTCAGGGCACTCAGTTGCCTCCCTGCACTCAGATGACATCAGAAGACACTCTGCCAAGCCCCCTTCCTTAAGCAGGAGTCTAGAGAACACGATCATTACTGTGATTATCACCATCCACTACAGTTGTCTGGTTTCAGCTTTCCAACAGCAACATGTTTTGGTAAAATCATTAGCAAGGAAGAACCTGCAAGTACTGAAAAAAATTTGCAATGCAACCAGCTGTAAGTGATGCTGCATAAAGTTTATGATGACAGTGAAAATGAAATGAAAGTATCCATCCAGAAGGTTTATGAAAGGCATTCCAAATCACTGCTGTTCAAGGCCATCATCTGTACAGGAGGGAAGGGACTCTGGTTCTCCCTGCTTAGAAAAATTACTGTACTGTGGACATGGACTGTTAGATCTGTCATTATCCTGGTCTAATCGTTTAAAAACTGTCTGAGAGATATGCAGTAAGGCAGCAGTAATTATCACAACAAAATCCAACAAAATGTCACCAGAAGTTTTGGATGAAAGCCAGGAGATGCACTCTTCTTAACTTCTGTACTTTCTGAACATCTGGGGTTTGCACGGATGTTGTTTTCTACCATATATAGTTAACAGAACGAAATGGGGAAAAAACAAGCAAAATGCCAGTGCTCCAGTATTTTTATATATCATCAGCAAAGAGCTGGACACTGTCACTCTCATGCTTACTCACTGCTGCCTTTGTACGTATAACTTTCTGCTAGAAAAATTGCAAAAACCTATTTCTTTGGTTTTCAAGGGAAAGCGGTTTCAGATCTTTCCCCTTTCATCTACTGCCCAAATACTGTTATGCCATTCATGAAAACTGGAGAAATATTTCACATAAAAAATAGAACAATGAAATCACCTTACTTGCCTAAATTCAAAGCCACCCTATTTTCGAATTCTTGTGAGCAAACCCTTCGTATATGGCTTGTCTCTACAAACAGAGCTAATGTAACTTCACTTTACCTAGCCATCAATCATCCACTCACATGAAATCTGAGTATTTCAACAAGTTTAGCATTGTACAAAGCTGGAGTAAGACAAAACATATTTTAAAAGGTGTTTTTGCAGTTTACAGCACACAAGGAATAGATTCTTTATGGTTTTCACTTTTTTTCTTTTAATCCTCATAGTACAAATCAAACCAGAATCCCTTAACTTACTTGTCTGGAGTACTGCATTCACAACACACTAATTAATTAGAAGCCGATCTTACAGGCATTTTTGCTTTAAACAAATACAACCAGAGTAATCTCAGCCTCACTGAAGTCAGTGAAAAAACACTGACCCACTTGAGCAAACCTGGAATTTTCCCACACCATCCTGACCTTCAGTCTCAGAAAATGTCATTTCACCAAGAGTGGAAGCAACTCAGTGATTTTCCACACCCAAATGAAGAGCTCTTGCTCTTCCTCTTGCTGTCACAAACCACGGGCTCAGAGTGCCCCAGGATTTGGACTGCAGTTTGCTGATTCAAATGACTGACCCAACAGACACGATCCAGTTTTAGTCTGACACTCTGACCTCTTCCCCTGTTGGTCATTTTCTACTGTTCCAGTCAGTCAGTGTGCACAGACAGAAGTGTGTAAGTACTCAAACAGGAAAATGTAAGAAGCAGACCCAGATGGCTGGACAAAGGCATGGATGGTGTGGGGTCTGCCGTATCAGCAGCAATGATCTGTCAGTTCAGCTCAAACTGTCTCGATATCACAGCCACAGGTTGAGTTAGTATGCCTGCAAATAACTGAGGGGTAAGACTTCTTCAAGCCCATTTTTATTTTTGCAGATTTCTGTTGTCTTAAAGCACTGCAAAGACTTCCAGTACCATGTTCTGCTTTTCTTCCTTGTGTATGAGTTAAATTCTACATTCATATGACACTACAGAATCATTAGCATTATCTGACTTGTAATTATGCTTCTACTGCAAGTACTCCATAGGATAACTGCATGCTGTTGTGACTTGAACTGCTTGTATTTACTCTTTCAGATGTACACACTTCCACACATCCCTTCCTTTCACTTCTGAAATTATGCAAACTACCGACACAGCACTGCAAATGGTTATTCAGAAAAGTGGTCAAAGCAAAATACCACCTGGGCTCCCTTCTCCCCTGAGCTGGGCTGCTTGCACTCAGTGGTTGCTCTCTGTTGTGCTACAAGTACCTGACCATGGTTTGACCTGTTGCAAAATGGAGCTCACTCAGCATCAGCAGGGGTTTCCTGCCTTCACACATCACAGCTGCATTTAAACTGGGCTCTCATTGTTGGGTCATGTGGATCTGGACTCGAGCCACAGCCCATGGACAGACTTCCCTGCTTGCCCTCAGAGCTGCCTCACCACGAGTTTGCCTTGGATCCCAGCTGACCCTGGTTTCCACCATTGGACCTGGCCTGCTTGCTGCGCTCGGGTGCACTGGGACTGGGCTGCTTTTGGGTGGTCTCCTCAAAAGCCACGTGTTGTCACCCTCAGTCCCAGCTCCCTCTTTTGCAGAGAGCTGCTGGCCCTCACTGCTTCCCAGCACAAACATGCACCCTGCATGTTTCCCTAGGAATCTTGCAACCCACTGGGAAGCCTTACAAATCTCTCACATAAAGTCTTAACAGGTTTTATTTTGCTCTCAGAGATGAGATAATCACACTTCCTTTCAGCAGGCATTTAACCACTTGACTCCAATGGGCTTCCATCTGAATTATTTCAGTACCATCGTGGAGCAGGAAACAGCTCACCTGTCCTCCTACTGTTTTTCCATTACACAGGCTGATAGACTTTAAAATCTCCTTCTGTGAACTGATGCATCCCTGGGTTTCCCGAGGCACCCAGAAAGTATAGCCATCAGAGCAGCCTGAACAGGCATTTACACAGAGATGAGCAAATACCGTCAAAGTCAGCATCAGCACTGCGCTATTTAGATTTCAGACCACTGACTTCTTCCAGTAAATAGCTTGATTCTCTATTGCAGACACAGCTCATGACCACTAAACCAGAAAACTACAATGACTTCATTTATTTTTTTTGAATCTCAGAATAAATCATGTATTTGTAAAAGAAACACAATCCTTAAGCTTCTAGCATTCTCTAGAAAAGGAAAGGAAGAACTCTGTGTGCCACAATGGTTTTGATTTTCTAACTTCCACTGACGTTACTGGCAACCCCTCAAACTCAGTATGAGGTTACATTACAGCCTGAGGAGTCACAGAGTCTGGCACGATGCTAAACACGGCTGGAGCACCTGCAGCATCAGGGACAGCTATGCTCATACATAAGCAACTGTCAAGCCATATCCTTTATTTCTTCCCAAAATTTATTACCATGCAAGAATGTAATAAACACCTCAGATCACACCGAAGTAAAAAGCATACCTGGTATCATTTTAATTAAAATACATGTTTATTATATAACCTGATTTTTTTGAGGGAAGACAGACATGCAAACTTCAGAACAAAAATTAGGGCATGGGGCTGTGTACATGCAGTCCCTCCCCACAATCCTAATTCCAAGGCCTGATAAAGCAGTGTGTGTTACACTCGATAGACAAAAGCCAGTAAAGAGACTGGAGCACTTGTGCGGATGTCACAGAGTGCACAACACATTGCACCTCGAGGAACTCTGCTCACCCTCCAAAGACATCATGGACATCTCCCCTGCCCTTTATAGCACCTCTGCAAACATCCATGGGTTGATCAGTAAACACACGAACTGTTAGTCATTGGTATTATAAGACAATGGTAAGTTGTCTTCTTAAAAGGCTCACACAAAGGTGATATGGAGACACAGGCTCTTTGTCTGCAAAACACTGCATTACAGCCTGATACAGACTTCAGAGACTCTGACAGAGAATTTACTGGGAAAGGTATATGGAAGTCAAATACTGCTACAGCATATTTAGGGATCTCTTTGTTTTAAAAACTTACTTTTTTCTCATGTTAAAAATACAAATCCAGCCTGGAATCTAAGGTCTAATTATGCTTTTTCTGCATTCAAAAAATCACTGCTGATTGTTTATTTTCCTAGCAAATGATTTGTGTTTGTATTCAGGTGGTTAAACTTGGGCATTTAAATTCACAGATCATCTACTCTAACTCTCAGAAGTACTGAACACCGGTAACATTTCTCCAGGGGAACATTTTTGCAATGAAAAATGGCAGCTCTTGGAAAATGAGAGTTTTCAGGCAAATATATTAATTAAAAAATATAATTTGAAAGTAGGAGCATGCAGAGATGTAATGCTGTACAAAGAATTTCCAAAGTTTGAGAAATAATGTTACAATTTATTATTATTTCTATTTTTTTTACATGTAGAAATTCCTGGTTTTCAGCTCTTGAGCCATAGATGTATGTTGACATTGTTACAACGGTAAGTGTAAACATGGGTTTTGTGAGTCAGGTAAAGAAAACACACTTTCCTCTCCTGATGCAAATTAATGAAAGAGTTTTTGTTAATAGCATTGCCGAATATTAAATATTTTGTAACAATTACTGAGTTTCTCTGTGGCAGAAATAAAGACTTTCTTGTCATCCTGACCACTCAGGAGGTTTTAGTGTAATAAAGACTCGCTAGAAAGAAAGAGCTCTTGGAAATCAACTCAAGGTCTGCAGATCACCTAAATACTGTTTCAGCAGGACTAGTTCTTTTTTTTACACATATTTTGTTGAAAATGTAATTCATATCCATTTGTTTGCAGAGCGATATTGTTTGGGTCCACACATGAAATAACTGCTAAAACATCAATTTTATTAAAACACCTCTGTGCTTGATAGAAATTAATTTTGTTGTTAATGTAATGCCTTTTTTATTTTAACCAGAGAAATAAGTAATATTATTGTTTATTTAAAATTAAACCTGTATAGGAATAGAGTCTGGTGGTTCCTTGTCAGAATCCCAACACCTCCGATACCTGATTCCAGAGATGATACTAAACAGACAGTAAGTACTGCTCTTGTTCCAAACAATTTTATTTCATAGCTGTGGACCTAAAATTGGCTTCAATTCTGCAAATACTTTCAAAGTGAGGAGCTACTCACAATTTTCAGGCACAGCCTGAAACACGGGAACGATCTTTCCTATGCAATACAAGTAAAGATTACAGTCACTCTACTGACAGCATCTCTCCAGATCTCACTGCTGCAACAAACTGCTTTGGCTCTTTGGTAATGTAGAATGAAGTCTTACAAGTCTTAATATGTAAATCAGGCTGTGCTATAGCTGAATAAGACTTTTAAATCTTATTCAGATTATTTAATAGTTTATGCACTACCAAATAATTTTCATTTTATTCACAGAAGGCTCCATCCTGAGAAATGATGAGTGCCACCCACATGGTTTCTTCTGATGTTTGTACCAAGGTGAGATCAGAACCTGCAGAGATCTGCTCAAAATGGTGGATTCAACATTGTTTTTCTCATTCTGGTAACTTTGCTCTTTTGAGATCTTTGGTGGTTAAGTAATTAAGGTCAGATTCAGGAACACAGGAGAAAACCAGTTTTCTCCTACTTTATTAACATAACGGAAGTGTCAAACTAAACCTAAATGTTGATGGCATCCCACTGGAAGCCTTAAGGAATAAATAATGCTCTTTGCTTTATTAGCACTTAGTCATTTCCATTTCTGTAAGAATATGCAATGTACAGCTATTCTGGGACACTATATTGGCATGATTTGGTATAATCCTGCTATAGATGTCACTAGATAATGAATTTTGGAAAAAATCCCTGCGTTTTTGTTTCTTCTAAATCCTAAATGGTAACCATGCTATTTACATATGTATTAATAAGAGTTACAGCTTGGTTCAAACAAACCTTGACTTAAGCCATCCAGGCACACTTGCTTAGTATCCAGATTTTCCACCGGATCTCCTCTAGAAACTTCTCCAAAAGATGTCTGCCTTTCAAAAATGTTGTTGTTATTGTTAACCTGGCTCCCATTTTGCTTCATTAGCCTGAAAACTTCTGATTCCAAGTCTCGTATCTGAAAGAAATACAACACAATGTTACCCATAACACACACACACACATATCCATTAGAGATGGTTCCAGCACGACCCAGGAATATCAGACAGAATTGTCTCATTGTTCAAACATGAGAGTAAATACTACTCACACGAGCTTGTAAGCCTTGAACCTCTGCAAGATGTGCTTTCTCCAAATCTTCTATTTTCTTTCGTTCAGCTTCCTGGCGTTTGATGAAGTCAAGTTCTCTTGGGGGAAAAAAAAAAAGATACATTTGCTGTCATCAAAGCAATCAGATTCAAACAGAAAACAAAATGATCTGATGTATCTTATGCTATGCATCAGAAAAATCTGTCCTTAACAAATAATTTATTACTAACCTAGTAATGAGTATGAAACTGCTATTAGGAAAAAACTGGACAATTACTTAGTTGAAGTGAATACACTAGGTGAAGATATTAAAATGGTAAGAGGAATTCTGTGGGGAGAAAAACCTCAGTTGTTCTAATTGATAATCAAAACAGTTAAAAACCAAACTTATTTTCATAATCTGTATTTACAAATGAAAACTGCTAGCTAGGTTTGTGCTGTTTTCTGTTGTAGGAAATGGAGAAAACCTGTTTTGTTAGGGTATGACTGCGTTTCTTCACAGAAAGGACATCCATAAGTTTCCAGGTACAAATCTAGTTTTTTAGTAAGCTCTAAGGAGATCTGTAGGGGATTTTAGGAGTCTGAGAAAGTTAAAAACAACTGACTAGACCTTTTACTAATATAAAGCAGAATAACAACAGAAAGGCTATCCAAGCTCATTCTTGCTGTTTTCCATATTTCTTTTTATTTTGAAAATCTAAGATGTTTGTGACAGAAAGCACACAATATGCCAGATGGTTCTGCAACAGTCACAAAATTCCAAGCTGTGTGATGACATTTTAACTATTTAAACCCCTTTTTAATGGGACAGTATATTCCAGTCTGCACTCCCAGTTGTCACTTGACAGTGCTGTATGGTTTTGAGTTTTCTTCTTTAAATGAGCACATTTCAGCAGAAAATGGAAACGCTCCTGCAAAAAAAAAACCACCAAAAAACAACAACTGCGGGGAATGTAAGCTGTTATAGAAATATAAGATGTTATTGCTCTTGCTAGCCAACAGGGAGAGGGGACCATATGAAACAGAGGGGCCAGGTAATCATCAGTTAGCTCAACTCAGCTCAAATATTCTTGGCATCTATGAGAAGAAAAATAAAACGTAAAATGTAACAGAACAATTTTCTTCCTGATGTTACATGAGAACATAGCAGGAGTGAATCCAGCTGACACAATACCAGTATAAATTGCTGCAACCTTGACAATCAAATGCTTTATTATGATTACTCTTTGTCGCTTGCTATCACATCATTGAGTTATTTAGTAACTTTCCAAGCTGGAATACTACAGACTAAGTCTTTAGTTATAGTATTTTTTGTCAGTAATACTAAATTAATACTTGAGCACTACTAACATTCTGCCATAATAAAGAGCTTATGTTTTTCATTAAGAAAAGGTGAAAAAATAGTGTTTACCTTTCAGGTGTTTAATAGTGAGTTTCATATTTCAAAATACATCACATATATGTTTCTTATCTGACCACTAAGTCATTTGCTGACCCTGGTGTAGACTGCTTACTTTTGCTGAAAATCCTTGATTAATTTCTTTGCCTTGTTATATTTCTTCTCCAGAGCCTGATACTGGCTTTGCGTCTCCTTTAGGTGCTCATTCACCGTGTGACACAGGGTTTGTGCCTCAATCCAGTAACTCTCTAATTTCATCATCCTTTCCTTATTCTCCTCAATGTTCTGCTGGAGCTGGGTCTTCTCCAATTCCCACCTCACCTTCTCATTCTCAGCAGTCTGCAGCTGAACAAAAGAGTGGAGATGCAGTCAGTAAAAAGCTGCAAAGCAGAGCCTAATAGTTCAGCATTAATTCAAACAACACAAACGGTGAAAATCTGTGAATTAATAACTATAATAGTAATATGCTAGTAGTGGAAAGAGAAGAAAAGAGGCTGATACATATATAGGAAGGAAATAGAACCTTTGCTCTGTGTTCCAGTGCAGCCCTTATGCTTCTCTGCATTATACTAACACACTTCAAAATGTCAATAGTGGAGTATTCAGGCAAATTGTGGCATTAATCAGTAAGCACTGGGGATGCATTCTGCTCTGAGCATGTGGCTCAGGTGTTACAAAGCATTCACACACTTAAATAAAATGATGAAATTTTTATTTTGGGGAGAATCTGATTTCAAGGTTCTGTATTTGATTTAAGAACAATTTAGAAAGCAACAGGAGAGAAAGCCAATTGCAACTAATCTATCTGCTTTTTTACCCAAGTTAGAAATCCTACTGAATTCTTACAATGTCTGCTTTCCTGTCATAATCTTGTTTAATCTAGAAAGCCTGATAAAAGATGGAGCATAATTCAGAATTTAACATCGGGTCACAACTTAGAGTCTTTTTTCACTTAAGCGAGCGAGAGTTTTGCATCCAGTACTGAAACTATGCCAGAACTATTACGAGGACAAAGAGAATCTGTTACAAATATATTACTCTTGTTTTCTTTAAACTTGCTTAATGAGTTGTAAGGAGCCAATGTGAAAGGGGAAAACATGTCCTTGCTGTTGAAGATTTCAGGTGCTAATTCTGCCAAACACAGCCCTGCGTAACTCTATGACCAGCGCAGTTCCACTGATAGTTCCACTCTTTGGAACCAATGGAGCCTTATGACCTCTTCCAAGTGACCTCAGAGAAGTCTGAATTTTACTGCTGAGTTTATAATAAATATTGTCTCCTTCACTAGATCGTTTTGTTACATTTTTTCATGTTAGGCTTCTCACTTCCCAAATGAAGCTAGCTATGGGTTTCAATGTTTGGTACTGGATAAAGGTAGGGTTGTTCAGCAGCTTCTATATTTTAGCTCCAGAATGTCTAGAAAAGAAAAAATGACTTAACATCACTGTTTACTGATCAAGACTGTTTAATTTGCTCTTGGCAGTTCTGCTAGCATCATGAATGATATGCACACAAAGAAAATAACTTGTTTTGCAGTTTTATCAGTAATATACCTAAACTAGCCACATCTTCTTCAGCTCTACTGAAAACACTAGGGAAAGAAGTCCAACATAAAAAGGTACAATAACCCGAGTCTTGCAAATGGATTTGCACAGATGAATGTTTACACCCACACATCATTGCCATCAAGTCAGTGGGGCTCGGCACAATCCCAAAGGATTCACCGTGTGGCTCTGATTCCTAGACAGGAACTGGAAAGAAAGATTTCTGACTTTCTGAACTGGAACAATACAACAGAAATTGTCCTTACAGAAAATAGTTGCACTTTGAATTTGTTTTTAATGATAATTTATACAGATTTGACAAACACTATGCAAATACATGGTGGGTGCAAATGTTGCTAGTAACAATCTAAAATCTTTTTCTGAAGTACAATTTTCTCTTCTTTTTATTTCCTTTATAATAAGAGAAAGATGTCATTATAAAACCTAATATTACTCAACAACTGAATTATCAGTTGACTTCTCATAAAGGTTATCCTAGTACAGAAAATACTATTCCTTTTTATTGCTATAGCAAATTCAATCTAACAACTAGCAACCGATTGTGAGATAATGTTTTCTGTTAAATTGGGAAGGTTTTTCCTTTCTAGAGTATCTTTTAAAGAATACTGCAACAATATGAAACAGCACCTTTTCGTTCTGTGCATAAAAAGCAATTTCTATTAAATACCTTTAAATAATTTAGAGAGTTTTTTCAAATGTCAAAAAAAGGAAACTACCATAAACAGGAAACTTTAACATCGCTGGTAAATAAATAACCTACTAACTTAGACTTGAATATTCAATCCAAATATAATTTAAAAACCTGAGAAAATGCATTAGAATTGTAAAATTATAAATCTGCCATTTAGTCATTATGATACCCCTTAAAACGTACGTTTAATCGAAGCTACACAAGTTGGCAGTTTCTCTGAATAGCAGCACTTAAGATTTTAGTTGAAACTTGGAATAAAGAATATACACTGAGACAAGGTTTAGCTGAGCTCCTGTGCTTCTTAAGCAGCCTTTAATAAAAATGTTGACTTCTCCATCCACATAAAGATACACATGTTCAGATCTGATTTTGCACAAGAGGAAAAAAAAAGCATGTATGAACCATATATTGATTCTTACCTTTGTCTTCAGCTTCTGAATTTCAGCTTCTGTAACTGCATGTTTGATTTGCAACTAAAATTGAAAATATAAAATAAACAAGTCACAGACAGTACTCCAATATTTTTAAAGCCTGTGCTGCAAGTTGAATACCTTTTACATAGCAGAAGGCCTTGAAGAGTGCTGCACTGCAGTAGATTGTAAATTAAAATGTCTAGCTTGCAAAATGACTCAGTCTGTGCAACCTAATTAAAGTTAGGATGCCGTCTAACCACTCATAATTTCAAATCAGAACATCCAATCTGTTTAGAAAAACCAAATGTCTTCTGCTTATAAAAAAAAAAGGAAAAAGATGTTATCCTGCTGGGCTTTGCTCTCCTCTGATGTGAATGTGAAATACGTCCCAGTGCTGCCAGGAAGTCCCATCGCATTGATAAAAGCAGGCACAGTACAAAAAAGCAAATATGGAAATAAGCGATTTAACAACTCAGGAAGTCAGGAAAACCTTGAGGGAAAATTCCACACATTTATTTCATGCAAGAAAAATGATAAACTGATGCTATCCTTCTCCACCATTAGTTGGAATTATCTGCTCAAGCTAGCTAATCTCAATTGAGAGCGGTTACATGGGGAAACCGTAAAAACCAGCAAACAGTATTCAAGCACACAAAATGATTGCAAGTAGATTAACAGACCAGGCAGGGCACTAAAGGTTGTAGTTACATTATAAAGCAGCGTGCCACAACAGCAGTGGATCTGTACAGTGAAAGGGTCAGTGTTGAGGACTTTGCATCCACCTGCACACTTTCCAGGGGAATTTCTTTTGGACTAACCTACATTAGCCTGATCCTGTGGAGCGAATACTCCTTAGCTCTTTGTACGTATTAGGAAAAGCCGAAATCTTTAGTTTTACCCCAAAGGTCTGCATTCGCAGGCTTCAAGAACACTCTGAAGAACAAATCAGACCACAGCATAACCCTAATACAAGTGGAAATGAAGATGCACACGCACCCAATCCTGCTCTGCACCCAAATCCCTGCTGCTCTATTTTTTAAAGCAGGCAGCATGGACAAACTTCTGACAGGCCTCAAAACCATTATCTAATACACTGTTTAATCTGAATCAGTGACTTTGGGTGTTGTTGGGTAAGGAGTTGACGGCAAGGGCAAAACCTGAATTACAGCCTTAGCTGTCAGTGACAAAGTCTTTGTCCATTATTTATGAATACCAGGAATAGCTATGCAAACACATGCTTTACATGGGGGTTACTTCTTTTACAAGACTAATGGGAGCCTTTGGGAATAGTGTATATTGAGCTAATGGAGTACGTGAGGCAGCTGTACTGAACCAGAAGTTATCATCTGTGGTGAAGCAATGGTCACGTTCTTGAAAACCAGGCTGTTAGTGAAAAAACGTAAAAATAATTCAAAAGAGAAGTTCTTCTGCAGGAGAAAAGTAATTTTCAAAATGGCAGAAGCCATCACAGAACTGATCAATAAAAGAATCTTTGAGAAAAGCAAAGCTGCTTTTGGAATTCCCTTTTCATGGAGCCTCTTGCATGCACTTCTTGTGGCATGTGAAATGCCCATTCTCAGATGCAGTCGGGTTTGCAAGTCAGTCTTACCTGAGCTAGTGAATAAAACTAGTCCTTTCTTGTGGAGAATTACTGAATTTATGCTGGAAGGAATTAAGGAGACACTGATACAACCAGTTCCACCTCAGGAACAGTTTAGGAACACTGTCTCCAGAGGAGACTATAATAACTTCTAGTCCCCAGGATCATCTGCTACTTACACTCATTTTTTGACTTTGCATTGAAGATTTCTATCAATCTTCACATGCTCAGTGAGGGTAGATACAAGATTTCTTTTCAAATGAAGCCAGTCATTGAGTGGTGTTAATGGCAAGAAGTGGGTGGTGGTGCTACTCCACCCAGTAGACCAGGAAGCTAAGAAGGATATATACATTTCTGTAACTAACTAAACACAGTAGAGGAAACTAAGGAGATACTTCGATGAACATTTGCAAGAGGTTACTTGCAATTTTTGAGCTCCCTCATTCCAACCTCTGATCGACAATTTTCAGAGCTGAGGACTATTTTCTCCTAACATTCCATTTCTGTTGGCAGTGAAAAATTACAAAAGAATCACCTCAAAATGTATGGTGTGTATAAAGTGCCCAGGCCTTAATTCTGCTACCTCATTGTACTGGAGTGAGATGAAATCAGAGAAAGGATGGATGAGCTAGACTTTGCCCTTTGCAGAGTTAATAATGAAATCAAAAAGCCAAGACTCAGAGCCTCAGGCTATCTGCTTACAATCCATTCCCATCTCTTCTAAAAGCCCACACACCCATAAGCAGCACTTAAACAGCTTATTATTACATACAAATAATCTCCAAATTGTTGCATAAATGACAATCTGCTCAGGTACAGATGGTTTTAACAGTTATTTTTATACTCTGTTATTAAGTTAAAAAATGAATACTGAGCACCCAGTCAGATCATTGAATCAGTGCACAGCAGAGCAGATCCCACTGAGGCAGAAGAAAAAAGACACTTCCCCGCTGAACAGACAAACGTGTAGCTGGTCATCTACTTTCTTCTTTTCCTTTTTTAAAGAACTATTTATGCTTGCATAATACTAACACATTTATTGGTTAGACTGAACAACAGGCAAGGTCAACTGTTTGGCAATCAAATCTGGGCACTATAATTAAAAATTTTCAATCAAGTTTACTAATAGGGGTGCAGAAATACCTTACTCCATGTCCCACACGACAAATTCTTGGCAGTTACTCTTTTGCATTGTTATGGGGTTTAGTCAATGAAGCTGAAATCAAAGTGAATGAAGCTTCATTTTAACGAAGACATTTTGACTCATTTTTGGCACATTTCCTTCTGAAATATATATTGAAAAGCTGACTAATTTTTTTCAACACTATAAAACGTTTTATAAAAAATTGAGAAAATCATATAAAAATAGAGAAAATTAACTGAATTCACCTAATACCAAAAGGCAGGATGGAAAGTAAAGCTAGCAAATGTTAATATATCCAGAGTACACTGGGGAAAAAAGTACTCAATGGAATTTAATAATCTCCATGGCAATTTTAATGTATTCATTACATATTTTTGCATAATAATCCATTTTTCATATATTTCATTACAATATGAAATGTACACTTAATTCTTATATATGATGTCCCTTCTCCCCACAGATCTTGTCTCTCTTCAAACATCACAGCTAAAATAAAGCTTCTAGCTCTCTCTCTCAAAGCAGTTAGGGAAAAAATTAGGCCCATTTTCTGGTTTTAAAGCCAGGAAAACAAGACTTGCAGAAGTACTGCAATTCACCCATGTCCTGGGCTGCTTAAACCATGACACCCAGAAAAGCCCATCTCTCTTTTGACTTTCATTCCAGAACCAAGGCATTTCAAACAAGCGAGCTCTCAGAGCATGTGAGCACGTTTTTCATTGCAAAGACTGAATTCAACTAATTAGGTCAAACTATTATGCGTAAAGATTACGTCCAACCCACTTGTTTAATACTTTCCTTAATCTCTGGAGTAAGA
This sequence comes from Pezoporus flaviventris, assembly GCF_033815535.1. Taxonomy (NCBI): domain Eukaryota; kingdom Metazoa; phylum Chordata; class Aves; order Psittaciformes; family Psittacidae; genus Pezoporus; species Pezoporus flaviventris. The sequence goes on along the minus strand of NW_026892595.1, from coordinate 17,574,125 downwards.
ACACGAAAGAACAGTTATTCTTTAAATACAATTCCAGAAAACACTGTGTGGGCTTTTGCAGCGTGATCATGAACAAGTCCTCTAGTGTTGAAAGAATTCGGGGCAAATACCAGGAAAAATACACACTCTCACTCTGTAGCAGTCAACAAAATGCAGCTGTGTACTGTTAAATACAGTTATTGAAACAAAAGTGGCATATTCCTAACATCAGTAACTGTGTGGGTTACTGAAGAAGTCTGCTCTTCTGCAGCAGCGTTTTATGTTCTCAGGCTCTTGTCTGCACTTGACTTGGAGGACCCAAAGTCCCTCCACCTGATCTCTACACCAGTGGTTTTAGGCCATTACATAAGACAGGTCAGCAAAAGAGCTTCAAGACAGTTTGGACATGCTGAAATATGGCAACAGCCCAAGGTGATGGAAACTCTATTCAGGCATAGTTTGACAGGTAATCTAGTCAAAGGTGAGGGTTCTGCCCATCACTGTATCTATGGTTTGCACAGCCCTGGTACACTGGCATAATCAGAATGGTAGTGTTTGAGAAAGTATCACTATGTATGATGCACAGTATTAGAAAATGAAGTTAACTGTTCTGCTAATTTGCTTAAGAGCCTGGAACTTGAAATACAGAGCGAGAAAATTATTGGTAAAATAAAAAACTTTCAGGAAACAACAATGAATAACAGTACGCATCCAAAGGCTGCAAAAGGTATCTGCACAAAAGGGTTAAGACTGGTTGCTCATTGACTGATTCCTTTTCATACATTACTCCCACTAGAGAGTAAGATATACTTACAGAAGATAAAATATCTGGTTTGAATGGAGGGAAGGGGGGAGGACAGGGGAAGAAGGATAAAATGGGCAAAGGTTCTGCTGCTCAAATCTCCTATTAGGTTCTGGATACTTTCCATATTCCTGTATTTAAAATGTTCTTTGTTGTCATTACCCAGCCCATCACTGTGGGCTTAGAAAAAGCCAACTGTTTCATGTCTTTATTTGCATCAGAATTCAGGAAAGCTCACAAATAAAGCACATCAAAAGCACAACCTAAAATATGGAAGAAATATTTCTCAGTACTTTGTCATGTTAAGTTATATGAATTCAACGACTGCAATGAACACCAGTGACTCAAGCTCCAGACAGTACCAGTGGATGCTATACAAACTCTGTAAGCGCAGAATTTAATACAACACCAGCTTGAAATATGCCAGCTTCCCCAATACAGCATCTTTCTAAACACATGGCCAAACATATGATGCTGTTGTACACTGACAAGTCGCTACGTAATGGTACAGGATGAGCTCCACATGTCCCTTTTCACTGAAATTTAGATTTGATCTTTGGTTTTCCTGATCACTTTTGACTGGAATCTTACAAAACAAGAAAAAAGAAAAAAACAAACAAAAAAACCCCAAATGAATAACAAAAAAAAACACCCCAAAAGCAGCAGTCTGTGAACAGTGAATTAACTTGTACTCTGTCTTCCTGGTCACAAAATGCAAACTAAGTGCTGAAGGCAGACTAACTTCTCTACCGAAAACTAATTATCAATTACCCTCCATCAACACAGTAGTCACCTGAAATCTGATGCTAAAAAAATCTGAACAGTTCCATTTCTTTTAAGCAGAACTTTTGAAGTCATTCAAAAGTACTGAATATACGAACAGCTAGAAATCAACTCTCATTTTCAAGAGAAAAGACAAGCACTGAGCAATGGGATAACTAGAAATCTAATTCCAGTGAGATATTTCAGGAATATTTTCTGGTCTATAGCTTACCTCTTTGAATTTGTGAGCAAGCTTGCTGGTGTCCACGTCACTCGGGGAGAACATGTCATCATTTTCAGGGAGATCGAACACTTCAATAGCCATGTCACCTCCTGGAAGGACAGGTCCCATGTCGTCATCTTCTTCATCTGTGGCATATTCCCCTGTCTTAATTTTATAGCATTTAAGAAATTCCAGTTATCCTCTTATTAGGCAGAGACTGTTCAAAAAGTAATTAAGCTACTGTGCAAACACAGTACACTGCATACAAAAAAGGTTATCTATTTCTCTGGCTATAATCCCAGTGCTTATGAATTCTACCAGACAAAATACAACTCCACAGTAGCTATTTCAGAATAGTAAGAGAGAGAAGACAGGGTCTTAAGCATGACTGTCTCTGTATTCAATGGTTTTCACCCTTTTACAAGTGAGGCCTGTTTTCCATAGGAAGACCTCTCCAAATTCATCTCAGAGTTAGCAATGAATCTCTTCCAAACAGAAATAAAAGCAGAGCAGGACTGACAGGATCTTGATTAGTCTTTTGCAGTTTGGAGGAAGTAACTCTTCAGTGATATCCCATGGTGAATTTGAAAATCAACTGGTTTGTTCTTTATAAACAAATCAACAATAGAAAAGTCACATTCTCACAGACAACAGCAGGAAAAAGAAAACTCGAGTGCCAGAGACAAGTTCAGAGACTGATGTCAGTTTTTACTGAATTTTTAAGCTGAATAAGGAGCTGCTTCTAGCTAGTTTTAAACAGCAAATGCAGGTGTTTCTTGGGCTCTTAAACCATGAGATGTGAACAATTTGTTGACAAAACAGGATTTTAAAAAATCATAATTTAAAATCAGTATCTCAAGATAAAATAAAAAGATAATATTGAAAAGAAAAAGCCTGCAATATTAATCCCCAAGTTGCCTAGACAATCATTTGCACAGACACCTGTGCTCATCTCTGCCCATGCCGAACGTGGCTGGGTACCACTTCACTTCAGCAGGGCTCCCTCTGGAAGCCAGAGTACATCATGTACAGATCACAAACAGCCTGCTGGCTGTGCAAAAATAGTATAAAGCAAACACTTCCCTCAGGGCCACATCTGGATTTATAAAGCTTGGGACTCAATAAATACATGGAAAAGGAAGGGCGGGGGAAGGGGTGCAGTCCTTCTCATGTTTAGACAGTAATAACACCAAAATTTGACAAAGCTACTCAAGTTTTTGTTTCAGTTCCCAAGATGACACGTAATATCGTTATCAGAAGTATATTCCCAATAGCACCAGGATTATCTATTAGTGTCATTTTTTGTCAAAAGAACTTTTAAAAACAACATTTAAGAACTCAAATGTCCGAACAACAGTTTGAATCTCAACTTCCTACCTTAATTTAGTTTCCCAGCTGTTGTTTAGACTTATGTGAATCTCCCCCAACTAAAAAGCAGTGCATGGAAGCATGTAAGCCCAGGTGCACAAGTAGACATAGAGAAGTTATATGTATGCACCCAATAGGATGGTATACTTGCAATAAACCAGCACCATTTCTTGGACAAATAGCATATAAATCATAAACAGTTTGGGTTGGAAGGGACCTTTAGAGATCATGAAAAATCTATATTCTCCTCACTAAAGTTTTAAAAAGCAAAGAAAGGCAAACCGCACAGAAAGCACAGAATGAGTTAGTAAAATCTTCTGATGTTAAAAGAACCATCAAAAAGAAGGAAGTCACCAACATGCACAACTTCCATATATAAACATCACTGTTAAGGTGAGCCACTTCTTAGGACAGCTATCTCTATCTCTATTCTATATTCTCCAATGACATATACAGTTACAATTTATTTTACATACTTCACATCTACCAAAACTAAGAGCCTGAGTAGCCTTCAGCAAAAAAAAAAAAAAAGTTAACAGCTGATTTTGCTTCTTCTTTCCTTATTTGAAACAGAAGCAAAAGAACACACAATCCATCTCACTGGAGTTTTCAGGCATGTTAGCGTACAACTAAACACTGAAATTAAATTGATCATTCGGTATGTGTAGATCTCACACACACAAATTTCTTCTGTTATGTTACACTTGTAGTAACTTCTGTTCCTATTTTATTTCCCATGGCTATGTGCAGTTACTGTCTAAATGGAAAATTAGGCTGCTAACTCTCCTGGCTTTTTCCAGGAGCACGTATCACTGTCTTCACACACCATCAGGGCGGTGAAAAGCGGAACAACTAACTCAAAAATCCCAGTGAGATTTCAATGAAATGAATTATTGTGGGGACAAAATACTAGCCCAATCCATGTACTGCCAATTTTACAGTCACTTCTCTGAAAAAAAACAACCTATTTAGGTGGTACACAACTATCATTTCTACATGAAAAAAATCATCTTGGCAGGTCCATCAGCAGTGGCAAGGAAATCTCTGAAGTATGCGAAAGGAGGCAAAATAGGGTCATTAACTAGCAAACTTATACCCGGCTTATGTAAAAAAACAAGATCAGCTACATGTGCATTTAAAAAGAATAAATTAATATAATTAAAAATTCTAATTAGATTTTCCACTTTTGGTAAAAAATAAATCAGATGAATTTAGTTAAAACTGTTCAACATCTTTGTCAGTGACACGGACAGTGGGATTGAGTGCGCCTTCAGCAAGTTTGCCGATGACACCAAGCTGTGTGGTTCGGTTGATACACTGGAGGGAAGGAATGCCATCCAGAGGGACCTTGACATGCTTGTGAGGTGGGTTGATGCCAGCCTCATGAAGTTTAACCATGCCAAGTGCAAGGTTCTACACCTGGGTCGGAGCAATCCCAGGCACAGCTACAGGTTGGGCAGGGAAGAGATTCAGAGCAGCCCTAAAGAGAAGGACTTGGGGGTGTTGGTCAATGAGAAAATGAGCATAAGGTGGCTTCAGTGTGCACTCACAGCCCAGAAAGCCAACCGTATCCTGGGCTGCATCAAAAGGAGCGTGACCAGCAGGTCAAAGGAGGTGATCCTGCCCCTCTACTCTGCTCTCATGATATCTCACTTGGAGTATTGCGCGCAATTCTGGTGTCCTCAACATAAAAAGGACATGGAACTGTTGGAACAAGTCCAGAGGAGGGCCACGAGGATGATCAGGGACTGGAGCACCTCCTGTATGAAGACAGGCTGAGGAAGTTGGGGCTGTTCAGCCTGGAGAAGAGAAGGCTGCATGGAGACCTCATAGCAGCCTTCCAGTATCTGAAGGGGGGGCTATAGGGGTGCTGGGGAGGGACTATTCATTAGAGACTGTAGTGATAGGACAAGGGGTAACAGGTTAAAACTTAAACAGGGGAAGTTTAGATTGGATATAAGCAGGAAGTTCTTTACTGTTAGGGTGGTGAGGCACTGGAATGGGATGCCCAGGGAAGTTGCGAATGCTCCATCCCTGGTAGTGTTCAAGGCCAGGCTGGACAGAGCCTTGGGTGACATGGTTTAGTGTGAGGTGTTCCTGCCCATGGCAGGGGGGGTTGGAACTTGATGATCCTAAGGTCCTTTCCAACCCTAACTATTCTATGATTCTATGATCCCTCTAAAGACTTACACTAAAGAAAAGTACAGCATACAAAAAGAAAACCAAACACATATGAAGGAATAGGTTATACTGGGGAAAAATTCAAGAGCCGGCAATACTCTCCTGGCCTCCAGAGCCTAACTGTTTGAAGACAGTCATCAGGCAGCCAAAAATGAACACAAAGGAAAATCTTGCTTCAAATTGTACATAATGTGTGTCCGTGGGCACAGTCATTTTTGCTTCAATTAATGCAAAAAGTAGTCATCAAAGCAAAGCACTGCAGTTTGCTCAGGTAAACAAGACAGCAGGATTACACAAACACATTACAGAACACGGAAATAAATGGGACTTTTGCTCTCGTTTTCAAAAGAAAGCGATCTGATCTTGCAATCACATGAAAGACAAATTACAGGTTCAAAAGAACCAGTCTGTGCTTTAAGGAAATATATGTCATAAACTACATGAAACACGCTTTCCCTGAAAAAATTCTCTGCTGACTTTTGTTTCACCAGAAACTACGAAAAGGTTGCTCACACCCTGCACCAGTAAGCTTAGAATGGGAAGGTCAGTGTTTTACTAGGAGCAGCAAGGCACAGACAAGAGTTATTTTGTTTCAAAACAACAAAGCCTTGTGAGGTGAGTTGTTATTGTAGCTGCCTGAGGTTCCTTGCAATACATTTTGCTTTCTCGGGTGACAACAACAGTAACACTTTTTTTACTCGAAAGTCAGTGAAAACTTACATGCTCCTGAAGGAAAACCTCGGACTCTTCAGTCTGTATTGGTGAACAAAATTCATCCATGCAAAAGATCTATTTCTCCTTTCAGTAGTACCTAGGGCTTAAGCTCATCCAACCCACAGCAATAACTTCTGTTATTAGCCATTCAATTTTCCTATATGCTATTACAGCTAATAGCATGAAATTATCTTTATTAGCACAAAATGCAATTCCCCACTTTAAAGGCAAAATGGGTAACTCACATTGTTTAGCTGCCTTGTAAATTCTTGAAATGGGCCTAACACACCCAAGCGGAAAGAATGAGCACCAGCACCAGTCAGAATAATGCAGACAGACCTCCCCCAAATCACCATAACAAAGACTGCATCAAGATAAATGCTTTGTTTGTGCTGAAACTCTCCAAAATCAGGGAACACCACTGCAAGAACTATAGAAATAACTCAAGCCTGCATCTTCATTCGATTTTTTTCATGGCTTTTACTTAATATAGTGGTAAAAATTATATCAACCATCACTTTTACAAGAGTGCTTCATATTAATGATGTTGGAAAAGTACTCTCTGAGAGATTTTGTTTAACAAATGTATTCTTTGGGGTTAGATGTTCAAACAAATTGCAACGTGTGTGTCAAGATTTTCTTGAGTGGTTCTAATGTTGCTTTGGTCTAAGAATATCCTGATAAATAACAATGAAGAGTTAGAAAATATTCAAATTACTATTAGTGATATTAAAATACATTAAAATGTCACTTGCATAAAACTGCTTGTCTGTGGCCACAGAGTGAATAGAATTCTGTGATACATTACTAATTTCACACCCTGCAACAGTGTGCAGCCTGCAGGGTAACAGGTCATCTGCTTTATGTGGCTTCTTCCATTCACTGTAGAACATGGAGAAGATAATACCACATTCAAATCAGAATTCCAAGGAATGGCAGAATTTGACTAAAATGTGCCCAGAACACTGTGTTAACACAGGGGTGTCAAAGGTTTCTGTCAAGGATACAGATTTAGGTCACACTTAATACACTAAGTAGGAAATACAAAGATAGTACCTACTTCAAAGCCTTTTTGTTTTCTGACAGAATACTATAAATTAAAAAAAATGTGGGATTTCAGGAGCTGGTGATGAGCAAACTCTGCAGCAGCTTATCTAGGGGCAGTACCTGAAACAACATACTGTCCAGCTTTACTGTAGTTAGCACAAACTCATCTGGAAATGCCAACGCTGCCTACCCTAAGTAGTACTTGAGAAATAAGTGATACTCTGGGCTCTGTGTGTTCTGTGGGAGCTCAAGAGCACATTGTGAGCTATTGCACATTTACCCTGCTTGTCTTTGCCCACTGTGGGCATCTCTTTAGTGTTTGTCAGTTCTATACAAGGTTCTTTTGTTTGTTTGCAAAGATTTAAATGAAAGAGCATCTGAAAGCATCCTGCAACCCTGTGAAAATCTGCAGCCCATGCTAACAGCAGACTCTGAAGTGCAAGGATGCAGGGCATTTATATAGTAAATAATGTTTCTTTCGGGATCACTTATGTAGCAAATGATGTATTTTTCTGGAAACACTATCTGTATTAGTATGAAATTTCCCCAACAAAGAACTGTCATGTAACATTCCTGCAAGGAAATAGAATGAGGAGTTACAGCAGGCTAACAAGTTTTTCTTAGTGTCTGACTCAAGTCCAGAGCACACTGGCTCGCAGAAGTCAAAATTGTTTCAATAATGCTGCTATTTTAAAGAACACAGATCCTTCTCAAATAGCTAGATCCTGCTTGGGCTATGATGAAGACTGTCTTAAGTTTCAAAACAGAGGTAATCCAGCCAGCTGGTGGCACAGCAAAATAAAACACCAGGACTTGCAAATGCCTGGCACATGCTCTCTGGCTGTGATTTGACCAGCTCTACCAAACACAGTCGGATGCAGTGACTGCAGGACACAAAAACAGATCACGGATTTCCTGCTCTGGAAACCTGGTATGCTATTGCTGTCTTCGTGGTAAAGCCTCTGAGGCTCGACAGCCTCAATGGAGGGTTGAATAAAGATCATTTTCTTGTTTATTTATGCAGCTCTGTAGCTGGAAATCTATGTTACCATATTTTAAAAGCTGCCTGCAAATGAATAGGACAGTTTGATAGCTCTGAGACTAAGCAACTCCTGTATAATTCTGTGCCACTCAGCAATCTAAATATTCCTGAATTTCATGCACTCAGAATCACTATCACCTCGAGGAAATGGACTTGAAAGAGTAGGGGATTTTGTACATTTGTGGATATTCATTCAGATACTGTAAACTGAGATTTTCTTGCCCAAAAGATGCCCTGCCTACCAGAGTCAAAGAACACGGGGCTGGCAGTGGTGTGTGTTGTACAGCAACACAAACCCAGCCATGTTTGCCCCCACAGAGCAAGGTGAGCACAAAGTGTAATGCTCCTATTTGACAGTAAATGGAGTAGAAGTGCTTGTGGTGACCAAAATGTTTTTGAACTGCATCTAATGTGCATTAGATTATAGCTTCCATTATATCAATTGCCTGGGAATGGTGCAAGTTATGTGAGTTTACTTGGATGGCAGGCGACAAAAAGAAAAAAAATCCAAATCTGTGATGAGTTGTGAGAATTCTCTTGTCCCAAAGGCTAGAGGGGGTTGTCTCTTCTTGGTAGAATTCCTTCAAGAAATTAGTTAAGATTTTTAATTTTAATTCTAGACTCAACAGAAGCTAGAAGACTTGCATGCTTGTATGGTTTAAGGAAGGAACAGAGAGGATATGGATTTTCTGGCCTTCATGGTTTTGCACAGTACATACACATATGCATCCCTAACACAGACAAGTATGATTTTATTTATATGAATTAAATATGCACCTATGACAGGATTTATTTTAAAACATATAATATTTTTATTTTTAGCATCAGTAATATTATTAATATTAAAGTAAGTGAAAGCACCACTGGGGCTAGATAGGACTTTTACTTAGTCTTCTGGGACACCTGTTCTGACCAATTGCTAGTTCAAACTCTGAGTGTATGCTGATTTTATCCCAGAGTATCGCTTTTCCTATTTCACTGCTTAGAAGCCTTGTCTCAGTACCTAATGGAAAATGAAACTGAAATAAATGCATAGCATAAATTCTCTATCATCATCCCTTCTCTATTGCCTCCTTCCATAAAAAAAAACACAAAGTCTGCCCCAGGACAAAAGCACACCAATACATGGAGTCTGGCAATTTGCATAAAATTATGTAAGATAATGAAAAATGAAGGTGGTATGTTTGGTCTATGTGGAAGGGGTTTGTTACAACACCTGCCTTTTACCTTAACCCAGCAGATAATTGAGGGTATAACACAGACAGTAGTCTCTGAAAAAGTTCTCTCATGAATCTTTTCAACTATCTTGGTATTTAGGTATATTGGCAGTTTTCAGAGAACAGAAAGAAATAATAGAATATTTACTGTATAAAGTTGATAGTTTCAAAACCTTTGTACTGGGACATCAGACACTAATTGTGAACATCAATCTATCCTGTGGAGTATCTGTTCACCCAGAAGTAAAAAGCAAGAGTGTGGAAGGAGGGCTCTTACCTGGATTTCTTGGAGTATTTCTTAATGTTCTGAATTAAGAAGAACATAAGTTCTTCCAGGAAAAAAAAAAAAGGCCTAAAACTTCCTCAACCCTTTAAAAGTTAGAAGTGACTTTTACCAGCTTTCACAAAAACTACTGTTTCAGAAGCCAACTTTATTCCCTTATTTCAGAAAAGCATATGCCTTGAGAGGAAGAGCAATGATTACAGCAGCACTGACCAATTTGCTATTTGCTCTTCCGTAACAAAACAAGTATTTTAAGTTCATGTGGAAAACTTCTCAGTAACTTTGTTCTTCAAATAAGATTCACCATCAAAATCTGTAAAAATCAGCAGCAGAGGTAATGGAGAGGGCCAGAAGCTGACCTCTGAGTGACAATTAAAAAGAAGGAATTAGGAACAGAAAATAAAACATTAAAAAAAGAAGAAATAGTGAAGTGTTAATAGTCTGTTACCTCATCATCATCTGCATCATACTGTGCATAATGCTGCTCCAGCAGCTCTCTCTGGCGGCGTTCTTGTTCTAGAGTTTGGCTGATCAGCTGCGCAACCTCACTCACTTGTCCTGGTTTTTCCCTTCCGATTACAAACCTATACAAAATAGTAGTAAAAAAAAATTAGTCCTGTTGTTTTACCAAAGTTCTAGACATTTAGCTGTGTCTTGTACAGAGGGTGGCCTTTTCCTCCAAAGCTGTGATTGTTTTAAATGTGTTCTGTGGATGACATTCAAAAGAAAGGCACTACGTGCAAGACAAAGAGGGATCAGGCCATTAACAGTATTTACAGGAGGGTGAAAAAAGCAGTCAATACTAAAACCTTCACTCCAAATTTCAATAAAAAATATTTTCTGAACTTTACAGACACAGACCTAGAGCTGGGTCATTTTTAAAAAATATATCATCAATTCCATTCCCTTTAGAGCAATGCACTTCCTAGAAGACCTAACAGCATGGACATACGTCTGGCAGCTTGTAGCGAAAGGAATTATGTACCAGAGTGCACTCCTTTCCCTATCTTGACTTAGAAGATGTTTCTGAGCTTTTATATTTGCCTTCCTCCTGTCTGTAACAGAGAATCTATTTCCACATTTTTAAATCTGACAGACTCTATTTCCCTAATTTTAAGCTGCATTTAAATCCCTCTTTTATTTCATGAACTTCTGTTGCTAAGGAGCATTTTTCTTCACTGTTAGCTATTGCTGAACACTGTGAGCACATTTTTTTTTGCTTAACAAAAGGCAAGGGAAGTGCTTCTTCCTTGGTTGGGGTGTACAAGACTGCTTCCTAGTCTTGCTTTCAGCAACTGCAATTCAGACTTGGCTTGGATTGTAACAATTCTTTTCAGCACAGTGGCATAACCATAATTAGATATTTTGCTATCTATAGTATGAATGATAAACACCCATTATACAGTACCAACATACTGTAAACTACTGAACAAAAGCACAATTTAAAGACATCAAAATGAAGGAATATTTTCTTAGCAGGCTAGAAAGACAATTAGGTAATTACCGGTGAAAAAAGCATTATGCGGAGCTGAAAAAAAAAGATGACACTGAGATACTGCATATGGTAGATTATTTGTCTCCACAACATTTGGTTCAAATTGTGAATTTAATTTATTATTGGAATGAGAGGTAGAAATGTGCATTATATCCCATCTAAGAAAATGATTTTCATTAGTACTGCTTATCGCTGTTGAAGTCATTTGGGATTTGGCATTCATGTGTAAACCAGCTTCCCATGAGTGGATGACCCTTGAGTCCATTTCCTATGCCAAACAATTTGTCAGACTCTACAGAACACAATTCGGAGATTATTTCAACATCATCAAAATACCCAAGTCAATAATTACTTCCAAAAGGATAAGAAAGGTGACAGTGAGTGACTGCATTTGATATAACAACACAAAGTGCTCTGAAAATATTTGCAAGGAAGTCTCTTAGCTTAAACGCATTTATAGAAAATACAGCAGAAATTAGAACTAAATCAAGGAAATAACATCAGCATTTTAATCCTGATCAAAACAGATCATGGTCTGGCACTCACATCCTACTATTATGCAATATGACATTGATTCTCAATAATGATAAAGACCTTGGGCTGAAAGAAAAAGAATGTTTCTTCATGGCCCCTATCCTTCACTGTTCTGCATACTGACTCATAGTCGGATCCTGTTTCCTCTGAATTTTAATTTTAGAGCCAAGTCTTACAAAGATTAAATGAGCCATGTTTTCAGTCTCAGCTGGGAGGAACAATGAACTTTTGATATTACCACATGAAGTTAAAAAGGATTCAATCCATATTTCCTATGTATTTGTCTCCTGTAATGTAAAAAACAAATTAGAAGAAAATATGGAAAAAAAATAACTTCTAATTAAACTTCTATTTTAAACAAACACTTTAAGCAACATTATGCATGAGTGTATTATTTATACATGTACTATTTATACACAGTAGAAAGAGAATCACATCTGTAAACTCATGAGGGAGATCACCTACATGGTAAATTATGGAACCACACAAAGTAGTGTAAATATCACATCCCCTCTTGCCCACTGCCTAACAGTTCACTGTCCTTAGAAAATAAGACTCAAAATACCTCATATACTAATTTTTGTATGCTGAAAACCTAGAATACCCAGTATGTAATGCATCTGAAGTCTGGTAACTCTTGACTATTTAGGAGTGGTTTTGACACATTAGACTGTAATGAAATAATGTTTTCATACAGACAAACAAGATTAGGTAGGATGTAAAAATGCAAAAACTTATTGATTTTTTATTCTCATGCCAGACCACTCACAGGCTATTGTAATTTTCAAGGCTTGCATCATAAGTCAAAATGAAGTTCCTCAATGATACCTGAAGCTGTTACATGATAGATGAATAAAAGCCTCAGAGCAATGACAAAGTTTAAAGCAAATGTTTCCAGAAGAGAAATACACAAGGAATGTTTTATTTTCCCACAGTTTACCACTTTAAAGTGAGACATTTCCAAAGCAAAAGTAAATATTTAGAAGCATTCAATCTATGACTGATGTCAGTTCTAGGGAAAGAATTGCAGTTGTAAAATGGAATACTCCATTGACAACAATTACAGCTTTTACAAACTAAACTAAACCAAAAGCCATGTCACGTTCCATGACCTTAAGAATACCATGCTACGTATAATCATGTTTAACTTGTAACTAAAATAAGCCATAGATTATAAGTTTATAGAGATGAACATTTGTCTCTTAGAAAACCATAAAGCAGAGGCAGTTATTAAAACGCTAAGCACAAATTAGATCTTTACACCTAGAATAACTTTAAATGCAAGAACTATCATAATGTGAAGTGTTTAGATATGAAAAAGAGTCGTAAGGTTGTCATTCACTGACCAGAAAATCAGGCACTGTACCACAATATGCACACTTCAACGAAGTGGCTAATTACGTATTTCACATCACTCTGGCTCACCAAATTAAGCCCATGCATTTAAGACGTGATTAATTAGACTCAAGGGCCAAAAGTACTATAATGGAGAATTGTAAGTTCTATCAGCAGTAATATTTTTAAGAAGCTGGTCATGTTTCTGGATATGAGACAAATGAGGGTTTTGAAGCCTTTAAACCTCATTGTGATATTCCCCTTAATTATTAAAGCCAGCAACTGCAAAATAAACCCAGCAAATCTATGATGCTGTACCACAAGCAGTCACTGTACTAAATCTCAGGCCATTACTGATTATTTCTGATGTCCACAAAAAGAAGAGAAGAGAGAACATCACAGAAAAGCAAGGCATAAACTGACCTTGATATTCAGATACACATAGCAGCATTACCAGCTGTGAAATATTCTCTTTGGTGGTTAAAATAAACAGAAACAGAGTTAAAAATATTGTTAGTATTTGACTCTATCATGGATTTAAAAAGATCTAAAAGAATCTGCAGAAGTTGAAAATTAAACTACAGTAATGGTGGCTAAGAAAAGAAGTCTACTGAAATTGGCAGCAACTCCTACATCTCCTGCAATGCAGTTATGATTTAATGTTTTTAAAGCACACCTGATATATGGCTTTCTGAGTATTTCCAGCTTTTATTAAATGAGGATCTGCAGACCTATGCCTCTTGTAAAAACAAAAAAGTTTTTTACCAACTATGAGAACCAGAAACATTATTATAAGAACTGATAAAACATATTTCCATTTTGAACAGAACTTTTGTATTAGAAAAATGTACAAAGGCACCAACTCTGTGAAACAGAACTGAAGTTCTACAGTGTAGATTTTTAGTGACAAGAGTTGATGCTTTCACCTGAAAATACCTCAGGCATTAAGTGCTCAGTTAAAAATAATTAGCATGGATTCCTTAAACTGAAGAAAAATCAAGTAAGAATACAGCAGACTCATCCTAAGAAATAAAGAATAATGGGTTTGCGGCAACAGGATTCACAACTTTATCTTCTAACCTTTCCTAAAATACAGTTTGGTCAGTAAAAGTGCACAGTAAATTTCATTGTATTTGGGGGATTTTACAGTTGGATTTTAAAAATGGTTTTCCTCTGAGCTTTAAGCACAAAGCTTCTTGGTACTTTAGAAAATAGATTTATCTAATTTATTTCAAGATGTCTTCAATCACCTACTCTGGCTGCTCCTATTAGGCTAATGGTCATATAACTAATCCAAAATGCTAACAGTGGTGTGAACCTGTAAGCAGGCAGTCTTATTTAGTTACAGCAATGTGAGCTGGAATTTGTCAGGTTTTCACAAACAAGATCAAGCTCTCTTAAAGGACAGCAGCCTCAGATGCAGAAGTCACTGACTGGACATAAGGAATTCACAACCTATGAGCTTCCATTACACTTCTGCATAATTATTTGAAATTTAAGAGTCATAAAGACTCTGAATCATTCAATAATTTAAGTTGGAATAACTGGGTTGGAAGATCCTCTGGTCCATCCCAAGCCACCCACTTTAAAGCAGGCTAACTTTATCATGTCCTTGATCACTTATAAATCTCTCTCATGATGGGATGCAGCCTGCTCCAATGTTTGAGAAACCTCATAGTATATTTTTCTTTCACGTGTGTGAAAATATCTAGTCAGAATTTCCCTTGCTGCAGTTTCACTGCCTGTTATCTTGTCCATCTACCAAGACGGTTCATAAAAAACAGTGCCCACACTGCAACATCAACTGCAGAACCAGGGCCCGTCCGGCATCAATCCTACCTGACTGGCATTATCAAGAAGAATACCTTTATGCCTTTCCACTCTACCCCCTAGAGTCCTGTGACACACAATCATAACACAGTTCAGGTTGAAGGAACCTTTAAACATCATCTAGCCCAAACCCCCTGCAATGAGCAGCAACATCTTCAACTAGATCATAGAATCATAGAATAATTAGGGTTGGAAAGGACCTTAAGATCATCAAGTTCCAACCCCCCTGACATGGGTGGGGACACCTTACGCTAAATCATGTCACCCAAGGCCTTGTCCAACCTGGCCTTGAACACTGCCAGGGATGGAGCTGGAAACTTCCCTGGGCAACCCATTCCAGTGCCTCACCACCCTAACAGGAAAGAATTTCCTCCTTATATCCAATCTAAACTTCCCCTGTTTAATTTTGAACCCGTTACCCCTTGTCCTATCACTACAGTCCCTAATGAAGAGTCCCTCCCCAGCATTCTTGTAAGTCCCCTTCAGATATTGGATGGCTGCTATGAGGTCTCCATGCAGCCTTCTCTTCTCCAGCCCCCTCTTCTCCAGCCCCAACTTTCTCAGCCTATCTTCATACAGGAGTTGCTCCAGTCCCCTGATCATCCTCGTGGCCCTCCTCTGGACTTGTTCCAACAGTTCCATGTCCTTTTTATGTTGAGGACACCAGAACTGCACACAATACCCCAGGTGAGGTCTCATGAGAGCAGAGTACAGGGGCAGGATCACCTCCTTTGCCCTGCTGGTCACGCTCCTTTTGATGCAGCCCAGGATACGGTTGGCTTTCTGGGCTGTGAGCGCACACTGAAGCCGCCCCATGTTCATTTTCTCATCAAGCAACACCCCCAAGTCCTTCTCTTTAGGGCTGCTCTGAATCTCTTCTCTGCCCAACCTGTAGCTGTGCCTGGGATTGCTCCGACCCAGGTGTAGGACCCTGAACTTGGCATGGTTAAACTTCATGAGGCTGGCATCAACCCACCTCACAAGCATGTCGAGGTCCCTCTGGATGGCATTCCTTCCCTCCAGTGTATCAACTGAACCACACAGCTTGGTGTCATCGGCAAACTTGCTGAGGGTGCACTCAATCCCACTGTCCAGGTTATTCAGAGCCCTGTTCAACCTGACCTTGAATGTCACCAGGGATAGGGAAACTACCACTTCCCTGGGCAACCTGCTCTGGTGTTTCACCTGCCTCATTGTTACAAAATTTCTTCCTTATATCCAGGAAAATCTACCCTCTTTTAGTTAAAAGTCATTACCCTGTGGCCTATCACAACAAGCCCTGCTAAAAAACTTGCCCCGATTTCTCTTCTAATCCCCTTTAAGTACTTAGCCCTCTTCTGGACCTGCTCCAACAGATCTATGTCTTTCTGTACTGTGGACTCGAGAGCTGCATGCAGTACTCCAGGTGGGGTCGCACAAGAGCAGAGGGGCAATTGAAATTTGTATGCTCCCCTCCATTCGGCAGCCTGTAGTAAGACACCAACCACAAGGTTCCCTTTCTTGCTTTGGTCTCTACTTCCTACCCATAAGCTTTCAACCTGCCTGAGGCTATTCTTCAGAGGCATACTCAAGACCTTCCTTTAATGGCAGTGGTACACAATCATCAAAGTAATAGCTGAAGTGCCTCAGTCGACTCTCCATAGCATTTTGGATACAAGGCCTTGGAAAGCTATGCTACTATCAACACTAAATGGATACTGAATCAGACGATTAGGAAGTCATGTAAAAAACCCACACACCAATATCAATGCACTTAGATTAATTATTCCCACAGAAATCCATTGCAGCCTAGGGCCTCACTGACACATTAGCTTTATTCAAGAGTACTTCAAAATTAGCCAAGGGTTTCAATATTTTGGCATCTCTCCAGGTTCTGCTCCTTACATTGCTCTCCTCCTATGACAGCAGGTAGAGAATCTATTCCATTTCTTTCAGACAGCCTGACAGTATCCGAACACAATGCTTGTGTAAAAGGTTTCCTTCAAAACATGATGATCATTTAATTAGCATTAACTATAGCACCACGCAATTCTTATGGGAATGGCCAGCTCAAACCCATTCGTATATGCTTTAACATACCTCAGTGCAAGTGAAGTACATACGGCAGCTCTGTTCAGAAGGTGCAAGTGCTACCTAGGAATGTTTCTAAAACCTGACTGCATTTTGAGGTGACATCTGCCTTCCTTCACCCTTGCTGCCATCCATGGGAATGAAATCCAGGAAGAAAGTACAGATGGGCTACAAGTAAACTGCTAAATTCAGACCATGTCCTTAATCTGAATGATCAGGTGATCCAGATACTAGGCTAGCTGGACCATCCTCACAGCACAGGCCAGGAGTAGCTAAATGCTTTTAGAGCACCTCTGCTGTGGCTTGGTGAGTTATCCTGCAAGGATGAATGGTGGCGGCTACTGCTGCCCAGCTGTCACAATGTTCTATCACATTAACCAAGGTGCACCAAAACTGGGTGGGAGCTTCCACAACATAACATTATGTACTTTGTAAGAGTGAAAAAAAAATAGCTAAATAAACATGTGTGATGATATTTTAGTTACAGGGGTAGGAGTTTATGTTTAGATGAAGTGATTCAAAACCTGTCAAGTTGTTCCTTTTTCCAGGAAAGAAAAAGGACTCCTAATGAAATCCAGCTCTACTGAAACTTATTAATTCATGTTACAGTTAATTTAAAAAAAAACAACTCTAGATACCTAGCAAAATGGCTTATAATTCAGCCAAAATCTTTTAAATGAAGATTTCTCTCTATATTTCATATGCAAACTGTCCAAATGCGAAAATATTTTGAGGAATAACTTGCCATAAAGTTCAGATTAGCAAGATCTCAGGACATAGGGGCTATGTTTATGCCAGTAAATTAAGCAGTGCCAGGGAATGCTCCCAAGCACTAGTAATTGATCATCTACACCATTAAATCTGAAATGCTCTCTGGAACAGTTTAGCCCAAATTAACTAATTTCTACCAAATAATACTCAGACACAGTCCAGGAGTTAGCAAACCTAGGAGTTAGCTTGGATGTTTCCAATGGACAACTTGGATATGGCCACTCTGCTCTGAAAGGTAAGAAAGTTCAACAGGATGAGCCCTGATCCCTCAGTGCCAGCTGGCCTCAGCACCAAAGAACAGTCCGAGGAACAGTTCATGTACTACAACAGCCACAGCCAAGGAACACAAACCAGTGAAGCAGTGATGAATGGAGTCTTACCTCACCACTGCTAAACGGGTCACAGTACTTGTGAGTAATTTTTCAGTGTTCAGCAAGCTACTCCTGGTAGTGTCACAGCACAATTACTAGCATTTGTTCTTTGCAAGAGACCAGAAAGAAAACAGCTGACCTTACGGACTCTTTAGTATAACCACAGAGGAATAAACAGGAGAAATTTACACTATTTTGGCACATGGCATGACATATTTAGTTTCTCCTGGGTCCATGATTCAGGTTTATCAAAGAAGCAGAAAGTGCACCAAGCACACATAGCTTCTTCAGCAGCCCTTTCGAAGTCCCAGCTCAGCCATCAGCACTGCAGAGCAAAGGGCTTTTCTTTCTTCTTTTTCTCTCCTTGGCACTTGGATTCAAGGAAAAAAAAAAAACAAAACCCAAGAAGAAAAAAAAGACAACATAAAAATGGACTGTGCTATCTTTTACTTTTGGGTCCTTTCTCATAACCCAGGATTCAGAAGAACTACAAATCTCTCCTGCCTCTTCCACAATGTGGATCTGCAGTATGGAGAATGCCTGCGAATGTTTAAAGGATACAGCTGTTTCACAGCATAAAAACATAGGCAGGGAAAGTAAGACGGAGCAGGAGAAAATCTGTACACGTATGTGCACTGGAAGAAGAGAAGATGAATAGGGGAAGGAATCACAAAAATAAAGTGATGCTGTTCACTGTCACTGTGAGCAAACAGCATTCCCACAGTGCTATACTACTGCTGGCTAGATCCCGCGGATGATTTCATCTGTCCTCTATACTGTCTTAGTGCTTGCAAAGACATGACTGTATAAATGACCTTTCCAGATGTTGTGATGTTAAACAAAACTAACAGCAGGAATGTAAGTACTGTTTTCTGAGACAGCATATTTTCCATAAGAAAATCAGCTCAAGATGGGGTGTCAACTGAAGAAAGCATAAATGCTCTATCAAGTTGGTGTTAATTAGGAAGTGAGTATTTTCACTTTTCACTCTTTAATTGCTCCTTGTATCACAGTTATGTAACAGAAAAGTAAAGACTTGATTTCTGTCTGAAAGACTGCATTGGCAATACAGTAAGAGATTAAGAAATTAAGCTGTGAACTGGAAGCTGAGACAAAACTCTGCTTTGAACTAAAACTGTCCAGGTAAGAAAAACAAAAAAAAATGGTAGTAAATGATTCTTTACTGGAACAGAGAATAGTTCATAGTGGAAAGCCCCAGGGTTTAACAGTTATAATTCTATTGTTGAAACCTACTCTTCAATGCTCTAGAAGACTAATTAAACATGGCAAAATTTGCGACTTATTTATAATCTTTATTAAGATGGGAAGAGTTTGACACATTTCAGCAAAACTTAATTAAACAAAACCTGGTAAACTCATCAGTTTAGAATTAATGCCTTTCATTACTTTCAAGGTGGTACAAATCATGAGAAACCAAACGGGTTTTGCACAGGTTCTGTGTGGCTCTCTAAGAACTCAAAAACAGCCTCAGAAAGCACCATGAGAGCATCCGTTCAGTGCCTAGCAACCGTTTGGAAAGCTGAGAAAATGCTTAGTCACATTCATAGAACAGGATACGGAAGGAGGACATGGAATTTAAAATTCGTCTCTCCAGTAAAACACTGAATTTGGTTAACTTCTTTAAAAGAAACCTTTCAGAGGAAAGCAGTAATAATAAAAGCATATACGCAGCTTACGAAGGACTGGGATTTTCTGATGACTCTCTCTCATGAAAGACCCTCTTTACTTATCAACACAGTAAGTCTTCCCAGGACCATGTCCTCCTTTCTTGGGACCAAGCCTCTCCCAGAGCTGCATGGGCACAAATCTTTGTATCTGGTAAGGCAGAGAAGTGCAGTCCCCACTGAAAGCTCCTGTATTTGTCCTAGGAGTGACAGAGACTAGGTAGAGATGGTAAAAGGACAAAGTTTTCTCTGTAAAAGAACTAGATGTTCTCTCTTGTGGGCGTGTTCAAGAAAAAATAGAATTCCCTAAACACATACAACTCTCTAAGTGAGCTTTCTCTGGGAAAGACATCCCCTAGCACCCTTTCATTATGGTTAAGAAGACGGAGAAAGAGTGGGAGCACAGAGGCTTAACATCACTCAAACAACTCAAAAACTGCAGATCTGCTACTCAGCACCACAGGAGGTTCTAATGAGCTCATGGGGAGACTACAAGCAAAATAACATAGGAGAAGCTCTATGACAGATTAGGATTCCCACTGTCAAGCTGCCTCCTTATCCTATTGCTTATGACTGTAGCCACCACTCACAAATTTCAAGTTGATGGATTACATCTCAAATGGGATCAGAAGAAGAATAGAACATTTAGAGATATTAGTCTGGTGCTGCCCTCTGACTGATCCATTAATCTTAGAGCAGGGGCAAGACTCAACAATACTGAAAAAGAACACCCATTTCACAGGAAAATCCCTCCTGTAAACAATCAAATTCCGCAATCCACTAATATATTAGTAAATTAAATTGTTAAGCAAATCATAAAGAAGACTTGACATTTTCAGCAATTGAAATAGCATTCACAGTCATATTTGCCAAATTAGAGTCACGAGGACACTAATTCTCATCCTTAAAAAACAGAAGCCAGCTGGGATTATGAAAGAATTCCCTGATTTTCCTTTGTCACATAGGCTACCACAGTACATATGGCGGGTGCTGATTACTTTCCTATAAAATATCATAAGAAAGAATAATTGAATTTATTATAAGTGGAGAAGACAAATTGATTGGGTCAGTGATCTTCTATTATGGTATGATGACTCTTTTGAATAGTCCAATACTTCAAACAATCGATAAAATAATCATAGATGCCTCTATTTGCTCGTTTTCCTCCCTCACCATAACAGTTCAAAAGGTAAAAGCCATGTCATTTTCACAACTTCTTTGCTGCATCAGCTACAGACAGTCTGGATATATTTTTCTGGCAGAAGCACTGCAAAAATCTATTCCAGGTCAACGACTTCCTTTGTCAGGATCATTCAAAGTGTTGAGAAGGCTCAAAAGAGAAAAATAAATCACTAAGTATTGGTACTTCAGCTTTCAGCTCCCTGAAGAGGTATTGACTGCATTTATTGCAAAGAATTAAGAAGTAGCTTTAATGTTGTTCTGTTCATGAATGTCCTCTCTTTGTACCTGATCTCACGTAATAAACCCTATTACAAAATCTTGCATTCACTTTGACTATATTAAGGGCAAAACGATTGTCTATATGTAATGCTGTGGGTTATATATGTGAAGCAATGTTAGTGAGATGCACATAAATCTCTGTGTGTACAGGACACCCGGCAGAAGAAAGGTGCACAGAAATGCTATAATCACAAAGAGAACTATGCTTATTAAAGCAGTTCTATTAAATCCATTAAACTGACACTATTAATTAGCAGATGTGTTAGCATGTATGTGATTTCTCTCATGAGAGAAAGATTCATGAAGTTGCCTTGCCTTGAATTAGGCTAGGTGTGTGACTGAACATTGCCTATACACTTGAAGTTCAGCCGGGTCCCCCGCTGCAGGAACTGCATAAGGTATTTATATAGCAACAACGTTTTCCACTGCTCCTGCCTCCCTCAGTGACATGGATCATTAATGGCAGCTGCCTGGGGAATGGCACACTCAAACATCAGTAGCATCACTCCCTGCACCGCCAAGAGGCAGGAGCTGACGGCTGGGGGCAAGCAAGGAAGATCCTCTTATGCTGTCCCTAAGGTTCTAGAGCAGTTCAGGTGCAGAGGTGAGCACTGCCTGCCAAAGAGGGTGGAAATGAGGGATTTCTCCATCCCATCCCCAACAAATGTGTAAGTGGGAAAGAGGATCTGTCAGAAGACAACTGTTTCTGCACAAAACAAGCAGCAGGCAGGGCTGTTTTGTCATGTAGCACAAGGAAAACAGCCAGCAAAATAAAAAAGTCATTTTCTCTCACAGCTAAATGCATCAGTATTTTACAAGCAAATGTTTAAACGTACAACAAAGCCAAAATGTCAAGCATCCTGAAATCTCTATCTCCAAAGTACAGCTTTCTGGAAGCACTTCTGATTTGGAGTAGCTAAAACCAATACAGTTCATCAGCGCCAGCAGAGCAATGCTGATGAAACTCAACATTTGCTGGGACAACTCACCAGCTGAGACAACACAAGAGTCCAGGACCTGACCAGAAGCCAGGCAAGAGCCTATGTCACACAATGAAGTGTGTGACTTCTCATGAAGTCTTGCTCCCAGCCTACCACACCCCAGGAAAAAAAAAACATGCATTTCTCAGCTGGCCTGTGTAAAGCAGAAGAGTATTTCTGAGGGTTTTTTCTATAAAATTTTAAGTGAAATAAAACTAAGGGGAGTTGCACTGAATTCTACCCATTCCTTTCATCTAATTACGACACACACATTAGTAAGATGCTGCTAACCACACAGTATGCCAGTGTGTATATAGATTCTTATATATCTGTTTTATTCAGTAATATTTTATATTAAAATTCCTATTTTAATTTTTTAAATTTTATTTTTAATTTAGTATTATTTTATGAGTTTTTTAATCTAGTTGTGACACTAACACACTGAGTCATTTATCCAGTGGAAGCTCAGTATCTTAAGCTGAATGCAGAAACTCCCGTATCTCTCCAGCAATCCCAGTGCACAGGATACGTAGTACACTTGACAATATGAGCTCAACAACAATGAAGAAATACTTCTTACAGTTCAGACAAACCGGTCTAGATTGCAACCAGTCTGACTGTAATTTGCTTCCCAAGAAAAGATTCTGGGAGCATTCTGTGTGAAAATTGTTTTATATTTCTTCCTTCCTCTAAACCCATTATTTTTCCATGGAAACATATGCTATTCTGTAACTTATGCAATAATAATTACACAAGCTAAGCTGATTATAAATATATATAATCGCATATTTATCTCAGTGCTTTCTTTTGGCTAAAACATCAAACACAAAATACACATAGCATTTTAGGCTTGGATTTTATGTTCTAAGATCCCAACTGAAAGAAATCTAATAAAATATATACTATTTTTTATAGTTAACTCAGTAGGAATACTTACAGCATGTGAGAGTCTTTGCAGAAATAGTACTGATGAAACTAAAATTGCAAATGTTACACAAAAATACATTAACCTGTAATTACGCTACAATTTCTGATAACATTTTTCCTAAATAACCTCTTTCAAATCAGACCTTGATCAACCACCCCAAGATTCTCTGCAGAATCCACATTCCAACATTATTCTTTAATGTCATGCGAGAACAGCTATGGAATTAGAGTGGAAATGTGCATGCCAGCATATAGTACCACCACCTGAGGGGGACTGCATATACAACCACCAGTAGCTTAGTTATGGTTCACAAGAAGTCAGCTCATTAATTAAAGAATTCAGCTGTATTTCCTAGAGAGAACTTTGAGAGAGAACCCAAGGGTGACTACAGAATAGCTGTTACTTTGCAATATGCAAACGATATTTATGGATTTATTTTGCAGAGTTAAATCTTTACTGAAATTAATAAGCTATTAAACAGAAAAGCTATGTGACTGCACAGGTTTTTAAATAGCAAACCAGTTCATTTCTAGGGAAATACTGTTCTTATTAATTTACAAACGTTTTACAGACTTTATTTATGTAAGTAAGTTCAGAATTTTGTTTGCACTGTATGTCACTTTTTCTAGCTTATTCTTTATTGTGTAGATTTTTTCTGTGATGACTTTCAGCGAACCACAGCACAGGAACAGAGAGAAACCCAGAGATGGTGCAGGTACTTGGGGAGCTGAGTGAATTAATGCTACTCTCCTCAACTTGGTAGCTGTTAACACTTCTGCATCCAGTACTCTCCTCTCCTGTGTGCCGAGGTGGCATCTGTGAAAACCAGAGTGTTCATGACCTTACCCCTCCAAACCTGGGGCAGTAACACAGCCAGTCTCTCCACTGAGAGAGTAGGGAGGAGATCAGTGGCAGCAGTTTCCATCTGACTAACACCCATGACCTTCACCATTCTAGCTACTACAAACAGTCTGAGGTCCATGCAGATCCTGACCAGTGAAGAGTCATCTTCTGTGTGCAATGTCAGGTTGTTCCATTGGTCATATTTTAAGAATCTAAGTCAAAACAAAAGTCTGTAATACCACAGCTCATTCCAGTCTTGGAATAAAAGGAGGGAAGACACAGAGAGGCCAAAAAAGCTCTGACTCTGCTTGGTTGTACTGATACTCCTGTGAAAAAGGCCAGGTAATCTTAAGTACTCAATCACATCTTTTTTTCCTCTAAAATACTCACCTGACTTTCCCTTTGGTGTTTCTAAGAACAGTTGCAGCAAAATTTTGTGTAACACCAACCAGGCTGATTCCATCCACTTCCACAATTTGGTCATTCACTTGGATCCTTTACAGGGAAAACACAAGTATATAAATAAATGTGTGAATTGTTGGTGAATTTTCAGCAAAACTCAGCACAGAGAGATCATTTTAGTTTATTTTAAACAAAGACTTTAAACAAAAAGTCAGTCATAAAACATTTGAGGTAAATATGAAAAATTCATCCTTCCTTGCACAAGTACATCTCATAAATCCAGCTTCAAAGTTACCATTACAATTAAAAGCATCAATCATCCAATCACTTCCCTTGTATATAAAAACAGCAATACAAACTCTTAAATTTGTCATATGACTTAAATTAAATGAGATAGTTGAATGGTTCTTCTATCATTCTTTCCTAAGCCAGTCTTGAAAACAGAATAAGACATAGCTCTGGTATTTCATGCTAATAGCAAAAAAATGCAGCATTTAACTAAAACAACCTGCTCATCTGTGGAGAAAAGAGTGTCTGCATCAGACTTAATTGTGACATACTCTGTTCAAATATTTCATCTAACTTGCTCCAAAAAGATAAATTCCCAGTATAAATGTTATCTTGCTGCAACCAATAAAAATAAGACCTTCTACAGTTTTAATGAGGATTCCCTCTGAAACCAAACACCTATTGACAGTCAATATGCTGTCTGGTGCTGGAAAAGTTAAGCAGAATAAAAAACATGTTGCTTTTATCTGAAGCAAGCACTGCTGCAAAATCCCTAGAGCAGGCACTGGACTCATTTGGATTACAAATACTTGGAAAGAGGACTGCGATACTAAAATGTCCTCTAGAAATGCACAAACTCCTATCATTTCAAAAATCATTTAAAAAAAAACCAAACCCAAACCAAACACATTCAAAATTAATCAAAGGGAGCAACTTTCAAGTACTTACATGAATGCTACTGATCCAAACTATACAGTTTACAAAGGGTTCAAGAAATAGTTACAGGAAAATCCCATTTAAATTATTCAAATATACCTAAACCAAGTAATTTAATATCATAGGACATCACAGTGATAAGACTTTCTTTCAAAGAACAACTGAGGCTTCAAAAGGGGGCAGAAGCATTCTGACTTAGAGCACCAATTTCTTTGTCAAGTCTGAGGCAGGCAACTCTTCACAGTTCTATATGTGTTCAAGCAGTATCTGCAGTTCTTTGGACTCCATTGATGAGTAAGATATACAAGCTTTATTCTTTGGCAGCCTCATACCACAGAATTTCACTGTATTCTGGGCAGGATCTCCCTTCTATATATGAGAAACCTTGAAAACATTGTCTTTGTGACAGCCCATAAACTCTTATCTCGAAAACCAAATCAGGCATTTTGATCTCAAAATCTTGTTTCAGTTTTCACTGAACCATTTCATAAATACACCAACCATACTAATATCTGCTGTATGTCAATACTGTAAAAAATTATTACACTTTTTCTACTTTAGCAAACATGAGGTGCAGTCAGATGGATGCAGGAGTTCCAAGAAGAGAAGTTTAAGAAGTTGGTGCCCACTGAGTGGGAAGATGTCACCCTCTTGGCTGAAAACTAAATGGTGGCAGAACAACTGATTCCTTTCTTATGGCTATATAAGTATAGCTACAACACTTTATAGTGTTCTAGCGGTGTTCACACAGATTCATAGTTATAGTATTTCAGGTGATGAAACCTCATGTTAGGGAACTGTTGCCTGCAACTTTGTAGGTGGCTCTATCTCGATCTGCTGCAATTCAGTCTGATTCCATCTGTTTTTCAAGCATATTTTGTATCTTCTTCTTTCTTGTTTGTACACCTCCTAAATAAATTTCCAACTATTTTTTATGGCCACTGTTATCCAAACCTCCTATCTTTCTATACATACATATATTTAATTATATATAAACATACAAACATATCAAGAACCACATAATGAACTTAATTTTTATTCATATTATATAATCACATGTAACTTAAAAAACAGGTTTCCTGCATGCTGCCATACATATTCTGCACTGCCCAAACTAAAACACTCCCACAGCCATATTCTCCTGCTTCCTTCCTCTTCCTTGGGAATCCCCTCTCTAGCCCCATTCCAACCACACCTCTATAAGGCTGTAGCCTAGCACAAATCCTCCAGACAAGCCACCCCAGGCACCTTCTAGATCACCATATTCTCACAGCCATGTTCTGTGGAGAACCTGCCCTGCAGAGTCCCCTCCATTAGGAGCTCGAGGCTTCCTCCGACTCTCAAATCTGATTTCAAATATAAACAAAAAACTGGCTGAGGATGGCAAAGCCTGAATTACAGATGTTTAACTGCTTTTGCCATTAATTAAATTGGTCATTCCGACAATTATTTTCTAATGCTCATAACAAATCTTTGCCTATGTGAAGCAGCACTCCAATGAGGTAGCAACTACAGAAGTGAACCAACTGAAGTTACTTGGATAATTACTGCTCTGTATGATGAACTGAAAATTTAACCTAGAGTATTTTTCAAGTTAAGAACTGAAAACTGTTTTGAAGTGATGAACTGTTTTGAACTGTTTCAGAACTGTTGTTCTCAATGTTATCAAAATACTTTAAAATGTGAATGACTCATCACCAGAATAATTTGAAAGAAACAGCTATGAATTCATCCAGTTAAAGATTTTATTTTTCATCTTTAGTCTAATTATTTATTTCATATTTTATACACTATTAATAATCTCTCTTATTATTTATCAACACGCTTGCCTTTGGATTCATCTCAAAGCACCCTCCTCCCTGGTTAAATACTGCCACACAATGCCTTTTGATAGGACAACTAAACACTACCTGTTTGCTTGTAGCAACATGAATCAAGCCAGTGGTGCTTAATCACTGAGAAACCTCTTTGTACAGATTTTGGGAGGCATGTACTTTATATCATGATTTGATGGGTCTTTCAGTAAAAGATGGGTGTTATCCTACAGACAGTGTAATGTTTTAAACTGTAGTTTCAGAAGAGCCTGTTTGAAGATTGCTATGTGGTTACTCAGAATATCTGATGCAACTGCTGAAATAAAACTGTGTTTTCTGTTAGGAGACTTTGCTTTGCTATCAATGTTAATGATTAACTAGGCTTTTCACAAAGATGAGGTTAACAGGACCCTTTACAGTTGATGCACTTTATTAGAGAAGCAGCTGCTCCTGACTGAGAGGATTACATACCCCTTTCCCAAGTGAATGATCAGTCAGGCTCTCAAAGAGAAAACCAGAGGGCTGTTTCTCAGCTGACTGAACATTCAGCCAGTTGAAAACCAACGCAAATATTAGAATGGTCAAAGAAAGCTGTTATTTTATTCTTAGCTGACAAGCTCCTTTCAGATGCCATCTCAGGAAATGAAGGAAGAGACTTGTAATTGAACAGTAGCTTCTGTAGCCCACTCAAACACGTAAATAATGAGAGGAACAGAAAATACATATAATAGACCAGTAGTGAGCGACTCTGATTTTCAGCCAGAGACTTTCACACAGAATGCCAGTTGTGAGCTTACTGCTTTCTGGCTGAGCTCAAGCATACCTTTCAGACAAAAAATTCACTTAAATTTACAGTAATGGATGAAGTCATGACACCTGGAGGTGTCAGCTTCTTCACTTCCCTTCATAATTTTTAAGCCTGTGATAAATCAGTACTTGGCCTTCAACCTGGTATCTTATTGCCCAGATCAGTAAAGATACCTGCAAATGAAATCTAGTAGAGGGTATACTTTAGTAGTCCCAGAGTGATGTTATTAAACTTTGCATCCCCCTGTGCCATGTAGAGCCTTCTGATTTAATTTGTGTGGGGTTTCCACAGCAGAACAAACTTTTGCCTGGTTGAAAAGTTACAGGCGCTCATCAGTAAAGAACATGTTACTGCACTACATATTTTAGAAGACAGCATAAAATGTTTAGAGTTTATTGTTACTCTATTTACCTGCGCTCGTGTTTGGTATTATATATAACTAATATAACAAATCAGTAACAGTTAAAAATAGAAGTAGAGAGGTGTGTAAGCAGACTTAATTGCTAATGTATCAGCTAAGTAATATGTTATTTGCATGCAAATTTAAAAAGGGTATGTACTGGGACAAGCCAATAAATGACATGGGTTGGAAGATGTTTAAGAATACTTTTCATTATTAAATGATTACACAGTAAAGTGTTTTTCTAACTTTTAATTTGAAATACTGGCCTGACTGTGGCAGGTATTATGTAATACACAGATAGCTCTGTCCTGTATGATAGGAAATATTGTGTGTTCAAAAGGAATTCTTTAACCTGCACATACCAAGTAAGCAATTCTAGAAGCAACCAGGATTTATATGATTATCATGTAAGAATACAAACACCAATGTACTTCTTTAAAGGGCAAGATTTATGGTGCAGCTTCTTATTTCAATTGACTAACCCACTTTCAGTGCTGTAGGGGTGAAAACTGAACTCTGGAACAGAAGAATATGCAGAGTGAGAAATATAAAGTAACAGCCTGTATTAGTAAACTTGAAAAGAGGTGTATTTAGTAAGACTTTAAGCATTCAGATACACTAACTATTTTCCACATGTGGAGCAGACGTCTTTTTCAAAAGTACTGATTGTTTAAACACCTTTAAAATCTAAGCTACCTTCAGAAGTGATAGACAATTTTGAATCACCAGCTTTCCTTATGCTAAAGCATGGGGGTTTTCAGTAGTCATGAACACACATCTTTGGCAAATCTGTTCTCCTTAAGGAGACTGTTCAACCGTATGTCTTCTCATAACCACACCAGGTATTTGGGCCTTACCAATGAAGTCTTCAAATTTTACAGCTTTGAGTTATCATGACATACACTGAGCAAACAAGCCTTCCCTTCGAAAAATCATAATTGATACTAATTATTGCTGGGAAGGTTTCCAAACACTGAATCTGGTTTACCTGCCATCTCTTTCTGCTGCCCCACCTTCTGTTACTGTTTTGACAAATATTCCCAGCTTTTCGAGGCCTGCATCTGCTCCAACTCCCATTCCAATAATGCTTATGCCAAGTCCATCTTCATCTGTGAAAAAGAAAAGCAAAAGCAGAAACTTCTTACATTTGATTTGTACAGTTATTTGGTAAGTAAACATATATGCTTTGGCTCCTCTTGGTTTCCCATGTCACTACTATTAACAGTATTTTGCTTCCTTTTAAGAAATCTATTAAATTACACACAAAGAAGTGTCACCTTCACCTTATGAGTAGCTTAGAATGACAATCAAGAATTTTACTCTTCCTGTGGTGAGTGAACACACCGTATCAAGCACCTTGTAAAATCACGTGTTAACAGAATGTCACAAAACAATTCTCTTGGGGAAGTAAAGAACTGCATGTCCTGACCTGCCTCTTTAATTCCTTTTTAAACAATTTCTGAAATACAAAAAGCCAAGGTGACTAAGACAGATTCATGGAAATTCAAATTAGGCTCTGTAGGCATGTGTGGACTTCCTCAGGCTTGCAGATCAGTGTCACAGGAACTGAAAATGTCACACAGGCCACATACCTTTTTCTAGTTCAACTGGGAAGAGCTCCAGTTTTTCCACACGCTTCTCGAGTTCATATTCAGCTGATGCAGCCACTGGGTCAACTTCATCATTTCTCCTGTCATAGTCTTCATTAGAATATGTATTGAAAACCTGTGGAAACAGAACAAAAATCACTCAAACACCTACTCAAAAAAGACTTCCAACTTATGAAAATAACTACTGTTCTAATCCTGTGATGTTGCAGAGTTTGAAAAGGCTTTTCAATGACAAATTGCTCTTGTTCATTCAAACTTCAGGTTTTTAAATTTGTGCTTTTTCATTCACTTAAAGCACAAGTTTTGGTTGTAAAAGTCAAGTGAGTATAAATGATTGGTTTTTATTGTTTGTGATTATAAATGCAGAAGGTGACACTGAATAAGTCGGTCTACACATGTTAACATTTAATTCAACTCATTAAGATGCACTATTATTAAAGATCCACAGACATGAAAAAGCAAAATACACTGAAATTATGATCTGTATACAGCTTCTGCTTCAGTCTTTACTCCTAATGATGTTCTAATTTGCGTTCATCTAACCAAAGCTAGACCTGAAGATTACTGATCCACATTTACACCACTAATGGATATCATTAGAGATTACACTCCATATTGTGTATTAACTTTTTTAGGGGAGCAACATACATAACCATGGGTATTTTTATTTTTTTAACTAACCAGGTTTACAGCTTTATTTCAGCTTTAAAGCAGTAATTTTAATACTGACTGTATGAACCTTATTATATTATTTATGCTATTTTCTATCATACTTTCAGCATGAATATGGCCTTCAATCAGAGATTATTCAAACCTTCAGGAAATTTAAACAGTCAGGAAAAACATATTTTCGTATTTTAAGAGGTCAAAGTTTGCCAGCCTAATTCACTTAACTGTTCACATTTAGCAGTGATGAAAGGATACACAAAATTAGTGGTAGTAATTTTACTGAATTTCAGTTCCATGCATATATCATATTCATTACTTCTAATAAAGGAAAACGAGTCCTCTTCCTGTTTTACAGGCACCATACAGAAGACACAATTATATAGCCATGTTTTTCTGTATTTCTCTTACAACATAAACCACAGCACCATGCTATGTAGCTATATGTATATTCAGAAGAAGCAGGCTTGCTTGGAGTCTTCTTAATGACTGCCCTTGGAGCAAGCATGCCAGCTTGCTGTCCAGTGCAACAACAGCAGCTGTGCTCATATCCACCTGAGGTTTCACCTGCCCAAACAGCTGTTGGTGCACATTAACTTCTTTGAAGTAGTAAATATATTAAAGGTGCAACACTGAAATACTATTAAACACTACCACAAGTACAGTAACTGTGTTATGGCTAGCACAAAACCACTTCAAAAGAATTCCCAGCTTTGTACGAAGTAGTGGTCAAAACAGAAAAAGATGTTTGTCACTCCAAGGAAATTTAAGTCCTGTATTTTACAATGCACAGCATTTGCCTCTTCCAAGACCAAAAAAGAAAAAAAAGTTTTACAGGAACCCACAAACCTATCTCACACTGCTTTGCAGCGATACTGATGCAAGACAAATGCTCTTTTAACTAAGTCATGTTCTTAAGAAGCCTTAACAAAAATATCTAAATGCTGATTAAAATAAGTCCCGTACTAAATACTGCCCAATGCTGCTGAACATTTTAGGCTGCTTTAGTATGTATAAGATTGGAGAAAATACAGTGATGCAGTAATAAGCATTAAACGTAACAATTTACTTGGTTGGAAATTACCTGCAAAATCTATGTCCAAATTATGTCCACGCAATACACAAACAGGAAAGCCATGCAAACAGCCAACACCTTCAAAACGTAAGTGATCACCTTCAGCTCCTTCCTTCTGTTTGTGGATGCAATAACTGCACCTGCATCTAGTATGTTGTAAAGACCTTGAATGATGTATTAATTTCTCCTCCTGTTATTAACACCACCGGGTGTTTGAACTCCCAGTTAAAATGGAAAACAAAACACAGGGTGTCCATATCTGCTTAACAGCCCAACAAAGGAGTTCTGAAAAGTCTTTTGTTACTCCATGTCTTTCACAAACCTCTTACACAAGAAAAGGCTTTTTTTGTGTAGTGTACCCCTGGCCTCCTGTTTCTCAAAACACTTGAAGACAGGAAGAATCATAAACATGGTTTTCTATGTAGGCCACATCAAGCTAGAAAAAAACCCACAGATCTAATGATGCTAACGTGTATGTAGTGAAAAAGAAGTAGGTGCAAGACAGAAGGCCATCCTATTTATCTCTTGGTTGAGATGTACAACTCACAGCAACCATCTCTAACTTGACATGAGAATAGATCAAACCAGTCAGTGCCCACACAACAGTAACAAAAAGCCCTGCAGCATGGGGATGGGTAATCTCCCCTGGCAGCTTCCCTTCTTCTCGTTTGCTGTCACAGGTTTGCTGCACATCCACTGAGGGCTCCATATCCAAACCCAAACTCATTCATCCTGACACCAAGCAAAATAAGGAGCAATCAGGAGAGCCAGACCCAACGAAAACATTACTGCGCAAAGGTTTGACCAACAAACCTTTAAGACTGAAATGCAGCACCCGTGAAAACAAGTACAAGTTATAAACAACAGCTGTGAGTTTAGTTTGGAGTGTATAAAGCATGACAAGGGTGACCTGTGGAATGTGGAACACGGACAGATGTCCTAAAGAAAAATGGAGATACAGTCACTAGCTGTTGAAGGATGGCAAGACAGGCAGATAAATACTGCTTGCTGAAGACAAAGAACAGATGAGGGTAAAGTGTAAGGAAAAAATATGGCACAAAATGAGTTTATTTCTGGATTCTTTTTCATTATGTTAACTGGCCCTGTTCTTTTCCATGTGTTTAATGACTGGCATTAGTGTATTGTGGCAGCAGTTTCAAATTTGTTGCAAAGTAACTGGATAATTTTTTTTCAAGGCATCACACCATACATTGTGCTCTTGTTTGGGATTATCCTTCTTGAACCAGATTAGACAGAAGAAATGGCTTCTTGAATCTTGCTCGCTGCTGCACATGAAAAGGGAACTAAAGATGCTGTTGGTGTTGAACACAGTTACAATTCTGTGTTGAACACAGTTATAATTCTGTCTCCAAATACACTGTGCCTCTCTTATCTAGTATCTTACCTAAGCATTCAGAGATTGTAGGATCACTGATATTATCTAGGTAAAATAGTCTGTGTTTCCTACCTGCCATTAACTCACCATCTTTTGAACACTGGTCATATGATCTCGCCCACTGCCTTCAACATATCTTTTGACTAGAGGAAGGAGGATATTCTTGTATGCCATTTACCTCATTTTGCACAATCACATTTAATGGCTGACTGCTTCTATTAAATGAATCTCTGAGTGTTAAAAGGAAGAAAAGAAAATTTGTGCTTGGCAATTTTCTTTCTTTGTGAAACAGTCTATCCACCATAGTAACAAACTGCCTGCTCAGTACAGTCATGAGAAATGTCACTCAAGATTTTACATTGCTAAAAATAAAACAAACAGTTACAACTTTTTCGTCAAAGTATGGTTAACTTGATTCAAACAGACCTACTTCGTCACGACTGCTGCCCCTGTGTTTCCTAGAGTGTGTGTGTGATTTCAGACTCATGGGAATTCTCCCATTTCCTATTATTTAACAGATTTGGTTATGCTGCCACAACGGCCAAGTACCCACTACAATAAAGTCCACTGAGCCATTACTTAAAGAAAACGGTTTTGTTTTTTTTTCAGGAAAATCTCTGGTTGTACCTCTCCAGATATTTAGGGGGAGAAAAAGTTTCCAGGGAATTCACTTGCGATGTTTATTAGGATTTACAAGAGCACCTGTAATCCAGAAACAGTGGAAATAAAAAGCCACCACCAGTGGTGAGAACACATCAGATACCAATGCTTATACTTCTGTATTCTCCCTCTAGGGAGGGGAGTAGGCACCACAGCCACTACCTCACCATAATGATGCCATGTAACATGAATAAACTACTGCTTTTCCTCAATATTTTTCTTATTTCTGAAAATTCAGGATAAAGGTTTTGTAACTCTGGTGTGATAGAGGCCATTTAGAAAGTGATGCTAGGCATGGAGTGGTTATTACAACCTGTGATCCCAACCCAATCACTGCCATTACTATATGTGCTGCTGGTGGCCACCAACAAGCTGAGCTTGACATCATTAGTTAATCTTCAGGAGTAATCTCTAGGTAATGTAGACTTGTCAACGAGCAGAAAATAGCACCTGCCAGCAAAAGAGACTGGTATTGCCTGTGTGAACAGTAAACATTAATGAAACCCATTCTCAAAACTGCACAACAACCTATCTACCTCTTTTCCTTCCATCACAGTTCTTGGGGAAGAGAAAACAAAGCCATCTATCAGAGCACCTCCTGTCCCGCTATGGAGAACTGTGATTTTCAGGCACACCTGCAGGCATAAAAAAGCAATGCTGTTAGCCTTGGGATGATCCCAAACCGTCTCATTTTTTACAACTATCAAGGCAAGACCAAGGCCAGAATTTGGGTTTCCTGGATCTTGCATGGAAACAAGTTCCAGAAACAGCAGTCACATACTGTAAAGGGACTGAACGTGACTTCCCAGTCAGAAACACCAAATGCTCACTCCTTTAGTGCATGATGCTTGCTTTAGTACATAGGAGAAGTTCCACCAGAGTGATAACTAGTATTATTAAGCCTTCTTGTGTACCATTTGCAGAATGAAAAATTTTGAACACCTTTGTTCCATGCTTTCTTTGCAGACAGCGCAGAAACCAAATGGGTCATCTCTCCATACATCCAGGTGAGAAGCCCCAAGAAGGATAAGGTCTTCTTCTGGCCGTACCTCATTACTGTGCAAACATCCAATGCAGGAAGATGAATAATTACAGAACTACCTTATAGTTTTATCTTTTCGTAAGTCATATCCAGGGTGCACTGTGTATTTGCTGGAAGAGTCACAAAGTACTCTTATGTGGAGGGAACAAAACTTGGCACAGCCAGTGTCCACATTCAAAGAACATGGATCTTAGAGCACAAACTCTAAACTTTCCTATCACCCATTTACTTCTCTCAGTGAAGTTTGTCCTGCACTGAAACTGGGAGAAAACAGAAATGTACAAACACTAAAGGGAACTAATCAACCAGGCACCATGAATGCATCTTTTAGCAACCTTAATTATAATAGGTTAATTATATAGATTAATTGTAATAACAATTTCCTCTGAGTGGTTCTACCACATGCATGCTGTAGATTCTGGGAAAGATGAAAACCTAGAGGTTGCCTTTAATGCTGACATGGATGGAAATCAGCTGGAATTTCAGATAAGTTTTGTTGCAATTGTAAGGAAGAACCTAAATAAGGAAACCGTGGCTAAGCTGTTTGGACATAGGACATTCAGAAAAACACTACAAGTTGTGGATGACACCGTCAGTACTTTCCCATTCAGAGAAGTCTCTAAGTCTAGAATAGCACACAAAAGCACCTCCCTACCCTCCAGGAGGAAAACCAGGTACCTTTGCAGGGTTGCTGCCAACTTCTTCAGGGCAGTGTTACAATCATCTCTTGTTTTGAATATACTGAACTGGACTGCTGGATTTCCTCCACTAACGATGAGAAATTCTTTCGTGGGGAGGGAAGTGAGGACAAGCCATAAGAGTGACATAGGAAGAATCAGACACATTCATGGATGTCACACTGACGTAAATTGTTGTACCTGAAGCTGTGAGGAATACCCCTGTACAACACCCCACAAGGGCAGGAGACAGGCACAGCACTGGGGGTAACCTCTCTGGCTCTGTTGACAAAGCTAAATGAGAGAAAAAATAATCACAGTTTGACCATTCATAACCTTCTGCTTCAAAGTCCCCAGCATATCTCTGGGGACGAGTGAACTTCTGGCACCTGAAACAGGTGCTTCTTTTCTTTCTTGAAGAGTCTTTTCTCTACAGTATGGTCGCTTTGTCACAGTCAAAGGGAGTGAGTCACTGAGGAGAAGCCACCACAGGTTTCCTCTACATTTCCTGGCTTCGCTCTCCCCTAAAGCCTGCGTGGGCATCAGCTGTCAGTAATGCTTCACAGGGAAGCACCAAGGAGACAAAACTTCCCAAGAAGCAGGGATGAGACACAGATGGGAATTAGACAGTTGCAATACTGAAAGAAACTGATCATCTTAACACCAAAACTAAGCCTGGGGTTTCCCTCAGAAAGCTCTTTAGGAGAAGTAGCTGTTTTCAGTTATGATGAGAGGACATATCTGCTCGTTCTCTCTGACCTCTCCACTGCATTCACTACTGTCAAATCAGAAGGTCCTTCTGTTTCAGCTCAGAGAGGCTGCAGAGACTGAAAGTAACACAGCTAAAATGCCTGCATCCTTCCAAGAAGACTGCACCAATATACAGTAGTGCATTGAACTGCTCCTCCACAACAATCCCTTACCTGAGCATTTTAAAATCTATGCAGCTCAATACTGACATACTGGTATAGATATGTGGTCTTCCTGACAAATCAAGTAGAAAGTCAAAGCTTCAGATTTCTCTTTTTCTCTGCCATCTCAAATTTTCTGCATACAAATACCATTTTTTACCCTGCGTTTCTGCTACTTACTTTCGTTTCAGGTGTGACTTTGTTAAAACACCTGTTTTCATTATGTAAATTCCTGGAATTGGTAAAGTTTAATATCTATCTTCATTTATTATTTATCCAGTTTGTACTTGTTTTATTGCTGATGTACCAGGTTTGTTACAATTCATGTCACTACTTG
The DNA here is from genome assembly GCF_033815535.1 of Pezoporus flaviventris. NCBI lineage: Eukaryota > Metazoa > Chordata > Aves > Psittaciformes > Psittacidae > Pezoporus > Pezoporus flaviventris. The sequence continues at coordinate 17,537,458 of NW_026892595.1, read as the reverse complement.
TCTACATAGCAGAAAAATCTAAAATAACTGTTGCTGCAAATGAGATGTGTGCCCCATGTGAAAACTTCATGCTGTTACTCATAATTACAGGTCAGAGTAATTAGCAGGTACAAATAAGCCCTGGTACTGAAGAGTCAAACCAAAGCTAATACTAATCTGCTCTTATAGAGAGATTTCTAAGAATAAGCACGGGTGCGTGTGTGTGTGTGTTCCTGCAGTTCAATAATGAGTTACTCCAAGTGCTTTTAGTGACAGCAAACTTGTGCTGCAAGAGAATTGTTCCTAGGCTACAACTTTGACCAAAACAAATTTCATAGTGGAAGAATGTGAATTTTCTCATGCTGCATCCATTTATCCCGTGGTCCATTTGGACCCATGGATTTAGGGTCCAAAGCCTTTTGGAAAGAAGTGGGACGGTAGCCCTACACCACCACCTCTTCATACTTTAAGGGACTTGAGGACAACATAAGCTTCTTCGAAAACAAGTTATGTACTTGAGCAGCTATACAAAATGCAATGCTGGTCTCTTGAACAATGAGGACTCTGTTATACAACACCTAGTGCCCCTGTTCACAGTTGTGATCTGGCGCACACTGAAGAGATGAAAAGTGGAGACTAAACTGTCTCCCATGAGCATGAATCTTTGCAGACTAGGATTACCCTTTGGAGTAGCAGTCCTACTCACATGAAACTTCAGGAACATCATGGCATGAGAAACACAGATGACTTGAGTCATTTCTTTCTTTTCTACACAGGCAACAAATAACGGCCTCTAGGCTGCTGAGAGCAAATATGCCTCTAAGCCAATCCTGGAAAAACTTCAAGTATTTTCCCATAGTAACCCTAAAACCCCCCAGACTGGTCACTCACTGGCAAATATCAAATTACTTCAACAAAAAAAGGTTGAGAGTATTTCTCTGCTCTTTTTTTATTAAACTCATTTTCCATGCTTTCAGTAAGCAACCCTTAGACTTACCTTTTGCTGAAAGGCAACCTAAGTAACTCAACTTGGCCAACCTGAAAGGGTCACCCTGGTCAGACTTAAAAAGATTCACTGCTATCGAAATGTGGCTCACATGGTATTCTCAACTTGCACAGCTAATTAGGGTTGCTGCATTTCAGTTTTGTCGCAGTGAGTAAAACAGTGTGGTGCACTGAAACCTGGAGTTGACAAAGACATTTAAATAGTCTAATCTGAATATTCCTGGAGGGGTTTTTTTCATGTAAAGACTGGTTACAACTCAGAGGTGTCTTTTTGTCCTTTCCATCCTTCTCACTATAATTCTTTTGTTATACCCATTATTACAAATGGAGAATTCCAATACCGTCCTGTTTTTCTCTTACATTAATGGTACATACTAAATGATTTTCACTGAATTCTGTTTTATGAGTTTTGCAGACCTGAACCTAAATCTTCTTGGGCATTGGACTGTTTTTTGTAATACAGCAGCTTGGAAGCAACAGTATAATACAACTATTAAATGAACAGTAAGGTGACTCCCCTGAGTTTTACTGATCATATATGAATCCTTAGGAGAATTTTCATGTTTTGTGTACTTCACAGGTACACTTCACATACAATTCATTCCTTCGTTATTACCTTGCCTTTTTTTTTAACTTTACTTTGTATTACTGGAAGTTACTGACAAAAACCCTGTTTAAATCTTCTACTGTCTATTTTTGGTCAGTGATCCACAATGTAGAAAGAGAGAATAAAAATTAGGGAAAAAACCCCACCCTTGTATTTTTCATGACAGTAGCTTGACAATTGCAGGGAAAAGAGCCAAGAGAGAAGCTCCACCATACTGCATTCCCATAAAGCTCAGGGTTCCTTAGAGAAGTCTCTCCTGCCAGACTTCTTTGACAGATCCCAGACAGATAAGAGACCTAGGTGCTGCAATTTAACGTTACTGCTTACCGCAGTGCAGTACTGACCTTTAAACCTTAATGGCTTTGGCTGACAACTGCACCCCTGTTTCAGGGTGAAGTAAAAAAAGAAATTGCCTACACCTTGAGAGTGTCTCCACCCGGTAGAACAAAGAAGCACTTGCAACAACAGTACATCAAGAGTCACGCTATACAAAAATTATAAAAATATCAGCAAGAATGTTTAGGAAGAAAATCTGCTTCCAAGCAGATTTATTTTATCACTCTTTTGGAAATCCCCTCTATTGCCAAGGTAACAAACCAGCATGCTTAAGAACTCACTGTATCTTTGATCATGGAAATAAGAACGCAAATGAGAATATAGCGAGCTGAGTTTCACAAATTAATTATAATACCGTACAGCCTCAAGTCTGGACCTCTGGTGTCTAAACAAGTTTAAATGGATAGGACAGCGCGAGGCAAAGTTGCAGTTTCTGTCCTTAGACATTTATTCCTGAATCTTCTGCAGTGTTTCTTCTAGATCCTTGCATTGATGCCAATTCACATCATAACTGAGGGCGCTATTTTTCTTCTGCCTTTAAGAGTGTGACACATGAGCCAGCCAAGAGTAAATGCTGTTCTGGTACCAATTAGTACAGACTGCCATACAGTAGCAATGTCACCATGAATCAAAGTGTCAGTGTTTCCTCTCCCAGCAATCTCGCTCTCCCTCAGCCTACAAATCAAGATGTGCAAACACAAAGTAAAAATGCCACAAATGTTCTGAGAGGCAAACACCTGAAAAAAAAGAACACTGACTATTCGTAAGACATTCTTATTTCTATTTTAAATAAATCTCAGCAGAGATAAACTGTGTAACCTGAATGTTCACTACAAATGAATCTACAAAACCAAAACTGCACAAGAAATTCCTTTTATTCATTTACAGATGTCAGAACTGTTAAGAAAATAATTCAAAGGAAAAAAGCAGCACAAGAAATTGATCACAGGCATTAATTTAGAAGATTTGCTGAATAAATTATAGAGATAATTCATCCAACTATAGTTTTACTGTGAACATACAACATATTTTATAAACTGAACAAAAATGAATACAATGCTTTTATATATATAGAAACAGATACAGAGAAAAAACATAAATAGCGCATATTTCTATCCATCCCTTTACTTAAAGCAGAGAAGAGAGCAGAGGTAGAAGAGTTAGGCAGAAACAGTCTGATTTGGTGTCCAATTTTCTCAGTATTACATCATAAATACAAATCCTATTCTGCTTTTTTGTGGTGCAAAGATGCAGCTGCCCCAAGGTTTTTTATGACTCTCCCATCTACCTTGCCTCATTCCTAGCAGCTACTGCATTTGGCAATCTTTCCACCAGTGCCAGAAACCAGAAAACTTTACTGCCATGTCTCAGAGCAAGGCACAATAAGCAAAAGCAATTCCATACCAGACCACAGTGGGAGCCTTTCTGAACCTCTAATGCTGTGCCACCAGTACCTTTCACAATAACTAAGTTCATATAAAATGACTAAATTCTTGGACTTCTTTTAATGAGAAATTCTTACTTAATAAATTCTTTGACTGAGATTAGATTACTAAAGAAAGATGGTTTCATGGTCTAAGATGACTGTTATTTTCTAGTATAATAATATTATAGCTCCATTATATTCTATTAAGAAATACTCTTTAAGAAAAACTCAGAGATGTGTCAAACTCTTGCTTTGCAGAGTGCCAACGCACAGACTATTCGTTACTTAAGTACATAACTTACAAGTTGAAGCATAGCTTAAGTATGACACTAGATGTTAGACAGCCCTTCAGACAGCCTCTGTGCAGGGAAAATATAATACCTTGATTTAAGGTGGCACATATTACAGAGGGTATTTATTCAGTTTCTAGTACAAGCAGGTATTTTTCTACACCAACTAAAATGCTTATGACTCTAAGGAATCTAAAAGCTTTGGTAAGCTATTGCTACATTCACAGTAACATCACCAAGCAGTGATATAAGAGACCAATTAATGGAGTGTTGTGTTAATTTGCTAGGAGTGTTGCACCCACTCCCACCAAAACCCAGCCATTCAGCCTGTTAATGCCATTGCTTGTACATGAAACTGGACAAACAGGCAGAGGCTAAGAGGATTAACAGAAAAGCTTCTGTAATACACCAGAAGGTTTGCTGTATTTTGTAAACATCTTTCAAATGGGAAGTGCAAGGCAGCATTCTCAGAGCCAGATCACTACTCAATTACTTCTATTGTAGACTTACCAATCCTTTAATTGCACCTGCAGGCAGAATTAATTTTGGCTGACTGTCCTTTTTCTAATGGTAGTCTCACATTCACCCAGTTTAGCACAATGAATTGCATCCTAGTAAGATGTAAAACTGCCTAGAGCAAGCAAAGAATGTTTAGCCATTAAGCATTCATACCTAATGTATTGCATTACAGTTACTCATACCAATGCCTCAAAAATCAGACAGTCTGTATTTCCAGAGGAATTCAGTCTCCCTAATGCCTCTTAATAAGGTACACGGGGTAACAAAAACTCTAACACAAGCCAAGAATACGGGTGCCCTCCTCTGACTGCATTACTGGTTCAAATGTGCCAGCTCTAAGTGCAATTTAAAATATGTTATTAGCGGAGCAAGAAACAGAAGGTTACAAATGTGTGCACACGGTATATCCAAACAAATAGACAAAGAGAAGGAAGGATCATGGGGATAAGCTGGTATTAATGGATAATGCTAGGTCGGGATGAGACTACAGCAATAATGCCACAAAGTGGGGATTCAAGAGAAATACATTTAAAGTGACTCAATACACTATTTCTGGACATTTTTCAACGTCAATGTTTGCCATGACATCAGGCAGAAAGCCTGATATTATTCCCTTGAAATCAATTGCAAAGTTGATTTCATCAAACCCAAGAGAAGAAGTGGGAGTCCGTATTATGATTGGTTTTCACTCTATCCCTCATACTGTGGAACAACTAAACAAGCGTAGAGACCTACAATTAGTTTTGCTCGCCTGAAGTATTTATGCAATTCTACTCCTTGTGCCTAAATTTACTTTGCAAATTCAGATTTTATAGACGCTTCCTACATAGCAGTCAGCGATGCATTTGAAATACTGGAGAATCAAACGCAAAATGTAGCACCCAGTGCTGAGAAAGCATTTGTGGAGCTCCATAGAGCCCCCCAGCTTTTGGTACAAGGCTTCACGTGTCTGTGCCACAGGGTGCCAAAGACACTGAGGTAAGACTCAGCAACGCTGCTTGCAGGGCTGTTATTGCTGTGCCTCTAAAAAGCAAAGCAGAAGACCTTTGTTGGCCCCATCTACACCATCTCCTTACGTTGAAGAGTGAACATGAACCTTCTGCACTGCCACGTGATGGGAGAGGAAAGTTCTGACTCTTTGTCATGCTCCTGTCATTCACATACAGCAATACAACTTAGGGAAGCTACAGGAGTAAAATAGATGAAGAGTGGGAAATACATCCTTTTTGCTCTCTCTTGTAAAGAAAGAAAACGGTTTCGTCCTGGCTGCTGTGGGAAATGGGGAGGATGCACTTGTGCGTGTGCATTTTGGCATTTAGTTGTAGGGGGTTTGTCTGATTGTTTGTTTTCTTAAAGAGTTCTGGTGTACTTTTTTTCCCCACAGGAACATCCTGCTTTACTATTCTGGGGTTGACCAAGCACCTCCCTGGGCATGTCCTTAACAGTCCCAGCATGCACGGCTCTATTTGGGCAGAGCACCATGTCCGTACACATGCATTACTGGATATGAAGACAGACATGGGGTTAAATGTGAGCCCACTGTTGTCCCTGTCACATGCCAGCAGTGGAGACATATGGCAAACAGAGACCTTTATACCTGCCTTGAGTCCTCTGAGCTTTCTGTCTTCAAGAAGGCAAGTTTTTTTGCCCTGCTTCAGAGAGAAATAACTGAAGCTCAGAACAAATATTCCACCTTCTTGGAGAAACTAAAATATAAGGCTTAGCTTTCTGTCCAGATTTGTCCAAGCAAAGGAGGAAAAAGTGCTGTTTATCACGCGCAGAGATGGAGAACTGTGAAAGCTACAGAAGAACCTCTCTATATGTTGTGTCAATGTAGTGAGCAGAGCAGGGGGATCTACAAGAGCGCTGTTCAGTTATTACACCAGCTGAAGTGTGCAGCACACAGCTGGTATCGCTGTCACTCACAGTTACTGTACTCTGGTTACAAACAGCTGCACTTTTCTTTTAAAAGTAAAACAGACACCATTTAGTGGAAGCTGGACACACTCCAGATAACAAATTAAATCGGGTATAATCTGTACACGACAGGCTATAAACACAATAGAGTAAGCCTTTTTAATAATGCTAGCATTATTTTAATGGCTACTCCAGTCTAACGTAACGACTAAAGAGAACATACCCAAATATTTTAAGAATCCTGACATTTAAATATGTTTAAGTCACCTACTCTTTGCTATCTAAAGAAAATAGCAAGGCTGTGAATCTTGCCTAAACTAAGAGCTGTGAGTGAACAACCAGAGGAAGACAGCAAACTGATCTTACAAAACTCTGCTAGAACACATTTACACACACAACCACAGCTATTTACAAGAATCCATAAGCAAAATAAAAAGTACATGTCCAAGTTTTATAGAAGTACATCTTCTAAAAGACTTTTATAGCTATGGTTTCAAGAATAGCTGTCAGTGCTGAGAGGCTTCTTTTCCTGGGCAGTGCTATTACTCTTAATCAACCCTCCAGAGGTTAAACATAAGGAAAAAGAGAAAACAATTAGAAGCAATCTTTCCAAGTCCTTTGTTAATATGCTACTACTAACAAAAGTTAGTACTAGCTCAAGAAAACCACAAGAGATAACATTAACATTCACTGGGAAACCACACAGCAGACAGTTGGTACAAAGCACATGTAACTCCTGGCTTCTTCTTACCACTAAAAAACCCCATAGTGGATAAAACCACTGTCTTGAATGAGGAAGTTAGTTAGATACAGGCAATGTGGGAAAATAAGTATGTGGCTGGACATCAAAACAGTCATGCTGGTAAAACGTTAATCTTGAAAACTTTAATTCTAATCTTACTGTTATTGATTAAACACTCTGAAATTCTAATTAAAAAAAAACTTAAAAAAAACTTTAACAAAAGAGCACCTTTTACTTGCAAATAAACTATCTGGAAAATAGCCCCAGATGACAATTTTAAAGAGCCTTTTCCATTGTACTCGTAAACAGAATAACCACAAACACAGTTCTGTCTATAAATCTGCTCAAGTTTTAGCTTTTGATTCTTTGCAGTAAAATAGGAATAAAAGCCACACTGTTTAAAAGGATGCTATCAACCATATTAGCCTTGAAGGGAAGAAATGTTTCCACAGACTATTCAAGAGGAAAACCAATAAAAGTGCATGCCAGAAGGTAAAAATTCATCCAAATGTATTTATTGCTTAAGACCAACAGGCTCAGCCATAGATACAGAGCAGCTGCAGGAACATGTTCCTGCTGCTTAAGCACCAAAGTCCATCCACTGCTGGGTGAGAAAGCTGGGCAGAAAAGCCACACACAGGTCATACAGGCACCCCTCCTGGGTCTGGACCAAATAACATACAGGTTTTTACCTCTGCTTTTCTTCAGAGAAAAGGGAAAATCTTGTCTCTTTAGAATTCAAACACCTCCAGAAGCATGAGTACCCCAAACGCAACCATCACGGAGTTACCATAAAAAAGGAGAGCAGTGCACAAAACACGGAGGAGAAAAAGGCCATTGAGTTTTAAAACACAACTGCAACACTGGACAGTGTAGGGCATTCATCATTTTAGATAACTTTCCAAATGACATTTCAACACAAAGAGCTAAATGGTTTTGGTAACACAGAGAACATCAACGGTAGGTGGTTGTTACAGAACACGATGCAGAGAACTGGTAATCCTACAATGACAGTCAACTACGAAGTGTCTGACAGTATTTCAAATTAAAAGCAACTTGAATATATCATGCATGTTTTTTGCCTACTTAACCTGAAAGGTATGAGACATCGCTTCAATTCAAGTCTTCAAAATTATTTTATCTGATCAGGCAAGCTTCATAAAAACAGTATTAAAGTAATCTTAGCTTACCAAGCTTTAGGTCAAAAGCCTATCTGTCTTGCCAAAAGGGCAACTGCCATAATCTGCCTTAAATTAAAACTTTGGAATGGTGAATATACACTGTCTTCCATGCCCTAAGGTTAATTTTATTTCTGATAAATGTCATAATGTGACCCAGAAAAGAAGGCACAATAAAAATACAAACTGTAACTGTTGTATCTTTATGTTATAGGAGGCAAATTTATGGAAAAGTCACTTTTAGAATCATAAAATGGTTTGGGCTGGAAGAAGCTTTACAGGTCACCTAGTTCCAAACCCCTGCCATTGGCAGAGACACCTTCTACTAGACCAGGTTGCTCAAAGCCCTGTCCAACCTGGTCTTGAACACTGCCAGGGATGGGACAGCCTCAACTTCTCTGAGTAACCTGTTCCACTTGTGTTTTATTAACCTAGCAGACTTTTCTGAGCTTTTTCAAGGATAGGTGCTTTAAAACAAGATGCACAAAATGGGTTATATCACATGCGCACAAAATGCATTTTAGATACAAGAGCGGTTCTTCATACTGAAGCTTTTTTAATTTGTTCTAACAAACTTTTAGCTGCCTTATGTTTTATACTGATTTCTGCAAAAACAGATCAGGACAAAAATCCTTCCACTGAGTAGTAAGAACAACTTAAAGGCTGTCACACTGCCTTTCAAAAAATGCTTGGCTATCTAAGGACTTATGTAGGGAACCAGAATGTAGTCAGCAAGATACTATTGCTACATGATAACCACCTAGATGAAAATCCCTCTGTGTGTAATGCAAGATAACTGAATCCAGGTTAACCCTCTTGGTTAAGCTCCTAAACTCAGACTGCAGCCGTCACAGTCACTGTGTACAGCCCTAAGTGCTAGAAACAATGTGGAAGAATGTAAAAATAATGGCTATGAAAAAAAAACAGCAGGATAGGTAGTAAAGGCAAGCAGTAATTTTACAGTAAACTGTAGTTTTCACTATTTTCTAATCTATTACTATTAACAAGGTAAAATAAAATACATACCAAGTAATGGTGAAAGAGACAGAAGCCTCAAATATGGCAGCTTGCAGGCATTGACTAATAAAGTAATAGAAATACCAGCATTCTCCATGGACTCAGTTGTATGTGTCTGTCTTCAATAAAGTCTTAAATTAAATTTGTAAAAAGAAAAAAAGACAATTCAATCTGCTCCAGAGCAAAATGTTTTCTTGCAATGGTCTCCTAAGTGCTGAAAACCCCACAAAGCATGACTTTGCACTTTTAACTTCTTTTTTTTTGACTGCAGTTTGAGTATTCATGTGGAATGAGGTGTCCCAGCAGTTCAGCAATGTGCTTTTGTGAAGCGCTCAATAAGCCATTCAAACTCTGCCTGACCACACCACAGATTACAGTAAGGAGACATCCAGTGTTGTCTATCAAATAAGCATCTGGGTTACCAGCTAGCAGCAAGACTGAAGGTAGTCAGTTAGTACACACCTTGCATGACTGCTCAGTACCAGAGAAAAGTAAAGGTTGCAGATGCACAACTCAGATTTAGCCAGAGGGAATGCAGCAGCTCAATTTGCTGCATGAAGATTGTAATTCAAAAGCCGAAATCACAACTTCAAAAGAAGAACAGCAGTGGGGTTTTTATTGGTGAGATTCAGAAGTATCTCTAAGAGAAATGAAATGAGAGAAAAATAGTATATAAGGCTAGCTAACTTAAGTCTGGCAGATGGAAACACATCTAAGAGCAAAATGACTGAAAGATACTAAAATGTCTTGATACAAAGCTACAAAGTTACCAGTTGCATTTTGTATACTAGGTCAAAACCGTATAGCTCAAATAAAAGTAAGTAGTTTTAGAAAATTAATATATAAATATTATTCCCCAAATCAGTATTTTATTAATGATATTCCCCGTTTGTTTAAAATCCAGTCAAGGTGTTACACACTATCTTACCCAGGAAAAGGTATTCATTGGTTACAGACAGCGGAAGGAACAGCTCCAGTTTGACTAAGGCATAGCTCAAGTACATTCAAACTCCAAGAACACTCTTCTTCTTGCCTGAGGACCCATAGCACTGTGCTGTGGTCAGGAAAAGAAAAGCAATGCTTCCCAGAAAGCACCTCTAGGCCGCTGCTGCTCACCTCTCCTGCAAGCAAGAGACAAGGCCTGGTGCCAACCACAGGCAGGGTGGGAGGGAACACTTTGCCTTCCTAATGTCCAAGAAACAAAATGAACCCTATGCTTCTGGACAACTTTAAGCAGAAGGAAAACAAATCCATTATATTTATTCAAATAAATGTAGGAAGGTTAATGCCATTACCCAAGGAGCTCTGTCAGCCTTAAATATTATCACATTTTACAATTGTCAAATAAAGGCATTCTAAAAGCAACATCTGGCATGGACTGCAATGCAAGTAATCCATTACCTTTACCACATCTGAAACAATTTTTGTTTGTGTTTAGAACAGGCAAGTGAAGGAGACTACCTGGAGAGCTAGATCACATAAGGCAGGTAGGCATAAGGGTTCATCCTACTTAACCATTGTTTTGACTGCTTGACCTATGAAGAACAATTTCAATGCTAAAGCAGCTGCACATTACATCATAACCTCATGCATCTGTAATGAAATTAATGGCACTAACTTCTAACTTAAAAGTTACATATGTTATTTTCCTGCAGGATGAAAGAAATGCAAATGAAAAAATTATTATATGCCTTCTGGTCCTCTATCAAACTGAGCTGAAGAGGTCAGAAGTTTATTGCATTTCATCACGTGCTCATAGCAGGGATGAGATCAGAACTGATTATGATCTTTTTTTTTCCTCTAGAAAAGTCAAATGAACCTGACTTAAAACATTACTGTAGATATCCTCTAACAGCTGATGTATAAGAAAACCTGTCCCATAACATGTTAGTAGAGTAGTATTTCAAAGGAAGCATTTATAATTGTCCAAATATCAATTATATATTCTAATAATTCTACATTAACTTATTTATACTCTCCTTTAGCCATCCATTAAAAAGACTTTATTAAAAAGATTTGTTTCCCTAAACCACAATTTCTTCTCTGAATTAAGACAGATCTTTCTACATCAAAAAAAGCAATTCTCTCTCATGAGACTTCAGTAATTTATTGTCTCTATTGTCTCCCCTTTGCATAAATATCTTCAAAATATTAAAAAAAAAATCAGCAAATTGACCATATAATCTCACTTTTTTTCTTCAAACTCTTGCAGGATTTAACTGATGCGTAAGCAGAGCATCTTCACATGGGGTACAATGGCAGTCAGAAAGCATGATGCCTAATGCAAAAGTACTAAACCTACTGATAACACTGGAATATGAAAAGTGCCCAAAACTGACATCTAAACAGATATATTTTAAGCCAAATCTGGAAAACAAATAAACACAGGAAGGTGAGAACAGAGCAATCATTGTATTTTCACCCTTTACTCCAGTTATAGCCAGTAAACTCAAAACGCTGATGCTCACCAGTTTTAAAAATCTTCTGCGGTAAAATAACACAAATATAAATGTTGATGTAAGTTCATCTTTGATAAAAACAGAATTAACAGAGTGACACACCCCTGCACAGAAGTTTTGGTGCAAACTATGACTGTCGAAAATGTTCTTTCAACGGAAAGAATTGAAGAAAAGTAGGCTGTAATAAGAAGGGATTTTGGAAGCCACCAAGGCGTAGTAAGATACTTGGTTTGAAGATACTCGGTTTGAAGATACTCACCTACTATGTTCTGTTGTAAACTGAACTACTGCTTAAACTACATAAAAGCACACACACAAATCCCCTAATAGCCCAATTGCGCCTACAGGCCCTCCTGAACATAAAAAAAAAACCAAAACCTGCAAAGTGAACAGTTCTTTGCCCAGTTCTCCAAATCTCTCTAGGGACAGGTAGGCAGCCTGAAAATGCAAGGTGTAGGTGATGTGTCCAGGAAGGAGACACCATTAGAAGTACAAGACAGGAGAATTAATTAACACAAAGAGCCAAAATCCAACTTTAAATTGAAAGCAAATAGTCAGTGATGCATCTTAAAGTTAAGAAATGTATAGGTCTCTGGAATCAATATACCTCTGCTGAGAGAAAGCCGACAAACTGGCAGTTATCAAAGAGCTCCCGGCTTAGCTGGAGGGGGTCAGAGTGACAGCCAGAGGGTTTCATCACAGCCCTGATCAGTATGGAGGCACACACAGAGGTTAGTAGAAATGGATAAACCAGGCAAGAATCCATAGATCTGAAATCTCTTATTTGCTGCCTTTTTGAGGCTTCTCGATTCACGTTGCTTACCATGCCAAAGGTATAAAAAAGATTGAACTGAAATGAAATTAACAAGACTTTTCATTAGGCAACCTCAACAGATCTTTTAAAGGAAACAAAATGAGTGGAGAAGAAACAATAGACCAGGCACAGCAAATTTAAAGGCACTCAGAATTGCTTTCCAAAAAGTCACAGAGACATCTCCAATTAATTTCAACATAATCAGTATTAGGCCAATATCCAGTAGCTGGAAATTCCTGCTGCCCTAGCACAAAAAATTGTTCCTATACCTAGGAGTCATAGGCTTACACTGAATTGTAAAATTGTAAAGCTCTTCCAAAGGTTCATTGCCTGCTAAGATACCAGTACTACTCCAAATGTTCCCAGGTAAGGCATAGGTACCTCTTTTTAGGGAATGTCTCCCCTGAAGTATAATCGGTCTTTGCTGGTTCATGAACTTCCCTGTTGCTAATACATGAAATGCGAAGAAAAGATAATAGGCAACTGATGCTTAGGGAAGGCAAGAATGTTGATATACAAACAGGAGTGCTACAAAGATCTTGACAAACTCCTTTTTGCTGTCTTGATCCAACCATGACAAATAATGTTAGCAGTTTCTAATTCAGAATTATTTTCTGCATTTTATAACACAAAGAGCAATTAAACAAGGCTACGCCACTGTTCATTCTCTTTGTCAATAAATAAGGGGGGGTAGTTACTCTTTTATAAAGAACCATGTGATTTCTTCATCTAGAGTCTGATACCTTGCCTCTTCTATTTTTCTTTCAAGTCTTCTCTCTTAAACATTTGAGAAGCACGAGTTATTATTCATTTGATGCAACTTATAACAGATGTTTTTTCTGTTCTTCAGTTATCCAGATAATCTCTTAATTAAATATCTGCATACAGCACCCTGAGAATTGGATTGATATTTTAATCACATATTTCTCTACTTCCCTACTTCACTTTTACTCTGGCACATCGGTAAACTGCACATGGCTGTAAAAACCTGTGCATGGCTAAATTCTGTAACAGACAAACCATAACAGAATTCTCACAGTGATAGGCAGAAACTAACTCCCAAATGTTGTTCAGACAACAAAAGCTTAAATGCTAACCAGCAAACAACCCTCACATTCTGAGCCCTGCACTCCCACTCCTTTTTTAAGAACTTTTAGAGAACATGCAAAAAACTTGTGGGTGACACAATCCTCTACTGAAAAAGCATCATGTATCAGTGAACAAACACTGAGATGATCTCAATTACACAAGCAGTCTTCAAAATACATTTCCAGTGTCATAGTGCTCCATTTTTTCTCTACTAACTTTCAAGGAAAACATATTTTCCAGACATAATTACACATTTATACGTTATAGCAAACCAATCTCAATGTTTTCTGTTACAGATAGATTTATTTAGCCTTCATGTGGGAAAACAGTTTAGAGCTCTAGTACCCATCCCTCAACATTCTCTATAGTAAAATATTGAATAAACCTCCCCCAACACAGTTTCGTTGAAGAGGGCTGAAGGATGAAGTTTAACTATCTGAATCCCTTTCTAAGGTGTCAGACATTAGCGAATCCTATTATTTTCTAATGCAATGACTGATTTATTTGGTATGTTAAAAACACCAGATCACCTTTACCCGCTAGGCAGGATCCTTGCTATGTTAATTTTAAAATATAACCTTCCCCTCAAGAAATGTAGTGTTGTAGTAAAATGCATGTTGAAGATATTTAAATGTAATAATATAGTTTTATTATATTAATCTCTAGAATGGTTCAACATTTTTATATATGCTTGTTTTTAATGCTTTGATCTAGATTTTATGTATTATGTATAAATATTTAGCATTTGTATATTGCTATTTACTATCAATATTATTGTATGTCTTATTAAATATTTAAACATGTAATATATGAAATATTACTAGATTTCAAAGTGAAGGGAAATTGTGATAAAACATTACTAAATCAGTAATGTATCAAAAAATAAATGCTATACTCCTCCTCAGTGGATTTTCTGGAGTGTTTTTTGTTTGTTTCTTTGTTTGTTTTTTACTTAGAAAGTGATCATTTGAAGAGTTTCCCAGAATGTCCACAGAGATCCCAAGATAGAGCAGAATGATCCCCAACAACCAGCAAGGTGCACTTCCAGCAGCTCAAGATGCCAACATACCTGCTGAAAGGATCTTGGCTGGCCTCACCCAGTGCCCCAACCCTCCTACATGTGGGATTATGTCCAAACCATGCACTAGCTGACAGCAGGCAAGGGTGGATCTTGCCACTGTCTTCAGCTACTTTACGGATGGGATTAACGAGGGATCACAGTTCCCAGGGGAGCGGATGAGAGGCCACAGACACAAGCCTTCCTGTGGAAGACTTTTGTTAAAAGTAAGGCAAGTTTTCTCTCTCTGAGAATGCTGAAATGTGGGAAAAGGGTGTCCAGGAAGACTGCAAAGTCTCTCTGGCTTTGGGGAGATGCAAAATTGGAATGGGCAGAGCCCTGAGCACACTGGTCTGCCTCCACCTGCTCTGAGCCAGCGGATGGATGAGAGGATGTCCTCATGTCTCTTTCAAGCTCAACTGTTCTGCAATATTATTCTGTGCTTCTGTGGAGGGGCACAGGAAATTTCTGTATCGATGCCACAGGTAATAGGCATTTAGTCGCACACTGGTGGTCAAGACAATCCCCAAATGAGAACTTTAGAACTTTTTTCTGAAGTGCCTTGTATTTAACAAAAAAAATCCAACACATTAGGGCTTCAGGCAAAGAACATTCAGAATTACAAACAGCGTGCTGTCCAAATCAGAAGACTGATTAGATTAGGACTAGGAAAATTTGTATTTGTATCCTGTAGTTTATTATATCTAATCAGAAGTAAACAAAAGTCTATCTATCTTCAGTATAAAGTGAACCCTATGTGTTCGGTGAAAGGCTACGATATATCAGGAAAGGCTTAACCTAGTCTATCCCCATCTGTTGAGTACCTAAGTGGCTTATCAACTTAGTTCTTCCCACAAGCACAGCATTAATTATCGTGTCTGTATGCAGTTCTCACAGCACTTCTTTACACACAGGAATCTAAAGATTGCTAATGATCTGTAATCCAGCTATAAACAGAAAAAAGTGGATAATCTCTTTGGGAGGTACTCTCCTAAATGTTAACAGATGACTAGATCGCACAAATACTAAGATCGAAACCCCAATGACAGTAAGTAATTTCCTTTCTTAAACACAGGGCAGTGTTACATTGCTTATAATTAATTAGCATTACTTCTTCATGACAATTTCAGGTAATAAGTTACCCAAGCTATACACCAAGTTTTGCCAACTAACGGAAATAAGGAGTTTCCAGCATTAGTTCTTGATCTTGACACATACAGAGGACAAAAGACAAGAATTCAGGACGCACTTATTAATTATCCAGTGCAGGTATTCCCTTACTCCTCTCTTCACCTTCACTGTTTGGAAGAGCGAGGATAGGTGACGCTGTGGGTGATGGAAATACTCTTTCTTAACCTTCTGCAGTCCCTAATCTGCATTTTACATTATCACTGCTCACAGACACACTGTGTCTTTTCAAATGTCATCACGGCTGGCTGCTACCACCCCAGCTTGACGTCAGAGACACTGTGGGGGTCAAGTGTCTCACATAAAATTTTAGTGTTTCCAAAAGCATTTATTTTGCATCATCATCTATGCACCTTCCCAAGAAGCCCAGAACAAAACCATATACTTTAACCGTTTCACTAGTTTATTCAGAAAATGGCACCAAATCAAAGCACAATGTCAGCAATACCCTATCCAGACTAAGATATTCATAGTGGACTGTGGGATAAGCAGTGAGGGCAAGAAGTGAGGAAAATGAAAACTATTAAATAAAAACTGGACGCTGAATCAAAAGACAAAATAGAACACTGTACAGCATTTTTTTAAAGTACATTGAGAATAATTTTTTAATCTGACACTGGCCATGTAAAGACTGCCACTGAAAGATACTTCATATTAGAGACAGGCCTTTCTGCTTAAAACACCTAGAAAAGAGCAAAGGCAACCTTTGAGCTGTGCCACAGTTATGACTGGTCTCAGCAAAAGGCCTCACAGTGGTTTATATCCTGGCAGTTCAAATGCTGACTGTGAGGTCCAGATCTCCTGAAGTACCTGCAGAACACCACATTCTCTAACAGGCCTGAAAGCAGTAGATTGACTATCTCTGTTTCTAACAACTCCTGTCTATTCTAAAACCTGGATGACCTGACCTGGGGCTAGTGCACGTGTGCTGTTCAAACCAACACAGAAGCTGCAGGCAGCATGGCCAGTACTGCCTTCCTACGCTATCACCAGCACAAAACAAGGCTGGGAAGAGATTTGTGAGGTCCCATTCGTCTCTAAACACAAGACTGCCAGGAAAGGATGTAGACACACTTGGTGATAGGACAAAGGATCTTTGGGTAAAGAACAGCATCAATTCATTCACAGCTCCTGAGTAGATCTATGAACTCCCCTTCTTTAAAGCTTTCTCTAAAAGCTTTCTTTGTATCCTTCTCTATCCATACTCCTTTCTGGGCAAGCCACATGGAGACCACTCTCCTTTCCCCACCTCTCAGCTCTCCAAAGCTCTTGCAAACACACACTGGTGACCTGAGATGCCACTGTTGATTGCTATGTTCATGCTAGAGCTAGTACTCACAAAAGGTCTGAGATTTGAGGTTTTATCTATGTTAGTATATAACTAACACTAGCAATCTAACGGTACGGATGGATGACTGCATGCCAGCACTCACACCTATATGCCAGCCTTGCTCAGTTTCATAGGGTAGATACAGCTTTGTAGAGAAATGCTTCTACAGACATCCAATAGTCTACAGTCATTTAAAGGAAATGGATATCAGAAGTGTACTTAAGGCTTGTCCTATTAAAAAGACATGGGTAGAACAAAAAGTCAAATCAAATACGATTAACTTTCAGAAAAGCTAGCACTGTAAGATAAAACAAGAGCTGAACACATGCAGAAGGAATAGGTGTCATAAAACTTAACCTTGAACTGAATATTGCCAATAAACTAAAGCCGACTTCCAGTACATTATTGTATGCTTCGAGGTCTCTAAAGGCCTTTTTCACCCTCTACAATAGTCTGCTGTAATTGTCACATGGTAATCAGATCTGTTGAGTATGCAGAAACTAGCTCCCTTTCAAAATGTTATGGTGCTTACAAAGGATTTTATTCATCAGACAGATTAATAGCTGTTCTTTGAACTCTCTCTCCTTCACACAAGTCTGTGCTGAGTGCCAGCCCAGTGCTGCCTGGAGGACAGTGGAGAAGGGCTTCAGAAATTCACCTGTGAGAAGCAAGCTCCTGTGAAAAATCTTACTGGGAATCGTAACTGAAAATAAATTCTCAAGCTAACATGATTCTCTTAATTGTTACAATAGACAAAACTTTAAAAAAATTCCCAGTAATAATACAAGAGGAATCTGACCATGATCTTATTCTTTCTCCTTCTCCCTCACTTCAGAATCAGATTATTCTGATTTTCAAGTCTAATTTCAGGAAACTTCCTGGGTATCATGCAAAAAATATTACAGAAATCTCTGCCACAGACAAGTATGTAAATATCTCCTTGTGTTACTTGGATATAACCTAAACACAGGTAATCTGCAAGAAAGCAAACACGGGCGCACTTGTACCCTGTTGATACTTATTAATCATCTACCTTTCTGGAAAGGCCTGTTAATGTAAGTCACCTGTGAGGGTGGTGAGGCACGGGAATGGGTTGGCCAGGAAAGCTGTGAATGCTCCATCCCTGGCGGTGTTCAAGGCCAGGTTGGACAGAGCCTTGGGTGACATGGTTTAGTGTGAGGTGTCCCTGCCCATGGCAGGGGGGTTGGAACTTGATGATCTTAAGGTCCTTTCCAACCCTAACTATTCTATGATTCTATAATGTAGGCTCCTTGTACAGATGTGAATTATTGTTAAAGCTAACAAAGAAGTGATTTTTATGTTTAATGTTTAGAAATGTTCTATTTGCAAAACTTATTAAATGGAATTTTAAAATCACAGTTAAAATCTACTGGAGGAAACACACACAATAAATTTTCATTTATTCAAGTATAAAATTTTATATGCACTCTTATGTTCATATTGTTATGGAAAAGAGTCTGAAAAAGAACGTGGAGGCTGTAGATAACTATCCCTCATTGCAAGCATACTAAAGCGCCTACACTCTTTGAAATCTGAATTGAAATATGTATATTAAAATAATTCAAGAAAATGACGCTATTTGGAATTTCCTCAATGTTCTTAAGATGTTAAATTTATTTACTCTGAATTCAATCCCAAATAAAGGGACACTTGTATTTGAACAAGCTTGAGAAATGACATCCTATGACTGTATTTTCCCAGGGATGCTTTAACACCTGAAAATGGTAGCTCACTGCAGGTTTTTATTTTTTAACCCTTCTTGAATCTGTAGTGTTGTTATTCTGATTTTGCTAGAAGAAATAACATTTAGGGAAGCCTGGGACTCCTGTTTTAAATTAAACTGGACAGTTTCCAGTCTTGAAAAATCAAAAGGTAACACCACTAAAAAACTTCACATTACTGTAAACTAGTGGCTTCCAATTTAATAGAATGCCATCTTGAAATGCCATCTGGGGGTTTATTCAATTAATCTTTCCTACAGTTCCCATTAAAGACAATGAAACACATACCATATACATCACTCTGGCAGAATATCACTGACTGACATTAGCACTACCACACTAAAGGCTTGGCTCAATACTTACAACAGGAGCTACCACCTAAATGATGAATTCGTCTAAAATGAATGCAGTCATAATTAAGTATGGACAGAAATCAAACATCTAGCTGATTTACAACTGAACTGCATATAGCAAAATAAAAGCAGCTATCACAGTGCCAACAAATATGTAAATGAATGTGAAAAAAAGACTGTAAGCCTAACATTGTAAAACTGGTATTTGAGGTTTGTATTTCTTCATCATTTCTGTGATGATCTTGCTAGATCCATTGACACAGCTTGTGCCATGACAAGAAAAAAGTAGTTGTTATTTGCAAAAAAAGTGAAAACAAAAATTAAAATGGACTTTTAAGATGTTTTGTCCAAATGCGAGGATTCTTCCTGGCAGAGCAAAGGGAAAGCAGTCTGAGGTGCTACACTGTGGTGTCAGGCTGACCACAAACTCTTCTATGATCATTTGAACACCTGGAATGCAAATAAGAGGCCGTACGGTTTCATTTCCTATTTTAAAGGACAATAGCAAGCTCTGCACTTAAGAATTAACACTCAAAGTCCGGAAGTAAACAGCAATCAAGGTATTTTGAATGGATAAATCACATCACAATCAAACCCAAGACAATAGCCAGTTATGGCTTCCAGAATAATTAGAACAATGACCAACAAAAATAAGGGCATTGCTTTTACTTTATACAACATGTACATAAAACGACAGCAAAACTTCATCAAAAATATCCCATATGCATTACCAGTCCTTTCACGTAGGAGGAAGCATATCCTTACAAACTGCCAAGAGAGCAAAGTGCTTACACTGCTGGGCAGGGGGGCTGTGGAATGAGAAGGGCTGCTGGCCACACCACAGGAGGCAGAAAAAACTCCTTATGAAAGAGAATTTGGGAAGACTGAGACAGACAGAACACCTGTAAAGTACATTTTCTGTCTGATAAGAATTCATTTCAGCTTCTGTTCCAAGTCAACAGGACACTTCCCAGTAATAAAATGGTTGCTTAATTTCTGCTTTTTGTTTTTAATCTGTTTATTCTAAATTAGATCCTGTCTTTAGAACTTTTTTCTCCCTTGAGCACTGAGAATTAAAGGAAGTCTTTAGATTCCTCTTCAGGTCTAGTAATACAACTAGTAATACACTAGTAATACAACTCAGAGATGTAATGAAAGACAATTTGCCATTTAAAAAATATAGTTACGAGAAATCCTCTCTCAAGCATAGAATGACCAAACCTTGCAAAGAGTATTTTCCTGCCATATACCTTAACTGTGTCTCAATAAGACCTTCACTTAGTATCAAAACAACCTAAGAGTGGTATCCAGCAAATGAGAAATCACGTCACAGACTGGGAGGATCCTGACAGTGCAAGAAGGAAAATTGTGGAGAACAACAGTTTCAAGTAAGACAGCTGCAGTTTCCCATCATTTCACCTTATGCTCTGCGCTCTCCTCATCCCTTTCCCACAGTTAAGTTTCTCGCCACACCTTCTCTTTTAACGCTTTCCTCCACACTGAAGCAACAGATCAAATGTTGTGTTTTAGCAGGCTTCTAGGAGTGACATTTGGTGCAATGGAAGGTGACATGGGAGAGTGGCTCCCCTGCAGGGATACTGCTGGGAAACAGGCCTGGACCACTGCTGGCTGCTGTCCTAGGGATGGACTTGAGCTACAGTTCCTTGAATATAGGCCAGACTTACCTGTATTCCAATGGGTAGCAATTAGTTTTAAATCAGAGGTCTGCATAACTGTGTTGTACAATCTTAGCAGCAGCAACAAAGCAGAAGGTTGAAAGATAAAGGTTTTGCAGGTGTCTGTCTTGCCAAAAGCCTGACCAAGGTAGCAACCCTGACACCCTCTGCATCCAGTGAGCCAATGATACCACGATGAAGGGCTTTCCACAGTCAGAAAAACCTTAGAGTTAAGCAGGAAAAGGGTTATTTTTGTTCCATCAAAGTTGCTTTACTGTCTTTAATTTTCTGTCAGCCGTTCATTAACTCAATACAGTGTTCAATCTTATCAAAGTCTGGTGACTTTCATGAACATAATAAACCTTAAATAGCTGAGAAATGCCCTAGCTCTAGTCACTGTTTCTTCTACCCACCCTTGCTCCAAAATCTTTGTTGTTTAAAGCCACCACAGTCACGCAGTAAACATCCCACCAACCAGGCTGACAGACATGCTAAAATGCCTTGAAGCAGCCCACGTCTGTATTACGGTAAGCGCTGCAAAACTGCTGAAGGGTCAGCTGGCTGAGGCTACACACCCCACATTTTCTTTCCTTCTATTGTCAGCCATTAAAAAAAACACAAAACCAGAAATACATGCCAGAGAAGGATAAGAGATATAACTGGTCTTTTAAGGTAGATAAACAAAGAACAAGGAAGTATAACACACAACAGAAGGAAGCAAAGCAGCAAAGACACCTCAAAATCTTTAACAATGAACTATACTTATATTTAAGAAGACAATAAGACAACCAAGCCATGAGGTATAAACTTGGATGCAGACAATGAAAGACTGAGATATTATTGCCAAAACAAAATATGCCACTAAACCTTTGGCAGGAAGGCAAGTAGAATCTCCAAACAGGAGTAATTATACTAACAAGCAACTTACACACAATAAACACTGAAAAAAGACAAATAATAATTAATTCTTTGTGACAGCTGTCACTAGATTATAGCAATCACATTAGCACTGTAGCTACTCAGAAGCAAAACTACAAAACAGTCACCAAAATGGCCTTTATTTTTCAACTGTTTTAATTAACATAGCAGATTTGGGTACTGCTTAAATCCATTCCTAAATTAATCACAATTCTGAGCTATGTGTACTTCAGTGCAGGCAAATCTCACACCTCTCATTATGTCAGTGAAATAACAATGGCACTCTTGAAAGCTAATTTAGAAAATCAATTTCCAGTACAAAACAGATTTAAACATTTTGGGGAGTTTACTTCCCATACAACGTACCTTCAAGATCTACGCATCTGGCTTTGGCCATGCACAGGAGCTCTGTATTTTACCAAGCAGACAGGGTTCTTTTTTCCTTATTTCAGAAGATTAAATGAATTTCACACATATTTGATTTTTTTTTCCCTAACACACACAGAAAAGGAATGTGTCGTGACCTCTGCTGCTGCTCTGGAAAGGCATTTTTTACAAGCTAATTGCCATACAATAAGCTGAAACTTCATGTTCTGAAGCTTAAGCACCTCACTGATTAGTCAAATTTCATTACAAAAGCAACTGGGAAAACATATTATGACAGTTTACTAATTCTAGTAAAAAAGAAACTATTTTTTTATGCTTCCTGTACATCCTGTATTTGGCTTCTGCTCTGATGTTTGTGAAAAGTGGGAGGCACTGCAGAAAACCAAAACAAAACAGGACTCTCCATATAGCTGTGTCCTGGGTTCAGCAGATCAACAGATAATCCCAGCATTCTTCTTCCCTAATGGTTTTGTTAAATCCATAGGTCTCATTGAAAGGCTATAAAGAAAACAATTAAAAGTCACATCCATCTTCTGAGGCAGAAGGGGCTTGGTGAGATCTAACAAAATTCTACTGAGGAATTAACATCTTCAGTTACACTAACATCTCTTCTACCTTTTAGGGACTTTGCAAAAAAAATGTAAAAAGTATCCTATTAGGAAGAAAGCATCTGCAGAAAGAAATCCACAGAACCATCTTGAGGGAATGAATTCATGCACAGCTTTCAAACTCACCGTTTCACTTTCACAGGAACAAGCTTGAAGTTTGTTAGCTTTGGTTTTAAACTCAGGATATTTTTGTTCACTTCTGTAGTATTTTGGGGTTTTCTTCTTTCCTGTCTGCTTGTGCTTTAAATAGCACTCAGTGGCCTCGAAAGATACCGAGTCAGATTTCCTGAAAAAGGACTGTGATTTTAATATCAGCAGCATCTGATCCTGCGTGTTTCCGGCAGATAGAGCAGAAACACCACCTGATTTCTGCAGTTGTGCTCTGGGTGTTAAGAACCATCCAAAAGCCTAAGAGATCAGGAATTTACCTTTTTGTGCCAGGTAAAACGATCTGTACGTGTCTGTAATAATTAACTCCTTTTTATTTGCAGGGTTACTTTTTATCCAGATCAGTCCTGTGGCTCAGGTCCATGCTGGGAGGTAATGGCATGCAGCTGCAGCCCAAAAACGTGGACTGAAAACTCCCGGAGTGCAAGGAGAGAAAAGAGAAGCTGCTTTTACCATTACAGCACCTGCAAGAGCAACCCAAGCAGTGCCTCCAGAGCTCTGGGTTTCCACTGGGAAGACCTATCTGCATAAAAGGAATTGCTATTTCTGGAATACTTACCAAAGTCTTACACAACACTCCCATCAGTTGCGCTATCTGCTTCAGAGACGGCAGTGGTGTGTGGTACAGCATGCTTGGAGAACCAGGGAAGATGCTTTTTATGGCACAGACTAAACCTTAGAGGCCATGCTGCAGCACAGATTATATTCACGAGTCAACACAGTGCCTGATTTCTAAAATATAGTGACAGTAATAATGTGGAGATGATGACGGATTTATCCAAACCCTCATGTAAACAGGATTCAGAAGAACAATGTTAAATTGACTTACGTGACTTGATACAATCAACACCATTCAAAGTCTGAATCAAGACAACACACCGCAGCATTGAGCGAAATAACTGAGCTCATGCACAGGTTATTCCCCACACCTTTAGTCAAAATATCAGTCCCTTGGAAGGTATTAATTTCCTTGTCTGTTTAACCTCACTGTTTAAAAACAACTGATTACCCAGCTCAGCTGGTCTTTCAAAAATCCCAGCTGGCAACCAGTGTTATAACTGATTATTTTTGACAGTAAAAGGTGCTCCTCAGACTGCTGAGATATTTTTGGATGTCAGTGTGTCAAGACCAGAGAAAGAGAAACCCCTGTGCGAACCTCTTCACTTCCTTTCTGCTACTGTCTTCACTGATCTGCTTTCATCTGCATTTCTTGTATTGACTCTGCAATCCTCCACCAGTCATCCCCTCTGAAGTCCTCATGCCTCTTCTCTTTTGCCTTATATTCTCCCGTTCTCCTTAAACGACATCTCAGGGGAGTGTTCACACCACGTAATTTCAGGTTAGGAAGCTAGCTTTCCTATCAAAACAATGGCTGTAGCATCTCCACCCCAGAGCTGAGAAGAGAAGCCTCATTAGGAGCAGAAATGGAAGCCCACGCCCCAGAGTTGGCTGTCACTCAGCCCCAGCCCCGCAGGCAGACGAGCCCGCTTCTCAATACCTGAAGGCAGGCAGGCAGGCAGGCAAGCTCCCACGCTTCAAGCCTACTCTTTGAGCAGTATTTAAGTCTTCTTGAACAAGTAAAACCTAAAAAAGGAAATACTTCTGAAACATAACTACTGTATAACCCTTCAAACGAAGGACTTACTCAAGAGTCTCACCACCTCTTCTACTGCCCAGAAGTGGAAGCTGGCTGAACAAGCACTTGCTTTCCTTAAAGGCACGAGAACTGTATACAAATTAACACAGGAAGAATGTGATGGCAGTTTTCCAACAGGTACACTAAACCTTACAGGTGAAAATCATCCTAGTGCAACAGCAAGGCAGAGCTATGGAAATAACAGAGGAAAGGGCTGTATGGGGCCGCAGACAGGAGAGTTGGGGTTGTTCAGCCTGGGGAGCAGAAGGCTCAGGGGAGACCTTATAAAAGCCTTCCAAGTGGCTAAAGGGGGCCTACAAGAAATCTGGAGAGGGACTTTTTACTACTTTCATGTAGTGACAGGACAAGTAGTGACTTTAAACTGAAAGAGGGAAGATTTAGATTAGATATAAGAAATTCCTTACTGTGAGGATGGTGAGACACTGGAACAAGGTGCCCAGAGAAGCTGTGGCTGCCCCATCCCTGGCAGTGTTCAAGGCCATGTTGGAGGGGACTTTGAGCAACCAGGTCTAGTGGGAGGTATCCCTGCCCATGGCAGGGGGTTTGGAACTGGATGAGCTTTAAGGTCCCTTCCAACCCCATGATTCTATGATTTCCAGGTAGATAGAGACAGTGTGTATTGAATATGCTCCTATTTCTTCCACAGGGCACAAGGAGGCAATCTTAGAATCACAGAATGGTCAGGGTTGGAAAGGACCTTATGATCATCCTACCATTCAGTCATTAATTCGAGGCCTGATAAAGCATATATCACTGCCTACAACCACTGCTAAAGAAAGTAGACAGTTTCTGCTTAGAATGAAAGGTGCAGACTTAGCAACTTAGAAAATGAGTCCAAACAAACCAGTCTTCTTTTTTTAGGAGGTAAAAAAAAAGGTTCTGATCAACACATATGCTGCTCTAAGACATGCCGGTCTGTATGATAAGTGATCTGTCAGAAATTTATTTAGAACAAGTTAAAAGGCAACTTCAAAGTCTTAACTATAAAGCAATCACAAGAATGAACAGCTCATATTCAGCTAAGTCCACAACAAGCCACTGAGACTCTTCCACACCATCATCAAAGCACACTGTAAGAGTTTACCTGGACCCTTGGATCACTAATTGTTTCTACTTGTTTCCCCCCCAGAACAGGCTGAGCAAGCAGTGGACCACCTCACACCTGGACCTTAGAATAGTTTTTTTTGTAGTGTGCCATTTGATCCAAACATTTACCTGAAATATTAAGAGATGTATTACCTAATTTTTAGTTTAAAATAATCTTCATCTGTTATTTTCTAACAGGTCTCAGCTGAAATGATTTAACATCTGATTCTATTGAGATTTCCTGATCCCTGCTGCTTTTTTGCAGATTCCTGGAATTCAAAACCCGATGCACCCATGTCTCTGTTGGCTTTCCACCCTGACATACTGTATTATAAACTAGCTTGAAGCAAGTACTCACAGCTGAATTAATATCTCCCAGACAGAGCTTAAAATGGTTAAATATGACATAAACTACAGCATAAATATCAAGGTGAAGTTCCAACAGCATCTGACCCCTTCAGCAAGGTTTTTGCTCATGAGTTTGACTGTATCTTCTATGCCCAGTGATTTCCAAATCCTGTTTGGCCTGCATGTGCTAGTTACCATCATATGAAAGTGGTTCTTAAACTAACATCACCATTCCTCTTACCACCAGTAATATGCTTCTGATACTTTTAAAGGTAACTTTGCTTGGAATTAAAAATAAGACAGAAAAAGCACATAGTTTCATACAGCTTTTGTCTTCATTGACAATCAAATACAAGTTTTTTGCAACAGAAGATCCAAGACTTAAATTTTAAACCACAAATGACTTACATAAAAACATTAAAATATTTTTCTCCATATGATCTGGTTTTCTCCTGTACTAAACAATATGAAAATTAATAAAAACAGAGGGAAAAAGAACACCCTTCTCTATTCACCCTGTCCCCCAGAAAGTGAGAAATAAATTACCTTGTGGTAAATACACTTATTTGTGTGGAGTACATAGGGCATATTTAATTTAAGCAAGATCACATTATTTAAGTATTAATAGCTATTGGGCTTGCCTGAAGTCATTTTCTCTCCATGCACTCCCACACAAAGTTATTAAGGACAGAATGGTCAGGAGCTTTTTATATGGTATTGATCATGGTTGAATACCACAAAAAGCAGTAAACATTCAGGCCTGCATTTAATGCAGAGAATTCTGTAAGAGCAATAAAGAGACTCTGGAAAGGTCCCGTTACCATTTTTTCCACCTGTTTTAAAGCATAAACTACGTATAGTTCTGTAGTAGCAGATATATTTTCCAAAGGATACATTTTTCCAAAGGATACCATTGCAAATTGTTCTCTTCTTTAGACTTGACCTAATGCTTCAATAAATTTATTATACCACTTACTCTACAGTGCCTTCCAGGTATTTGTGTGTACTATACAGCTATGTGTAATATACAACTATGCATAAGCACGTACATGCTTTCTATGCTTAATTTTTCAAAGTCACTCTTAGCATTTCAGTAAAGGTCTTCCACCATCAAAGAGGAAAACTTCTATCATCTCCTGCAATATTCTTTCAAATTACCTCAAAGAGTTATTTAGCTTTTTTTTTTTCTTAAATACATAATAGTTATTTCTTGAAATTTACTTTCTCCAAGATTCCTGGAAGTTTTCCAGCAGATAACTTCTCTTACCTCTCTTTTGAAGGACTGTATTATTCGATTCTAGTTTCTCTGCTACAGGCTCTTTGTGTTCATTCCTCTATCTTCAATTAAAATATATCAGGCAATAGAACAAATCTAAAATCTCACTGGAGAGAGTATTTCATACATACACACACTTGCTTAACCCCAGCATTTCACCACTTGATGGCAGGCACCCAGATCACTGGGTAGCACTGACACGGCTCTTGGATGCTGGCCGACCTGCTCACCAGGCTGGCCAGAAGCATGCTGCTCATCAACCTCCCTTCAGCCCTCGGCACACACACACTGCTGTACATGATGGAAGATCTCCCTGAAGGTTTTCTTTGTCAGCAAAGACAAAGAAAAGCAGTAGAGTATGTGAAAAAACTGGCACTGTGTTATTCCTATTTAGGAAAATGACACTGAAGGAGTTTCTTCTGGTTCCCGCTGTGCCATCCACAACATTTAAAGTATTTTTCCTTTTAAAACAATTACGATATCAAGATAATAGCACATCATTACAGTGTCTACCAGTAGCTATTAGGAACCAGTCAAATAGCAAAAGCCAGGGAAATACATCTGATTCATATCAAGAGTCACTCTAGTATTCTAAAATAGGCTTGGTATACTTCTACAGAAATCGAAAAGTTCAGAATTTTTCCTTGTTTTTATATAAACCTTTGAAGAACATGTCCAAAATTTTCCCAGAGAAAGAGCAGAAGATGCCAGCCTTTCATTTTGAAATAAGAGAGCAATTCTGGGCGAAAATAAGAAGCCAGATCTATTTTTACTTTTTCAATTACTGGAAGAAGAAATATTGCAAAAGAAAAGGGCTTGTTTCCCAAATGGTTAAAAAACACTGCAGACCTCATTTAATCTACCTGAATTATTACTTACAAAACCAGATGCAAAGCCTTAAAAATGATGAAGAGCTGCACTCTCTGAGATCAGTTTTGTGTTCTACATAGCACTTGTCTTCGATTTTTCATCTCCTGAAAGCCACAGTGACACCAAGCCAGACAAATTTAATTTTCTGGTCACTGTTGCAAATGTTGTTGGTTTGTTTGGTTGTTTTTTTTTTTTAATTGAAAGTTTGATTTAGAACTAGCTTTTTTTCTTTTAAAATAATACACGAGAATAGCCAGTAGAAGGCAGTTTTGAAGAAAAAACATGTAATGAAACTGTGTTATGTTTTTTCTGGGGCTTTTTTTCAGCAAACTCCACAAGGAACTTCTGATAGCAAATTCTTCATCCCTCCAAATTTATCTTCCCTTTTCAAGAAATAATCTTTCTTCAGAACTTGAGACACATTCAACAAACAAACAAAATGCAACAACCTCCACAAATCCCTTCACATAGGAAATGAAGCTGAAGCTTGCGTGATACTTCCAGACAAGCTTGATGAAGATGTGCTGAAACCTGCAGGTTTCTGCCAAGAGGATGCCATTCTCTTTCACCCAGAGCTGTGTATTTCTCACTGTTTCCTCTGCATTCCAATTGGCAACTGTGTGATCACAATTGTGTGATCAGATGTCAACAGTTCAGAAAGAAGGGGATAAATTACAGTACTTGATAAACAGCCAGTTCTCTTTGAAAGTGCTGATCTATTGCAGTTTAGGAGGCTGAGCTGCTTTTAGAACCTACAGGTACTTCCTTCTGCTAAGATGTAAGAAAGAGGTAATAGCTTTGGAGCTTGACACAGTGAATATACTTCTCCTTTTCTTAGTTACTCTTTCGGTGTTTCCCAGGAAGATCTCTCTTGGAGACCTGCTGCTTTAACACCTCTATGAGACAAAAGAGCAAGTGCAAGTAGCTTGTCTACTATGATTTGACGGCTGCACTGTTAATATCAAGAGTTGTCACCAACCTGTCTTAAAACCTGTACTGTATCTCTAATCTAGGGAAGGTGCAAGACACAGCCTTACAGCTCTTGCATGAAAATTTTATCAAGGCTGTATTATAAACAGAGTCCGAAATACATCAAAGAAGTGAAAAAGCTGTTAGGTGTAAGTGGCAGTTCAAAAATGAAGCAAAAAGCATTCAGTCATCTAAGATAACATTTAAAAATTTATTCCAAGGAATTAGCAAGATGTCCAGAAAGAGCAAAATAACTCCCAATAAAACAGAAACCTTGCTGTCAAATAAACTCATTCTATTAGAAGGGCTCTGAGTTTCAAATAAACCTGAAGACATCCAAACAGATACATTAACCGGAGTCTTAATGAAATATTTTACATTTTCTCCAGGCAAACTCAAGAATATTGTAAAAATTTACTTCTTTCTGGCAATAACGGGGACTTGAATTCATGCAACTTGACTGGAATATACTACTGGCAATAGTGGAAGATGCTTTCTACTAACATAAATCCTGTCCTGAGACAGGAAGAAATTGCTGCAGTTGCTACACTTGGATCTATTAAAAAAAGGCATTTCACATGGTATATGATAGATACTAAATAATAATTACAGGCACACACAACCTGGGGCTATATAATTGCTTCTTACAGCATTTCCTCCAGCAAGATGTAAATTAAAGTTCCTTTTTTTTTTTTTAAAGCAATCATGAATTTAATGAACTTTTGCTCCATTTTACCCATGAGACAAGGCTGAAACAGCAGCAAGCTGCAGTTACACACTCTACTCCTCAAAGTCTCTGTAGCAGAGCAGTTGTTCTGAATTCCCTGAAACAACCAAATCATGATACAACATTTTAAATCCATTATTTTATTTATGTATACTCCTAATTCAAGAATTGGCTGTTATTCTGTGGAGACATTTTAGAAGCATGCTGGCCTAATGAGACAAAGATACCATTAAAGTGGGTCTGTAGAAACCTCAGTAAGTATCGTCATAGACTCCTCATCTATAATACCTAATAAAATGTTTATAATGGCCACAGTAATGTATTTCTCAACAAAATGGCCAGTCTGAAGTTTAACAGAACAAGTGCAGTTTTTGACATATAACATGAAGAACAGAGTATCTGAGCTAAAAAACATGCAAAACTGAACTAAAACTAGCTGAATACTCCAAAATAAGAAGCCTTAATAAGACACTTTCTAAAATAATGCAATTTGTTAAAAAACCCAACAAAACCTTTCTCAAAAATCTGTTCTATTTTAAGACCTTACATTTAAATACACCTGGATTCTTCTACATTATATTCTTCTCTTTTGTTTTAGATTTTTATCTTTAGCACTGCAGCCATTACAGTTAAAGAAAGGAGAGTGAAAACATTTCCCTTTGTGCCAGTGGTTATTATGCCAATTTTGTACTGCTGCCTATTTCAGATCTCATTTATTACCAGTGGTCATAGAAAGGACCTTTCTCTGCGCAGATCAGAAACACTTTTACTTCTATTCTACTTCATCTTATGCATTTGGTACCTACTGCTTTGTACTGAAAAATAAATCTGCATAGTACATTCTGTTTTACATGAATTTGTAAATATTCAAGACATAAATGCATGGGTAAAAGATTACTAACATTTTTCTTCTCTAAAAGCCTAATACTGAAACTGTATTCCCCTTTGCCATTTGAGACTTTATAATCAGTGAATTCCTGCTTCCCTAAATTGTATTTTTTCATGATACAAGTACATAACTTCACTGTGTAGGCTGCAAATCTGGTGGGGAAAAAAAGCCATTTTTTAGAAATGTCGAGTACTATCCGATTATTATTTTGTGGCAAGTTTTCCACCTACATTAAAACCCACAGATAGTAAAAGTCAAAAGGAGCTGTGTTACACACCAGATTGGCTCCAGAGGGAACGTAGTTACTGCTTTTGTACTGAGCTTAGTGGCTTTTTTTAAACCACTTTACATTTCCAAAACTGAACCCTGAAACAACTGTATGTTACACTATTTGTGCTGTGTGAAAACAGATGTTTCACAGCAGACATGTTTTGAATTTTCTTAGTTACTCTGGATTCTGAATATTCCCAACTGTCCTACAAATGTAATGCGATTTTTGGTTGAAGATTAGTGCTTAAAGATATCTAAAGAAGTCTTATATATATAAAGGACCATAGGTCCCTGAAATAAAATGTACATGTTTCAAAATGCAGAAGGCGCCTAGTCACGCAGCTCTGTTCAAAGTATACATGAACCTGCCCCTCAGGACTTTATTTTTAGGGGATCTAGGCTAAACCAACTCTGTGAGAGCAAGGTTCAGGGTAGATTCTTCCTTTGACTTCTATTATACAATGTATTCTCCTGCAAATAACAGCATTTTTATCTTCAAGGCATTGCAATTATACATGTTTTAAAAAGAAACCCTTATATAAGCCTTTCACAATGGAGGAAAGAGTAATTAACTTGCATAATTGTTAGTTGTGACCTGTAGTTTCAGTAACGCAGCTCAGCAGGCCTTCAAAATGGTCAGACACAGACTGTTAACTAGCATTTGCTAGGAAAGGATGCAATCACAGAGTTTCACTCTCCTTTTCATGCATACATATCCCCATCACTGCAGTAAACAGCGGGCAGATGTAAGCCGAGACGACCTTCAAGAACAGATCTCAGATATCAATTTTATTTCCATAAATTTTATTCCTGCCCTCAAGAGAACATTTCTCCACAGTATTATGGTTGGCTGAGCAGAGCAAGAGGAAACAGAAATTAAAAATCCTGTTAGAGTGGCATACATGTAACTCCATACAAGTAATGAGATACAGGAATTTCCATAAGATGCATGGCTAAACAAGCATCAAGAGAGGTTACAAATGTGAGTTAAAAGATATACATTAATCCTAGAAATAAACTAGAAAATGTGAATGTAAAAACTGAAATCTGAAGTAACACTGAAAGAAAGGCTATCCATGTGAAATATTCCTGGCAAAAAAATCTTGTCCTATTATTTCCAAATTGCCAGATGTTTAGCACTTCAGTTTATGACTCAGAAATGCTCTGAGGCAATGCTGTACTAGTTGCATTACCTCCTCTCCACCGCACCTTCAAGCAGGAAGAACGGCTAGTACATTGGACCGACTGCCCTAGCATCAACTTCATCCCTAACTCAATTGCTCAATTTTACATTCAGTAACTCTCCTTCTGTTTATTCTCCTTTCGGCATTTGAAATTTGTTTTGACATCTAAATGTATTATTTACGTACCAAAGCAGACATACGCTCTTGCTCAGTAGCTCTTCTGTACAATTAAGTGTGGAAAATGTGGTGTGGAAAAGCAGAACAACCTGCACATCAGCTGCTTACCTGCCTTTCTTAAAGAAAGGTGCAGCCCTATCTCCACTACTGAAACTCTCCTTTTGATTAACTAAATCAACTACCTTAAAAGATACATAGGCATGCTATTGCAACACCAGGCAGGATTCTAAAGCAATGCCATCCCCCTACGTGTTACCCATGCTCAACTAACATTGCTTTGCATTGACAGAGTCTATCTGCCCAAGGAGCTCATCCCTGCAATCGCTCCAGTGAAGTTACCTGGTTCAAACAATCCCAGTACACCCGGAGCCTCTGATCAGTACAATTCCCCGAGAAATCCAGGCCTGCTCTGTCACCTCTACACATCACCACATTAAAATACGGGATCTTAAACAGAGATTCTTTATACTTATCTCTGCTGGATCCAAGTCCAGTAGTACAAGCCCTCCTTGTGCTGAATCAGACTAAGCAGCCACAGCCACAGAATAATGTGAGGGCACACAGGCATGGTGAAGGACATCAAGCCAAGCAGTTATGGCCTCTGGTGCTGGCCCTGGGCTTTCATCATTCCTCTGTCCTTCACATCCCCCATGATGCATCCATGCCCGGAAGCCACCCCTCATCCCAATCCCAATTCTCTTAGAGAAGCTGATGCGGAATCAAACCAAAATGAAGCAAATTCCTGCAGAAATCCCACTTCAAATATAGGATTGTATTTTCAAACGCAGCCTGCCATTTCTGGAGCAACAGCTTTTAAGTCCTCTGCTGGAGACATCTTGAGTGCTATTTCTATGAAAGCTGAACATTTCCAGCTCCCATGGAAATCAGCAAGTGAGGTGGGTGCTGAACATCTCTGTGAGCCATGGCAGCGCTTTTGCAAAGAAAAAATGTTAAAACTGAATCACTTACAATTAGTAGGTACTAGCCAATTTTAGAAACCATGTTAAAAAAAAAGGTCCTGGAGTCAAAGGAAAAAAAAAAAAAGATAAATTAACTCAAAAGAAAATGTAGGGAAAAAAGCAGCATTTGGAAACGCATTTAATTCCTGCATCCCCAGACTCTCGATTTTTCATAGCCTTGGGGATGTGCCAGCATGTTGAAAAGATGAAAGATAACATTTTTGCAAAGGGGTCACACAGACAACATGCTACTAACCATCAACAAGACAATAATTACAATGGCTTTGCATTTATTTGAGAACATTTTTTGATTATTAACAGAGATCCTTAAAAGGCTGGTAGATATTTTGTTACAGTGACATTTCTACACTGTGTGCAATCTGTACTCTACAAAAGATCTATTTTAACACACCAAAAGACTCCACTAGAACTGGGTATTTAGGTCATTTATATTACTGCAGTGAAGCGTCAGTTATTTTGTCTGATACTCCCAGCCGTTTTGTAATTTGCCAAGAGTAACATTTTCTGTCAGTAAACTCTGGCAAGTCAATAAACATGGCCTTGATTTGACTTGAACTGGCATCAGGTTAGAAATCTAGAGGGCGAATGTGAATCTTCATTGTAAAAGTAAATGCCCCTTTCTGCAGATGGTTAGCAGCGCTTTCTGCTCCTTCTCACCATACTGCCAGGATCCCCTCTTAATGGATAGAAGGAAAAAAATCATTAAGAAATTGCTTCTTGTCAATGAAAATATCTATTTAATCAATGCTATCCAGTGAATCATGAAGCAACACAATCAGAATATGCTGGACAGTTAGTAAAGGAACAGGAGTGACCACTGAGGTGAACTCTTGAGTAAGAGCAGAAAGGCAACAATCATTTGACTTACAGGCACAAAGCAGAAACCAGAATTGTTTCTACTTGCCTCTTTGTCCCCAGAGGGGCAGGTTGGTCCCTCTTAGCTCCTGGGTACCCCAAGTCTCCCCCAGTTCTGCCCACTGTAGCTGTCGGATGGTTGCCTAAAAACTGTTACGATATTGTTCATAAGTATACAAAAAGAATAAAAACTTTTAATTGCCTCTTCCTTCACACTTGGGGAATCAAAGGATGGAGACATCACCAACAGTATCCTCTTCATGCTAATTTCCAGATGAGCAGAACTCAGTCTTGCCGGATGGACTAGGAATAATCTTTCTTTACCCCTGTGCTGTGAGAGCTCTTAAGAGGTTTTGGGGAAGACGTGAGGGCTCCAACATTCAGCATGTTTTGAAGTCTTTGGGCAATAATAGCAAATAAAAAACAAATCCAGGAGTTTGCAAATCTAAACCCCTAGGTGTCAATATGTAGGTAGAACTACAATATTTATTCTAAAATCTAGTGAATTGTGCATTATGTTAATTTAAGCACTGTCAACTAAATTTGCTTGTGTCTGCCTTTGGGGGAACAATATATGGTGCCAAACCACAAACTGTATCCATGTAGGACACAAGACTAGAACAATTAAAAAAAACAGAACATAGAAGAGGCAAGGGCATACAGGGTTATAACTGTAACAACTGGCCTACAAAGTCTTAATTTTCACTAGCCTCTGGATGTGAGGGTGTGTATGTAAATGGCTGCCGTTCTTTTGCTTCTTGTTTCCTGTCAGTATCAAAAAAATGGCATCATCACAATGTACCTGTATTTTTGTCACTCTCATCTAGCGACCAGACCAATCTATACTGGCATTTCAGTCAATAAAATTACTCCAAAGCCCTTTCATTAATGGACAACTAAATAACAATTTCTCTCAAGTAGTAATACTTCTTGTCATTTCCCAAGAACCCTGTACTGTTATAAACATCTATGTACTATTATAAACTATAGCAGCATTGTCGGTAGCATAGTAATATCCTTAATAGTCTTCAAACTGCTTTCATTTGAACAAGACAAACAAAAGAAATCCATTTGCTTAGACCTTTCATGAACTGCACATTTTCAAACTTCAAGTCAAAGTAAGGGGCACAGATGCTATGATCAAAAGCAGCTGCTTGCCTAATCCATCAGAAAAAGGATCCAAACAAAAGCTTAAACGAGCAAAATGACACGAATTCAAAGGTTGAGGTTAGAATTTCATTCGCTTTCAAATAACTGTAGGGAGTTATTTGAAAACAATAATACGCAGACATTATGATGTTGATGAATTCCCAGCTTCAAAACACTCCACTGACAAAGCCATTAGAATTTACTACACAGCAAACGTAGTGTCTTCCTGGTGATTCAAACTAGTCTCACTTCACTGCTGCTACAGAAACTGTCAGATTGTTTGGGTGATGGGATTGGGAGAGTGTAATTTGCTTTTTTTTTATTAAATGGCTTGTGCATCTAATTAGTTATTTCATACAACCAATGGTGCATGCAGCCAAGAGGAACAGGTCTTATTTACTAAATTTAATGAGATCATTTGTTAGGAAAAATTACTGGGAAATGCTTGAAAGAAAAATGCACTAAAATTACAGTGTGAGAAATTCAGGTTATGGTCAGCTAAGACATACAGTATTAAGCAAAGGAACTGAGGACTCTCCCCAGGCTAGCACCTGAATTAGAGAGCTGGGTCCATCACTAAAGACTACTTTTGTTCCCAGAGACTGAAAAAAAAAATACTTGTAGCAATGAAAAGTTCATAATTGAATTGCTGCAACTATACTTACATCAGCAAGAACACACAACACTCAATTTATAAAGTCGGCCAGCTCTGTTGATCCTTTTATGTTGTTAGCGCAATGTAAAGTACCTGCCAAAATAAAGAATCCAACCCAAATTAATGTTTTAAAAACTCTACAAAATTTGAACTAGAACAGGAAAGAAATCTAGACAGTGGGAGACACATGTCTCTTCATCCATTGGCATGATGAACACAGAAGATCAGGAGTCAGGAAGATGGTTTAACAAAGACCTCCTTACACTATGAAGCACTGCAGGCACTAAACATTGATAGTGTGAGCTCTCAGCCCAGAAAGCCAACCGTATCCTGGGCTGCATCAAAAGGAGCGTGACCAGCAGGTCAAAAGAGGTGATCCTGCCCCTCTACTCTGCTCTTGTGAGACCTCACCTGGAGTATTGTGTGCAGTTCTGGTGTCCTCAACATAAAAAGGACATGGAGCTGTTGGAACAAGTCCAGAGGAGGGCCATGAGGATGATCAGGGGACTGGAGCACCTCCTGTATGAAGACAGGCTGAGAAAGTTGGGGCTGTTCAGCCTGGAGAAGAGAAGGCTGCATGGAGACCTCATAGCAGCCTTCCAGTATCTGAAGGGGGGCTATAGGGATGCTGGAGAGGGACTCTTCATTAGGGACTGTAGTGATAGGACAAGGGGTAACGGGTTCAAAATTAAACAGGGGAAGTTTAGGTTGGATATAAGGAGGAAATTCTTTCCTGTTAGGGTGGTGAGGCACTGAAATAGGTTGCCCAGGGAGGTTGTGAATGCTCCATCCCTGGCAGTGCTCAAGGCCAGGTTGGACGAGGCCTTGGGTGATATGATTTAGCGTAAGGTGTCCCTGCCCATGGCAGGGGGTTTGGAACTAGATGATCTTAAGGTCCTTTCCAACCCTAACGATTCTATGATTCTATGATACATAGCATGTTGATATATGCTACATAGTGAGTTTCAGAAGTTACATTTAAAACTACAGGCACTACCAAGAAGGTCTCCCAAAAGAGATCTGTTTAAATTTCTGCTAGACATCTTGTCTTCCCAGTGTCCATTCCTGAAATCAAAGTAGCATATGCAGCATAAGCTCAGTTTAACCATAATAATGTAACAGAGGTCAACAAATAATATTTTTAACCATTAGACAGTGTTTGGATTTTGAGAACTGGGAAAAAGACTGAATATTAAAAATGTCCTTAGTGAGTATGATGCAAAACATAGCTAAAAATACTCATTTTTGTCTATATATAACAGTTCAAATGAAAAATACAAAAACATAATATACAATTTAATATTCCTTGGCTGAAGATCTCCTGTGACACTTGGGCTTCCCACTTCCTGACTCACCACAATCAAACTAGGAATCACTTGGCAGCAATGAATTATTAAACCCATAGTCCACCTGTGTAGCCTAAGCCATAAGGGAGGAGGAAGACATGAAGCATCTAACCGTGGCTGTCTTCGGACATTAAAGAGGCTGTCATATTGCCAGATTGATTCAAAAAAGTATTACCTGGAACTAATACAACTTTCTGATATTTTAAATAAATGCTGAATGCTTCAGTGTCTCCTGGACAGTTCTTTTTAGCTCTACACTTGGTTTCACCAGAGCTAAGTAACTGCAAATTACTTTTTGTGGAGAAGAAGCAGTTTGTATTTTCCAAAGAAGGGAAATACTATTGGCAAAAAAAAAAAACAACAAATCATTTCATTGGAAATATAATTAGGCCCAGTTCACAATTCAAAACTATAAATTCCGTGATACACAGTAAATAGGTGTGTCACCTAGAAGTAGATTAGCACACCGAAAAAAAAATGGACTTTAAAATGATTCACGCTTCCAAGATTAATGCTCCATCATTTTAAAACTAGCAGTGATTAAAACTATCAGTAAGCAAAGTTGGACTTTGTCAGAAGAGATCTGTCGTCCACCAGAAGATATGGTTGAAGAAACACAATCTGGACACTCTACAAACCTAGCAGCAATTCACAGACCATTCCAGACTGCCTTTAGATTGATCATATTATTAGTTGGTGTCAACAGTCTTACCTTAGGAAGTACTATGGGTATTACTGTCTGGTATGCAAAATTTGTAGCTTTTTGGAGCACACACATAAAAATGGATTTATACTGAATCTGCTTTATATTTTTATATATCTTTTATCTTTTTATTTACTTCCAATGCCTGTGCTACCTATATTGAGTGGAAACCTGTGCTTGACCTCACAGCTACCGATAAAGAAGCCATTATCCCACTCCACTCAGCACTTCTCAGGCCATACTTGGAATACTGTGTTCAATATTGGTCCCTAATATACTAAAAAAGATGAGGACAGGATGGAAAGGGTCCAGGGAAGGGCCACAAAGATGATCAAAGGACTGGGAAGCCTACCATGCAAGGAAAAGCTGAGTGAACAGTGTTTGTTCAATCTACAGAAAAGAAGACTCGGGAGAGACCTTATCACCAGGTTTCAGTATTTAAAGAGTGACAGAGAATAAGGCAGAGATTCCCTTTTTACAAGGATCCACACAGAAAAGACAAGGGGTAATGGATGCAAGACACTCCCAGGGATATTCCAGTTGGACACAAGAGGAAAATGTTTCATGATGAGAACAATCAGCCCTCGGAATAATCTAATCTCTCCAGAGAAGTGGCAGACTCCCCAGCATTGGCCAGTTCTAAGATTCGGCTGGACAGGGTGCTGGGAAATCTAGTCTAGACCATGCTTATGTTACGATAGGTTGTTCCAGATGTTTCCTGAGGTCCCTTACAACCTGGTATTCTATGATACTTCAGTACATAATTTATTCAGACATATAGCACCTTGCAAAAGGTAAAATAAATGCAAGTATGTGGTAATGCAGTAGAGCATATTAATAAGAGAAAATTAATGCGCTCTCCCACTCTTGAGGCACTAAAATCATTTTAACTTATTGAAGACTGAAGAAGTAAAAAGCTTGTGAAATACCTGAGAGAAAACCCTGCCCAAATTATTAATACCAATTTAACACTAGAAGTTGGGGGTTTTTTTTGTTACTTCTTCTCAAATGCTGTTTCTAAATTTTGGAACGTACATCTATATACTACCTGTTTAAGTACTTTGGTGTTTTACTGGAATAAAAACAGTGAATGGTTCCAGTTACCAGGGAGGTCTGAAGTTGTGCAGAAATGCACCATTAAACACTATGTGTAGAAACCCCTCTGTTGTGACTGCTCTGACAAGCAATCAACATTTAGAAAAGCCCAGCAGAATATGACTTTCCATTTCCCTGTGCATACCTAATTTCACATTAATGATACTTTTCCATCAAGAACCTAGGAACTGAAGAAGTGAGGTCCAAGAACAAGAAAAGATAAATCTCTTTTCAACAGACCTGTGATATAAGACCCAAACCCAAGGCTTAAAGTTGTCAATGACATAATTTGAAAAAGTCCATGTTAATTTTGAGTTCTTTGGTATCCAGACACTGAATCTAATAACCCTGGGGAATTATGTTTCTACAGTCTACAATGTTATCGTAGTTAAAAATGCTACTAAAAACAGAGCCTTAATGCATCTGAAGTTCATCTTACAGAACAGTATGAACTGTCAAGTACATAGATAGACTCTGTGATGGCAGAGTCTATCCCAGGTGACCTATCACACTTCAGTTTTCTTTGATTTTCAGTATTGTAATAGCTAAGGCCAACTTCACAGTCAATGTAGACAAGAAGCAGGCTCATCTGCAAACTAATTCATCTGTCTGAGACATCTCCCCTAGGATGACATTAATTACACTGACTATACTGACTAAATTGTCATTGACCATAAACCTTAAAGTGACTACCTCACATTAGCTTTTACCTACTTTCCTACCATATGCACTCCTAGTGAAGTAATATTCACTGTTCTACAATCTGGTGGGTTTTTTTCCTGTACTTCAGAATACAAAACTAGATGGCTCAGAACCATCTCAAACAAAAATGGAGGTATTACACCTGGATGAACTTCAGAGATGTTTTACTTGCCTCTACCCATAAATATGTGAACACTCTGAAATATCAACAAAGAAGAAAAACTTCCTTTCTTCTTTATTAACAGAATAACTTTATTCATATTCTTCTCATTATTCAGGCTTGTCTGTGATCTGGAGAGACTGTGAACCTGCTGTTCAGGACAGAAAGCTGGCCCACAGTGCATTTGCCTAAAAATGCTTATGGGGAAGAACGCAGCAGAAGGCAAGGTGCTGAGCTGTCCACTGAAGTATTTAGCTCTGTACATTGAGGCAGCATCCACTTGTGCAACCACATCAGAAATCCCGGGTTGCAGGTTTCTTGGTTCAATTTAATTAATTCCTCTGACAGAAAGCAGGATAGCTCTACTGTAGCTTTTTTTATAGAGAATAAGCTTTGCTATGCAAACAGAACTATACTTGATAACAGTGGCATTTTACAGCTGACAACTTTGTCAGTTCTAACACATTAGAAAAATCCATAGCTCTTGTGTGATAAAACTGCCAAAATGAAGTGGAAAAGCATGCTTCTGAAAGCATTGATTTATTCTGTCTCTGGCTTGATCCTGCACATAGAGAGAAACTAAGACATTTAATTTAGGACACTGCAACATGAACAGAAACCAGAGGTCCCTTTTGACCAAACCCTGCTCCTTCAGGGTACTTTATAATCTTTTTCATTAAATTATTATCTCTTTACATGAATTAAGTCCACATTTCTATGTATGTCTCTACCTCAACATGAAGATTCAAGGGACACTGGTACGGTATTAACAACTGTCCTCTACTTTTCCATCCTAAATTCACTCATGGCTTTCTTGGATCCCATTATTGTAAGCTCTGTCCACCCATTCATTTCAATGCAAAGCCAAGTTTCTTAAATGCAAGATGCTGGAACTGTAAACAGTCACTCAGGGTAGGTTTTCCCAGCACTTCACTACCTGTACCAAAAATACCTCACTGTTTTCTCTCTAACTACACAATTGCTTTGTACATGGTTACACAGCCTCAACAGACGAATCGTTCTAGTTCTGTGATAAACAGCAAATCCAGGTAATTTCTCCTTTCTCCTGAGTTTCCAGGAAGTGTCAGTCATAAACCCAAAGGTGCCTGACTTCATTGCCCTCTGACTGACTGCAGTTTCACGTATTTTACACCAATCTTCAAGGTCAACCAGTTCTTCTCTTTCTATATTGTTTACATCTCAACATTTCACACAGTCAGCTACCTCTACAGTTGCCTTTTTTTGGTCAGCATCACTAACAAAAACATTCTTCAGCTCCTGAGAACATCTACCCAGTAATTTAGCCTGACTGCTCTGCTTTCAACCTACTCACTGACATGACCTGTTTGCCCAGCTTACTGTCTAATTTAGAATTCTATAGCACTGGCAGGAAAAAAATGCTGTTATCTATTTGAACTGAAGTTACAGAAATGCTTTAAACGAGTTTCACAGATTCACAGAATGTCTGTAGGGACCTCTGCGGATCATCTGGTTCACCCCCCATGCTGAAGCAGGGCCACCTATCCCCAGCTGCCCAGAACCATAATTAGATGGCTTT
Organism: Pezoporus flaviventris; assembly: GCF_033815535.1. NCBI lineage: Eukaryota > Metazoa > Chordata > Aves > Psittaciformes > Psittacidae > Pezoporus > Pezoporus flaviventris. The sequence continues at coordinate 17,495,997 of NW_026892595.1, read as the reverse complement.
TTAAAAATCTCTGAAGACAGAGATTTCACAATATCTCTGAGCAACTCAGTGCTCAGTGACCCTCACAGTAAACAGTTTTCCGTCTGTATAGACAATGGGACATCAAGGGCTCACATTCAACTTGGTGTTCTCCAGGTCCTCTTCTGCAAAGCTGCTTTCCAGCCAGGCAGTCCCCAGAATATACTGGCACATGGCGTTGCTCATCTCTGGGTGCAGGACTTTGTTCTCGCTGGGCTTCACAAAGTTCCTGTCCACCCATTTCTCCTACCCAGGTCCCCCTTGATGGCATATCAGTCACCCCTTCCAGATTTGTGTCATCAGCAAACTTGCTAAGGTTACACTCTGCCCCATCATCCAGATCATTAATGAAGATGATGAACAGGACTGTGCCCAGTATTGACTCCTGCGGTACATCGCCAGTTACTGTCCTCTAATTAGACTTTGTTCCCCTGAGCTCAGCCATTCAGCCAGTTTTCAGCCCACCTCATTGTCTGCTCAGTCAGTGCAAACTTCATCAGCTTCTCTGTGAAGATGTTATGGGAGACAGTGTAAAAAGCCCCAGTGAAATCAAGATAGACAAGATACACTGCTCTCCACTCATCCTCTAGGTCAGTCATTTCATCATAGGTGGTATCGGGTTGGTCAAGCATGACTTCCCCTTAGTGAATCTATGCTGACTATTCCTGATGACCTTCTTCTTTAGTTTAAATGCTTTCAAAACATTGGAAAATACCACATCTGCAATCAGGACTTTAGTAGATAAAAATTAACAGAGTTAAATCTGCTTTTGTGTAAATCCACACCTACTGAGAACCTATCATTTCAGTCTATAGCATGTTTCCTCCTGGTTTCAGGAGTCCTTTTTTCCCAAGTAACAAAGAAGTACAAGTCATGCAATTCACACACTTATTTTCTCCCAGAGGAGTAGGAAAAAATAAGAAGTGATTTATCACAAAAGATTCTATACACACTTTCCATCAACATCTTACTTTTTCAAGAGATTTTCAAGCCTAATAAATTCCCCCTCCCTCGAATCCTATCCCCAAGTCTTTGGTCACTAATTATTAGACTCTTAGCAGGTAACAGTAAGTAGACTATTCAAACAAGAAAAGCTGCATTTCTTTCCAGCTAAGTATATAAATCCTGCTCTCTAATGGTTTTCCTCCCAATTAAACAATTTGTAAACATTATAAAGCTTTTGGCAGGGAAAAGATCCTCTCAAAAATTCTAGAAACTCTTTTACTCTACATAAATTTTCAGGATGAAACTTTGTTACCTGAATTCTGGAATAAACATATCTGACAATATATGAAAGCCCTGATCACCCTCAGGAAATGCTTCAGTGACCTAAATGTGTCAAGAAGAGGGAGAAGCAGATGACCACACTGAAAAAAACTTGAAGGAAAAAACAACAGATAAACTATTTATTGTACCACTGCAAATAAAATACTTTAACCACAATTCAGCATATGCTTAAAATAGATTAATTACTCTAAAAGAAAAATAATTTGTGTCACACAATGTATGATTTTGCTATATAAACTGTCAAAAAGCATCATCTCATATATACTGGAAGACAAAACCACAGACAGTTCTGCTTAGAAAGCCTGACACCACAGTGAAGTCAGGTGGGAGACAGAGCTTTCTCTTACCAATAGCTTAATTTTAAGGAAAGATTCCCAGAAATAATAGATAAACTTATGTTGAAAAGAAAACATTATTCTGATTTTTAGAGTAACATTATTCAACTTCTACGTTCCAGATAAAACCTGAAAACGATAGTTTAATAAATCTTTACATCCTTATAATAAACTAACAGAAGATCATGAAGAAAATTAGTGTTTCTATACTGTGCCCACAAAACTGGAGAAAACTTTTGCTGCTCACTTGTTATGTAAGTTAAAAAATTAAATCATAACAGTGTGGAGATGAACACAAGACACAGTAAAAACTAAATGAAAAGCTAAAGGAAAATAAAAATAGCATCTTTTTGTTCCTGTCTCACTGAAGACAAGAAAAACACCGCTCTGGTGATAGTCCATTCCAAGGAAGCCTGAGCTGATGTGGGTAACAGACCAGAGGCGCAGCCAGTGCTCCTCACCAGCACAAATGCCTCTTTGCAACTCTGTGCAGCAGCTCTGCCACAGCCACACAAAGAAACATTTCTGAACTACCATTACACAGTTAAATTCTGCTGCTGAACTGATTCAACAGCTGCATGATGTAGCCTCAACCATTACTAAACAGCTTAGTGCCTCTCCCATACTTTTAAATTTTATTTGCAAGCAGTTGGCTGTAAGACATATTTACATCTTTTTCAAAATACATGATAAGGTTGATCCTCTTTGCCGTGTTTTCAAGGCCTAAAATGAAAACTGAGCACAACATTTTACTTGAACCTAAAAAAAAAAAAAAGCCACCTTTGAAATTCTGATACTTCTGGAACAAAGAGATTAACATTCTTCAATGAAGACAGGAGAAAGCTTTCTTCAAAATTGATTTGCAGGCAGTATCTATTATCTCATCAGCTCAGAGATTAGATGTGCCAGTAAACTGGTTTCCAAGGTAACTGGACTAACCATAGGGAAGTCATCAGGGTGATAAGTAACTCAAAAAAAGGTACCATGCGGAAATACAAGAGAAGTTGCTGAACTGTAGCTATTTGGATAAGCCTAAGATTTACTCATTTTACACAAAGCATAATAGGATTATTTAGAACAGTGTTTCTAATGTTTAAACTGCAAGTTCATGAACGGTGACTGAAAACCCTGATGTGGGGCCGGAAAGGGTACTTCTCACTGGACCCTACAAGCATGAGCAGGAGATCAAGCCCTTCAGAGCTCGTGCAACCCAAATTGCCTCCCCTGATCTGCTGCATGGCTATCAGCTATGGTAAATCTGGGACAGGGATCCTGGCAGCAATAGGGCATCTCAAAAGTGTTTAAAACACAGTAGATGGCTGAAGTATGAGGCTTAGGCTTTCACAGGTCCCCACCAAAGTTTCACAACAAATGCTGCTGGAAACCTGTGAACTCAACAACACTGAACTTGAGAAGCCTGATGATTTTCTTCCCAGGTTTTAGAGCTTTAGGCAGTGCAATGGCTAGAAATCCAGTTAGGTAGCAATGCAGCACAATATTTTGCTTATTTATGTTTAATTCCTATGTGCAGACTAAAGTATCGCTAAATACAGTACTTGACATTTGCAATTTTTTATTTGGATGCTGTGATTCAGCAAATGTTTACATTGACTGTGCAAACTAGAGGCACAAGTGCTTCAGCCACAGAGAAACCCATCATTTAGAACAATTAAAAAATAACTGAAGTAAAAATAGGTGGCCTTACACAGTGCCTTCTAGGTGTTGTTCTCTTTTTCCTCTTGCACAAATTGCTCAACATATATGAACCTGCAATATCAATCCACACTGCAATGTGATTTCAAGGCAAAACATGAACAATACATGTCTGTGGATAAGTTTTTTATCTGAAGGCATGCACATATCCACAGAGGCAGTCTGAATAAAGATGATTTTGTATGCAAAAAGGACAGTTCCTCCCAGCCTGCTGCCACTGGCAGCACAGGGAGGAGAGGACCATTTTCCTCTGCAGAGGTGGAACAAGGGCTTTCTGGAAAATGTGATGAGTTGCTGCCAAGCATCTGCTGTTTTCCAGATGGAGAAGAAACTGACATGCAGCCAGGGCCCAGAGCCACAACACGGGGGGGGTGGGGGTGTGCACATGAGGGACGAAGTCTGTCTTTCTCTCAGGGCGTAAATTGGGTAGTTCATTTTATTTATTTTAAATACATCACTGTGGCATATTATATGCAATGGTCTCACTTTTGTTACTCTATACTGTGGGGAACTATGCTGGTTTTCCTTTTCAGTGCTTCAAACAGCATTTCTGAAAGCATTTGAAAAGACTTAGGAGAGAAAAGACAAGCTCATAGTATCTGAAATACTCAATCCTGTAAGCTGCTTCTCAACTAGAAACACTATAATCTACTGCAAAAATTCAGGGGGCTTCTGTAAAAATATAAACTGAAATAGCTTTGCACAGCTTTGCACTCATTGCAGAGTCCTAAATCACACCAAATTCTTGTATGTTGTTACATGTTTCTTGTATACTGATTTCTTAATTTGCAGTACCAGAAAGAAGTTTGATAGAGCAGCAAGACAACCCCACATAATGGCAAAAACAACTTGTGCAAATTCAAACACAAAATCCTCAGTGACTCTAAAAACTACTTGAAGAAAACAATATGGAATATTTTCTTAAAATATCCACAGAGAGGAAAAAAAAAAAAAGAAACAGAAAACCACCAAACCCTGAAGTTTTAGCTTGTCTAAGGAGAATTCATTGCACTGGGAGGAGGCGTTAATTTGTTTCTCACTAACAGCAGGATTCTACCATCCTTCTACATCTGCCCACAATTTAGCAAAACAGAAACAAAAAATCAAATCAAAGTCTGCGGCACACAGTAGCACCAAAAAAAAAAACCCAGGCCTTATTATCCTATAAGATACTTAAAAAGAGTGGCAGCCCAGAGAGCTTCTCAATGGGATGGAATAGTTTTCTTAGCTTAACATCTCTGCATCAAGCTTCCCAGCACCTTCAGAAATAGGTTAGCATAGCAAGAGTCGCTGTACTTGAGTGTAAACATGCTTTAAACCACTACAGGAAAATAAAAAAAGGCCACCATCTGTAGAAGACATAAAACAAGATACAGCTGCCTCTACAGAGTGACATAAAGATGAACCAACCTCCCATCCAATGGCAAGAGAAAAATCTCTCATCCTTCAAATGCTGCATCTTGAAAACAAGCTTACCAGAAGTCTGCGTCAGTGTCTTCTCGTATATGTAGAACAGACACTTACTTAGTTGCACACAGGATCCTAGATACTCAGTTCAATCATAAAAGGAATATTGTCTTCAAATTGGATCCTAGATACTCAATTTAATCATGAAAGGAATTTTGCCTTCAAACTGAAAGCTTTCTAAACTACATCCTTGAATTGCCATAAATAAAATTCTGTGAAAGAATCAAGCAAGTTCACAATCTCTTGTTGTGAGGAATATGTAACTATTAGCAAATTCTATACCCATCCACCAGCAGTTAGCATTTGGACAGGCAGTCTCAGTAAGGAGAATCTGGTTGGCCAATTTTATGTAACACATAAAATAAGACAAAGCATATGACTACACTGCAGCGTAAATTAGTCTTTCATTCAGTACCAAAGAAAGAGCTACACCTAGACTGCTTCTGGTACCAACCCATCTTGCTTAATTTTAATTCAGGTATGGCTAATTTATACTGCTGCCTGCTGTAATATATACACCCATTCCCCATCACAGTCCCCCTACTCCTAAATCTCTTTTGTTTCCTGAGCATAGCCTGATACCATTATATAAAGGAAAGGAGTACAGTTTCTGGGAAATGTAATTTGTTTCCAACTTCTATTGGCCAAGCATATAATTACATTCATGACAGATAATATTTTCAAACAGGTATCAAGTCACACTGAACTGCTGCAGAGAAGAAAGTCAGAATTATCATAAAAACACTGGGAACTCAAAGCACAGGCTGAAACCACTTTCTTTTACTTCCTCTAGATTAATTTCAGTTTCAGTTCTGCTGAAGCTATCGCTGACAACAAACCCACTCTCGTCAGCCAGAATTATACATAAGGTACAATTCTGTCCACAGTAGATTACCCATTTTCTTACAATTTCTGAAACCTGCTTTCACAGTTAGTAGAGAGCTATGACAATGCGGGAGGTGTGTTTTGGAGATGGTGATCTCAAATCAAGATGTTGAAGGACAGAGCAGTGGTGCAGGCAGGAGGTGAGAGCACTCCAGCACAGGTAGCCGCAGCACCTGGCTTTTTCCCCACATCTCACCTGTACCTCAGTTACCTGAAGGTCAGTGAGCACACACAGTAAACAGCAAGCAGTATTTTACTTCTAAACTTTAATATTGTGACACCCATTCACCGGTATCATAAGATTCCTCAAAAGCAGTTATCTACATTTTACAGCTTCTAGTTTCCATCAAAATTTGAAGGTCTCAGTTCTACTACTCTCTCTTCCACTAATCCCAGTTTCATAACTGAGCATTACCATTTTCCTCTATCTCTCTCTCAACTATCTTATCTGTTGGGCTTATTTATATTCATTATGCAGACAAAGAGACATTCTAGCCACAAAGTGAATACCTCGATAAGGCCCTGACTGTGTATCAAAACCAGGGCAGCTTCAAGACATGAATAAGAAAGCCTATCCTGGTTATCCTGGCTTTAACATTATTCTAGCTTCTTTATTCATTGATGTTTTATTTATCTTTTTTCCTCCCCTGGGGAATGCTACATGTAAAAGTTGCTTTACAGTAGCTAAGTTAAATGTTAGTCTTTGCCACCTCCCAGCCACTACTTTCAAATGGCATAATGGGAGTGACAACCTCAAAAAGAAGAAAAAAGCAAAAAAGCCAGGTTTTAATTGATATTGCAGCTGAAGGAAACAGGAGGGAAAAGCACCCAGAAGAAGAGTCTGAGAAAAAAAATACTATTTATTACTATTAACTGGGACTGCAATCCAGTGAAGTATTTATGGCTGTGCCAGTTGGTCAAAGCAAAACACAACACTGACGCACCAACTAAATTAAAAATCTAGAGTTGAGCACTTAAACCCCCCCCAAAAAATCCAACGGGAAATTAAGTTGCGCCAGAGGTGGTGCTCCACAAAGTAAGCAAAAACAGTGACCAAGGCCCTGCATAGAGTCAAGAATCAATTTACTGAGTTCTGCAGTCTCTCTGAGTTCTCCCAGCTTACAGCCCTAATAAGAGATACAATAGCTGCCTCTCTTTACTCAGGGCTCAAAGCCTACAACTGCCTCCTGAAGGCAGGCGGCTGTCGTATTTTATCAGAAAAACTGGTAAGAGAGAGCGGGTAGGCTTTGTGAGAGCCTGTCCAGGAGAGGAAGAGATGACAGTAGTGCACTTCATATAAAAGGCCAAGCGGTTGTAACACTCATCTGCTATGTGGGTATTAAAATTCAATTCCCTTTAAGTCAACGATCTCTTTTTAAATCTAATAGCTCCTTATATATGTCATCTTAACAGATCTTTCAGCACATCTCAGATCCCAAAGCTGCCCTCAGTGCCGAAGGAGAAAAGCCTTAAATCAACACAATCTTATTGGCTCTTGTATTGTTTCCAGTGGTGGGACCGGCAAACTCGTTCTGTATAGATGCTTCTTTTGGTCCCATGTTCAACAGAAAGGGTGGAAGAACACAGTGTAACCTACAGCATAATGTTTAGGTACATGCACTCCTAGAAAACAACAGCAGGAGGTCTAAGTCCCCTTCCTGGGCAGAAGATGGTTATCCTTTCTCGAAGCTCTTTTATTAACTGCATGGACAAGCCAAAACTGCTGTAAAATTCAATTATAGCTTAGCAACACACCTGAAAAAGCTGCCAGCCTTCATGAGACGATGTATGTATACTCCAAGATCAGTAAGTAAGAAACCCCATTAAGTGGTAGCAAAGGTTTTCTGAGCATCAACGTGATCAGCTTATGCAGCTGTGATGTGATCACACAAAGGAGACTCGCTGACTAGAAATTAAACTCCAGAACTGCTTTGAACTGAAAGCACTACACTCTTTCATGAAGCTGATGCCATTTGTTATAAGCTGTTACCCAAAAATGCAGGATTTTTTTTTTGTTATACATCAGAAGTACCAAAAGTTAGGAACTTTTAAGTAATTTGTTTTCTTATAAACATAGCTTTCAATTTCCTTGGATGCTACCAGATATTGAAACTGGTCCAAGGAAAGCATCAGCTCATGGTTTTGTTACGAGATCTACCTGAAGTAGATGTTTTCTGACACAATTCTTGTAACTGCATGAAGGGACCACCCAACCAGCACTTAGTACAATTAGACAGCAGACTGTATCAGTGTGTTCAGTGCAAAGTTTCAGGCTTCCTGCAGAATGGACTGCCATTCCCAGTGCTGGCTGCACTGGGAAAACAGAGCAAAGTGTAAAAAGGCCAGTATTCCCTACACTTCTCAGATTTTGTTTCTTCATCACAGATAGTTTGATCTAGCTTCCTTTTATTTTTCCTCTCGTTCACTGTATTCTAGCTGATCAGCTGTTCAGTCTCTTACAGCAGATTGTAGACAAAGCTATACCATTTTCCTGAACCTTGATGTGAAGTTAACAAGCGTCCTTGTAGCTCAATCAGCGCATCAGCAAGATGAAACTGTAAACCAGGCAAAATACTGCTAAGTCACTGAAGTGATTCTACAGACACATACACATTAAACTGCAACAGTGCTGTGGTTACACCAAAAAGAAAATCTGAAAACCCTCAATTCCATGACATAGATGTTGTTATGATTTTAGCTAAAAACTACCCTACAATCTCACTGCTAAGCTTTAGCAGAGGTGGAAAGTGTACTAGCAATACATGCAGAGGTTTCCCCTCAGCTTTAATGGTCATAATTATGCTTCTGTCTTTAAGAAAAGCTCCCCTATGTCATCTAAGTTTGGCAAGCTTTTTAACATTAAATGCCTCCTTATTTTGCTGTATTACACCACTCTCAAGTTGTGTATGTGCCAAACTTTCCCATTCATGCTTGCTTCCTTTTTGAGTTTACTTGCTGCCACACACCCATGAGAAAAGACCTGTCAGCTCTGCAGCTCTCCTGATGCCCACTCTGTTCAGCACTGCCAAATGTGGTGCAAAAGCAAAAAAAAAAATAAATCAGGATCTGTGCACTTCTTTCCTTTGGGCCATTACCATCACCATGTCTGTCCAGTTGCCCTGTTATCAGTGCATGCTGATACCTTACTTTCTATTCCCTATGTGCTAACCAAATGGTGCAGAAGATGACACATGATTCGGTGTTGTAATAATTGGTTTCCAGCACTGTTGTCTGCCAATCTTGCACAGTATAGCTTGTATACTATATGTACTACAATATAGTTTGGTTTGATACCCCATCATGTGCTGTTAGGAATTCTTGCATGCAAACTCAGTGAACTGAGTCACAACCTGCAGCGTAACTCTTGGAAATCTGCTATCAGCACTACTAAGTTAATTTACTGCTCCAGTTCATGACAGTAGCAGGACAAAGGGCTGCAGCATGTCAGGAAGTCCCAAAATATCTTATTTCTGATAGTATCACTGATGTCTGCACCAAATACAGGGATACGGATATTAGCAGAAGCAGCTGATTCAAAGTAAGATATTTTAAATGCAATTTCTTCTACAACTGCATGTGTGACTTAAGACAATCAAATTTGAGGTCTGAAAAGGGGATGAGGGACAGTCCTCCTTCTGCTGCTGGTGCTTATTTCAGATAGGGAGACAAAAGATAAAATTTTGACCTTCACTTTTAAAGTAATCCAAGCCAGTCATTAAAAGACAACTACTATTCAGCAAGTCACCAAATGATGTTGTATCTTGGAATTCCAGTGCTAATAAAAGACAAAGAATTTGATCTAGTATTTCATGATTATAGTACCACTCTTGTTTAAAAGAGAACAAAAAATACCTTATATTGAAGAGAAGTCACACCATGCTTACCCTTAACAGACATCATTGCTACACCCTCCTGGCAGGTTTTCCTTGCACTGCAAAAATTCTTGTAGTTAAAGCAAGCCCAGCTCCCTTGGGAGCATTATGTTTATTATGTGAGAATAAATTACAAAGTTTTTAAGACACAAATTTCTATGTCAGTCTTCTGACAAATTACTGCTACAGTAATTTATTAGTCAAGTATCCGCATGAACAAGTAAGCTTATTCTTTTAGCTCGTACTTTTCTAGGTGTACAAGTGTATCCTTTAAGAAGGGGTGGCAGCATAAAGCATAAAGGCTGGCCAGGTGAGATACTCCACACAACACAGCCCAGAGAATATGCTTCCTCTCCTCTTAGGTGACAGCCACAGCTTTAAGGAAAATTGTGACGAAACATATGGCACATCTAGATTTTGTTGTCTCACACAACAAAGAAGAAAGTTATCAAAAGCACAAAGTGAGATGAGATAGAAAGATCTAAGAAAAGAACAAGAACAGCCAGAGAATTAACAGCATTTGCAGAGCCTCTATGGATATGATACTATGTATTTCACACATTATTTACTTGTTAAAAACAATAAAATACAATAAACAAACCCCACAGATAATGCTACAACAAAGTAAACCCAGTGGTAAAAAAGCACCACAGTACATTCTTCAGTCTTTTGAGTGAGGAATATGCTCTGTGCAAAACAATGACAAAAATCCATAAGTTGGCAATTAAGAAAGAAGCTTCCTTTTTTTTTTTCTTTTCTATTTTTTAATGCAATCTAAAATGTCAAGTATGTAGCCTTAGAAAACTGAGGATAAAAAAAGGAAATTATGTCCTAGGCCATCAACAAAACTAACTGCAGTCTGGGAAGTGTGCAGAATCAGTTACGGGGAAAAAAAACACAAAGCAGACAATCAGAAACTACATTTAAAAAAATAATAAATCTATGAGGCAGACTACAGTGCTGAGATACCATCAGGAAGTCAATTGAGAAAAAATGGTGAAGAAACAGTTCAATGGTGTATTTCAGATAACACTATACTGCAGGACTACCGATGCAGTGGTACATGGTTAGCTCTTAAAAAAAGGCCACAAACCTACTCTATGGAATCTTTCAGTCCGAAATACTAGAAGTTCAGAGCTACCGTGTACCTGCTACATTGGGTTATGGAAGTTGGGCAGGACCCTGTCAGGGTAGGACCCTGTCAGGGCAGGGTGCTGCTGAGGCTCCTGGCTGGAGTAGGATATGCTCACCGCTCCACTACCACACTGGCTGAGCCCCCATGATTCTCATCACTGTGCTGCTGGAAGCTAAATCCAGCTTTCCCAGGCTCAGAAACCTGCAGTTCTTAATGGCATGGATTAACTACAGGGGTTCTCCAGGGTTTAGAGACACAAGTGACCCTCTGGTTTAGGAAAATAAAATATGGTTCATCGCATATGGGCACAAGAGGCTTGCTTTAACAGATCTACTTTTATGGCAAAAGAGTGAAGAACAATTTACTCACTCAGTTTTAATCCCCTTATTCAAAGTGCTACTCAAAAACTTCCTGCTAACCTCTTTCATGTTGTATTAATCATTGTTGGTCATCTTCAGACATACACATTGGCCTATCTTCTGGGAGTTCTTGACCTTTACAAAATCAGCAAAATGCCTCTATCACTATCAGAAGGATCTCATAGATAAACTAGACAATGTTAGTAGCTTGGTACATTGTATGAAATAAGTAATTTTGAGATTGCACTGAAGGTGTACAGCAGAGTGTGGAATTACTACCAGTTTGACCAGAGCTTTTGAGTATTTGGCCTCTATTTAAGCTGTATTCAACAAGCTCTTTTTGAAATACTCATATTTTAACCTCTGGATTAGCAAATCCATGCACACTTAGAATATCATGAATGAGAGGTCAGTTGGAATATTTTGCAAATAATAAAATCAAAATAGTTCATCTTGGATGCAATTTAGCTGATTCCTTTACTGAAGTTCAGGAAAATCAGGAAGATTTTTTTTTTCTGATTTAAGTGAAGCCACAGAATCGCAGCACAGCTGACACTGGAAGGGACCTCTGGAGATCATCTGGTCCAATCCCTCATGCTCAAGCAGGGCCATCTAGAACTGGTTGCTGAGGACCATGTCCAGATGACTTTTGCATATCTCTTAAGGATGTAGTCTCTAAAACCTTTCTGGGCAACCTGTGCCAGTTCTGAGTCACCCACACAGGGAAAAAGTGCTTTGTGATATTCAGAGGAAACCTGTATTTCAGTTGGTGCCTACTGTCTCTGGTTCTGTCACTGGGCAACACTGAAAAGAGCCTGGCTCTGTCCTCTTTGCACCCTTCTTCCAGGTATTAATAAGATCCCCCTGAGCCTTCTCTAGGCTAAACAGTCCCAGCTCTCAGCCTTTCCTCCTAGGAGAGATGCTCCAGACTCATAATCACCTTCATGGGCCTTCTTTAGACCCTCTCCAGTCTCTTGTAGTGGGGAGCCCAGAGCAGGACCCAGCACTCCAGGTGTGGCCTCACCAGTGCCGAGTAGAGAGTAGACCTGCTGGCAACACTCCTCCTAACACAACCCAGGATAACATTAGCCTTCCTTGCCACAGGGGCACACGCTGGCTCTTGTTCAACTAGGTGCTCTCCAGGGCCCCAGATGCTCTTCTGCAAAGCCACTTTCCAGCTGGATGGCACCCAGCATATACTGGTGCTTTCCCGCTCCAGGTGCAGGGCATTGTACTTCTCCCTGTTGAACTTCATGAGGTTCCTGTCTGCACACTTCTCTGTTCAGCCAGTTTTCAATCCACATCATTGTCTGCTCATCCAGCCCCTACTTCATCAGCTTTTCTTAAGGAAGTTATGTCCAAAGTCTTACTGAAGTGAATGTGGACAATATCCATTGCTTTCCCCCATCTATGAAGCCAGTCATTCCACTGTAGAAGGTTATGAGGTTCATCAAGAATAAGTTCCCCTTTTCACTAGTCAAGCGTTACTGGTAATGACTGTCTCATGCACTTGTAGTAAACTACAGTAAGTCTCAGCAGTTATTTTGGACCTACAGCTGTTAAGATTGAAAACTGGTTTACTGACCATGCAGACAGAAGGGGAAAAAGAAAAAAGCCCAAACCCTCTATTTAATGGTATTTCCCTCCCCACATCTTAAATTAAATAAATGAAAGAAATGTGCAAAACAATTGAGGTGGCAGTTTTTAGTCAACCTACCAGATTAATAGAGGGAGATAAAACCGAGCAACTGCTTCAGAGAGAAAGGCTGGATAAGGACAAAAAAAGAGCTATGTGGCCTGGTAGCCTCTTGCTCCCAAACACCATACTGAAACACTCACATATTAGTGCACTTTGCCACGCTCCTAGATTAACAGCTTTTTCAACAGTGCTCTAAATCTCTACATTCATGAGTTCTCTCTGGTTTGCCCTTGTGAAAAAATACATTATTAAAGTATTTTGAGTATTCTATTTAAGCAGTCCATGAACAGTAAGATCTGCTGGGCAATCACCCAAGTCAACATTAGCAAACACATATCTTTGGACTCCCAAGAAGGCACAGCTAACAGGTAAATATGTAAATATGTCAGAATCTATATAACTACAGAATCTAAGTATGTCAGATCGTATGCTAAAGATGACTGCAAGCCTGAATAAAACCTTGGGATGTTTTTTATCAGAAAGGCCATGATCTAGATGAATTAGATAGGCATTTGATAGAATGACTTTTAAAAGCCTCTGTAGTTTAATGCTTTTAAACAAATCATATAAATAGTAAATTTGAAATACAGGTATTTCTTGAATAAAAGGCCCTAAGGTCTACATGCAGCATAGTCTGAATATTAAAAGATATCTTTTCAATGTGAACCAGCATCTTATGACCTTGAGATTACACACTGAACACTAAGGCAGATGGAAACTGCAGAGAGGAACATAAAAAGTTACAGACTAAAAAGTGTAGTTGTATGTGTAGTGTAGTAACACAATGCAAACGGGCCTCGGAGATAAATTCTGCATTCACACCTTCCACTGACTTTATCATATGGAAATATCTGAACGATCTGACAGGCCTCTTGAACCAAAACCAGTGAGTAAAACTATCTTCTGCTCTCAATAGAATACTTTCTACACAAAAAAAGGACATCACAGAGTAACAGCTATCCTTCTGTATCATTTAACTACAGGAATGTCAGGTGCCTTTTTCAATAGATTATTTGTGGCCTGTGAGTTCAACGGTGCTGAAGGAAATTCTAACCCTTAACAAAATTAATAGTGTGTTAGACAATACAGTAGTCTATCAGGAACACAAGAAAAGAGTGCCTGCTATTACAATTATTTCATTTTAGTCGGAAAATGCTCAATTTCACTTTAAAAGTGGAAAGCTGCCCCTTTGCCTGCAGGGACTTTTTCTTTATGAATATAGCAGAGATGCAACTGTGCTCTTTTTCAGGCTTTCAGTGAGCAAGATACATTTCTTAAGCTCCCTGTTTTACGACAGAATTAACCAAGAAAAAGACAAATAAGAGCAGGAAGTTGCTACAGCTTTTCCTCCAAACTCACTCGCCTTAAGCAGAACCCACCAGACATGTTCCAGATGAAGTCTCCTTAGCAAGTTATAAAATGACACTCACAATTTCCTACCGCTACCACAATATTTTGCCTCATATATCCAGAATGCCATTTTGCTTCCTCACAGCTGCAACACGCCATGGGTTACTGCTGTCATTCGATGCAAGCAAGTCACAGAGCAGCTTTCTCCTTAGCTGCTGTCCCCTACAAATGAGTCACTAGTTTACCGCGAAACTCCTTAGCTCACAAATCCATCCCCAATACTCAAGTCCTCCCAGTCACCCGTATTTCCTGTAATCCCATGCAATGAGAAGGCTTTCCCACTTTCCGTCAGAAGCAAGTGTCATTAGTGTGCTCCAACTTTCTGAAGCAGAGCTACTGAAATTTTTAACAAGGTCTTCTATCTTACTAAAGGCAGATGCTAATTCAGTTTGACATATGCTACCTCTCACAAATCTGTTTACAGGTACTCCACTTTTCCATTTGCCTCCCTGCCTTGGATTCTTTTCAAAGTTTTGTTTTACGGCTTCACTATAGAAAAATAGAGATTAATGATTTTCAAGCTGCCAGAACCACCTTTCCTCTGCTTACTAAAAAACAGCTACTGCACGTGCTCTTCTGCAGTTGAATACCTTCCATATTTTGATAGTCTTCTGTTTGTTTTGAAATGTTCGCTACAAGACTTTCCAAAACACTTCTTTCACCCAGCCCTTATAAACCTGAGCACTAGGGACTTCTAGGTTTCATCTTATTTTCACTTTAAGAATTTCACTGTAAGAGTTTCCATCTGTGTACATGTATTTAGCTCTTATTCTTGATTCCATGTTCAACAAGACCAACTGCAACAAAAATGAAGGCAAAATGTTAATATAAACTGGGGACGATAGCTCCGATCATAACCTCATGCTGACTGCACAACGCCCAGCTTCCTTTCTCATTTCATTTTAAACGGATAAATGGATTTTTACTACTTGGGATTATTTTCCTTTACAAGGTCAAACTCAGCTTGACTTCTGGCAACACCTTATTCACACTTAAGACTTCTGAACTCTATGACAGTCTTTCATTTTATGTACAACCCCTTTTGCCACTCCTTGCGAGTTCTTGGCTGCCTTTTGATACTCTCTTTGGACACCTTTTCTTCTGATTAGGTCTGCAATTATTCTGCTTCTGTACTCTGCTTTTTCTTGGGACGCAAATCCTACGCACTTTTTCTAATTCTGAATCAAAGAGGTTCCAAGAACCCCAACTGTTACCTCTGTTTGCTTTTTGGTTTGGCTCATTTCAAATCATTTCTCTACAGTTTCTCAGCCTGCATTTTTGAAATTGAAAACCCTTACTTGGAAACCCCATTCAACCTAAACCGCATAAACCTCTGATGCCAATTATTCAATCCAAACTCGGTTTATACAGGCAGCTCTTCCAGAATGTCCTCAATGCTCATAAAACCCAGTTTAAAGCAACATTATTTCTTTTTAGCTCAGTAACAGCGTGTGAATATTACATCCAGGAAAAAATGGTCCCTAGAATTAGTAGTGAAATGATGACCTACACAAAAGTCTCCACAGCACACTGCATCAGGCAAATAACTTTACCCCAGCTACTATATTCCAATAATTCCACATATACTTAATGCAAGAAAACTCTTTGCACCTGAAATTACAGCGTATGAAAGACTCATCCAGTGAAGGTACGCAATTCCAACCCAGTAATACACTTCATGTACAAGATAACCACGTAGAATGCACTGACCTTTTAATAATGAAAACAGCTACTTGTTTTGGAATACTTTATGCCTTCTTCCTTGCTGTTCTTTGAGGGGACCCAGTTTTTCATTCTTTAATATTTCCCTGACGGATATATATAAAATGTGCTGCCTTTCATAAGAAGATATTTCATTACAAACATGGTTTACTGGTGGAGTTGTCAGTCCTGGGGAAACAGTTGGACTTGATAATCTTAAAGGTCTTCTCAAATCTAGTTGATTCTATGATGCTATAAATGTAATTGAAATAAATGACCAGGTTCCAGAAACGCTCTATATATCCTGCCACCAGAACAAAGACTCTGGTTTTACATTGTTAATTTTTACAAATAATCAAAGTTAGCATCACAATCCTTGCAATACAACACACTGTATTACTGCTTAAGTCTGTAGAGTTTCCTATACATCACAACACCCAAAAAAAGTATAAGGACATTTTATGTAGCAGAGTACACACATTTCAAGCTAGCCAAGCAATAGCTCAGTATGTCAAACTGCTTCACAAGTCAAGATTAATGGAATTAATTACCAATTTGCTGCCCATTTTACAGAATGCAAATATCAGCACAAAGGTTTAGTAATTTATTCAGCACTACAGGAGAGAGAGCCTAAGCCTACTTGATGCCTTGATGCTTTAGCCAAAACTACCGTCCACTCCTAATGTTGTAAACAAAGCTCAGACACTTAAGTAAAGACAAATACTTCAGAAGGAAGCTACACATCTTTCTTTATCTGTAAGGTTTCTTAATTGACCATTCAAAAGTGGATAAATTTTTCATATTCTGTAATCACTTTAAATCCTTAGAATTTTTTTGCAAGTCCTGTCTGCCACATCTGCCTTTGGCAAGTGTCCTAACACCCTCTGGGACTCCTTTATTTACAGATTTATGGGCCACCGAGGTTGAAAGGGAGATCTGGAGCTCATCTAAATACAACTCCACTTAAGTAAAACACAATTAGAAGTGGTGGCAAGTTTGGAGCCAGGAACTGTACAGTGCTTGCAGATGGGTAACCTTCACTTATGACTTCCGCGATGCAAAACAGTTCTCCAACATTTTAACAATAGGTAAATACCATACTAAATATTGAACCAGGCAAAGAAATACTTTCTTTTGCAGCACTAAAACTTGCAAATGTTTCCAGTGTACTTTACTTTAATACTTAGCTGACAAAGAATAATAATATTTTAGAGTGCAATTTCCAAAGCAATTACAGTGTCAAGATTGTTTCAGATTCTTTTTTTTCCCACTATTTACATTCCTGAGTACATTTTAGTGAGAGAAATGAAGAATAAATAAAGACTTGCTCCTTGAACTGATTTTTTATTTAAAATAATCACCATATAGTTCATAATATATTTCAAAATAACCATTAAATACAAATGCCATTCCTATCTTACACTAAACTACAGTCACACCACTCCTTGTAAAACCTCTTCAAAAGCTCTCTTTATTAAAGAGAGAGAGAAGCACAAATTCCAATTCCTGAAGACCATTTGAACAAAATACCATCAGGAAAACTGAGGTGTCTTAGCATGTAAGATTCAGTCATCCTACGTGACAAAAGAGAGGAAGAACACACAAGGCACAGGCACTGGTGACCATAATCCCTTTGTACGGAGTTGGCTGAAGCATGGAAGAACCATTTGCTCTATCCCCTCCATTCCTGTTATCCTTTCTCCCACCTACCCCAAAATTCAAAGAGGCCTGCAGAGAGGTCCCTTCACCGGCACTGCACCCTAAGGAAGCTTTATGGAACCCTGAAAACTGCAGCAGCAGCTTGGGCTAAAACCCCTCACTGCACCGCAAGTCACCTGTCTGTTATACAGTCTGTCTCATACTATCCCAACCCCTCAGCGAGGTACAGCCAAGTCAGTATAGCAGAAGGTCGCAAAAGGAGGCTCAGCAGGAGACAAAATTGCTGCTAACAGCTTTAAATGGTTTAACCTGTGTACCAGGTGCTAGAAGTAGGGCACTAAGCACAGACACTGCCACCAGCTCTCAGGATACCAGACATTCTGGATTTGGAGAGAGAAGAGGTGAACATTACTCCTCCATCCCAAATCTACCCAGGATAGAGGAAGCAGAGTCCTCAAAAAGGACTGTGATTTGAACAATCAATAAGTTTCCACTTGCTAGAGTGTAGAAAGCCATGAATGAATGAATTCTGCACTACTAGCAAAAATTGTCCAATTAGCCCACAACGTTTGGGAAGCAGCATAGAACCTAACCCTCAGGAAACCCTGCAAAACTCAACAAAAGGCCAATAAACAATAGAGTTTCTGCTTCTTTTTTGTCTGCTTTTTTTCTTTGTAGAAAAGAAACCCTGGCAAAAGTAGGGCAATTTTTTTCCTCATCACATTTACTTTAATTTTTCACTTCTTCCACTTGCCTTGGAAAGTTTCAGTTCTACCCCTGAGCAGAAGCACTGGAACAGGCTGGCGCTGATGAAGGCCTCTATACAACCCTCATATCAACTGCTCTATCAACGTGCACACGCCTTGTTCAGCAACGCACTCATGCCCGCTGTCACTAACAGCACCAACTCTTGGGGCCTTTTAGGCTATGTTTTATTGAATACTGACTGCCAAGCTGACTTAATCTTCCCAAACATGCACAACTGCTCACATCAGCTATGCCACACTCCAAATACCTCAAAACTCTCCAAGCCTGCAGTGGCCCCTAAGCAGCCACCTACTCCTAAAGGGATTTTCAACAGAGATGCGATCAGCAAACAGAGCCCATAATCCCAGAACAGAGTAAATGGCCCATGGAGCATGGGATCTGTGATAGTGAAAGTACAGACCATAACAGAATATAATTTCCAGCATTTGTTGACTTGAGCCTTTCTCCCTATAGTAAGTTTCTCAATAACTGGGTCTTTTTCCTGCTTGGGAGATGAGCAGAATTCAGTCTTTATAGTTTTATGAGTAAAATTTTATTTATTCATCTTTTTGTCTATACTTTATTACTTCTCATAGTCCACAGTACTTCCCCTAAAGGGACAGAAAGGATTACCCTTGGTGGTAACTGCAACCTCTTTTCTCTTCAGTCTCAGCACCCTTCTTGTTTACTCCTTACACGCCTACCTGAAAAATCCCCTGGAAAAATAGCTCAAAGGTGTTTAGTGAAACCCGGTAAGACCTTCAAGTAACAACTCTGTGGCAATAACTACCCACTCATCTCACCGGTTACACATTCAAATGCCAATTTTGTTCATTATCTTAGAGCTCACCTGTAGGAAGGGAATGCATGTATGATACCATGAAATCAGCACTAAACACCGAGAGGTTAGGTTGGACTTTCTGCAGCACTATCTAGCAGAGTCATTAAGTACAAACTGCTTCACTTTAGCAAAGACAAATCACTTTTCAATGGCACAGAAATACTCCTACATTGCTCTGTATTTTTCTCTCTCTTGTCACAGTACGCATGAGATGACGTTAGGAATGTATTAATGAAACCACTTTTTGCCCACTAACACACAAAATTACCTAGAACAGAAAAATGTTTACATAGTTGCAGCTTATTCACCTAGCAAACATCATCCCTATGTAAGAGATGGGTAGAGGGAGCGACTGGGTAAGTTCAGCCACTAGCACTGCCTGAGGGCACAAAACACAAGTCCCCCCCTTGTCCCCTGCACTGCTCACTGATACCAATCTGTCGGGCACAAACTGCTTGCCAGAACTGGTCGATGACCTCCCAGCAGCGTGCCAAACTGGCGATGCTGTCCCAGAGGCAACACAAGAGCAGAGAGACTCGCAAGCTGCCGGAGACCCACCAGGGGATTCTCCTCCCAGGTCCCTGCCCACAGCAGCATGGCCGGGCAGTGACCTGATGCCAGTGGCAGCCTGCCCAGGCCTACGCTGCTTGGCACTGCTGAGGGAACTACAGAATGCTGTGGAGGAAAGGGAGGGAGGCTCCAGAAGCAGCTTTTCACTTTCCACACCTTTGGCTGCACTTCTTCCTCCCAGTGCAAGCCTTCCTTCCACATGGTCTCACTTCTGTTTCCCCACACAACTAACAGATTGTATACACTGGAGGCACCGGGGACAAAAGCAGGGGATCTCCCAACCCTCCCAAGCCCTCCTACACTGTTCTCTCACAATGTGGCTTTTATTCTGTTTTCTTCCTATGTACAATTAAGATGCTAAAACAATTAAAGCAACGATTCTTTTACTTTGGATAAGCTTGTTAAGAGTGCTTTATGCCTAAAACCATGACAAATGTACTCTTTTACTATTTACACAAATGACTTTTAGAGCATTTTCCTGATGGACTGTTATTATTACTTGATAATACATAATCTGAAATTAACATAGCATGAAAAACTTCAAAAGAAAAGAAAAATTGTATAACTAAATAATTGAGAGAATACTGTTATAGCACTTGGCATGACAGCATGATTCAGACAGATGACAGCAATATACTGAAGTGAGGATGTCACTGCTAGCTCTTTCAAAATAGAAACAGCAGAAAAATCCAACCGTCTCAAGAATAAAATCAGTGGAGTCACTTTCTGGATTCTTATCTGTCTGAACTGTAATAAATACAATGCAACAAGCCTCTGCACATAATTGGTAGATCTTTCAGAAGAGAGAACATCATCTTGTCTGTTAGTACAGCCTGAGGGAGAAGGCAGAGGAGGGGGGACACAAACTTCTATAATCCTTTGTAATAAAAGTTTTCTCTACTTCATCTCAAAAAATACTCAAGCCAAACCCAGAGAATACCAGCTAGTTTCCCCCATTATGAGAATAATCTAGAAGGAGCACAAACACAGAATTTTTATTGCATGATGCAAGCCTGAATAAAATACTAACAAAACAAAATTTAAGAAACCCATCTTCTTAGCTTGGAATATTTTGTTTCAGTGTAAAAAAATGGTCTTTTCAAAGTATGAAGAACACAAGGCCATTCCCCTCCCTCCAGCCCTCAATAAAGATGTGAAAACCTGGTTGCTTCATTCAGATGAGAATTTCCTAATAGAAATAGACATCTTTCCCTAACTTAAAACACAGGTGGTGTAAATGCACATTTTGTAAATCACATTACTTCAAGTTGATAAACTCCCACAATGAAAAGAAAGTTAATTTAAGTTACATATTTTTAATTTTAAAATGTTTAGATTTCAAGTACTCCATCACATATGGCTGCTTCAAGAGCCATTTCTGGAAAAATTCCTATCTTCTCAATTGTCCATGTGAGACCACATGCACTAAAACCAGCTTGGAAGTAAAACACTTTTATACTTAACCCTGAAACTCAGCAATGAAAAGCTGGTACAACAAAACATGACTAGCTATTCCTTCCTGAACTCAAATTACTTGAAAAAAACATTCTTAGCTGCAATTTGAATGTACTTGAAACCAAACGAGTAAAAATTCTGTGAGAAACCCAACCTTCATTAGGTATTTCAATCAACTGGCTTCTTTCTGTAGCACTGAGATACATTAAATATATATATATTAATGTTTGAAAGTTTTAAAGAAGCGACTATGCTACTATAAAAGGTGATACTAACAGCCCTCTACTAGTGAGACAGGATCACACTGTATTTCATGACACAGTGTTTAAATGCGGGGACTTTAAAGAACATCAGATGAGAGCTAAAGAAAAGCCACATGATCTACAGAAGCTGTTATTTCAAATGGAAAAACCAAACAGCACAAAGGCCACCAGATACCCACTTCCACGTTCCACCATGTGGTTACAGTTCAGTCACATAAGTCAAAACATGCACGTTAGAATTGTCCAACTTCACAAACCCAGCTGTCATTCTCAATTTCTGCTGGCTTAGTCAGCCATCAAGCAGTCTAGGAAACGACACAAGCTCATCAGAGCTCAGCTTCCTTACTTCATTTAAGATTGTGCTTGCTGACTGTAACAAAAATGCGTATCAAAAGATCCTCTGCAATTTTTTCAGAGCCTAGATCAGCTGTCAAGATGTACTTCAAATAAAGTGGCATTCAAAAATGAACCCAACTGCAGAAAAAGAAAGGAAACTTTACCTTAATTGGAGCACGGCTAAACTGTATCTTCCTGTTGGCTGGGATTTCATCTTCATCTGGCAATCCATTAATTTCAGAATATTCCATATCAGGCTCATAACAGTTATTTTCATCACTGTCATCCTGGTCATCCTGTTCTGTACCTGTCTCTCCCCAGTCAGAGTTATATCTCGATCGTACCCGGTACACATTGTAGTCAGAGTGCATGTACACGTGGGAACTCTGAAAATCATTCACATCTTCATGCCCTTCTTTTTCACCTGCCTCATCATAATGGGACTCGGTAGCATCTGAAACTGCATCTGTGGCAAAATCACCACCTGAAGCTACATTTCTTGGTAGTTCTGAAGCTTCGGATCTATTCAAGACACCCTCTGCATGTTCCAACTGTTCCTTTTGTTGCAACAAAACTTCTGCCTCTGTTTTTGATTTGCTCCTAGAACAGCTGTCCATGGATCTTTCACTGTCAAGCACGCTGACCAGTTCCTGTTGACTCGCTCCAGAGCTCTCAACAGCATCAGCACTTGCCTCTGTACCCTTCTTTATCTCTTCGCTTGTTTTTGAACCCGCTGAAGTGCCTGTGGAAGTCTTCTGTCTCAGTGCTGAAGACACACTATTCTGCTGAGAGTTCTCAGCAGACATCCCACCTGTACCCTGTTTGGCTGTGGGAGACCACGTGCTGGCATCTTTCAAAGGACTGAAGCCCTCAAGGTTTGCAACCGGGGAGGAGATATTTGCCACAGTGGAGGAGAGGCTGAGCGGATAGTGACCAGTTACAGAGTACTCTTCATTGTTCTCCGACTTCTCTACGACGATCACGTTGTGTGAGTCAGTGTTCTCAAAAACTGCACTGAGCTGACTCACGGTTGGAGAGACGGTCTCTGTCCTTGGGCTAAGGCTGTCCAGTGAATCGGTGCTGCCCCTTTGAGACTTGGCACTGCACCACTCATCTGGAAGCTCGTTGGAAACAACTTTATCTTTCTTTGGGGAGTAGCGATTGGAATGTCCAGTTTCATGAGCATTTCGCTCAAACATCTTCCGAGTTTCAGTAAACTTGGAATAGGAAGGACCATCGTGGATCGTATCAAACCTACTGATCCTTTCTGAGACAGACGATTCCAACTTTACAATTGAACCATCAGCTTTTTCTACAAATTCTTTGGGCCTAATTCGTCTTTGAGGTGATGGAGGACCACCCTTTCCTCTGGTTTTAGGGGTAACCCCAGCACTTTCAGTGGGCTCCATGCCCATCTGCATAAATAAGTTCTTAATCCTATTGACATTTGAGCCATATTTCCTTCCCCTGCTCTGTGAGGCCTCTCCTTCCTCTTTCGCTTTCTGTTCTCCATCTGATTTCGGCTTGTCAAAGGTGCTTTTCAGCGCCTGGAACTCAGTTCTGTAAGCGTTCCTATGAGGAGAGGCACTTCGGAGGGTTGATCTTTCCCCTGAAGACTCCGTTTTCATCATGGTTACTCCAGGAGTGCAAAACCAGCTTACATAGTTTCTGTGGTACTGCTCTCAGTGGTCTCTCAGCTGTGATTCTGCCTGAGGAGTGCTCGCAGGGGGCACTGCCCTTCAGCACGGCCACACTTGACAGAAGATCTGGAGGTAAAGATCTAAACGCATGCGGTCAGTTCTGACCAGGCAGCACAACCGAGGACATTCAAGAACAACAGCGGATTTAATCTGCAATAGAAGGGAGGGTTTTCTGAATCATGTCAGGTACTCATGCATCTCAAAGTCTAAGCCATTGTTTCCATTTACCATTATTTGACACGTTTATAATAAAAATAGTAAAAAAAAATAAATAAATAGAACCTAACACTGCATAGACACATGAAAACTTGTCAGGGCAAACTTTCTCAAACCGACTGTTGCATAACTTGCAATGTATAATATTCCATAGTGCAAGCACGGATTATCGCATCTTACCCTTCACAAACTGCCATATGATGCCACAAACATGCATGCAAAGGAAAGGCAATGTGGCAAGAGAAACGCAGGCACTGCAAGACGACCCCTGCTCCCTCGGATGAACCATCAGAAATACTATCAAACATGGTATATCCAGAAAAGGCAAATCAAACAGCAGCTCGAGGGGAACAGAAAAAACTGCACCCAAAGTTAACACCCCCGGCCGACACGGTAAGGGAAGCGAAATTCCGTTAGATAAAGTTGCCCCTTGACACTGGCAGCGGTTTTAGCACCTGGAGGCGCCTGGGGTGCCTAAGGAGGGGCTGCAGAAGCCGAGCCAGCCGGTGGGTCCGCTCCCGGGCCGCCGTGCCGGAGCTCCGCGGCCCCAGGAGCGGCAGCGCGGGTCTCACCGAGATCCGAACCCCTCTCCCTTCCTGCCCGTTCCTCCTTCCCAGCCGTCGCCGCCCAGAGGACGCCTCATTTCGGGCGCAGCTCCACGCGGTGCTTGCCCCGGCGCAGGGGTCGCCGCCGCCGCCGCCGCCGCGGCGGCGGGAGAGACGCGCCCGCCTCGCGCACCTCCGCGGCCCGTCCCGCAGCCCTTGCCCGGGCGGGGGGCGCCGATCGCCGCAAGGGGCAAGGAACGAGGCCACGCGGCAGCAGCTGCCGCTCCTGCCCGCCGTGCAGGAAGCGATAAACTTCCCCCGAGCGCGGGCGGCGGCTGCTCCGTGGCTGTGCCGCGCCGTGGGGCTGGAGCCGCGGGGCCCCGGCCGGCAGCACCTTGCGGTGGGGCAGAGCCCGGGCAGGCGCCTATCGCCCCCCCGCGGCCGGGCCCCGGGAAACAAAAGCCCGGTGACAGGCACGGCTGCTTCTCCGCCGAGCCCGGCTCTGCTCCCGCCGAGCGCGCACGCCGCCTTACCCAGCGGAGAGCCGCGGCGAGCTCCCACAGCCTCCCCGCCTCAGCGCTGACCCCGCTTCTCCTCCGGCCCGCGGCGGCTCGGTGCCTCTGTGGAGAACGGCCGCTGCTGCCGCCGCCCGCCTGACAGGAGGCACCAACCGCCGCGGCGCCTCAACGCCATTGCAGGCAACGGCAACAGCAACGGCGGCAGCTGGGGCACCGACGCGGCTCCGCGCGCACACCCGCGGCGGCAGCGCGGGGGAGGAGAACCTCCGCGCCTCGCCGCAGCCGCGCTCCCGCCCGCCGCCCTCCCCTCCGCCACGCCGCGGCCGCCGCGCCCCCCCCGCCGCGGGACGCGCCCCGAGCCGCCGCCGCCGCCCGCCGCGGGGCCGCCCGCCGCCGCCGCCGGCGAGTGACAGGTGCCTCACCTCCTCGGCGAGCCGCAGTGGTTCGCTCCGCCGGGGGAAGGGAGGGCTGGCGGCGGGGGAGGCGGTGAGCCGAGCTCCCGCTGCAGTCCGGCCCCGGGCGGTTACCGCCGAGCGGCTGAGGCCGGGTTCGGCCACAGCCACACCGCCTGCGCGCCCGGGCGGCGGGCTCATCCGCGCCGCGCCACGGCCGCGCCAGCGCTGAAGCCCTCGTCCTGCCCCCGGGAACGCGTGTTTGCAGCCTGACCCCTGAGGACCGGACCGGTTGGGCTCCCGCCCGTTGCCGAGGATGGCAGCGGATGGGGGGAGCGGGCCCCTCGTCCCGCAGCCGGGAGAGCCCCGCTTCTTCACGCGGCAGAAGCCCCGCGGGGAGCAGCACGGCGCAGGGCGCGGCGAGAGCTTGGTGCGGCTTGGACACGGCGTATTCCCGCCCTCGGTGTTCGGGCGTTTAACCCGGCCCACACGGGAGGGTAACGGGCTGGTAGCGACCCCGGGTAACCCGCTGAGCAAACCCGGTTCCGCGGTTGCTGACAGGGCCGGAGAGCGACAGCGGACTGGCCCCAGCGTACAACCACCGCCGGAAAGCCTTTATTGTTCCTTAACTGGGCGAGTTCGCCGCAAAAATGCTTTGGCTTGATGCGGTGAATAAGAAAACTTAATTGCGGAACATGAAATCTCTAGGTGATTTGTGAAATTGGCAATGCGAGAAGGTAATGACTGTTAATCACATAGGAGCTCCTTAGCAAAGTTCATTAAACTAATTGCATAAATATCCAGAAAATGGCCTGGGGCTGTATGCTGCAGACTCTAAAGACTAATTATTATTCACACAGAATGAAGACAGTAGTGACTGCAGATAAAGACATCAGGTGTATAGGTTCACAAGCTTACTTCATTAGTTTTAATGCGGCTGAAGCACAAGTACTGTACACTAGTCCAAGTGTTCACAGGTGTCAGTGTCTGGTTAATCTAATTTGCTCCAAGGGTATGCAGCTCAAATTCTGCCTCAATAAAGCTTAAATAAGCAGCACATTAATACTGACAGGCAAACAGCAAACCTTGTACAGCAGACCAGACCCCAGCATTTTGATGAATACCTGCACAGGATGCCAAGAACGGAACAAGTATGTTCCCAGAGCACATTTCCCACTGCGGCAGGACACCTGTCCTGGAGCAGGGCAGAGTCTCTACACAGGCCATCACCAGCAGAAGATAGGGGTAGAAGAGGATCACGGGGGGATCTGGGGTGCCCTGTGGGCTGCTGGGCACTGCCATGCCATGTCAGGAGAAAAGGCTATCGGAGGATATGTATAATGAGCGAGGATATAGGCAGCCTCCAAGATTCAAAAGCAGTTGCAGAAAGCTCCCCCTCTGCAACCTTTTCCCAAAGCAGAACAATGAGGGAATGCTGCTTCCCAGCCAGCTGCAGTGAGGAGTCCTGCAGGTGATTCCCCATACAAGGACTAAAAATATTGCTACTATGCAGAACATTCCCTATTAAATTCTAAACATAAGATGACATGCCAGATCTGAGGCCCAGCATCCCTGGCAGTGCCTTTCGACTTGTCTGTGGTTCTGTAGATGTGGAGCTGTAAGAACACTCAGAGAGCTGCTTGACTTCTGGCGATAAAAATAGATAAGAGAACTTCAAGTGTCATTGAAGAAAAGAGATATAAAGCAGAAATTTAAACATTCTATTTCCTTTGTGAATTTAGGCTAAGCATGCAGAGTGGCTGAAGAGCTTAGCATGTACCAGTGTGCTTAGCATGCTACCATGTGTAGCAGGAAGAGTTTTATAATTCACATAGAATCACAGAATAGTTAGGGTTGGAAAGGACCTTAAGATCATCAAGTTCCAATCCCCCTGCCATAGGTGGGGACACCTCACACTAAACCATGTCACCCAAGGCTCTGTCCAACCCAGCCTTGAACACTGCCAGGGATGGAGCTGGAAACTTCCCTGGGCAACCCATTCCAGTGCTTCACCACCTTCACAGTAAAGAACGTCCTCCTTATATCCAGCCTGAACGTCTCCTGTTTAAGCTTAAGGCCATTGTCCTATCATTAGAGTCCCTAATTAAGAGTCCCTGCCCAGCATCCTTACAGGCCTCCTTCAGATACTGGAAGGCTGCTATGAGGTCTCCATGCAGCCTTCTCCAGGCTGAACAGCCCCAACTTTCTCAGCCTATCTTCATACAGGAGGTGCACCAGTCCCCTGATCATCCTCGTGGCCCTTCTCTGGACTTGTTCCAACAGTTCCATGTCCTTTTAATGTTGAGGACACCAGAACTGCACACAATGCTTCAAGTGAGGTCTCACAAGAGCAGAGTAGAGGGGCAGGATCACCTCCTTCGACCTGCTGGTCACGCTCCTTTTGATGCAGCCCAGGATACGGTTGGCTTTCTGGGCTGCGAGCACACATTGAAGCCGGCTCATGTTCATTTTCTCATTGACCAACACCCCCAAGTCCTTCTTTAGGGCTGCTCTGAATTTCTTCTCTGCCCACCTGTAGCTCTGCCTGGGATTGCTCCCACTCAGGTGCAGGACCTTGCACTTGGCTTGGTTGAAATTCATAAGGTTGGCATCAGGCCACATCACAAGCATGTCAGGGTCCCTCTGTGCCTGTCAAAATCTTGGAGCAGATTCTCCTGGAAGGCATGCTAAGGCACATGAAAAACAACAAGGTGCTTGGTGACAGCCAGCATGGCTTCACTAAGGGGAAATCCTGCCTGACCAATTTGGTGGCCTTCTATGATGGGGCTACAGAACTGATGGACAGGGGTAGAGCAGTTGATGTCCGACACTGTCCCACACGACATCCTTGTCTCTAAATTGGAGCGACATCAATTTGATGGATGGACCACTCTGTGGATAAAGAACTGGCTGGATGGCTGCACGCAAAGAGTTGTGGTCAATGGCTCAATGTCTGGCTGGAGACCAGTAATGAGTGGTGTCCCTCAGGGATGAGCGTTGGGACCGGTCTTGTTCAACATCTTTGTCACTGACATGGACAGTGGGATTGAGTGCGCCCTCAGCAAGTTTGCCGATGACACCAAGCTGTGTGGTTCAGTTGATAGGCAAGCAAAAGAAGGGACACAAGCAAACATTAAACAATCTGTGAAACAATTGAAGCAATTTTAAAGAGACTAATTCACATCCAATTATGTAAAGTTAATTAGGAAAGTATCCACTACCATATTTACAGAACCAGAGCCAGAAACATTAAATCCTTTTTCTAACAGAAATTTTGCAAACAAAGTGGCCATTTTAAGCCATAACTTGTATTTTAAACAGTGTACCCAAGAAAACATTTGTATCATTTCATGGCAGAATATTATACTTCAGTAGAAAGTAAGGCAATGAAATGGCTCGCTTATGGTGACAGCCAAAGTACACAAGAAATCTCAAGTTTTCCACAATGAGAGATAATCACAGAATCACAGAATGGTTTGGATTAGAATGGACCTTAAAGCTCATCCAGTTCCAACCCCCCTGCCATGGGCAGGGACACCTTCCATTAGATCAAGTTGCTCAAAACCCCATCCTTGACCACTGCCAGGGATGTAGCAGCCACAGCTTCTCTTGGCAACCTGTGCCAGGGCCTCACCACCCTCATAGTAAAGAATTTCTTTCTAACGTCCAATTTAAATCTATCCTCTGACAGTTTAAAGCCATTTCCTCTCATCCTTGTAATAGATATTTATGTCCTCCTTAAATGCATTATAAGTAGACTGTGTAGACGTTCAAGCAGACAATACCCAGCTTTGACACAGATTCAGCTTGGTCACTGACATCAAAGATACTCAAACTTACTAATCACTTACAGAAAAATTTTTAATTTACATCCTAATTTTCTCAGCTCCTGTGGTAAAGAATATTATTATAATCTCAAGGACAATATATTATATTATATTATATTATATTATATTATATTATATTATATTATATTATATTATATTATATTGGTTTTTTGTTTTGATTGATGTGTCACTTTTCAAGACAAGACTCCTCATTATGAGCATGGCCATGCAGCTAAGTATAGAAATCAGAATTCTGTGGCCTTTTACATTTTCAGTATTTCTGTGACAATCTATTTGACTAGAAAGTATTTTTAGGCTCTTCTAAAGCATGATTGACATTTCTGTTAATTCCTGAGCAACACCAAAATGCTGCACAGAATACTTCAGGGAAGATAAGAGACCAAGGGCCTCTTTACTACGTTAGCATAAATTCAGAGTAACCTCACTGAAGTTACAAAATTACTCTGCTTCCCAACTAATGGGAATTAAAAATCTATTCATCTTAAGATTTACATATGATACAGTATGACTGTTATTTTACTTGCACTGGTGTAGCTGCACCATTCAAATGACTCTGAATTTGCACATATGACAGGGAGAGAGGCCCAAGCTGTTTAATGGGACAGCATCCCTTTAAATTATACCTAGTATCTTTTAAATTGAGGCAGTCCTCCACCACTGAAAATAATCGGTTTTCTATTATTTTGAGATGTGTGAATTATATTTACTGATAAACGTGACTGTTTGGGTGCCACTGAGGGGTTGTTCTGAGTCACTTCCACGCTTCTAAGCCACTCAGGTTTTGAGATACGGATTTATTTGTGTAGCAGAGCAGCAACACAAGTTTTTCCACATGGCTCAGGCAAAAGAAAAACGTCATTCCATCATGTGTCTCCTGTCAATGTCTTTCAAGTCTTCCAAGATAAAATCTGTATGTACACGTACAAATGGAAACTATTTACTTATCCTGATCTTTGGCTAAGAAAGCCTCTCTCTGCTATCCCGCCAAACCACTGGCAAGGAGGAGGTTTTTCTTCTTTATACATATCACAGCATAAACAGAATTGAGATCTCTTTTTTTAACACTCAGACATGAATTCTTATTACATAATCCAATTTAAAGAGAAAGATCTTGTCTGAACAAGATACATACATTTTGGCAGATGAGGAACGTTCAAGCTAGGGTTCTCCTGTACCAGAGTAGCAGGAGTCTAAAAGTAAACAGCAAACAGCTGTAATGACGAGTTGATAACCTTTAGTTTCAAACATAAGCAACCTGGGATTGCAGTTAAGTGTAATTCTTTTCTATAGGAAGTCATTAATAGTTTAAAAAGAGGGCTCATTAATATCACTCATTTGGCACCTTCAGAAGATTACACTGGTTTTACATAGAACATCTCAAACTACTTGCAAGCTCAAGAACAGTGCTAAAAAAAAAAAGAACTTTGTCCTGAAAGATCTGAAGAAAATCTCTGATAATGATAAAAAAACCTGCATGTTCTAGTAGTTTATCAGAAAGGCAAATATTAGCACTGTGAAGGCCTAAACTCAGACTTGTAATAGCCTTTTCTCAGTTACAGTGAAGACTATCACATCCATTCTTAAACATTCTGCTTCTAAATTACTCAAGAAATGCATGGTTCTGGTTGGACAAAACCAGAATTTTTACAAGGGAAATATATGAATTATACACTTCATACAACTACTTACAGAATTGCACTATTACTGTATGCACTATTTCATACAATAGTGTATGAAATGGTGAGTTTGCCTAGATGAAAAGCTAGAAATCTTAAGAATGGTCAAAAAAACTGTATTTCACATAGCTTTCTCTCATGGGCCCTCAACACTAAACTCTGAATTGATAGCACAATGCAGACAACTTTGAGTTACCAGCTTAGCTAGGGTGATGCCAGATAGCTGCAGAAAATATATAGTCTCACAGGAAAGGAAAAGCCTAAATGTTCAATCTGTTAGGAATCAAATTCTGGCAAAATTTCTATTTCATATTAAGCTGTTCAGGTGGAGAGATTGCTAGGAAACATTCCCAAAACCAGATTCTTTAACAAAATGAGTAAGATACTCCAAGGTAAATGATACCTGTCATGTACTTCATTCGTCAGACAAGTCTCGTACATAGATACATGGTATAGAAAACTCTCCTTTCCAGCATCAACAAGAAAGATGTAGTCTTGGAAGTATTACTAACACAACTATTCCAAACCAGAAAAGCAGAAATAATGGACAGTTGGAAGCCTTATAATAATTTAATAATTAATACAATTTCTTAATAGAAAATATTCTAACAAATTTCACTTTCTATTGAAAAGAATTTTTTTCTTAACAGTCAGAATCTAGAATACAGAAAGTAATGGGGTTTGGCAGCCTGTGCAAAAGCAATATCTCAGAGTATTTCTTGTGCAGTAAATATCCATTGTTATTCTGAAAGAACTCTTAGTGAGCCAAACAAACTGGCAGAAGATGGAGAAGTATACTTTACGAGTGTACTTAACACTGTCAGTATATAACACACAAATCTGATTACCGACTTTAGCAATCCTTACCTTGCCAAATCAGGTAAAGTTTTGTGCTGTGAAGAGAAGACAGCAAGTTCAGCTTTCCCCTTTTCCAACTGACTGACTATTTGAATTCAGTAGCACTTTGGAGCCATCCTGGAAACAGCAACAGGTGACTTCTCACAGAGAGAGAAAGGCTCAAGTTCACAAAATACAGCATCCTACCGGTGCTTTGCAGTTAGCAAGTGGGAAAAATGTTTGTCTGGATTGTTCCACTGTTAAGCTGACGTATATGCCTCTATTTGAGCTCACACTGTAGGTGTCCCAGGTCCTCCCAGTATAACGTGAATGTGGGCTGGTTATGGTTATGTTAGTGAAATTTGTTTCTCCTTTTTCCTTAAAAAAAATATCTAGTAATTAGAAGAAATACAAATGAGAAAATAGGTGTTTAGATAAAAACAATAATCTGTCACTTAGCGTAGAACCAAACATAGTTTCCCATACTTTGGTTCCCTGCTGCATACTTGGATTGCATTTCCCCCTACCTTACAGGTACTGTCTTGCTAGTACACCCTCAGTGAAAACTCCCTCTTAATTCTCTCAGGCTAGATTTGGTAGCCAGTTTAATTTAGTGCATAAAAGCATTAAATACGTAATTACTATGTTCTGTATGGCATCAAATAATGAATGCAGGCCAGCTAAAAATATTCAGTGATTTTGGAAAAGCTGTGTTTTTTGACTAAGCATAGAAACCACATCACCATGCCACTGTAGAAATACAAGTTACCAATTAGAGGTGTCTATAAATAAGCATTCTGTGCTAACAATAAAGCACTTGTATAAAGAGAAAGAGAAATCAAGAAGGGTGACCACTTCATCACACCATGGAAAAACAAAATGAGAACACTGATCCATCCGTGGCAGTGTTCAATAACAGGCTGGACAGAGCCTTGGGCGACACGGTCTAGTGTGAGGCGTCCCTGTCATCACAGGGGGTTTGGAACTAGAGAATCTTAAGGTCCTTTCCAACTCAACTATTGTTGAAACACAAAACAGAATTAATGAATTAAAGTCCACAAGTTTCATCATCTTTAAGAGAGGGAAGGAACACTCGCATTAATCAGTATAGAATTATAGAGGAATACAATTACGTAAATATTTGCCTGAAACAGAATAAGTAATTGCATGAGGCAGAAGAAACAAGCTTTTGAAGGATCTAGGCCATTGCCCAAGACAAAAATACACAGGAATAGTTGCTATAAGGTAGCCAGCTTTCCACAAGAAAAAAACATCAAGCCACCGGGAGAACAGAGAAAAGAAACAGCACAGCTCTACATGCCAAATAAGTGGTCTAATATTAAGCTTTCAAGCTTGTAATATATATTAAAAAAAAATTAAAATGCAACCATCAAGGTCAGTGACAAGAAGCTCTTTGGCTCTTGCTGTTGGATGACAGGGGCAATGCCACAGTTGTGGTTTCAGTGCCTTTTTGGGAAACAATTTAGCATGGAAAATAATACCGAGTTTCTTTACTGTTCTGAAAAATTATGTTCCATTAGCTCTGTAAGTACAAATGAAAAGTGCATCATCAGACAAAGGGAACCTCTTGTCTTCTGACTACTAAGTCAGTGGCTAAATCCATGTAAGATACCTGGAAAATGAAAATATCCATTATTTAGAAGCTCCACTTCCTGTGCTTCAAAAAAAGGATGGCATTCTGGAAAGCTGCGTTCTGCTACGATTAGTCTGATGTAATACATATTTCTGGTAATAACAAAGTAGGTGCATGCTCTCTTAGAAGGGAAGTGACCCATCTCTAGAAGAACTCCTAGAGAAGTTAGAAGTTAGAGAAGTTAGAAGTTAGAGAAGTTAGAAGTTAGAGCTTCTTTAACTTCTATCAGAAAGTGTTGGAATACACCTGCACAAGGGGCATAGGCAACGGATCCTTGGTTCTGCAGAAGAAGCTTCTGTCTAAATGAGAGGTAAACAGGATTCTTGCTACCAAGGAAAGGTACATTTACATACAAATCACCCATCTTTTTTCACCAAACAAGTTATGTCTGATCCCATCATTTGCAGCTTTACTATGAAATGACAAAGAGACTGAAGAGCTCCAGGATGCATCTGATGAATGGCACTCAGGGCTGAGAGAGCCATTGATTATTCAAGTGCCCCTGTTTAAGGGGGACCATTTTCATTCAGTCAGGCATGGAGTCATGCACACTTTAGCATAATAACAAGGTCACTTAAGATGGTAGCAGGGCTTGGACCTAAATGTTTGTACGTGCTAGTGTCTGGGCAGCAAAAGCAGGTACTGCAAGGACGCTGCTTGATAGTTTAATAGAAGTAAACATACCAAAATCAGGAGTCTACAAGTGAACTGGAGGGGATGCAGGACCAAGAAGAAATAAGATGCAGAATTTTAACTGTTTTTCCAAGGGCTTTGCATAAATTTAACAGTTACGGTAAAATTCTTACAATAACATCACATAAGTAGTTTTTCCTCTGTATTGTGTTGGAATTGCTTTGTGTAATACACCTCTTACAAATGACCAACCTCTCTTCCAAGCACTATACTGTAATCTGAGAAGAATGGCTGTAAAGAGAGGGGGAGAGAGGGCTAGAATGAAGGCTGAAGGAAGGAAAGTGAGATTACAGGGGTCTAAGCTAGTGCAGACCTACTACCCAGCTGTCTGCATTAGTTTCATGCTGTGCCGCATGAAAGAGAAAACAGTGTTTAGGAATAGATGGTGAGGAGG
Organism: Pezoporus flaviventris; assembly: GCF_033815535.1. Lineage (NCBI taxonomy): Eukaryota > Metazoa > Chordata > Aves > Psittaciformes > Psittacidae > Pezoporus > Pezoporus flaviventris. The sequence continues at coordinate 17,461,772 of NW_026892595.1, read as the reverse complement.
TGGAGGCAGAAGGAAATGCAGACAGGTACAAAACTGACAACAATCTGTCAGATCTGAGAAGAGGGAAGTTGTAAGGAGTGTATGAAGAGGAACTTGACCGGTTTTGTTTATCTCTTTTGGATGTAGTGGAATTTTCAGACAGGGAATAAAATGATTGAAACAAAAGAAGATAAGATGGCTGCACGTCCATGCCTCTGTACAAGCAGCTTCAAGAGTTCTCCCAATGTCTTGACTATGATGATGAAAACTACGCTAACAAGCAATGGCATATGAACAATAAAATTTTGGAACGCATCATGTACTAGCTCGTAAGTGTCTTGGCATGATGTAGAATCCAATAAAAAGAAAGAAAAAAGTGACATATATTTATATCTCTACAGAAGCTCTGTCTAGAATACAAGTCTTCTCTCCCATGTCTGTCTTTCCTATCAGACATGAAATCATCGGCTCCAGTTGGGGTAGGTTGTATGGTAAAGACACCATCTAATCAGTGGCCCAAAATCCCAGCTGTAGATAAAGTTTTGCTTTGTACTTCAGGAGCTCCAGCTTGTCTCATAATTGGAATAGATAAAAAAGTTTTTAAGAAGGAAAAGGAGGGAACCAACTCAGGCAGAGCAACAAATGACTGATTAGCCTACATGGCAGTGCTCCTCCCAGATTCCACAGAGGAACGACTAAGGGCAAAACCCCAGAAACAACAGGCAAGTAACTAGGGTGAAAGAGGGGGAGAAGAAAAGAGCATTTTCCTAGTCTCTTGTATTGGAGAGCCTACTCAATCAGCTTTGCACAGCTGCTCTACAAGACTATATATGGGGAGTGAAGAGACTAATCTCATCAGGCAAAGAAATTTGTTATTTCACTGCAAGAAAAAAAATAAATGGATATTTAATATAGCATGAGATAGTAGTAACTCGTGGTGCTACTACTGGTAATGCACAGTGCCATTCAGAGAGGGAAAAAGAACACAGTGCACCAAGTCTTCAGAAACAGCTGAGAGAGTGGGAGTTTAGATCAAACCTAAATTCACGTAGCACTCCAGTTTCGCCCATGCATGATGTTCTAAGCCATTTGTAAGTGCTTTGGAGGGGCCATCAAAAACTATACATAGATGTATGCCTACAAACAGATACCACATTACTATTTTACTATCTTTGTAAAAAAATAAGAGAATGCTAGACATAAGTTTAACTACATTCATTTTTTCACTTCCCACAACTGTAAAGCTGCCAACTCCCTGCCAGATGCCTGAATAAGATTCATGGAATGCTGGAGGGAGTATGCACCAAGTAAGGGAGTTCGAGATTTTGCTTTATCTGGGTTTCATTGCTCTCTCTCCTCCCCAGACACCAGATGGTAGCATTATCATGGATGGATCATTTGTTAACAGGGATCTTCTCATGACTTCTCAGTGTAAGAATCATTTTATTGTCAGCACACAGGGCACACGAGGTTGGTCTTGTATATTAGCTGTTTGAAGTTTAAAAGGACAGCTGAGACAACCTCCCAGAAAAAAAAATAATGGAAAAATTCTTTTTCATTGCAAAGAGAAAACACTGAATTAAATTCTGTCTTAACCACTGTAAATTTACATTGCGTCAATGCATGAAATTGGGTTTTATCAGGATGAAGATTCTTAAGTCATCAAAATATTCTACAGCTTCCTTGAATTCATTATGTTTAAAAATTATGAGATATTCAGTAACATTGGGAACTGATAAACAGAATGAGGAATGTCTTTCTGACTATACTGAATCATCCTGATCACTAGAAAAGGAAATGTCAGTAAACCTCCCAAACTGTGAAAGCACTGAGTTGTTTGAAAGTTACATTTAGGACTCTGAAACTATACTGTAAAGCTAGAAGTATGGGCAGTACACGCATACAGCTCAACTACCTGGTTTTAGGCAAGCTTCCTGGTTGTTGCGCATAGTATTTTCTATAGCTCTTAAATGCCCAAACCACTTATTTTTCTGAAGCTTGCTTTCAGTGCTGCTATAATAGTGAACTTACTAAACATCCAGCAGAATTATCTGTTGGTGGTAGAACAAAAAATGGGAAAGACTGTTGAATAGTGAAAGCAAAATGCGATTTTTAGGGAAATACAGATGTATATATTGCCACTTGGACATTTCTTTTAATATGTTGAGTAAAATTGAGGTTCAGTGGTAGTACGAAAGGGTAAGTAAAGTATCCCTCAAAAGACAATGTGCATCACATGTTACTGGGAAGCAGAAAGAGAAAAAAATATTATGATCAGAAGACAGGCTGGACAAGGCACTTCAGGATCTCTAAGAGAAAGTAATCCACTTACACTCCTCCCTCCCTCCCCTCCCCCCTTAATTTTTATGGGTCTGTTCATACTGATGTTTTAGAAAACTTGCTTAGCTTGAGAATGAACAAGCTTATACTGTTTTATACTGTTTCCATTCATACATGACACTTACAGTTTCTGCCCTTGTAGCCTGCAGTCTGGCAACCAGTGCCAGCAGGAATTTCAGGGATTCAGAATCTTGAGATTGAGGCGTTCATTTTCATCTGCCTTCTTTCATGAAAACCTTTGCTCTATCGAATCAACTTATTGCAAAGATTGACTTCTGCTACATTGCACTTCTGAGAAGATCAACCTTCTGCTCCCCTCCATTCTTCTGCCTTCCCTCTCAAACTGTCTTAACTGATGTAAAGCATTTGATTCGGCACTGAATGGCAATCACTGACCATATAGCCTTGTTTAACTTTTTGCCTTTTCCATTACATTTGTAGTAATCCTGAAAAGCATAAACTTGAAATCAAATATCCAACCATCTGCAACTACTACCAGAACTGAGATACACACTATTCTCAGACTGAAACTACCTGTAATACCTTGTACCACAGAATATAGAATTACCCATGATACATACCAGTTGTCCTTGTAGTCAGAGTCAGCAGAGCTAGAAATCTTGAGTTTGATCATGCCATCCATTTCAGTGGTAACAAGGTCCTCATGGATACAACATCAAAAAGAAGATTAAAAACTTGTTGCTGAAGAAATGAGAAAGTTTGCTAGGAGATAAGTCAGTAGGGGTATGATCCTCAGGCCACATAGGTGGGGAAGTTCAAGAATTTTTTTTGTAGGAATGAGTCATGAATTCTTCACTAACTGATTCATCTGTAACACAAGAAATTTTAAAGAGGACACATACAGAACAGTCTGTGTTCTTCACGGAAGGCTCAAAGTTGGAGAAGAAAAATAGATGCCCCAAAGGAGAACTGGATTTTTTAATTAGTGTGCTAATCTTGGGCATGATTAAGAGAATATTTGTTAAACTTTTTGCCTTCTGAGAGCAGACTGTAACTCATCACCAAAGAAGAGACTGGTTTTTAAGTAAGAGCAATTGTTGCAGACTGTACTGCCTTAAAATGTTCTCAAAGTACAGATCCACATTAATTAGAAGATTGTTCACGTCTCACGCACTACTGCTTGTTCTGTATTGCTTCTGGAGAAAGGAATTGATTTTGTATTTATTTATTTTACCTACCTTATTTAGGTGTAATTGATTCTGTTATTTCAACCTGTGCAAAAATACGTGTATAAAGTAACACGGTGATAGAAGCTAAGAAAGCAGCAGTCTTAAATATTGGGCAATGCCGCAATTACTTCTACGTACACTTTGAAAGCTGACTTGGTATGTGTTATCAATGGCAGACAGTAGGAAATTACAGAGATGGTGCTAATTTTCCTGTGCTTATTTCTTTGTTTGTACAAGCCTGTACAAAGAAATCCAGTAAAGTCCAGACCAGCATCCTGCATGAATTTTTAAATTTTTTCAAACTTACTGAATAGAAAAGGATATAGACCAAATTCAAGAGTTCTGCTGGTGGGCTGTGCCCATGTCAATAGATACATTATATAAGCAAATACGCACCAAAAGACATTACCTTCTTCCCAGTAGGTAGGTGCTGGAACTCTTCTTTTTGCCTGCTACTTCTTAGTTGAGCTAATCACAGCACCTAGTAAAACCACAGGGGAAAGCTAACTGCTAAGCACCTCCTGTGGCATAATCTTATCCCACTGCATATGCAGTGGCTTTGCTCTACATGGTTACAGAGCAGAGAGCAGCATGAGAAAAGCTTCTGCACCTCCCACATTGGGATGCCATGTTTATACAGAGAAAACAAGGAGGAGGTCAGCTCCATGCCCCTTGACTACAGAGTCTCTTGTACAAGCTTGCTCATAGAAGTGGGAGCAGAGCTTCCAGTATTGTTCTCTCTTCTTCTCTTTACCCATGCACACAGACAAGGGTTAGGTACATAAGGCCACTGAGGGGTAAGCAGACAAGGAGGGGAAGCAACCAGAGCATTTTTCCCCAAGGCTTCTGTTTAGAGAGGTCAACAAAGCCTGACACAGTGGTACAATCGTGTCTCACAAAACACAGTCATGGACTCAGTTTTCCTAGAGCTCGTGTGGGAGTGCTTGCATGTGGTGGGTTGACCCTGGCTGGACACCAGGTGCACACCAAAGCCTCTCTATCACTCCCCTCCTCAGCTGGTCATGGGAGAGAAAATCCAATGAAAGGGTCATGGGTTGAGATTAAGGGCAGAGAGAGATCACTCATCAGTTACCATGAGGGGCAAAACAGACTCAACTTGGGGCAGTTAGTTTGATTCGTTACCAATCAAATCAGAGTAGGATAGTGAGAAATAAAAACTGAATCGTAAATCACCTTCCCCACACCTCTCCCTTCTTCCCGTGTGTCACTCCTGATTTTCTCTACCTGCACCAGTGCAGGGAGATGGGGAATGGGGGTTGTGATCAGTTCATCATGTGATGTTTCTGCTGCTCCTTCCTCCTGAGGGGAGGACTCCTCACACTTTTATCCCACTCCAGCATGGAGTCCCTTCCACAGCAGAGAGTCCTCCACAAACTGCTTCAACGTGACTCCTTACCACAGGCTGCAGTTCTTCCTGAACTGCTCCAGCGTGGGCCTCTTCCATCGGTTCAGTTCTTCAGGCACAGACTGCTCCAGCGTAGGTCCCTTCCGTGGGTGCAGTTCTTCAGGAACATACTGCTCCAGTGTGGGTCTCCCACAGGGTCACAAGTCCTGCAGCAAACTTGCTCCAGCGTAGGCTTCTCTCTCCATGGGGCCACAGGTCCTGCCAGAAGCCTTCTCCAGCGTGTGCTTCCCACAGGGTCATAGCCTCCTTCAGGCATTCCCCTGCTCCAGCGTGGGGTCCTCCACAGGCTGTAGGTGGAGATCTGCTCCACTTCCATGGGTTGCAGGTGGGTATCTGCTCTGCTGTGGACCTTTGTGGGTTGCAGGGCACACAGCCTGCCTCACTATTGTCTGCACCATGGGCTGCAGGGGAATCTCTGCTCTGGCACCTGGAGCACCACCTCTAGCTCCTTCTCCATTGACCTTGGTGTCTGCAGGGCTGTTTCTCTCTCTGGCTGCAGTTTCTATTGTGCAGGTCTTTTCACCTTCTTAAACAGGTTAACCCAATGGCACTACTGCCAGAGCTGATGGTCTTGACCTTGCCCAGCAGTGGGTCCATCTTGCAGCCAGTTGGTATTGACTCTGTTTGATACAGGGGAAGCTTCTGGCAATTTCTCACAGAAGCCACCCCTGTAGCACTCCCCACTAGCTATGAAAACCTTGCCACGCAAACCCAATACATGTGGGAACATTTTGCCTCTTGAAAAGAGCACAGTACAAATCCCTGGCAGGCTGCTGCGTAAGTCACAGCCATGTTGCCAAGGACAAAATCGTAACCCCAGTTATTAGCCTAGATCCTCTTTTAGCATAAGTCAGCATTGCTTGAGTCACTCTGCATCAGCTTAACTACATAACACCAGAGCATCTGCTGAGTTCCTGTGAGCCTAACTCCTCTGCTATGAAGACAGGCTTTAACTTCCATGAAATCGGGAACAGATCAGTCCTGGGGAAGGTCATGCTTCCAAATATATCAAATTGCAGTTGGGTCTTGGGTGCTGCTTTTACTTGCTCCTGAACAAATTACTTGCTGGTTGCTCTAGGATCTTCTGGTCTACCAGTCTTTCTTTCCTTAAAAAAAAACAGACTTCAGTGAGTTTAACTCAAGGAGTAGTATGGTAAAGGAAGGGCCTGATATTTGTTCAGATACAAACAGTATGATGTTTATGTAGTAAAAATAATCCTGGGATATGTCATACACATTGTAATATCTATCTAAAATACAAATGAGTAATGTAACGGTTCAACCAGTAGCTCTAATAATTATCAATGGGTTGGAATTCTTGAGCTGCTTCCCACCTTGTAGGAGTTGAAGTCAAACTCTTTCGGGATTAAGTCTACTCTTTTCTCCTCTTACCTAACCTTACTTACTTACACTTTTAGGTTTCATTAGAAAATTTCATAGATTTAACAAATTCCAGACAGACTTCTTTTTTTGAAGGATTACTTAGTGGTCACTAAGTTACTTCTTGCCAAATCCTCGAAATTGGCTCAAAGGTTTCTGTAAGGTAAAATATATTTGGCATGCATAATTGGAAAAGACAACATAAACCATACATCACATCCTTTAAATAAACAATTACAATAAGATTGGTTTACACAAGATGACATAAACAAGTATGCAAAATTTGCTGGCAGACCTATCTGGGAAGGTCATTAAAATAATTCTACTTTCATGCTTCTACCCTTCATTGGGAATCAGGCTTTTTTGTTTTATTTATTTATTTAAAATGGTTACTGTTATTCTTGCAGATAAAAACCTGCCCAGCTTACTGATATTAGACATGAATGTCACAGTAACAACCTTCTTTTAAAGGACTCTTGCAACATTCTGAACAGTGCTTTTTCTAACCTAGTTTTCATTTTACAAGCTACAACCCAGTTTTCATTTTACAAGCTTTTCATCTCTTAATGAAGTTCAAATAGTAAAACTGACAATTAAGCATATCAGAAAGTAAGCACAGAATAAACGTATTTGTAGTGATTCTAAATTAGTTGATGCTTGTATTTCTTCAAAGAAAAGTTTAGATACTGAGAATACATTCCTTCCTTGGATGGGCAGGAAAAAAAAATGCGTATCTGCTAGTTTTGCCTCCTGCTTGAGCAGTGCACTTTACAAAAGAGTGAATTTTATATTAGTATTGTTCTACCAAGATTTTCAGCAATAAGAACTATATAGTTAACCCTGACTTGTACCACATCAAACTAAGATAAATTCCAGCAGTTTGAGAAGAGTGTGGCTGTACATTCAACAGCCAGGATTACACAAGTTCTTCTCTAACCTAGTAGAAATATAGGCTCTCTGGGGGAAAAAGGTGCCTGCTGCTTCAGTGAAAGCTTTCCTAAAGCACCTTCATTTGTATAATAAATAGTGAGAACTAGGGGTCCAATGTAGAGAAGACCACAGCATATAATCATAACTGCTAGAGAAAGTCACTGTAAATTTGATGGGACTTCAGGCCAATTTAGCAGCACAAAACATTTATTTCAGTGAGCGTGACAGCAACATTTACAAAAAAAATGAGTGTGTCATGCAGGTCTGTAGATTAGTCTAATTAAAATGAATTAACCAACTTAAAGTTTGATTTTAAGTACAATTTTCACATGAAGACAAGCCCACTGTCTTGGAGCACTGCCCACAATTATCACACTTGGACATTTTGTTCAGAGCAGACATAACATTTTTTGATAATATACAGTATGTAGGATAAAGCTGCAGCAGTTTGTCATGGGTGGGCTGATCCTCGCCCACTTGAGTTAGACAGGTTTTGGAGGACTTGTGAGAACGGCAGAGATCTTCTCTCATGATTAATAAGCACGCAGCATTGTTCAATCTCCCAGGAAACGATGCTTTTTGATTTGGGCACGCTGTGATGAAATGGCAGTTGGATCAGCCCTGTCCTTTGTTCCACTGTCTTCTATCAGATGTTTATCTGCTGTTCTTATATGATTATCATTACTTTCTCACTGCACCATCCAGACCTTCATGACAAGCAATAGCCCCGATGCCTTTTTCTCCAAAAGGATAAGTGCTTGAGATTTATGATTCATCAGTTTTAACAGCCTTCAGTTTCTCCTCTAGTAGTCATCCTGCCCAGCGTCTGTGGTCAACAATTAGGGATCTAGCTCAGAGAACAGTAGGGAACACAGTGTTAAGCAGCCTACCAATATTAACATTCAGTGGCTTGTTATATTCCACATCCACAAAGACCCTAGACTGTAGGAAAGAGAAGGAAAGGTCTTTCCCAGCATGACTTCAGTTTGGTCAACTGGTCACAGGAATAAAGAATTTTGCTGATGTTCTTCATGCCTGAAAGTTGAGGCAGCATACTGCAGAGAGCAAATTTAAGAACTAGGTAAACACTTGTCTCAGTCAAGCAGTAAGACGTGAAGAAACCCTTCCAGGCTTTAGAAATACAGAAATATTCTTCACTTGTGTTTACCTTTAATCACCACACCTGTACAGGGCAGTAATTTAACACAAAGTCATTTTAAAGCAAACAGTAGGAAATATGATACTAGAACTCAGGCACATAGTGAGCACTAGTTTAGACGGTTAACTGCACACCTCTTGCTTGCAGGGTTTCTGTGCACATGGCTAAGAATGCCCAAACAAGGTCACCCAAACCCAGAGGGTAACAGCTTGTCAACTTCATATAGTCCTGTGCCTCATATGCCTCATGTAACTGCGCCTCATCTGCCACCCATCTTCCTCCTGTATTAGCTATTCTTTGATACTGGCAGTAATACAATTGGGTTTTTATCTCATAAACCAAACAAAATACTTCTTAAATGCAGAAAAAGCCTTTTAACAGATTTTTTTAATGCATCTCATTTTATTTTAGCTTCATCCACAAGCTAAGAAAAAATATCTTAACATTTGAGTCCTCATTTTTAAATAGTCATTGCCTTCAGTGTTTATAACATACTCATTACTGGTAAGAAACAGAAATGGGATTTCTTAATTTAATCACTGGATTAAATCACTAATCACATATGTTTGATATATTATACAGTGCAGAAATAAGAACAGCTATTCTCCCTCAGGACCTATTATTTCAACCAATTGGGGGGGGGGGGGGGGGGTGGTTCCAAACACTGTAATATGCTCTATATATGCACTTTATTTTGTTCTCTCTTTATGTTTGTGAAATAGAGATCAAAATAATTACAAAGGTGCATATTAAATACTTAAGCTCAAAACCACTGGAAAATCAGATGTTGGTATGATGGTAAAGAATACAGAAAAGAGTACTGAGAATACAGAGAAAATGTACTTCTTTATACCATACCTTCTTTATACCATACCTTGCCATTTGCCCTCTTATAATTCAAACTTGACTCATATTACATTAAAGCTACAAGGTAATGGTTGAATTTAACTCTCTGTACAGAATACACTTCTGGTCTTTTCTGTGCATCAGCATTTACAGAAAATTGGAACTTCGCTGCAAGATTAGTGGAATCTTGTTTTCTTCCCCTTTTGGAGGTCCTCTTTTCGTAACAGATATCACAGACCTAAGAAAGGGCAGACACTGCTCTATCCTCTCCACCTTTTTTCTCTACAAGAATGAAACACAGTATCCCCATCTCTTCTCAGTATTTCAGGAAGATAATCCCAATGACTATGGCAACCAAATAACAGCCAGTTTAGTAGATCATGTCATTGGACTTCAGTGTGACTTTATTCATTACCTAACATCACTCTTGAGGGAGTTTGCTGCCTCCCACAGAATCACAATAAACAACCCCCATTACAGCTAATACTGAGTCATGGTAAGATACACTCAATGTTGTGCAAAACCCAGGACAGGTCAATTCTGGACAAGTCAGTGCTAGCACCTGGAATGCCATCCCCAAGGCTGTTTCCTGCAGGATCATTCAGTAGCCTCTAAAATGCTGTACTCACCAGGTGGCTCTATCCATACATGTAATCGAGTCATCTCCCCATGACCACTGCTCCCTCCTCATCTTCCATCGACTATGAGTATTTAGATTTAACAGAGTTTCCCTTTCTCTCATTCAGAAAGTCTACAAAGAGGAGAATATAGTGGTTTTCCCTTTTAATACAGCTAGTATGAACCCTACAGGTACACAAAGCAGCACAAAGCAGACTTGGCGCCCTTCCAGATGTCTTTTTTTTTCTCTCCTTCAAAACATAATGAGCTGTGGTGCCTCCCATTAAACACCGAAAAAGTAAATCTTTGCCCACTGGTAAAAAGCAAGATTATTATTTGACTGTTTCAAGACTCATCAGTTCTCATTCTCTGGTTCCCATGGAAATGATCCCCAGTGAATTTTGAGAGGGGCTCTGCACAGCAGAAATGCTGATAATAATTGAGAGAGTTAAGTTTCTGCAGGGGAAAATCTTAAGTCCTCTCCAAATGTTATGCAGGCCCTGGATGGCAAATCATCTGCTAGTTTCATTTTTGCCAATAAGAAAGTAGAAATGAGTAGTTTGCCATGTTGATTTTTAGTTCATGAGATTTTTTAGGGAAAAAGTGTACTGGAATAAGGAAGTTATTTTCTCTGAACAGAGACCAATGTAATCAGCATAAAGTAAAGAGTACCCTACTAGGCTGATATTAATCTAGTAATACACAATGTTTTCTGAGAGATTTTGTGTCTAAATTTACAGATAAAAATTATGTCAGCAGAGGTACATCTACAGTCTCCCTTGAAACAGTGAGAATGTTTCACTGAACCTGTACTACAAATTAATCTGATAGAGCAAGAAGTAATACATTACAGTTGGAAGTGGCCCAGCATCCTCAACAGAAGAACACAGAGGTAAGGGATATGGTAAAAAAAAAATAAAAATAGGAAAACAAGTATTCACTTCAATACAAAATTTTCTAAAATTTATGAGCACTCTATTAAATTCTGATCCCTGATGAATGAAAAGCAATAAGCTCTATAACGACAGTACTTCAAAAAAATCCTATGCTTAAAACTATATCTATTTATCTTCTGTAGAAAGAAGTTACATGGGTTTAAGACAAGCTGGATGATTGAAAGAAGCAGTTACAATGATAAACAACAATGCAGAGACATGATTATCAGGTAAAGTATTACATAAATTATGATTAGCAACTATTTTATATCTTGTTTATTTTTACAGATTTGGAAATAGAGTACGCAAAGAAACAGAAAAAGGAGCTAGGGCCCTAAAATGGGGCCCTAACTCAGTTAAGGCTACATTCAACAGGGGACTGAAAACACCTACATAACTGAATAGTAATTCCAAACCCATAAACCAGGCAGCTGCAAGTACCTGCTCCAGGGGCACCTCCCACTCAAACAAGGAAGTTTTCTAAAATTTCTGCTGCTGTGCAAGCAGAAAATGAAGCATCTCAGCAGCTGTGTCACTTTTCTGTTCTACCTGTGTTACCCTGACCCCAAGGAGCCCAATACCTGTGCTGAGAACATACCCAGCCTACAGCAGGAGCTCAGAGTCCTTCACAAACACAGCCAGAGAGGAAGAAATTGTTGCAAGTTTTCATTTTCACACAGTATCCTGCTGGTTACAGCATTCACTGGAAGAAAAGAGGCACCTGGGTGAAAGGCCTCTTCATCAGGAGGAGGTTCCCCTCCTGCCTCCTCTCCATCTCCTGTCTCAAAACCATGCTGAAATACCAAGCTGGAAGGTAGACTAAGCATGGGGTGGGGAACAGAAGACGTGAAGTCCCCTGAGTAGTTAGAGCTGTCATGTGAATTACACAAATAAAGACTGCATCCCTCACTCTAGTTTTGGAGTTGCATTTAAAATGCATGAACAAGCCTGGAAGCTGGAGTCCAGAAGTGAACCCTCCCTGCCGGGAGAGCCAGGCCAGAAGTCATTCTCCTCTGGGCCCCAGGACTCCTGCATTCCTCCCAGCCTACTCACACAGCCTTGGCAGCGCCGCTCCCTCCCCAGCTCCAGCCTCCTGCTGGGGCAGTCTGCTCTGTTGGGCACTCACCCAGGGCCTGGGACATGCAACTTCAACATACAACTGCCCAAGTGAGCAGCAAGCCCACACAAACTTCTCAGATTAATGCTTATAAATCAGTGATTCATGTATGAAGGGTATGAGGAAGAACCACCATGGGTTTTGTGGGTTTTTCTGTAGTTTTGTTTTACATAAAATACACAGAATGATAAAAGCATGGACCAGAACTCAGAGAACAAGCCTTTCATGCACTGGCAGGAAAGGCAGTGTGCCAAGGGAAGGAGGTGCCTATTGCCCACGAGAAGCTAAATGCCAAAGCTGCAGAAGGAGGCAGGATCTCAGAGCCGTCCGTGTTTTCATTAATTGGCTCAGAGTGGCTTCCTGCTGAGTGCTGACTCTTTCAGATCACCCTTCCCCATATGCAACATCTATCACTCCAACTGTTTAACAGAGGTAATTAGGGTGCCAAACACTTGAAAGTTATGCACAGGAGCCCATTTTCAATTTCTTCACTCTGTTTTTCCATGTAGCCTTCAGCCTCTGCCGACCACTGTTTTCTATTTGCTAAAAAAAAGATATAAAATAAGCTTTCTGTTGCAGAGGGGTAGCAAGGATGAATATACTGAACATTCTAATGCTCATTACTATAGTAATGAGGTTTGTAGCACAGGATAAACCTCAGAGATAAATTTGCTGTCTGAAATCTTACCTATGCAGGCAGTAAACCTGAGAAGAAAAGCACAGTATACAGCAATACCAAGTGATTAGAATATTGAGGTGGTTAAAAAAGACTGACCAACCAACATCTGTGGGAGGAAAATACCCCTACAGGCTATGCTAAAATCACAAGCTTTCTGCACAAAAGCAATAAGCAGCAAAACCACCCTCAAAATTCTGGCCCAGTTCTGCTGCCTACATGAAGGAAAGACAGCAATAGCTTAGGCCAGTACTTATCCCTTCGCAGCGGTGCAGCACAAGCAAGGAAGGGGAAATCACAAAGAACTGGCACAACCAAAATGATATACAATTTTTCATCTCCTTGGTTTGGGAGGGGAGGAAGCAGATGAACAGTTGCAGAAGTGAAAAGCTTTGGCATAAACCAAAATGGGGCTCAGACTTCGACCCTGCTGCCTGGAGAGACACATGTCTGCTTCTGAAAGCTGAGATTTCAAAATCTGGCTTTAAGACAAACCAAGATGGAATTTTCCAAGCTAATGGTTTCCAAACATGACTTCTGGAAAATAAGCAAAATGCTTAATTTTCTATCAAGTAATGATCCTGTACAACACAGGACAAGAACACAGAATTTAGACTTTAGTAACAGAATTTTCTATTTTTGTCAATGCAACTTCAGTGAAATCAACATGACTTGATAAACATTCTAAAATAACTGCCTTTTTTTTTTTTTATTAAATGGTTTGTGGAGTTTTTGTTCTTCCGTACTCACAAGTAAAATTAATGATAAAAACAAAACCACAAAAAAAGCAGGAACTGAACACAAAGATCAAGTCAGAAATTAAGTACTAACAACCAAAAAAAAAAAACAAACCCAAAAGACAGAATTTTAAGGATACAAGAATGAATGTAGGATGAAGAGGCTCTGTACCTTATAATGCCTCAGGTGAAAGAGTATATCTATCCAGAGTTATACAGGGTTTCAAAATGGTAGTCCTTGCCATTTAAAGTACATTGACATGGACAAGATTAGTGGACTTTGTATAAATCCTTAATACTTCTGGAAGCCAAGAGCAAATACACTACAGTTTATCAAATTAAATAGTTACTTTCTGATGCTTTTGCTGAGCTGCCTTTGCTTTATCACTGTGCCACAGGAGCATCATTTCAGCACAGATTGATAGCAGAGCCTCCCTCCTGTAGATAACAGAAGTCACGGGCTGAAACCCAGAGATAGAGAGTTTCCTAACCTCCCCTTCCTTCAGGCACAGAAATACATTTGGGAAGCTGCCCATTTTTTAACTGAGTCACATAAATTCTGTTTTATATGTAGAAAAATATGAAAAATAGGATAAATGGATAAAAATTAGCTCAGTCTGCGAGAACCCAGATTTTTCTAACATTCACCATTATGAATGGCTAAGAGCTGCAGAGGTGTTCAGCAGAAGCCCTGGTTTGGAAGCCAAGGTTGCCATCTTTTGGAATTGCAAGTGAAGTGTGCAGCTCTCAAGCAGTGCCATTGCATGAGGTCAGGAAATGGCAGTAGCTTAGTGAAAGAAAGTTTTGATCAGACAAACCATATACATTGCTAAAAAGTCTCCACCTCAAAGTGTTTTAATCAGTAGTAGCATCTGACTTCAGAAGAGATGCCCACGCTTTTCCTGTCATCAGTACTTACAACACCTAGGTAAGTTCAATACTGGTTCTACAGTTCAGTGTGAAGGATCCCAAATCAACCTGTGCATGGAAATGCAACATTATCTACTTTTTGAAGGGAGCATATGGCATGGTTTTCCATTTTAACCTCCATCCAGTTCTTCCCCTTGTCCCCATGCTCTTTAATTCACCTCATCATCATCCTGGAGGCAAGCTGGCCCACTGCTGCTTACTTGGGAGTTTTTCCATCTCCCACTTGGTATAGGGCTCCAGCTACCACCCTTACTCTCTTGCATGTCCCATCCCACACTCCAGTCTCTCCTAACTGTGCAGCTTGTGTTGCTCTTACAGAAGGTGCCATCTTCACTCTCCCGCATCCAGTGCGCAGCAGATGGGATAACAGGCAGCCTGTTTCCTCTCATGGCCAAGAATCCCTTTTTCCAGCTCAGGAGCCATAAACTGTCAGCAGATTAATTAAACCATTTCCCAGAATCATGAGATTCAGTTCTGCTCCTCAATTTCAACCAGAGTTGTTCTGAAACCCAATAAAATTTTCATTTGAAGATACTATGCAAAGGTCATATGCACAACTGTGATGGAAATATCTGTATAAAGCAACTCCATCATTTCAGATACTCAGAACTGGACATGGCCTAAGCATCCTGCTCTAGATGACCCTGCTCTAAACCAGGATCTAAACTTCCCATCAGTTCACAGTGCTACGTATTTGCTTTCCAACCATATGTCTCCATGCTTTTTTCCCCCTCAAAGGCACTCCTCTGAAATATCCACAAACTTACAATTCCCTCCAACCTCCAATTCACTCTGAAAAGCCCTTTTGCTATGATGTCTGCAAAACTTGATGGTTGGTGGGTTTGTTGATGTGTTGTGACCCAGGCACTCTCACTGCCCTTTTTAATCCTTCTGTGCTTCTGCAGTCTTCTGTCATCTTGTTTTATACTTTGGGTATAAACTCTTGGAATAGGACTAGCTTTTTGCTCTGCGATTATATAGCTTCAAGCACTTTATGCATACATATGTACTATGGTAAAAGAAAACAGTACTAAAACCCATCTGATGTAAGTTTAAGAAAGTACATTATCACTCTTATTTAAGTACATTGTAACTCTTATTTTATCACTCTTTTTTTTTTTTTTTCCATTCATTTCACTTAAGTTTAGACATTTAACTGCCAGAGACCTCACGGAAAGTCAGATAAGCATCATCAGCAAGGTATTCATCTCACTTACCTCAAGACACTTACCTCAGCCTAGTATGATCTACCTCTCTCTCTTCATTTATTAGAAAAGGATCATAAAGACATAAAATCTAGCCAGCTGAGATTATGCAAAAGGACAACCTTTTGACTAGACACAACCCATCAGTAAGCATGTAGCTTTGACAATTTTTATTTAGATGGCCTGGACAAAATCCCATATTTTCTTTTTCCCCAAAGAATGGAAGAGAAAAAGGTCAGTTCTCTTATAACACACCATTGATGCAATTTAGCTACAAGTTTATGCTTTACTATTTGGAGTCTTTCTTCAGAGAAGCTGGGAGGAGATTCCAGTGTGCATCTACTTGTTGCTGTGCATTGACCCTGCTTTTTGGGAAAACCACCATTTTTCTCATCACAGACTGTAAAGCTGCCATGAAACAGAAAAAGCCACTCAACTGAGCTATTTAAGTTTCAGTTAAACATGCTTAAGACCTGGCTTAGGCATTCCTAAAAGATACATAAATACTTTGTAACTTAAGACAATATTGGAACAGCACCAGTAACCTAAAATTCTGTTGAGGACTGAGAAAGTACTACTAGAGTAACTCCAAAAGTTCTGGTAATTAAGCTCTCCTGTAAATGGCATTCAGTGTTCTGACATTTATATTTGGGTGAGGAAACAGCCTGTTAGAAGTAATAATGGGTAAGTGTTGTGATACAGAAAATACGGAACTCTAACAGTCTGTAATTAACAATTTACACAGCCACGCAGTTAATATCCTGCCTTTTCAATATAACAAAGTTACACAATGACAGTGAGAAAAATGAGGTTTTTTCCCCAACAAGCTGACCAAAGCTGTGCAGTGTCCTACACAATTTGTAACTAATATTGAATAAAAGAGATTGAGAGAGAGAACTTTTTGTTTCTTTGTTGTGAAATTCAGTCATGCAGAGAGAGAACAAGTGTTTACTATTCTCTCTGAAAAAAAAGCATCTGTGATGATTGCCAAGAAGGACTCGCACACTAAATGATGTGAAAAATTTTGATCAAAGGCTGGAAATACTTTAAGTTGCATTTGAATTTCAGTAGGAACAGCGATAAAACCCATTTGTGGATACATAGTGGTCATCTCCAGGGCTACTCAATGGAGACAGAACTCATTCTGGAGCTTGCTATGCTTTGTAAGTTTATCATAATGTAACTGCACCACTGACAAAGATTAGAGCTCTTCATTATTTTTTGAATGGGTGGAGAAGGGGGAAAGAGGCAGGTGGGATTTAGTTTCAGTTTCAGCAGCTTTAACTCGTATCTAAGCATGATTTTACTTACTAAATAGTCTTAGTGATCCTAATATTGAAGTAGTTACAAATAAGTAGCATTCTTCATATATAAATGTAGAGGCAAAAAAAGCTCCAAACCAACAAACAGACTTTCAAACATAAATATCAATTCAAGATTTAGTGGCATCTTAAAATCAAAGGACAACCTTGCTGGCAGCACACTGCTCAAGATTATTCTAAAGAATCTCATTTGGAATACAACTTACGTTCTTTTGATTGATATGAACTCATCAAGCTAAAGCTTTTCTGAACTGTTTCAGGGCTGAGTTCAAGTTACAGACATTAAAAAGAAGGTGGTGATACAAAGTCTTCAGTCACTGGCAAAGAGGATAGAATAGGATCATAGAATCATTCAGGTTGGAAAAGACCTTCAAGATCATCAAGTCCAACATTACCCTAGCACTGACAAGTCCACCACTAAACCATGCCCCCAAGTGCCACATCTTTTAAGTACCTCCAGGGATGGTGACTCCACCCCTTCCCTGGGCAGCCTATTCCAATGCTTCACAAACCTTTTGGTGAACAAATTTTTCCTAATATCCAATCTAAACCTCCCCTGGTGTAACTTAGGGCCACTTCCTCTCATCCTATTGCTTGTTATTTGTAAAAAGATACTGGCACCCACCTCACTACAGCCTCCTTTCAGGTAGTTGTAGAGAGTGATAAGGTCTCCCTTCATCCTCCTCTTCTGCAGACTAAAAAACCCCAGTTCCCTCGGCTGCTCCTCAGCAGCTGATGTGTGCTCTAGAAAATGCTAAATGTTCTCATGAATAATGGCTCACTGAACTCACGGTAGGCAGCTGAAGCAAAACCGAACATAGCTTCCTTGGTTTTGTTTCTTTAGTAATTACAGAGGATCAGTAAGATCTTTTAGAGATCTGTATTCTGTGAATGTTCCAACATTTAAAGCTCAGCCATACTGTGGCAGACACACTACCAGCACTTGAAGTTAGGTGTTACTATTACTCAATTTGTGAATATGTGAGCTCTTGCTGCAAGCTAGGGCCTGTGTTGTCACACTTAGGCAAATACGCTACACTTTCTGCTTGAACAAAAACTATGCACTTGGTCTGTACAAGCCAAACACTTTTGTTACATGATTATTAAATATTCTTTGTACCTACCTCCAAAGCATAAGCAATAGAGAAAGGCACAGAAATGCCAGTTAAGAGGCATCATTTGCTATGCCACACCTACTTAAATATCAGATCTTCAGTCTGGCAATTCCAATAAGAATATTCAGCTCTGTTCAACTATACTTACCACGTGACTATGTTTATAATCTTACAGCAGTGTCCCCATTTAAAAACACTCTTCTGTGCTTTTACAGCTCCAGCATCCTCCTGTTTTTCAGAACAACACATCTATCATTTGTAATTGCTCCTCTCTCCCACCACTCTGAGTATTTTGCCAAGTTCTATTGAGTCCCACTTTATAACATGTCCTTGAAAAATAAGCAAGTCCTTTCTCTCACTCTCTGTGATTGGAACCTTTCTCTGAGCTCTGACAGTCTTTCTTCTCAAGTTCCTAAGCTACTGCTACCTCCTCTGTTTCTTTTTCTTATTTCTACTTGGTACTCCCACAGTTGCTATAAACCCTTCCCACAAAAGCATTCACTCTCACAAACCATGAATCACCTCACTAGCTTCCTCCATCCTAGCAAGCAAATATTTCCAGTTTTGCTTATCCTATTCTTTCGGATACTGCCAATTTTTCTTTCAATCCTATATTCAATTGTCTTCACACTTCCAATCTGACTCCATTCTGGCACTGGTAATGCAAAGTCACTTCCTTCCCCCTGCAGCAAACTTTCAATATCACCTTCTCAAAATATATCAATACCAAACATATCATTATTCTACATACATTCTTCTAGGAATATTATTTTGCCCAAGAAAAGTTAGGTTTGAGCATTCCTTAACCAAACAACAGGAACTTCCACACACAGCTTTCTACACAGCCTGTGTGGCAGGTTCACATTAGAACTTCACAGTGAATTAAATACTGTAATTTCTAGCTTAATGCAGCTGATCTACTACATAAAGGTCCTCCTACACAGTAAGCTCTCTCATGCAGAGATTTTGTCTTTGTTCTGACAATGTACTGAGAACATGTATGTCTTTAGTTCGTATAATATAGGATGCCTATTCCTTGTAAAAGCAAAATAACTCCCTGCCTTTTCCTTCCTTCCAAAAATACAAACTATCCTCCCTCTCCCTGCACACGCCCCCCCCCCCCCCCCCCCGAAAAGCTAATCAACAAACCTCTAATTAAACTGAAGGACTTAGCTTGCCTGGTGGCAGGATATTACAGCTCAGGGGATGGTATATGCTTAAAATGAAATGTTAGTTTCACAGGGAAAACATTCACACTTCTTCTTCAGATTGACAATGTGAAGTGGTGTAGCCTTTATAAAATCGTGTCTCCCCAACAAAATAAAAATTTTTCTTCCTGTATTCCAACTAAGCTTCTAGTTTCAAATTAAACTTTCCTTACTGGAAAACAAAACCAAAAAACCAAAACAAACGAACAACAGTCTTCTGTATATGACACTGCCCCAAACCTCCCATGATTGGGAAGGCTGGCAAGGCTCCGACAAGTTTAAAAAACAAAGTTGACAAGAGTGTTCCCTTGCATTATGGCAAAAAACCCACCCCAAAATCTTTTAGCAATTTCCTACTTGCCGCAGACATTCATTAAAGGTCTCTCCTCAACATGACAGCACAATGACAAGCCCAAGAAACTCCGAACTTGCTGTGAAATCTTGATGTGGCAAGATGGTTTGGCTACCTCTAAGAGGAGGAACAGAGAGGGGCGATCAAGAGCAAAGAATAAAAAAGCATCAAACAAACAAGCTTTTAAAAGCAGCCTGGAGGGAAGTCACTCACAGATAGGAAAGGCAGGCTGGGGTGTCAGAGTGTGGTCTGGGAAACATTTTATAGAGGAATTAGGAAAAAAAAAAAAAAAAGATAAAAGCAGCTTCTGCTTCTCTCCTCTGCCTTTGGAGTTTTGCAAACTGGAGGCAGGTATACCATTGCCAATTCAAAAGTCACCTGAGCTGGCCTCTGAAGCATGGTGGGAGAGAGACACTCCAAATCATGTCCTGACTGTGACCAAGTAACTGTGAAGGGTAAACACTACCACGTGTATGCACGTCTGTAACACAGACCTGTAGGCACACTGAAGATGGTCAGCATGGTCCAGCCCAGACTCTATGGTGAGGTGCTTATTGTGCAGGCTCTGGTTGCATTGCCTGCCCCAGAGTGGGTACTCAGCCAGTTAAACAGAAGCAAGATTTAAACCCAGAAGCACTGTAAGAACTCATCACACAGTAGAATGTAGCTAGAATGTAGTAAGTTTTATAGCACCATGTTGATTTCCCTTCACTGGACAGCATTACCATACTACAAATCAGAGAAATGCACAGGCAAAAGCCATAATGTTCCTTTGAAATGAAAGCAGAGTAGTGGCAAGGAAAAGCAAGAGAGATTTCACACAGACAAGCAGAGAGGTCTAAATACTGTTCTACACTGTTTGCAAATCTGTACACGAAAGAGCAAAACCATTTCTGCAGGAACACGTTGAAGAGAGCACGGTGTATTTAATACATTTAAGGAAATACAGTGCATGCATTATCTTTCAGGGTTAAAGAAGGAAGAGATTGACAAAGAACCTATAATTAAAAATTAGAACATTATTCTGAAACTTTCTGTACTAAAACTTTATGCAGAAAATAAAGTGGAGTTATAAATATTTAAAGAGAAGCAACTGAGAGATTTAATGGTAAAAGTTCTAATCAGATTGGAGAGGAAGATGTGTGTGTGCTAAACAGAGATTTAAAACAAATTTCAAAATAATT
Source organism: Pezoporus flaviventris (assembly GCF_033815535.1). NCBI lineage: Eukaryota > Metazoa > Chordata > Aves > Psittaciformes > Psittacidae > Pezoporus > Pezoporus flaviventris. Next base: position 17,441,123 of record NW_026892595.1, on the reverse strand, counting down.
CAGAGCTACCGTGGGAAATGGAGGTCTTACTATACAGTTAAAACATGCAAAACATTCAGAATGTCAGCAAAACCAACCTCTGATATTAAATCAAGAAGCTTTATATCTATCGTCTGTGTTTGGCATAGAATTTGTTTTGCAAAAGAAAATGGCACAGATCAAGATTTTCAGTGTGCAGAACAACACTTTTGAATAATGAAGCTCAACCTCACTTAAAATCTAGATTTGCTAACAATGCAAGAACTATGGAAATGACAGATCACGACCATAATTTGACTTAAAAGTCTGTAATAATGCTGTGCTAAAGTTCAGTCTCTTGAAAATGACTTCAAAACAAGAGACAGCTATGGTCTATTGGAAAATAATATGAAAATGCTTAAAAGAATTCTTACAGAAACCTGAGGAATCCATTACAGATCTTATTTGGAATTACTGCATGACAAGACTGTCAGGTAGGTACTAATGATGTTTTGTGCTCAGATTTATTAGCCTGATATTGCAATAATATACAATACTCAGCTTTTTGCACTAAAAAAAAACCTAGAAAGATTATAGTAATATGGTTTGCATAATCCAAAACCTCTGCATGTGTATGAAGGCAAAAACAGGAGGCTGCAACCAACCTGTCCAAGATTGGCAAGTGAAAATATTGAAACATGAATGCCCAGAAAAAGATGCATTAATGCATTAACTGTTTGGTCCCCCAAATTTGAAATTACCTAACTTTCCAGGGTGCTAGATTCTAAATTACAACTGAAGTCAATAAGAGTAGTAAAGCACAAGACCCTATGTAGGCCGTTCCTTCTCAGATTCTATCTTCTCTGATCACCTGTCTTCAGCTGGCTTGTCCTCCATCTCTCCAGATGAAATCCTGCATTTCAATAACTCTTTATGTTATTTTTTTCCCCTCATAGAATCATAGAATAGTTAGGGTTGGAAAGGACCTTAGGATCATCTAGTTCCAATCCCCCCTGCCATGGGCAGGGACACCTCACACTAAACCATCTCACCCAAGGCTCTGTCCAGCCTGGCCTTGAACACTACCAGGGATGGGGCATTCATAACTTCCTTGGGCACCCCATTCCAGTGCCTCACCACCCTCATAGTAAAGAACTTCCTCTTTATAGCCAATCTAAGCTTCCCCTGTTTAAGTTTGAACCCATTACCCCTTGTCCTGTCACTACAGTCCCTAATGGAAAGTCCCTGCCCAGCATCCTTATTAGCCCCTCTTCAGATACTGGAAGGCTGCTATGAGGTCTCCATGCAGCCTTCTCTTCTCCAGGCTGAACAGCCCCAACTTTCTCAGCCTGTCTTCATACAGGAGGTGCTCCAGTCCCCTGATCATCCTCGTGGCCCTCCTCTGGACTTGTTCCAACAGTTCCATGTCCTTTTTATGTTGAGGACACCAGAACTGCACACAATGCTTCAACTGAGGTCTCACAAGAGCAGAGTAGAGGGGCAGGATCACCTCCTTCAACCTGCTGGTCACGCTCCTTTTGATGCAGCCCAGGATACGGTTGGCTTTCTGGGCTGTGAGCGCACACTGCTGGCTCATGCTCATTTTCTCATTGACCAACACCCCCAAGTCCTTCTCTTTAGGGCTGCTCTGAATCTCTTCTCTGCCCAACCTGTAGCTGTGCCTGGGATTGCTCCAACCCAGGTGTAGGACCTTGCGCATGATCTGTGACATTTCATAAGCTGAGAGGTTTGGCAACTGTTAGTTACCTACTTTGCCAGTCAGACAACACCGCAACACAGTGATACATGATTAGTTTCTCCTAAATCAAATAGGGCTTATTTGCCAAAAAATATAAGCGCTCCATGTGCAAAGGCATGGCAGTTAACCAACAGAGTCACCTGAGCACAATCTTGTTTATATGTGGCATTTCTCCTGAAAACTAAACACATCTGGCTCCTTTTGGTACTTATTCTCTGGGGAATAAATGTTAATGTTTGCTGCTCTCAAGTCAATAAACATCTCATAAAACCACATCTATACAAGACACAAAAGCAGCCCGAGATCCTGGCTATGAAGTGTACACTCATCAAAACTAGTTCAGATATGTTTAGATAAGGCACGCCTTTGGATCTCAGTTTAGAGAGAACCACATTCAACAGCCCTGAAACTACAGCCTCCACATTTTTCTTGCTACAAACCTGATTATTGTGCTATGTGGTATACTCTTTATTTTTTTAGTCTGTCTTAGCTGCAACCCTTGAACAGCTACTTTTGACCTGGTTCTCTCCACATAAAGTAATACCTCACACAAACACACTGGAAAGCACATGATACTTATTTAAAATAAAAAATTAAAGTATTTCACTGTTCCACCAAGCAAAGCTTCTTCTGGAATAGAAAGACAACTTGTTCTTTACTCTCTGAAAATCTTGGCTTTTTTTCCTAGCATCACTTTAAATTTCATGCCTTCAGGCTGAAAGCATTCAATTTTTCATCAAAACATTTTCTTAAATGTGCACATAACACTCACATCTGTCACAAGTATTTGCTCTGCTCCTTTGAGGTGTTTCTGCAGCTCCCACACTCTTGGCAAGAACTGACTCCAGGTACAAATCCAACACCCTCCTTTATTCATCATCTAGGATGTACTATTAAATTGCTTTTTTTCAAACTTGTTGCCTTAAGCCCTGGGTGTTGAAAACCCCCTTCTGAGGAACCACATCATATTCAGTGTTGGCCCATGTTTCCACTTCTTTGGGTTGAGAATTCATAATGAAGCTGGATCTGTGTGTTGCATAACCCGGTCAACATGATGCTGACATCAAAGGCTTGGCACCTGCAAGAGTTCCGGCTAGGTGTGTTCCATCCGCCCATTTATTTATAGACTCCATCTTGACATGGAAACTACTTCTCCAAAGCACTGATGATTTATTGAATCAAACACAATAAAGGACTTAAGTTCACAGACATACACAGTCTCACTGATGTCCTAAATAGAACATTGAACGTTCAGTCTAGATTACATATCCAAGGGGCTAAATTACATTTGCTACAAGTGCTGGTTCTAGGATAATGTCAGCCCTTTCCAGTAAATTTTGTAATAAATTATTTGGTCAAGGGAGAAGAGATGGACGTTCATACAATGAAAAAATAAAGATAAAATAAATCTTATTGCCAAAGATGAGGATTTACTCACTCAGCTTGCATGTGCCAATGTGCTTATCTAGCCCATTGTTTTCTCTAATAATTCCTTTTGAACTACTGTGCATCCAGGGAGGGCATCATTATGCAGCTGCACTCCAGGGCCTATGCTCTGCTAAAAAGAGGGGGAAAAATAAGAAAATTAAATAATGCAAAGTATAAATATTCTTGTTTCCGCAAGCAGGAGTCTGAAGTACAGAGGACCTTACTCATTACAGTATTCACAAAAGGTGCATAGCTTTGGGCAGCCACATGTTAGCAGAATTTAGAAGCTCTCATTTTTCAGCCATTAACTCTGCTAACTGTATTTCACATATGCTTTTGAACAGACACCCACTCTTACCTTCCCAGGTGGGGGAGGTTTGCCTTGATGTGGATTACAAGAAAAGCTGAAACAGGAATTCTTGTGGATAACTTCAGAATTGATGAACAATGAAGATTCGAGAGTTAGTTCAGAATTTTTAACTAATTTAGTCATCAGACTAACTTCTCTATGCAGAATTTACAAGAAATTATGCCAAGTTAAAACCTAGAGATTTAGAAATGACAGAATTCCCAGGAAGATGAAATAAAAAATAATTTAGTGATACTTACACTGGACTAAGTAGTCTAATCCAAGTAAGACAGGCAGACATTTTAAGAGATTCAGATACTGGTTCTGGTATTCTGGTACTATTTTTTGCCCCACGATAAATATGTAAACTATTTATCCTCTGTGCCATTCTACAAAATGCAGCCTTTCTCAATACAGAGCAAGAAGAGAAAAAAATCAAACTTGGTCACTGTCTAGTGGTATTTGTACTTTTCCAGAATAGCAGCTAGAAGTACAGAAATATTAATTCTTTGAACCACCATGTTCCCTAAAAGCACTGACCACAGGAAAAAATGTGTGACAGAAATCACAGTCAATACTTCTCTTGTAAACTAAGGTATGAGCAATCAGTAATCACCCAGCAGCAAGTATGTCTGAAATAGAAGTCTCATAAAAGAAAAGCACACCTCAATATTGTTTCACTGTCTGCTGCCCAACAGTGCCCGATGAGGGAGAGAGGGGCAAACATGGGCCATGTGTACATACAAAGAGAGTGAAAACTCTCCTATAATGCTAACAAGGACCAGTGTTTCCGGTGCACTAGTGCATGTCTAAAAAGCCACAAGTACTCTCAGACATGTGAAACCATACCCTCTATAATAAGGCCAAAGTACTGACACAGAAGGCTACTGGCTATACAAGTGTTGGGTCAGCAAACTGAAGTAAGTCACATGTGGTCTGTTTTAACTTAGAGTGCACTTCTTATTTCTTCCAAGTTCTTGTTTTTTAATTTGTTCTTGTTTATCACTTCCATATTTGGCCATATATAACCTTCTTTCTCCAAAGCCATGGTATCTTCTGCAGTACTACATTACATAATTCAGTCTTCTGAGCTCCTCCTAATCACTTAAAATTCCAGGAAAAAAGATAAAATACATGGGCTAAATCAGGTAAAAACACAGCTCATAAAAATCTCTGTTCAACTCTAGAAGTTAATTTTGAATACTGTGCTTTGTTTCAATAAGCATCTGTTGGGTACTTATAAAAATTCTTAAACCCCTCATTTCTGAGGATTTTTTTGTTGTATGTAGTGTCCTGTAGCATAGCTACACATAAAATACATAGTTAAACGCTGCATTAAAAACTAGTAATATACCGCAGGCACAAATTACCAGCATATGCCTACCAGCCAAAAGTCTTCCAGTAAACATGAGAAAGACAAAAGTACAAAAGAAAAATGTAAGAATCCTTGGAATGTAATAAAAGGTGTTGTTATGAACTCCTAAGGTCTTGCAAACTGGAACATGAACTGTAGTTGTTCTTTTTATGTCTTACATAATAACTTGGCATACTAGTCGTTACCCTTACTAAAAGCTATATACAGATACACAAATATTTTCCCCACAAGAGTGCCTAAAAAACAAAAAGGAAGAAAAACCCCACCAACTGTGCTTCCTTCTTTTAAACAAAAAATCATGTGGGCTCACCTCTGAAGCACTGAACACTTGCAAGCATTGAGTATCTATAAAGATCAAGCTGGAAGCACCTGTACCCTAAAAGACAAATGTACAAATGCATTAGGTTGTATTGCTTCTGCATGAATCTGTGAAGAGTAAAATAAACCTTCAAACCCAGTGTGCAGAATGCATGGGGAAACAGCAACTGTCACTGCATCCCTAGAAAAATTAGGCGTTTATACTCTGGAATTAAAAAGTTTTAGCTAAAAATTAATGCCAACTCTTTTACTCACCAAAGTAAATGCACTATATATGGAATATGGAACAATTTCTGTAAAAATGTCTCATCACTACATCCCTTTCCATTCATTTCTGTTACAGTCTGTTAAATTACAGTATAAGGAGAAAGAAATACAGAGGGAGTATTTCTAACCAATATCAAGTCAGTGGTGGCTGACTTAAACAAGTTGTTTTGCCCATATCACTTCATTTCATGAATGCGAGGGTAGAATTCTTAAGAAGTGCATAGAATTACCCAAAGTTTCTCAGGTAAATCAAAGTCTGTCTTGCAGAGCTGGGTCAGTTCTGTATGCTTTGGAATCCCAGCCTCAAGATATGACTACCAACAAAGACATAGACCCTCACTCATGTGCAATGGCTGCTGTGAAGGAAGCAGTGGAACAAGCCAGGCCTTTGTGGCACTTCTCTATGAACCAGTAACATGTCTTCTCAGGCAGTGCATCTCACAAGCACACTTTAGACAAACATAGCCTTCTTTCTACGCAGAGGTGGCAGAGCACTGAACACTACTACACTGCTGATACCGTATTAAAAAATGATGGTGGCAGTTTTATAGTGTCTATAGAAATAACATCTCGACATTACTTGGAAAGAAAATGGTAATTAATAAGCTGGTAACAGTACAGATGTTCACTCAAGACACTTCACTAGCATAAAAATTGTTGGAAAACTACCAGCATTCTCACTTGTTAGTCTAAACATTACCATCACAGGATGAGCTAGCTATCTGAGATCATTATGGCACAGTTGCACCTCAATGGCTTTGTATGCTTCCATAAGGGAATGAATCAAAAACTCTCATATAACTTCAGAGTGGAAGCAGGCCTACATAAAATTACAAAGTCTCATGAAACAGAAGAGTACTTCTAGACAGAGGTAAATGAAAGAGTGTGATTTCTGCTCTTAAATATCTACGTACTCAAATTAAAATGTGAATACATTCTGAAAGTCACAGTGGAAAGAGAATAAGAAAAAATCCTTTATCTGGGATAATGAGCTGGCTAAAACGCCAGGGTATCCTGCACCTTAGTATCTGGCAGAACTTCTGTGCTGAAGAGCCTCTTACTACGTAAAGTTCCCTTTCCCGAGATGGATTACTGGAAATTTAGAGCTGTAACAAGCCTAAAGCCAGACAAGGTAAAGTCTTCTACAGTGTCTTTTTATCCCTTGCTTATAAAGAGTTCAACACAGTCAATACAATTTGAGTAAGCCAGGTTATATTTCTTCCTTCCAAACCTCAAAAGCAGACAATCATTATTCTTCGCAAATACATTTGGCTCACTAGAGTGGAAATGCTTATGAAATATCATGAGGATCAAACTTCCGTATGCAGAACAAAAAAAGGGAAGGTCATTTCCACAGATAATGGAAGACTTACTGCAGTTTGCAAATATCAAACATGACAATCCACCAGAAGCAGAAAATAAAAGGAGCAACATTTATTCGTTGAGCTGGGGTTTTATTTGTGGAAGGTAAATGAAGATCTTCAACTGCATTCTATGCAATTAGAAGCAAATATTTCACAGAAACTCTCCATGCAAGTCTTGCCCCTATTTAAAAGGTACTTCTATACTAGGCCATACAGCAAGAGTCACAAATTATTTGTTAAAAAATTTACCCTCCCATGCATAACTAAGAAATATCAAGTTTTAATAATGTGCTAATCAAACTTACTAAATAATAAATAATACAGGTATGGGTCTAGATGTGGTTCTATACGTAGTTCTAGCACAGGGATTACTCTGATATGTAACATATGTAAAACTGAGAGGGCGCAGCTCCCTGAAATAAATTGCTGTATTTACAGAGCGCTGCGTCCTACTGAAGTGGTTATATATGACATACACATTCACCCACCCACCAAATACATCACCTTTGCCTGCTTTTGACAATATTCTTCCTTCCAACGTAGAGCTTTGCTTCCACACTGGGAGCAAATACTGTGCTACAGACATGAAATGGCAGTTAAAAATCAGCAGTTAGTCCAGAAACCATAATGTGTGAAGTGAGACAGCACAGGATGATCAGACTTGACTTAGGAAATTTGGTACAACCTTTAATAGAGGACACAAAGCTGCAAGACAGCAATGTGAGAAAAGTGACAAGCCTCCACACTCACTGCAGCCTGGAACTTTGGACCCCTGGCCATCCCCTCCACAACTCTTGACAGCTGCAGCTGCTGAACACCAACAAACAAACCACTCTGGACTTATATGAAGAATAGTGATATAGAATTAAAAAGGGATAAGATGTTCAGAAAACTGATGTTGCAAGGACCTTAGCCATGATGTCCCTGAAGAGCACACCACACCTGCCTGCACCAGCCAAGCTTCCAAGGTATCCTGCCCTGCCGCTTGTACCCTGGCTTCAAGGGAGGGAGCTGGGCTGCAAGAAGCCAGTAGCACGGTACCACAACTGCTGCCTCCCCTTTCCCACCGGGCGCGTCAATCGCGCCTCGCTTTACCGCGACTTCCCCCCCCGCCACATCTACACCGCTGGCCTGAGGCAAGAGCGGTGGGAGCCCGCCTCTTCGCAGAGATAGTGCCAGGGCAGGGCAGGGAAGGCACCGAACCCTGCCACAGACCCACAAGCCAGCCTGTTCCCACCCTCAGGGGAAACGGGTCCTATGGACCCCGCTCTACGAAAGCCCCCCACCGAGCAGCCCAACTCCCCCGCGCCCATCCTGCTCCCCCCAACATGGCCGCCGTAGCCGGGGTGTGGAGAGAGACTCCTCCCGACATGCCCCGCGGGGCAGCGGCGCTGCCTGGAGACCGCCGGCTGGGTGGGGCGGGGAGGATGTTGTGGACGCCGCGGGGCGAGGCGGCAGCAGGGCACGATAGGATACGGTGCGGCGCTGCGGGGTCCGCTACGGAGGATGTGGCGGCAGCGCTGGCGGCAGCAGCGGCAGGAGGAGCGGGGAGCGATGCGGTACTGCGCGCCGGGGCCCTGGCCGCACGGCGGAGGCGCGCTCACCACCCTCCTGCTGACAGGTCGGTCACCGTGGCGTTTCACCGCGTCAAGCGGCCACGGGCCTCGGCGGCAGCCGCCGGCCTGCTCCGCGGTGTCCCTCTCTTCTGTAGGCTGCGTGTCTCCTCCCGGTGGTGCCGCTCCCTCCCCGTGTTGCCCTCAGATTGCGGCTCGCTGTGCCCCCTTTTCCCCCGACGCCGTCTGCTGTCGGTGCGGGGTTCGAGCCGCCCCAGCATCCCCCTCTCCGCCACTGCGGCTCCGGTGGCTTCCCGGTGAGACGGAGGGCACCCGTAGGGGGTGCAGGGATGTCGGCCTGCCCGCCCCTAGCCTCTGCCCTTGCGGAGAGGACCGCTGCGGTTGCCCTTCCCAGGGCGGTGCGGCGGGGGAAGCGCCCTAGTCCAGCTGGGGCCGTGAGCTGAGAGAGCTCGACCGGGGCGGGGGACGAGGGAGGCCTCGCGGTGTGTGAGCGGGTTTGATGGCGGGGCGCGGAGCGAGGCCTGCCTGAGAACCGCGGGATGGCGGGGCCGGCTCCGCACCCCGGGCGGGGCAGGGCAGAGCAGGGTGGCAGCGGCCGCTGCTGTTCTCCTTTCTCTCAATGTGACAGGGCTGGTGCGCGTCTCCGAGGGCAGGGCTGTTTTGGGTATGGGGGGATTTTTCATATCCGCTCCGAAAATTATTTTCCGGTTTGACCACTTACTCCAGTACTATCAGAATTAAGACTGAAGAAAATCCTGCTCCTTAATGCATATAAACAACAGCTCTCATGCAGTAGGCAGGTTTCACACCCCGCAAGGTTCTTCACAGTGAAGTACTACTAATGGGAAACTGCTTCATAGGAGTTCATCCACAGGAATGCCTTTCTGAGACTGTTGTTGCTACCCCAAGAGCAAGTTAACAGCAAGAAATCTATTTCTTTAGGTTATTTTGTGGTCTGAGAGTTTGGTGGTGGGTCGTCTAAAAGCTAATAGTTTGCTCAGTATCTTCTCAAATAATGCCTAGGTACACTTGTAATACTCCTTCAGTGCATAGCCTTATTTGTCATAGTTTACGTATATGGTAATAGGATACTGGTTCAGAAGTGACATTAGGCATTGGGTGTATTAAAGATGCAGTTAGCGCCTGAGTGTTAAATTGCTCAGTGTGAGAGTAAAGGTTTGCATTTGTTAGATGTAGTATACTGCTTTCTCCTTATGTGGAAATTCTTCCTGCCTGTTCTGCCTGCCTCTCCTATATATGCCTGTTGAGATCAGTTGTGGGATAGCAGCTGAGAAGGAACTAGGGCAGTCAAGTCTTTGTACTAATCTGACCCAGATTAAAAAATAAAATATGTTGTCAACAGTGCTTCCTTGAGTGTAGTTATAGGAGGGAAGAGCTAGCCATTCCATTAGCATTGCTTTTCATTAACATACTAGTAGAGTAGCATACAGAAGCACATTATTTATGGGTGGTACAGCTTACATGGAGGCATTTTAGAGGTCCTAAAGCCAGACATTAAGAAATCAGTTTTAAAGCAGAAATTTATCTTCTAGGCATAACTTTCAGTGTGTAAAGAGAGGCTTATTTTTGTTCCTTAGGTTTTCAGATTTGTTAGAAGTCCATTAACATACTTCAGGAGTTACAGTCACCAAAGTGAAGCCCTTTCTCCAGAAGAAAGATTGTTTCCAATGAAACTAAGAAAAAAACCCCTCAAACCTAAACATAATCTATTTTGGTACAGCTTTTGTACTCTTCTCAATTAGGTATTGATATATTTACAGCAGACACTATCATTGTAGAGTTCCTTTTTTTTTTTTTTTTGGCAGAGCTCTAGAAGTAGGGAGGGAGTTGCTAATTTGTAATACTTCCAAAGGAATTTGAAAGAAACAGAAGAGCCAAGAAAACAGAGAACACATAGTAGGTTCCCTCCTAATCAGTTCAAATGCTTTTGAAGCAAGCAGTAGCAAGAAGTAGTAGATCAACCAAGAAGTGCTCTAACCTGAGAAGAGTTTTTACATGACTGTCTTGCTGTAGTGTTTTCAGTGTGACACAGGGTACTACAGACTGAGACTGAAAGCTGAAGGTGTGGATTTCACTATTCACTGCCAAGTGTTTCTGTGTTGGAATTAGCATGAACATGTTACATAGATCAAAGTATACATTGTTTTGTTAACGGTGTAGTTATGGTGCTCATTATGTAATACCAAAAAGAAAATGTTGTTTATGTAAACATAGAGAGTGTCTCAATGTTGTTACTACGGCAACACAAACCACCAAAATGCCTTTTCAATGCAGCTAATTTTTAGTGGCAGTCCAAGCCATGAAGGTGAGACTTTAGAAAGAACAATCTAGTGATCAGACAGAAGTCTCAGTGTCTTGAAATACATGACTTCTGAATTCCTTTAGTCTTTGAAATCAGTTGCCACCTCAGAAATTTGGAATGTAATTGCGGGGATACTCTGATAATTTGTATCAAGAGATTACAGAAATATAGGGGGCATCATGGAGTAGCAGGTTTACAGGGTGACCATTGATTACACAGGGTGAGTTTGAGCTGGATTGCGGGAACTAGCACTCTTTTCCTCACCTTTTCATGGAGAAACTAACCTAATTTGGTTCTCTTCTCAGGCCTGCAGTAGGAGGGAGAATGGTGGTGGGTAAATGTTGCTATTAATAACACATGAGGTTTTTTGTTCTCCCAGTACTTAATTTGCAGCATTCCCAGGAAAGCAAATGGTGAAGTTTCACAGTAAGACTGACAAAATGCCTTATTCAGTTACTTGTCTTAAATGATCTCAGAGAAATATTCAGATGTTACAATAATCAATGGGGAGCACAGAAACAGGTAGAAAAACATTACCTACTGAACAAATATGAGTAAGTATAGAGCATAGAAACATTTCTTGATTTGGTTTGAACTTTTAGGTGGTTATAATCAATGGAGTGCAGAGGAACCTCAGCAATCCACAATGGAGAACTAACAAAAATTATTTCTTATGTAGTAGCTATCACTGAAGAGGATTTAATCTGTTAGAAAATACCTAATCTTTATGTGAATTTCCACTGCGAGAATCCACTTTAATTCATAGTAAATTTCTGCAGTTATGGTTGCTTATTAGGTATTAGGTAGGAGGAAGGGGTATGGAGGTTGGAAAAGGAGGGAGAGTAGGTACAGTTTCTGCCTCCTCTAGTGACCAGTGGGGCAGGTATCTCAGTGCTGACATCAGTTAGTGGATCCTCAGTAACAAGAGTGAGTGCAAGCTCTGATTTCAGCTGTGGGCGAGCACATTGATGCAGATGGCTTTGTTTTCATTTGTTTCATTTGTTTTGAACGCACATTGACAGATGTTTTGTTTCAACTTGGTGGCATCAGTTTGTAATAGTTCTGCTCTGCAGTTCTCAGTAGCCCATCAGAAATCTGTGTTTCCAGCTCAGGATGCAGGAAGGACTCTGAGCCAGATGGGATATGTGGTAGAGGAGTGCAAGGGTATTTTTTTGGAGCAGGGTTGTACATTAAGAGAGTAGGGGGTAGTGGAAGAATGGCCCAAGGTCCTGGTCTGTGGCATAAAAGTATCAAGCATGTGTTTAGGTCAGGTCCCAGGTGAAGGTATAGGTGTGAGAGAGAAGGGAAATACTGGGTTTTGGGAGCTGGAGCTGTGTGCTGCATTAGTAGTGGGAGAGACAAGCTTGAGATCCTACTTCAAAGAAGCTGTTAGGAGGATAGATAAAGGGTGCAGGATGGTATATGGATGTTAGAGGGCAGTAAAGGAATGGGGAAGGTGAAGTTGGTCCATAATCTGTGGGTCCTTTTTTTGATTGTGAGGTGGCAGAAATTGTTGTGGGTATCTTCTCTGTTAAATATTTTGTTAAATATTAATGCTTAAAATCTTCTTACATAAAACCTGTGCCATACAATTAAAGAAAGGGAGAAATAATATTAAATGATGTAAATATGATGTATAGTTATAATACAAATATAATTAAAGAAAAATATTGAACAAAAATTTCTAGGAAAATAAATCTATTAATTAAAGAAAAATATAATGAAATAAATAAAAACCAAACAACCAGCAACACTGTAGCTGCACTTCACCTGGGCACCTTCAAGTCCCTGGCACAGAGCTGTGAGTTGCTCTTGTTATAAGCAGTGGTGGGTGCTTCAGTAACTACAGTTACATGTGTAACAAGCTGAGGAGCCTGACACTATTCACATTTTTTTCAGCATGAGAACAAGGCTGATCAAATGAATTCTAAACTGTCGCTTTGATAAAATGCATAGTTTGGTTCCCTGTATTCTGTAGTATAAGGTCTTTTTCGTTATTCTTTAATCATATTCACAGATCTTCCCTGAGCTTTCTTCCTGTCACTGTGCTTTTTGAAGCCTCATTGTAAGTACTAGACAGCATTTGAACACTGATCATATCTGTGTCAAGCACAAAAATAAAATCTCCCTGCTCCTCCTTGATGTTGCTGTTTGCATATCAGCCATTCTAACCCGTCTTCTGCTGAAAGCTTCTGTTCAACCAGTTATTACCTGATGTATGTCCCTAGTTTTTTATCAAAGTCTAGCATCCCTGAGGTGAATGCTCTGTAGTGTGCATATGGCACGCTGCCTTTGTTGCTGGGTATGCGACTACATTTTATTCTATTGAAGTTCATATCACTGATCACCTTTTTACCAAACAATGCAGACTGTTCTATGTTAGCAGCATGTCATTTCCATTATTTATCAATATCCTAGCTTTTGTTTTTACCTGCAAATTTTATCAGTATATATTATACATCCAGGTAATTATATATATATATATATATATATACATATACACATACATATATGTGTTCGATTGAATAAGGTCATTGCTAGAACCTTGTGAGGCCCATTAGAAATCTCCTATAATAAATTAACTATCCAGTAGTCCTGTTTTCTTGCTTGAGATTGCAAGTCAATGGGCAGTGTGCTTCTGGATTGTTTTATTTCACACATGTTATTTGAAATTAAATAGATGGTGGTATATATTTATATGAAAACATTACACTGTAAACTCTAGGATGTGAAAACAAGCATACTGTTTGCTTTTCCAGTTCCCCTGTGAAATGCAGTGTAGGATAGATGTGGACAGGTAACCTCTTTAATCCCCACCTCTTTAATTCCCACAGCTAAACATAGTACAACTTGTGAACCCAAATCGAAGACGCTGATCATTTATATTAAAAAAAATATTTTGGAACTTTTTTTTTCCTTTTTTAAAATTCCATTTAAAGATGCTAGAATGATTTTGTATCTAGTTTCTCAGTGCAAGTGATGCACTGTGTATCTAAAGGTAAAATGCTGCTATCTTCATTAGAAAAAATTGTGGGCTTGTCAGAAGTATCTGAAAACATGTATTAAATCCTTATTGACTGTGGTAATACTCTTCTCCATTTAATTCAGTAATCAACTTTTGTACTAATTGTTTTGTTTGATGCTGGTTTGTAGCTGGCAACCTTCTGATTGCCCAGCTCATTCTATTGGAATATTGGAACAACTTTATTTTACCTTTTTTTGAATTTCTTGAGTCTTCCAAGAATTACAGAAAATTTACACTAATGGTCACAGGTAGTACTGGGTTGGATGATCCGTAGGATGTTATGATATTAAGACTTGCAATGTATGCAGATCAATTAATCAGGGAGAAAGTTGTCCATCTTACAAGGCAGACATAAACCAGTGGATGTGAATAGAACTTTTTGTCATATCATATCCTTTGTGTGTATTGAAAATGTAAAGAAACTTAACAAATATTCTTAATTTAGAAACGTTATGGTGTTGGTATGGTAATTTGAACACAATTTTTTTATTACATTTCATCCTCAATTCAATTTTATATTTTTTTGTGTATATTACCATTTATAAATGGCTTACTCATGCATAGATTATTTGTGTATCTTGACTATTGCTTAAGCCAGATCTGTTGGGCTTCCTAAATTCTGTTCAGAGAAGGCAGTATCGGTAATGTAGTATCTGATTGGTGCAGCTATGTCAGCAGAAGTTTCCACAGATGTTTAAACTTCTAATATAAGCAATATTTGCATACTTTGAGTGTTTCTAGTAAGTATTTATTTCTTCCTGCAAACTGGTGTATCTGTAGGCAAGTACTGCTCTTTGACGTTTCAGTGTTTATATTTTTACAAGGAAGTTAAGATGCTACTGATAACATCTTTTAACTGGGGTTTGGCATGAGTTCTCACTCCCAAACTATTTCAGAAGAAAGGCTATTTATTATGGCTACTTTCCTTTTCCCAGCATCTGACTGCAGTTGCTCCCCCCTGCACTTTCAGTTGGCATGTAACTATACAAACAGCTAATATATATACATAGTCATCACAGAGGAAAGGGAACAAAAGAACAAAAAGTGGGAAGTAAGGAATTTTGCTACTGGTGAAATGGAGTCATTCTGTCAGCTCCACAGCTGCTTTCTTTCTCCTGTAATCATTTGTTCCTCACCATATTTAAACCTTCTTGCACCTTCAGCTGCACTTCAGCTGTTTTCAGGCTGAGTTCTGGCTGTGTGGGTTGAAGACAAACATTTTTAACTGGTTCTTTTTTCAAAATTGGTAATTGGTTATGCCTGCAAGGCAATCTGTCCCATGTGTCTTTAGATGAACAAAGTATCTTTGTATAAGCAAAATGGTGCTCTTGGTTATATTACTTTCCCTATTTTGGCCAAAATATACTATGCCAGTGAAAGTAACTTTAGCTATCTCTTTGGCTGTATAAGAGATTTTTGCCAGTGCAAATATATTTATCAGAGAATGCTTTTCATCATCTTTAGTATCAGTATAATTATGTCAGCAGAAGTGTCTGCAGAGGTTTAAGCATTTCAAGTGAACTTGGCTTATTTGGAAAAGTAAGTGTCAAAAAGCTGATTGTCAGGAAGATTATTATATGTTTGTATATACAAATCAAGCACTACCATTTTTTTTTAATCTGAGGTTCTAAACTCTGACTTAAACCAAACCCTGGTTTAGAAGGCATCTGATCCCATCTGATATTTTCTTTGTAGGAGTCTGTTGATCTGACTAATTTGTTTTTGCATTTGTTTTATTCTGAAAAGCGTTTTTGTTAAGCTCTGCTGATGGCAATAGCGGAACAGTTAACTGGACGACTAAGCAAGCCCACAGTTATATTATCAGCAGAATAAAGGCTGTTGAGAAGAATGGTGAGTTTAGGTTGCAAATTTAAATCCCATGTTGGTTCAGTCAAATCTGCTTTTAATATTACTCTTGCTTTTTCAGTCATGTCCTTGTTTTAGGAATAGATTGGTGTTAGTTCAAGGTAAGTAATTTGGGAATTTTTACATTTCTTCAGTCTTTTAAACATTCACAGACCTGCGTGTCTTTGTGAGTCTTCCCCAGCTTTTCCTGTTCCTGTAACTTTGCTTGAAATACTGTCTGTGTGTATACCTAATATTGCACATTTTCTTATCATGGCTGGTTGCTTGGAGATATCTCTGCAGTTTGCATAATACAATAACTTGTCTGTAACCATAAAAAAAACAAACAACTTTTAATGTATTTATGTAAAAAGACTTTTACTGTCATTTGTGCAAGTACACGTAGAATATTGTAGCTAGTTACAGTAGCTGAGAAAAGGCTTTGCGCTGATTGGCCATCCAGGCAGGCCATCTGGATTGGCCCCCAAATGAAGTTATTTCTGGGATTGTGCTTCATCTGCTAAAACTCAGTGGGGAGAGAGCCCATTGAAATGACAAGAAAAAATTTCCAGGTGGATGTTTTTTTCTGAAGATCATCAATATACAGGCTTCAGCTAACATGGCAAATCTTCTGAAATTTCTGAAAACTGGGATCACCTGTACCTGAGAACAGGTTCTGGGCTGGAGGCTGATATAGTCTTAGCTGAATTCCTGGCTCTGCCAGTGTTCAAGACCTACAAGAAGAACAACCGGGACAGTTTCTGTACATGTGTCAAAAAGAGTGATGTGTGTTTTCCAGCCTTCAGTTGCCAATTAATATACCTCTTTCCCAGTCTCTGGAACTTCAGTCTTTCTGCATCAATATATCTTATGATCTACAGGAAGTCCTCCAAGTGATCTGGAAACAAGAAAGAAGAAAGTGCTGTCAAGTTGCTGGTAACTAGTTCTTGGTTTTTTTTTTTAAATATTTTCCCTAGCAGGGATCTGTTGTGATCTTATATGGTGAAGATTTTTAATTTACCACGTTTAGTTTTACAGAAGCCTTTCACAGTTCCCAAGAATTTCATGTACCACAGGGAATTTGGCCAGGCAATTCACATCTGGCAGTCTGCTGTATTAGTATCTAGAAGTTGGTAAGTATATTCATTTTCATCCCCAGATCACCTAAGATGGCTACACATTCATCTCCAGTCTCAGGCAGTGCTATGAAAATAATTGAGGGGTTTAAAAGCTTTTGAGGAAAATAGCATTTCACTCACTTCATTATTGAAAAGCAGTGATTACTGTAGTGGGCTGAAGACTCGTCATTTTCCTTCTGACTTTGAAGTAACTTTGTAGGGAAAAAAGAAGAGGGCTTCTCTGACAAGGAGGGCAAGAACTTTTGAATTCTTAATCTCGCAGCTGGTGTCATTACAATGTGTTTGTCATTATAAGATAAAATAGGTTTGTGGGGGTTTTCCTTCTGAGAGGCATTTTTAGACTTTCACCAAGATAGCTGTTTTCTATCTACATTAAATCCTTATTTGTATGTTTATTTCAGCATTCAACATCTCATTACTAGGAATAGGCATTTAGTACTGGCAGTAGTTCCTCTAACAGACAAAAGAAATGTGTTACTTTTTTTTCTTTGGTAACTGCTGATTCTTATTTTCCCTCCTTTCTAAAACTATTGCTTATGGAGAAAATATACATTACTTTTTTCCACCATTCTTCCTGTTTGAAATAGATTTTCATCATAGAGTCAAAGCATTAGAAATGGAAAAATGGATTTTTCTAGATTTGTGACACATTTTCAGTCAGCCACCATGTTTTTTTTTTTTGTCAGCTTTTCCACTTTGAGGTGTTATAAATTACATTTTTAGCTTTGCGTGAAAATATTTTAAAGGAAATTAATTCGTTTCCATTCTCTATTTACAGCTTATTCACAGAAGTGAGTACAAAAGTTTTTTTGGTCATCAATTAACTCATTTTAATTATACAAATCTAGTAGTTATGTTACGGTACTTAAGTTTACATAACTAAAATTAGAGTAACTGTTTTATTAACCACACGATATTGTAATAAACTATGTAAATTTCAGGATCCATTTTAATTTTTGTCTTTAAGGTAAAATTATTAGAAATATATTCTGTTCAGTACTGTGTTAAAAGCAGTTTCCAAAAGTGGGAAAAAGCAACTGCTGTAGAATCTGATCAATAATATATTCAGAATTTGAGATTATTAATTCTGCAGTACCAGGCTTGAAGACTGGGAAGTATGTAACTAAATGTGGATGTCTACATTACAGATGTCTGCATCTCCTCTCAGCTGCCTCTGCAGTCAGTGGAGATCTAGTCAGTGTAGTCAGGAATCTAGGTTATGACTCATCTCATTTACAGGAGAAATTAAATTAATCAAGCCCTTGAAGTGTCTGTTTCTTCTCCATTGACTATAAAAGGAGCCTGACTAACTCAGCAATGGATGTTGTTTCTGTAGGCATCTAAAATTAGGTGAGATAGATTCCACACAGAGTGCGTGGTTCGAGGGATGGAATGTCTGTGATTAATGCCTAATTAGCAGTGGCTTTTTAAGTGGATCTTGAATATGAAGGTTGGTATAATAAGGCTGGAGAAATTACACCAGGATTAGATGAGGTTGATCCACATTTCAAATGTATCTTGCTTATTGAAATTAGCCCTTTTATCTTCTAGGAGGCAAGAGTTTGTTCCTGTGAGTTTCTTACAACTCTGAGGTCTTTCTTGGAGTTGCTCTTCTCTGTGACAGTACCCCTGTATTTTATGGCCTATAATCTTTGGAGATACGATTTATCATCAGGTTTCTTTCAGTTTAGCAAGCAAGGCAGGTAGCTGTGTGTGTCTCTTTATTTACTGCTTGTGTAATCCTCATCTCATTGACAAAATTTATCAGCAATGATTGATTCTTTCAGGGCATTAGCTTAAAATGCAATAGGAATATGGAATAGTAATATCGCCTATAATCAGTCCTGTTGAGACATGATGAGAAATACCTATTAGATCAGTATTCTCCATTTACATTTAAAATTCAAAACTTGTTGATAAAGTAGTTTCTTATCCATTTAATATATCCTAATGATTTTTTCTTTAATTCTTCTAATTCATTAGATGTGTATATAGTACTTGTCAAATGTGTTACAGCTAAATAAGATTTGCCTTTACGAACTAAATTTGTACCTACATGAAGAACAGCATATTGCTTTTACATATGCTGGTTGTTCCAAATTAGATTTGCTTTGAGTTTTTTAATTCCGAGTCTTGTAAAATGTGGCTTCATTTTTTTGTTTGGCATCAGTGACACCTGGCTGGCCTATAATTACCCATGTCCTTCTGTTTTATCCTACAATAGAAGCACAACATCTTCAGTAATGACTTGTCTAACCAGATTCTTAGATGCATGTTACCTGAATGTGCTGGGCTAAGAAAGTCTAGCTTTAAGAACTAGAAATCCTCAACTGAAGTAAATTGCGTTGTCTTTCGCTGCACAGGAATTGAAAAATCTGCCATTTCTGTTCAGTGAGGAATCGGTAGCATTGATTGGTGAGGTTCCTTGCGTTCCTCCTGTTCCTTATTTTTGTGTAAAATATCAAGAAAACACGATTGTATCTTTCACTTAATGTATTTTTATTCATGTAATACTACAAATAAACCAACTATGACATTACAGTAGCTTTCATTGGTGTTTTTTTTTTTATTTGCCATAAAAATAAAAACTTCTGAAATCCTAACATAGCCAATTTTGTTTATTGTAGTCTTGTTGGCAAAGAGAGGGCTTGCTCTGCGTTCTGTTCTTAAATCTATGCAACCTTTTAAAAGCCTTATTAACAGGTGTCTAATATTTGTTGCTTTCCTTCTCCCAGATACCCACATTGCTGTTGAAATGCATGCTGTATTATCTTGAGCATGTCTCATTTTTGCTTTTTTCTGTCTCTTATCTTTCCTTCTGCTTTTCAGTGTACACGATTCTGTCTAAGGTGCACTCTGATCGGAATGTATACCCTTCTGCTGGAGTTCTTTTTGTTCATGTTTTGGAGAGAGAGTACTTTAAGGGGGAATTTCCTCCTTACCCAAAGCCTGGTATGGGATGCTAAGATCTTCCATATTATATAAAAATGTAGTGGGTTTGGGGGTTAAGTTTTAAAAATTTCAAATCTATTTAGCATACCTATGGTTCAGCATATATTGTTCAAAAAACCAGTTTTTAGTTTCTATTGAAATACATTAAAATGAAAGTATTTGGTCCTACAAGTTTAAAATGTTCTGGTTTGTGATTGTCATTTGTGAAAAATGCATGTAATGTGTATAGTGAAAAATGCACTTAATTTGGGAAGGCAGAATAATGCATTATATATCTAAGATTAGGAAGTATACCTTTCCTTCAGTTTTGCATTATATATGAAATTGTGAAAGTTTAATAATTATGTCTCTTAAAAAAATGTTATTTATTTGATCACTATTTGAGACTTAGTGTGTATCAGGCTATAGGAAGCAGCACTTTGCAAGTGTATAGTAAATTTGAGACAAAATGGAAGATTAAATCAAGTATGAGATTATGCAGTGATGTTTTCTTTCATTTAAAACAAATGCATCTTTGGATTCAGCTGCCTTCTTATATTTAGGAACAGTTTAATGTTAGTAAGCAGTGTGATCTCCTAGGTATGGTGTTTTAATGTATACTAAGGTAAAGCTAAAGGCTTGATCATTGGCAGGTTAGAATATGTATAAGCAATCTGGGGGGTGGGAACAGCATTCTGCCTCATATGCTTATCAACAATGAAAAGGAATAATAAAATTGAAATTCTTTAATAAGCTTTTAAATTTATTTGAGAGTACTATTTTCAAAACTCAACTTTAAAGAAAAAAAAAGCTTCTGTTAGCATTGGTTGAATTTTGTTATGGATAAACCCAAATGTTTTAAAAATTTAATCTCCTTGAAAACTGGAAGTTTTTCCTGACACTTATTCTGGAGTCTTCAGTTCATGTAACAGCAACTGTCAGATTGAAGTTTGCCTCTGTCCCAGTTTTCTCACAGTTTTGTCACGTATATGTAAGGAATCTGGAAGTTTTACTGCTGGATTGTCTTTTGAATCTTTAGAGCCCCAGCCTGTCTCAACATCTGTGTGATTCAAAGGCCGTATGAATCTGATTTCAGATACTGCTGAATTTGCCGTGCCCATAGAAGAAGGTGATCATATCAGAAATTCACTGTAAGGCCAAATGTTACCATGGTTCTTTTTTTTTTTTTGTCGGCTGTGCTGGATCATTAGCATGGCCTGCCTTGGTGAAGGGTTAACCAGAATATGTCCCAGGCAGTTTTCACAGTTTTCCCCAAATCATTTGTACTGCTGGAAATTTTAATTACAAATGAAATAGGTTAAGTTACTGGGATGTCCCAGAAGAACTGCAAGGAAAGTTGCATGGCACCCTGGTGATGTTTTGGTGTGGTTCTGGTCCCTCTTACCCACAGCCCAATGTGTAAATACATACCTGAAAACTAGTTACCCTTTGGCAACAGGTCTTAGTCTCTTTGCTCCTGTCTAGAGGTGACAGACATTCCTTTCTTCATTGGGCTCAGTTTCTGCCTTCTGTGCCAGCCTGCCTGTTACCTTCTCTTGTCAGTTGGCCTATGATGGTTGCTGTTGCCGTTTCTAAGCTAAGTTGGAGGAGCACAGACCCTTGCACTGCGCAGGCTCAGAATGGATTTGCTGAATTCTGTGCCTCAGCTGGACAGTGCTTATGCCTCAGTGGTGAGGGTCTGGTAGCGCTTAGGTGTGTTTGACTTCACTTCCAAAAGCTAAAATAAACTGAAGACATAGCCAGACATTTGTAAGAGTATCGTTAAGAACCACAAGACCTGTTGTACTAGTTTGATCTGAGGGGCTTTTACAGGTTGCATCTGGACCATTGTATTTAGTAGCCATCAGTGGATCCATTGTGCAGGTCCTTTTTTGAATTTATTTCTTCTTTAAAGAAAAACTGCTGCCAGGCTGTTAGTGCTGAAGACCTGTGTGTATGTCCTGATGCTAACAGAAGCTTTTGGGCACTGTTGATTACACAACTACTTTTTACATTAAGCCCTCCCAGGTACGTTTGGTCCCTGGAGCCATCATCAAAAACATAAATAAAAGAAAGTTTGGGCAATTAAAGTACTGAGAACTTTACGCTTTTGTCAGTAAGAAGGTTAGATGCTTCAATTCTAGGTGAGAACTGAACTCTGAAAATCAGACCTACTAGTTGATGAACATGAGCATTCAGTTAGCCAGGATTCTACGAAGTACCAGTACATTCATCTGTGCAGTTGATTATACTTTTCAGATATGAATTTCTTACTACTTACAAGTGCTAAATAGGAGTTCACAGATTTCTGACATGGTAAATGTTAGTAATTTTTTTTTTTTTTCTTTTTGGAAAGGTTTAGAAAACATAGGATAGGACTTTCTAGTGGAAACATCAAAATCAAAGCATATTGCATTTACTATTAAATATTCTAATACACCTTTTCTTATCTAGGTGAAATAAGTAATGATCCTATAACATTTAATACCAATTTAATGGGTTACCCTGACAGACCTGGATGGCTACGCTATATACAAAGGACACCATACAGCGATGGAGTTCTGTATGGCTCACCAACTGTAGAAAATGTAGGCAAACCAACCATCATTGAGGTATTTTCTTTCAAAATTTCATAAAGATGTATTTTGGTTTAGAGTGTAAGGTTCAGAACTGTCAACAAGTGTTGCCTCTTATTTTTGATGTTAATTACAATAATTGAAAAAAAACAAAAAGGGCAGGGACTTGTGACGTTAGCATTTTCTTTTAAATACCATTATTGGTAGGTACCAATAGGTACCATTATTGAGAGGAAGCCAATTTGCGTGACATTTCATGTTTTAAGGTATAACTAGTAAATAGCAATAACCAGTTAAGCTTAATATTTGTAAATGCAATACCTTTTGATTCATAGAATGGTTTGGGTAGGAAGGGCCTTTAAAGAGCACCTGGTTGCAGCCTCCTGCTATGGGCAGCGGCACCTTCCACTAGACCAGGTTGTTCAAAACCCGACCAACCTGGCCTTGAGTGCTGCCAGGGATGGGGCAGACACAGCTTCTCTGGGCAACCTGTTGTTCACCACCCTCACAGTAAAGAACTTCTTCCTTATATCTAATCTAAATCTACCCTTGATTCTTGCCCTTCATCTTTCTAAGAGGCATTTCATTTCAGTAAATTACAAATATATTAAAGTTTTATACAAAATACAGGGCAAAAAACTTTGTAAACCACTGTGCTTGAAGAGTAATAGAATTCTGAACTTTGTAACATTCTACCCTAAATATCATTCAGACTTTTCCCCAGTGGAAAATAAAGTGTTCAGTCAATAAGCAGGTGTTTGTTTGTTCTTTTGTTAAATTATTTTTTAATCGAACATTCCCTGGTTCATTATTCATGTTTACTGAATTAATTTTTAATTAGCACTTACATGTATATACTTCTCTTCTTAAAATCGCAACAATAACAAAACCTGCTACTTTATTTTTTACAATTAGCTGTCCATATATTTAAAAGCACTAATTCTTAATTGAGTAGCGGTTGCAAGGATTAAAGGACTGCATTTTCTGCCATGTATGTCATAGCAGACGAATCAGACACTGTGTGGTTCACAGTGTTAAGGAGAAACCTGCTCATTAACTTTCTTTAGCCATTTTGCTGCTTCAGCAGTACATTTGTCTTAAACCCTTCATGAGTGTGTTGGATTTTTTTCCTAAATGGCATTTGATATATTTTTTTCTTCCTCAAGAATGACATCTCTAAATGTTGAGTTATACTGTAGATAATGTCACCTATGCTTAATTTTATACACGATTCAGTTTTGATTTCAGCAGGGCTAATCACATCTGTATAATTAATCATGTGCAGAAGTACTTGCAGACTCTGCTTAGAGAAAGCCATTATTTAAAATTGCCCTTTTTTAAATGGCATGTGCTTTCAGATTCTACGATCTTTAGAACTCCATTCCAAGCATGACCCAAAGTCTACATTTGAACTAAATTTTGCCTAGCATATAAATTAATTCTTTGTGGTCCCCCTCTTGGATGTGGCTTTTGAATTTTTTAAATTAATTATATAGTATGTGAGGAGGGCAGATTGCATTTGATCCGCTTTCTTATAGGAATGGTTGCGTATTCCTAGCCTGAATATAACTTTGATTGTACTGTAATTCCTAAGGTGGTGTTATGGGTAGGTCAGTTAATTGGAGGAAGCCTCATAATTAGAAAAGCCTGAGATGATGCATAGCACTGCAGTAGAGCAGGTAACTTTCTCGAGCACAGGCTTTTTTGAGAGCTGCACAAAGATGGTTTGTGTCTGCCTCTACTGAATATTCATTCAGTCTCCACCACTGTCACTAGGTACAGGTGCATGGCCCACAGTGGCAACTGTTGGAGTGCAGCTGCCAAGTGGGTACTGCTGCATTCCTGTATAGAGCTTGTATAACCACAGTTAGGTTTTCTAAGTATTAATGTTTAAACTTCTGTTGAAACAACCTTTTGAAAAATTAATAGAATCCAAGATTGGAAACAATTTTTTTTAAATAATTTTCAGAATTTATTTTCTATTAGTTTTATAATAAAAATGTTACATTATATAAGATGTGATTGTGTCAGGTAAGCTTTTCTTTCTACACTTAAAATGAATCTGCAGAAGATATTCCAGGGCATTTTTCTTTTTCATTTAAATCTCTTAAAAGAAGCACAACATCTATTTTTGTTTAATAATCAATGTCACAATGCTTTGTAGCTCTGTTTGTGGAGAAACAACGTAGTTCTGTCACCGTAGCCACTTCTCTGCCTCTCCTTTGTCCTTGAAATGAATGAACTAGAGTCTAAAATAAGGCAGAAAGTTAAGTCTCTTTCAATTTGTTTTATGAAGGGTTTACCACGTTTCAGGGAAATCATAGAATAGTTAGGGTTGGAAAGGACCGTAAGATCATCTAGTTCCAGCATTGCTGTTTATGGTTGCTTTTAAAGATAGCAGAAAAGAAAGAATACATGTGTATATCAGAACACTTATCAAAATACATTATCTTCACATTTATGCCTTGCGTAACTGTATTTGGCTATAGATTGAGAAAATTCCAGTATCCTGACTTGAAGGTAGTACTGCATCAAGTAAATTGATTTTACCTTTCAAATTCTATATTAATGAATGAATGCTCATACATTTCAGTATAAGGAGGCAAAGCATTTAAAAGGTGGTATTTCTAAATTATCAATGTAATTTTCATTGATGTTTCATTTACCTGATTTTCATATTTGCATTGTTGTTTTGCAATTGTTATCTTTTTCACTCTAGATCACTGCATATAACAGACGTACCTTTGAGACAGCAAGACATAATTTGATCATTAATATAATGTCAGCAGAAGGTATGTACAGAAACCAGCTTATTGTGTTTTGAACTGAATAAGTGAATCTATCTCATGGGCTCATGTTCTTTTAAGATAAAAACTCCTGTGAAATAGTAGTCTTGTGTTCAAGCCAAATGCGGGGCACAAAAGGGGAGTAAAAGGGTTTTCTCCGTTTTGATTCAATTTGTTCCTTTTGTCCAGATTTTTTCTGTCATGTAGGACTGTTATTCCTCAGTCAGTATTAAAGTCTGTTTGCCTTTTTTTTTAATTAATTTGATTCTCCCCTTTTCAGCATGTTTATATATTTACAGTCTGGAGTATTGCAGGTTGGAATCCATTGTTGCTGCAGATCAATTTTGACCCCCAAATTAGCATGAGTAATGATAGTCATTTTATTAAAAATAGTAATTTTACCTGTTTAATAAAGATTTGCCAGCTGAGACTCCTCCTCTAGCCTGTTCCTTCATCTCACAGGTGTTTTATAAGTAACCAATGGTTTTCAGCTTATGTAATAGCTAATGGTAGTGTTTGATTAAGTGTAATCACATCAGGTTCAAAATGAGTTAGTTCAAATAGAAGATTTTTGGAAAGGTTAATCAATCTTAAGACGGTATTATGTTAATCATGATTTCACATTCTTTGTTACGGAGCCTTTGTTTACGGCAAAACTCTTCCTTTTTCATCACAACTAGATTTTCCTTTACCGTATCAAGCGGAGTTCTTCATACGGAATATGAATGTAGAAGAAATGTTAGCAAGTGAAGTTCTTGGTGACTTTCTTGGAGCAGTGAAAAATGTATGGCAGCCAGAACGTTTGAATGCCATAAACATTACTTCAGCCCTCGACAGAGGAGGGAGAGTTCCACTTCCTATTAATGACATGAAAGAGGGGTAAGCACATGTGTCAGTCTAATGCTTTTGCTTTACTCGTCTTTTTTTTCTTTTTCTTTTATTGTTTTTCTTTTTTTGTTTGTTTGTTTTTTCTTACTGAAAAGCTTAATATTTCTTTCAGGTTTTCTAGGAACTTTGCAATTACTGTTTTATGCTTCAGGATTAGATATGCAAAGTTTACTGATGCTCTGAGCCCCTGTTATATCATGGGTTTATTGTGTTAGATACCATTTCAACAGTTCTTATATATTGATTTTACAATCCAAGGAATATTAATAAATCCCATTAATTATAAAACAGTTGGTAGTAAATATGCTTATTTCTAATTCTGGTCTTATTTCTGAGCAGTTGTTTGGCATGCCTTTCAAAACAAAGGTGTGATAGAGCATAGATTACAAAGAGAGATTTCTAAAAGCATTTAACATGTAACAGTGTCATTTGTAGTTGTGCTCTTACCTAGTGAAATTTAGTTATGTGTTTCAGGAGCACTGTGGACTTTCATCTGAAAGTGATAAGCTGAAGTATTGGGGGAGTTTCAGTCACTGAGTGTAAATTACAAGAATGCACTATTTCCAGTTGTGATTTCTAACAATTAACAAGTCCTTTGGGGAGTTGTGAGAGGTATCCTGACAGCCTGTCCTTTCATCTCTCTCTGCAGTGTGTATGTTATGGTTGGGGCAGATGTTCCATTCTCCTCATGCTTACGAGAAGTGGAAAACCCGCAAAATCAGCTGAGATGCAGTCAAGAAATGGAGCCTGTAATAACCTGTGATAAAAAATTTCGTACTCAATTCCATATTGACTGGTGTAAAATCTCTCTGGTGAGTTATTTGATTATTGCATCAAAATGATATTTGTAGGAGTGCAATATTTTATGCTAGCTATAATTAAGGTGAGAGTTTTGCCAGCCTGGCCAGACAACCCTGCCAAATTATTCTTCATTATGACTGATTGACATTATTTTCCATCTAGCAGACACTCTTAAGATAGTGAAAGGATTCTGCTATGTAGGCGAAATTCTATTAGACTTGAGCACCAATGCAACTGCCATATTAGATTTCGCTAACAGTGGTTTATATAAATGGCCAGAGAACTCTAGAGTTTACAGAAGTAAAAGTAATAAGAGAATCATTTAGGTAGGTGTAGTTCATTAATTCAGTGTGCTAATACTGCTAGTTACTCTTGCATTGCTAAAAAGTGTGTGTCTGTATGCATATATATATTGTTTTCTCAAATACTGAGTCCACAGCACTGACCACTTCAATAATTTTTCTATGCTGTTAAAAAAAAAATCTCGCTGAAAATTGTCTACAACGTATTTAATGTTAAAAATGAAGCAGGAAAAGGAAAGAAAATACTGTTGACTAATGAAATCAAAATAAATGGTGACATTCTTCTCGGTCAAATACAAGAAAAATGATGACGGAACACTAGACTATTTGCTATGGAAGGAGTATAATACCCAGAGAGGCTTTTTAACGTTATTTGCCTTTAGTTCTGGTGAGGAAGACCAAGAAATTTTACAGTAGTGGAAGAGAGCATTGCAGATAAGTTTCAGCAAAGATGGGGAAAGTACATAAAGTAGGCTTAGTTGAGTGTTGAGCTGCTTCAGACCTTACCCAAGAGGAACCTGAAAGGGAGGCTTTTGTACAACTGAAAAAACATACTGAGTATGAGAAAAAGTATTTATACATAAAATCAATTAGATAACTTCCAGCCCTTTCTTTCTATTCACTTTTAAATAGGAAAGCTGGTAGAAAGTTGCAAAACACTTGTTAAAAAAAAAAAATCAATTTTTTTACTGTTTACTGGTTTTCTGTTGAGAAATTGCAAAAGGTACCTGTATACTCAGCAGTACTTCCAGCACCTGAAAAGTAATAGAAGGCAGTCAGTCTTTGTCAAGAACAAACTTTGTCAAGCCTTTGATTTCCTTCTACAAGAGAGAAGTAGGACAAAGGTGCAGCAGCAGATGTAATTTCTTTTTGATGAGATTCTTTGATACTGTCTCATAAGCAAACTCAGGAACATGGCCTAGCTTCATGCTAGGATCTAGTGGAGAGCTGGTTGCATAGCCGTAATCATAGTAGAATTACTAAGAATTCCTTGCCGTTCTTCATTAGTATGGAATGCACTTATTAGACGGAATGCACTTACTAAATTTGTAGCCCCCATGAAACTTCAAGGATTTGCAGGTGCATTAAAGGACAGGACAGAATTCAGAAAGGTCCTCAGAAATTGGAGAAACAGCCGTAGAAACATGCTCTCAGAGAAGCATCGTTTTCTGCAGCAGCCTGTAAACCCATCCTTCTTGAACTTGTTACTTGTTTAGGTGCCATGTCATGATGACATGAAGATATCAAGAAAATAAAGGTAGAAAATTGAAAAGTCATGTATGAAAGGGAGTAAATTAAATGCCTAAATATGGGAAATTCAGTAGCAAAGAAAAGGGTTGTATTTCTAGGAACATTCGATATACAAAATAAGTTAAAAATTACTTGTGACCCCAAATGCAGCTTCCTCTGGAAGTTAGTTGAATTAGGAGGTAGAAAAACCTTGGAACTCTGGCTCTCCTGTTGTGGTGCTTCCTGCATCAGGTGGTTGGGTGAGGCAATGGAGCTGCTCAGTCCTCAGCACTCGGTTCAGGCCTCTTGCTTCTTTTGAGCAATGTGAGGGAAGAAGGAGGAAGAAAATCGTAGGTACTCCACTCTTCATCTCTACCACCCTCATACAAAAGAGGGCAGTATTGTTATTAAGGAAGACTAGTCAGAATGGATGAAGTAATCAAAAAGAAATCTGTTAATCAAATAATCAGTTTCCAGTAAAAATGTTTACTGAATTTTCACTCAAGTACTATTTGTAGTTAATGTTTAAAACCAGCATATTTGGTAGGCAACAAATAAAGTAGTAATAGTAGAGTGTTACTGCATTGGTGAGAAGCTTTCAGCAAAACGTAAGCTTTTATTGTTTAAAAAGAAATTGTTGGATGAAATTGCATAGCATTTGTCCAGTGTGTAATACAGATTCTTTTCTATTGAATGGTTGGTTAAATACTGTCTCATTTTACCTTCTCTTACTTTGTTACATAATCGCATTTTTTTTCCTTCCTTTTTGTTTTTTTTTTTTCTCCTGGTTATCAGGTTGACAATACAAAGCAAGTTTCCACCTTTCAGGAAGTGATTCGTGGAGAAGGGATATTGCCTGATGGTGGAGAATACAAGCCACCTTCTGATACACTGAAAAGCAGAGACTATTACTCAGATTTCCTAATTACACTGGCAGTGCCCTCAGCAATAGCACTTGTGCTTTTCCTAATACTGGCCTATATCATGTGCTGCCGACGGGAAGGAGTGTGAGTACTTTAACAGACTAATAAGTAATTATGGATTTTTCTAAGATTATAATTCACAGAAGTTTGTTAGAAGAATTCCATTCAGTTCATTAAAAACATTTATAACAGGCCAAGACATACCTGCCTGAAATATTGAACTATTCCTCATCTAAACACAAAGAGTAATTTCCATGA
Organism: Pezoporus flaviventris; assembly: GCF_033815535.1. Lineage (NCBI taxonomy): Eukaryota > Metazoa > Chordata > Aves > Psittaciformes > Psittacidae > Pezoporus > Pezoporus flaviventris. The sequence goes on along the minus strand of NW_026892595.1, from coordinate 17,411,704 downwards.
GAGTGGATATAGGGACTTTAGTTGTTCAGTTGAAAGGGTTAAAAATCTCAACATACACACAAAACTCCACAAAATTGTGCGCAACTCTCCAAAATGCCCCAGACAAATAAAATACTAATAAAGGATCGCTGGTTCAGGACAATATTAAGTAATTTCTAAAATGCTAACTTCTATAAAATAGATTTGGTTGAGGAAATGAACTTAGACATATTCTAAAAGAAAAACACATAAAAGGAAAGCAGCAAGTAACGTAATTTCTGCCATTTCTTACACAAACTACAATTTCATTTTGTCACAGAATTTATTTTAGCCAGAAGCTTGTTCTTTAACTTGCATTTTCATTTCTCTGTGTATATGTCTGTGTGTGTGTCTGTCTCTGTCACCAGTATCACATCTCTCTATGTGCGTTCATCAAGGCCTCACCATAAACACAGCTGCAAATGCTGCCAAGTTGCATTTAGCAATAACCTTGTCAGCATTTCTACATCACGTACTGTTTTCATCATCAGACAGATTTAATGTTCCAACTATCAATGCTATTATTTAATTCATAAATTTTGTTTTGTTTTTAGGGAAAAGAGAAACATGCAAACACCAGAGTAAGTGTCTTCTTTCCTGTTATTTTTCTTTTACCATTTAATTTCCATTCTCAGTAGCTTGTCATGCTTCATACTGTGTGTCATAATCTTCTTCCATTCTCTCTAATCCATGGTTTAATTCATAAATGTGAAAGCTGCTTTTAAATCAGAGTCTTGGCAAGGGTAGAAGACCAGAATAAAAAGGGTTTGAAATTAACTGTCAATTCAAAAGTAAACAGTGCTGTTAGAATAAATATGATAATATGTAATTTATACTTCTGGTCGTTGGACTTCCTAGCCTATATCTTAATGGCAGTGGACAGGAGGACAAATAGCCTGGAAGGTATCCAGTGCCTATACTATGAAGCGTTTTAAAACTAATCTATATGAGTTACGAATCTACCACTATAATCAGGAGTTAACCGAAACTTTTATTTTAACTGCAGCCAATAAATGAAATATTAGCCATAAATTGCATAGTCTTGGATTCTATAAAAAATACTTATCCAGACAGCAAAATCTAATGGAATAATTACTGATTTAAAAATTAAATAAATCCAATATTGATTAAATTAGCTGTGTAATGGTTTACTGTAATTGCTGCACTCGAGAGTCTGTAGCATGCATCAAAGTCCTTGTATTTTTAAGAAAAATAATAATTACAAAAGTCTGTCTGTTTTGATAGAGCACTTACAATATGTATTTAATGTTTTATTTCCTTTTGACGTAGCATCCAGTTGGTCCACCACAGTGCTATACAGAAATCAACCAAAGAGCTTCGTGACATGTCTAAAAATAGAGAGATAGCATGGCCTCTTTCCACACTCCCAGTGTTCCACCCAGTTACTGGTGAGATTGTACCCCCCCTTCACACAGACAGCTACGATAACACCAGTATGCCACTGATGCAGACACAGCAGTAAGTATTTAGGGTTATTTTATTCCTTAATACTATGTTCCATGATTTAAATATGGATTCCAGTGCTTGTCATCTGAAATCTGTTTATTATGGAAGTATCAGTAATGACTCTGTAGTTCAAGATTACACTGATATTTGCATTTCAAGCAGAAAGAAAGGCCTTCTGTTATAAAATTAAACAGCTGGGTTTCAGTCTGCAGACTTGGCAAGCAGCTTTGCGTGGAACAGTTACATTTCTGCATATTTTGGAGGAAACCGACTTTTGACAGAGGAATCAATTAAAGCTGTTTTATTTTAGACATTCTGCTTCTTAACCCATGTCTCTGGAGTCCTGGTATAAAACTACCGCTGGGTCGGTGGTAGTTTCATACCTGAAAATAGATCCGGACTTTGTAAGTAGTTAGTCATGTACCTGTCACCCAGGGTTTATGTTTGCAATGTTAGCATTGAACAGAAGAGCATATTCCATTACACAGATAATAAATGCAGACTTGCCAGTGAAAACGCTCAGAGCTCTCGGCTGTTTCCATTGTTGCCAGCCTTTCTTCAAGACAGAAACCAGAAACACCAGAAATTTCAATTCCTTGAAGTCCATTTATCAGCAACTGAAGAGAACTATTAACACAGACCCACCTAGAGCTCTGCATGTGCTCTAATCCAGACAGGCTGGTGGTGCTGTAAAAAAAGAAAAAAAGAAAAAAGGCATTTCTGGATAGGTTTGGTTTGGAAAGGAAATGTTTGGTGTCTGGGTTGAGCAGATGTGAGGCAATGGTCTCAGATGTAGTTGGCGTTGCTTTTCAGTGCTGTGCTATGGCACCAGCTCCAGTTGGTAGGTCCTCAGCTGGCAGGCCTGCACAGCCTCAGTGATACTTGCCCAGTGCCAGCACTAACTTAGTGCTAGTTTACGCGTGCTTGCCTTGAATTCTGTTCATGATACAGGTGTGTGCCAGAAGAGTATTTTCTTCTCCGTGTCCCAAAGCTAAATGCTACGGGAAGTACAGCTGTGTAAATGATCCTTTGTACCACTGCTGTGAAGTGCTCTACCTTGTCTTTTACAGTTTCCTCTCTATTCAGAATGGCAATTTTTTATGACTGGGGTTCCAAAGGCTTTCTTGAGTAAAGTATTTATCTGCTTTACCCACATTCCTACCCCTAATTCCTTTCTGTACAAATAACGCTAATATCTGGTAGCTGTTAAAATAGACACTTGAGCAGGACACAAAACGTAACTTTGCCTTGGTGAGTGAAGTGGTCCAGTGTGTAAGACTAGCTGACCATTCATTCCACAGGTAGTAATTGAGTTGCAAATGCTCTCACCTTTTCTGTAACCATCACAGAAAACAACTTTGCATAACGTCAGAAACCTGCAGTGACTCGTTACCTCTGTTTCACCAAGTCTGGGCCTTTGAACCTAGTTGTCAAGTGGAATAATAGGAACTACACCATAACGCTAATTCTTTCTCTGGCATTGACTTGGCTGGCCTTTTGACAACTCTCTTTACATAGTGAAAACGGGTTATTGCTTCATAAACAAATAAATGATTTTTAAGTACTGAACTTCCATGTATAATATACTTCAGACTTTGTGCGGAAGCATTAAAGATATTCAATTGTTTTTTTTGTAGGAACCTGCCGCATCAGACTCAGATTCCACAGCAGCAGAGTGCAGGTCAGTACTGAGAAAATACTGTAACTATTAAGTGTCTGGTATGAAAGAATCACAAATGCATACAGTATATTGACAATGGAAACCATTTTCAAATATAGTAAAGTGTAACAGCATTGTCATTCCAATTTTTTTTTTTTTTGATACATCAGGAAAAATTTTGGGATGTGATTGATGGAACAAGTAGGGGAAATGGTACATTAGGGCTCAGCATGAGACCCTGGAATATAATACACTTAACTCAAAAACCTCCTCTTATAAATAATTTTCTATTAAAACAAAAGCTACAACCAGGTTCCTAAATGCAGTTACACTGCTCAGATTCTCTACAACTTGATAGGAAGTCAAAAATTCTAATCCTTGCCAATACTAGTTAAGCTCTGAAGAAGGAGCTCTTTATTTCTGTTATTAAGCATAAAGAGTCGACACTGGGGAACCTGTGGTGAGGCATATATCCATGCTGGAGGTTTCCCTGTCTTAGTCATCGCTTTTACAGCATTTTCCCAAATCCTGATGACTGAGATTGTGGATGGCCCTATCAGTGTATTGACTAGGTGCTGGTTGCTCTTTGTAGCTGGTGTATCAGGTATGAGAAAAAACAAAGCCAAAGCCATGTAAAAGGGGATAAGGATCATACAAGGAAAATACAGAGGCCAAAGTTTAAGTTTTGAGTACTGAAAGAGGTATTTAGGCAGAACTCGAGCAATATATACGTACTGAGCATAATACAGGAACTACAGCTCCAAGAGGAAGACTTGTTTTAACGTAGGAGTTACATAAACAACTCTTTCTTTTCATTCAAAATCCTTCTTCTTCATTACTGCTTTCGGGGATTAAAGGAGAATTTCGTATGACAACATTTCAAAGATTTGAGGCAAGTATATAATAGATGCGTCTGCCCATGTGGGGTTTATTTTGTGGTTATCTGGAAATTAGAAACACATTTATAACAACAAAACCTGACTGCACTTTTGCTAGCTTTCCTATTTGTATGCTTTATTATTACATGTGCTGGAAATGGTGGATGATGCTGGCAGTTAAAGCCTCCAGCGCTGGTTTGGGTTGACATTTAGCACAGCTCATAACACTCACTACTGCAGGCATTTAGAAGGCAGAATAAGAATGTCGCACAGTTGTCCATTCTGTCTTGCAGTGGGAAAGGTGCGAAATCACCAGGTAGTGCTGTTTATAGCAGTGAGATGTTTTACGGGGTGCGAAGTACAAGCTAGCATGGGGTTATCGCTTGCAATTCGCACTGAAGAACTGTTGTAAAAATAGGTCTTCAAACCCCTGCTGTGTCTGTATTTTCTCTAGTATGTTATTTTTGGTAGAATGCACCTGTTCTTTTACATTCATCACAGCTGCTGCCTGTGACAAGCTCTCAGAAATTGGGGCAGATGGGGAATGTATTTGGGACAGACAATGTTTCCTCCTTTTAGTTCACAATGATACCTTCCTTTGTAACTCAGGTGCAAATGAGCACTTCCATGCCATGATGGCGTGTTCCGCTGGCAGTTTGTCTTCTAAAGCGTATCTATGACTAGTGTGTCAGCAAGTTAGAGTTTTAGAAAGTTAGGATTTAAAACAAAATTCAGGTGCTCCTGAGTTGTTTGGGTTTTTTTTTCAGTAGCATCAGTACAAACATAGCGATCAGTTTTACTGATCTGTTCAAGTAAGAAACTTACAAAACTGAAACACTTCAGGCCAAAAAAACCCTAATGAACTAGATGTTCATTGTTTAATTTTCTTCCTTTCTTACAGAAAATTCCCAATAATATACTCGGGATTATTAACATACTAATAGTCACCATTATGAATAAGAAGGTATTTCTATCTTAAAGCTTCAGTAGACCATATTTAGTCATTTGAAGAGCAAACCATCTCTAATAACACCTGTCATCTTCAGGAACTATCTGAATCCCCGATAAGAAACACTTTTTTTTCACCTTCACTGTAGACTTTAATAGCTGACATGATCTCACAAAATTAAAACCAAATTGGGAAATTATTGTATGAAAGATAATGACTCACACCTAATGTTTCTATTGCACTGCTGAATATCGCTGCTGGTCTCCAGTATGAACAGGTACATTAAGTTTTATAATTGTCTTTCTGCTGATTGGCAAAATTAATGAGGACTATTTTAAGGGAATTAAATGAAAAAGTTCATAGCGTATTCCTACAATGCAAAAGACTAAAGAGTGCATGTACACTGCACTGCGTTTTCCATTTGGAGCTACACAGTCCATTGTGAAGTCCGTTAGATGCCAAATAGAAAAATTCCAAGCTAAACATTTTTCCCAGCTCTCTCCCTTCCCAGAAGAGTGCAAGCAAAGCTTTTTCATGTCTGTGCTGTCTTTTGGTGCAGGTTGTATTTGTGTTTCTCCAATGTGGTTGTTGATAAGGGACTAATAAATACTGTTTATGTACTGTGTGACCAGTTAGCAGTTCAGTATTGTTGAAGCATCATCTGCTACTAATGGATTACATAAAGATCTTATCTACTTGCAGGTAAATGGTATTCCTGAGGAAAGAAAACTAACAGAAGCAATGAATTTGTAATTGGAGAAGGCAGCAAATTGTCTTACTTCCTTATTTGTTCTGATTGATGCATGAGTTTTTCTGGTGTACATTGTGCATGCCCACAGTATTGAGATGATTTCAGTGCCAGAGAGTACAATCACTTCCACACAACTAATGTACTGTATCCTTTTGTACTTTGGACGTTTTTGACAATTTGTAAACACTGATAACTTTTTATATTTGTTACATTCAGAAAAGAGTCTTTCAAATATATGTATTAATAAATATCAGACTTTATTCTGTCTTGTGAGCTCCCCTGAAAGATTTAACAGGGAAAGCGAAGCTTCGAAATAAGCACCAGGTTTGAAGGGTCGCTTGCAGATTCTGTTGGATGGGATGATACAACTGCCTTACGTTTGCACACAAAAAGCACTTGTGTGTAAGCATGAAAACTTGTGCGTTATCCTGAGGCTCAGAATAGGATTCCAGATTTAGTAGGCTTTAGTTTTTTAGAGATTATCAAAATTTAATGAGCAAAGTTATTTTTGGAAGGAAAAAAAAAACCCTAACAAAAACCCCCAAACCAAACCCTAAAACTACTCCTGTTGAAAATTGGATTTCTGTTCCTTTACCAGATCTTTACTCTATTTGGAAGCAATAAAACATTTAAAATCTGTCCATTCATTCATCTGGTTATGTTAGACAAGACTGTTGAAAACTACTGTAGGCAGAAATTAGTGACTGCAGATAAGCAAGAGAAACTTTTGTTACGGACTTTCAACTCTTTAAACATACCCTTTACATTTTTGTGTGTGTGATGTTGCTGATGCCCCAGTGCAGTTTATTTTTTATATCATCTTCCACATTCTTTGTTCTTTCTGGAGCAGAACTGTGGGAGAATGAGTGATCGAATAAACCAGGGGTTATTTTTTAGCATCTTAAAAAGGAATTGATTAAACACACACCTTTCCAGAGGTGCTGATTTTGAGAGGTGTTTGTGCAGCCAAAAGCTTAATAATCCCAACTTTGTTAAAAGGATCTGAACTGAGGTTGCCTCATTTTTCAGTAGCTGGTGATAATTTATCTCCTGACGCTTTTCTGTGTATTTTAAGTGTATTTTTCTGATGCTTCTTTAAATCCTCAAATACAGCGTAGCACAGGACTTCAGGGTCTCCAGCTCACACCAACAGCTCTTGCACTTTGAACTTGCAGCACTGTACTGGTTTGAGCTGACACACTTTGCCTTTTCTCTGCAGTGTTTTCTCTTTCAGAAGCTTTATGTTTATCAGGACATTGCCATGTAAGCAAAAAGCTGCATCTGCTAATTGCTAAATGCTGGCTGCATCGCCTTAGCTGAGGTTTCTGAGGTCTCTGCTAAGATAAATTGGGAGTAACACAGGAATTTAAGACTGAGACTAAAAAGAAACTGGAAAATAAGAGTTTAGTCTTTTTACAAAGTAGTTTTTTTTTTTTCTTTAATGTTTTATGGTTATGACCCTGTTTATTCAAAGCACAAAACTTTATTTATGTCAATTTTTAAGCAAACAATGGTGTGTTAATAGGCTTAGACCTGAATGCAACATCTCTGTGGATAGTTAAAACAAGTCATGAGCTGCTTTTTTAGACACATTTTATGCAATGAGTATGACTATTGCAGTAAGGTGTACAGTCAGCACCCCATACATTTTAGGCACTTGTATATTGTCAAGCCTTAAACGTCAAGAATTTACAAGGCTGCCCTAAATGCCAAGCATGACCTATAGAATGTGTTAACAAATGCCCCTAGCCACAGGCATAATGCTGGTGGTTGTTATGCTAGAAGAGGTAGCTCAGCTACAGCTGCAGAAGTTGAAAGCCGAGGTAGTTATTGAAACAGTCGGAACAAAGAGCCATTCCTACTTGCCTCCAAAGCAGCATACATCATGCCCACCTACCTCATCCAAAAGGGACCAGGGAAGGGGTTTCATCAGGCAGCCAGCCTCCTAAGCCCTCCTTTTTCCAGCAGCTTGGATAAGCGAAAAGTGAACTGGGGACCTGCACACTGCGATATATAGAAATTACTAATGTACAACTTTTATCCCTGCTGTGAGGAATCCGAGTCCAATAAATATTTGTTTTTTCCCTTGGTTCGATTAGTTTCTATGACTGTTTTCAACCGATGAGCTGTCAGTGCTTTCAGACAGAAATGAATGGAATGGATTTTAAATAATGATTTTTAATGCAGCGTAAGATGAAACTTTGTAAATAGTATTGGGTCTAGATCATAACAATTTCTGATAACTTGAGGACGATGACAATCAATTATCTACCAGTTGAGCTGCTCCCCTCTTACCTGTATTAATATGTAACAGTGCCAATATACCTATGGAAATTTCTGAAGCTGTTATGTACATGTATGAGGAATCAGTGTGTGCCGGGGGGGGGGGGGGGGGGTGCTCCACCTGTTCTGAAAAGAATCTCCTGGTGTAGGTGACTTGAGTATTAAGCACACCTGAACTATTTCATGACTGAAAGGTTCATTTATTTGAGGCAAGTTTAATAAAATATTTATTTTTTCATTTTAAAACAATTACTATGGAAGCATAGATTTATAAAGCTGGCTAAAGACACTTAATGGTTAAAGAATTAGTAACAGGTGAAAGCGGTGATAGTTAAAACAGTACATTCCCATCCTCTTTTAATGATGTACGATGACTGTATGAAACTGATAGTGTTGATGAAGTGATGGTTGCAACCAAATCAAATAGAAAGCACTACAGATGTCTTTGTAAATATATGAAATGTAAAATCTAATAAATAGAAAAAAATGAAGTAGTGATCTTGTTGCCGCCTCATTATTTTACATGATGATGCCTGAACAACTTTGTGGCACAGTTGTTAAAAGTCTGGACAGTGACAGTGGTGGTAAGAGTCCAAGAGTTGAGGTGGAGCCAACTGGGGAGATGTTAGCAGCAGAGAGAATATTTGCGCCTCTTGGCTCAGGTGCCCATGTTAGTTGTTATTTTCCTGATCACAAAAGGAGCTGTATCCTTTGCTTAAGGAGCCCCTTCTTCTATGTCGTGTGGGACTCAAGTAGCTAAATTAAAAGATACATTTTTTAAGATAAATCTTAAGGATTACAGAATCATAGAATGGGTTTCTTTACATTGCCAGACTGAAGAAAAGCCAAGTCCATTCCTCTGCTTTCATGCAGAGCTCTGCAGCAGCTTCCAGCTTGTAACCCAGTATGAAAAAGTACCTGACCCCTCCACTCCAGAATTCTGCTGCTGTCCCCTGAGCTCCAGGGGTGGTTTTGGCTACTGGAGCTGGAATTTCATCAGACCCGGGACACTGTGATTTACTGCAGGAGAAGCTTTCTTCCTGCACTGTGTTATCTGAAATAATTTGTGATGCAAGCAAATATCTGCCCTTCAGTTGAAGTAATTGAATCCAGAATACCACTCTGGGGAAACCACAGTACTAACCTGTAATTTAAGGCAGGCAGGATAGTGAACTGTAGCCCAGCTGGAGTCAAGCAATAAAGAGTTTGTACTTAATTGATGCTGCTCCGATTACAAAAATAAGCATCCACAGCACGTTTATTTAATGTTTAAATTACTTCATATTTTTACATGACCTGAAAAGAAAATATATTTACCCCACATACAGTAATAGTAAACAAGTGCATTATTGCAAACATTAAAAATAAATCTTTTAACCAAGTCTGTACAGAAGTTAAATAAAATTATATCTACAATACTTAAGTTGTGAAGAACAAAACAGAAAGTCTCTCTCAAACTCACAATTTCCCCGTTGCTCCTAATACTGGCATAGATGGAGGTTATGCATCCTGCCCCCACTGCAGCGTTTGCCAGCACCGTTTCTTGCAGCCAGTTAAGTAGGTTGACTTTCCAAGTGTTGGAAGTTACACGTGCGAAGAACAAATAGCTGAGTCTCTTTCCCATAGCTTCAGAATAGCTTGCAGTAAAACTGCTGAATTTGGGGGAAGTGAATGATTTCTTTTTTTATGATGAGCTGGTCAATCTTTAAAAGAAACTGTTCCCAACCAAAAAATCTGAAGCCATTCTTTTCACTTTTTTTTTTTTATTTTTCACACACATTGGTGGCTGCAAGTTTGAATTCAGTTTTTAAACTGGGATAAGATCAAAGCCATGTACGTGACATGGTGAGACATCGGTACAGGTTGCCCAGAGAAGCTGTGGCTGCCCTGTCCCTGGCAGTGTTCAAGGCCAGGCTGGACAGGGCTTGCAGCAACCTGGTCTAGTGGAAGGAACTAGGTGATCCTTTCCAACCCAAACCTATTCTATGATAGTATGTAAGGTACAAATTAGGATTCATATTGTTTATAATCATATGTAATTGCACAAATGCTTAGAAAATAATACTGTGTTTGCGTTTTTGACTGATAGTAAGTGATCAGTAGAAGAATAAAATGAAAAAGCAACCAGAGGTCAAGCTGTGACATGAACCAAAACCACAAACACTAAAGAAATGACCATAACTTCACTAAGTGGAACATAAATTGCAGCTTGTCACTGCCACACTGAAGGGCCATTCTTTCAGTTTTAGTTTTTATGCTAAAGCAAAGAGTTTGTAAGAAAGATGGGCACTCTTAAAATGGGTGGGGGAAAAGGTTCCTCCAAGTAGCTCCAATCTCATTTCATTTGTAATTCAGAGACTCAGCCATCTGCACGCAACAAGATGACCACAGTCCCTCTTCCTTGTGATATCAATAGACTGACTTGCATTCCTGAAAGTTAAAGTATTATTACAGGATAAAATATGGCACCAGTTCCCCAATGAGACCTAGTTCAAGGTCACCCACAACTCAGAGGTTCAAAGATCACCATTCCCCTGTTCTCCCTTCAGATCTGATGGAGTGGTTACGACGGCATTCCCTCTGACCACAAACGGTTGGAAAAAATTCTCCATCTTGAACTGAGTCTCTGAAAATTATTAATCTGTTTGTTCACCGAGATTTTACAAAGAACTGCACAGAGTTACAGGAGTTAGTGGAAAATGTATGAAAAAGCAAACAATTTTAGGGAAAAAAAATCACCTCAGAATTCACCGTATTTGCTGAAAACATCTCAAATTTAAAAAAAAAAAACAAAAAGAAAACCCCATGAACTGTTATGTAAACTTGTATATAATCTTAAATTGCTGAATTGGTGATGACTTTTTATTCCTGCGTATAAAGGGTTTCACATAACATACATACACTACCTCCACCCAAGGTACTCATTTCTACATTACCATTTTGTTCAGAAAAATGCCCTGGTTTACCAGTAACTTCATGTTTCACATCAGCTAAAGGTGACCGTTACTGAAGCATCACACTTTTGCTCTTCTTTATTCCTTGATGAGAAGGATTCCGGCATGTGTCACGTGAGGGCGGTTCTCCAGTAACATCCACTCTTTGTTCGGCTGACCCATGTTAAAGGTAATTCCATGATATGCCCACGGTAGTGCTCAACCATTTAACTTCACTTCTTCGTGTCACGTTTAAACATGTATGTAAACAGGAACATATATCCAGTAGAAAAGACTCATTTTCACATGCAATTCTGTACAGTGCATTCTTGGCTCTCAGATTGTTTGAGAAGGCTGTTTCCACACAAAATATGTACATTTGCACTATATACATTTATTTTCCACACAATTTAAATGTCTTCTTGTGTCTCCAGTTGAGAATTTTTGTTCAGGCAGACACAAAATAAACCTGAAGAAAGTTTCCAAGAATCTTTTCAAGTCAATGTCTTGACTGATCTTGCATTGCTGAGAAGAGGTGTAGTCCAGAGAAAAATCCAGCTACACACAGCAACCTTTTCAGCAGAGTTGAGTTGTCTTTAGGAACCACAATCTGTGCCAGATCATTGGTGATCTGAGAAATTTCATGTGCCACACACACAAATATGAAAGTGCTGACAAGAACATTAAACATCGGATATCCAGGAATGAGCACCAAGATCCCCTTTGTGTCTGCTGCCAGCCAAATATGGTACTGACAAATGAAAAGCTGAAAGAAAAAGAGAGTGTGCTTATGTTTTCTTACATAAAAGCATGACTATTACTATTGCATCAACCGACACATTATACTTCTGCTCAAGTCACATTAAACATACTCGGAGAAGCTGTTTTCCACATACCTTTCTTTGCTCTTAAGACAAAACTATTAGTCTGTCACAGTACATAGCAAAATGGGTTTGCCTAGTCCTTAACCAAATAATACAGCACAGGGCAGCATCACCTACACTATGTCAGGAGAGATGAGGAATACAACTCTGCTCAGCTACTCTGTCTGTGGCAAGGAACTGAACTAATATGCTTGCAAATAGAAGACAATACTGCAACTGCTGATGAATGCAATAGCTCCTAGAGTTGGTCATGATCAGCACCTTCAAATTCACCGGGAATCACAACAGTGAAAATGTCATCCTTTAAAAAACAATTCAAAGTCATGCACTGCATAAGTGTAGTACCACAATGAGTTTGTCCTGTAAGTTCGTTTCCCTTTTTAAAATGCATTTCAGTAAATACAATAAAATGAAACATTTAATATTATTAGGCAGCAAATCAAATGGAAAGCAAGGTAATTCCTACTGTTTCAAAACACACACTCAATGGAACAAGATAACATCTGCACTAAGAAGGGTTTTGCTTGTAATGTTACATTTGTTTATTAATGCAGGAAAGCTTTCTAGGGCAAACACGTAAGTGTACTTGCATTAGTCAGATTCATGATGATTCTTCAACTGTCTTAAACTTTTATCTACCAACTGCATACACACCACATCTTACTGCAGCATTAAATCCCCATTCTCATAACCGTAAACTCCCCCCACAAACAACGTAAGAAACAGCTTTGCTACTGTGAGATATTTCAGCTATGATTTTTAAATGTAGACAGAACCTACAATGCTGAAAGAGGTCAAAGACAGCACCATGGTATTAAATAAGCCAATAAATGTTTTCACTATTTATGTGTTATACCACAATTAATAAAACCACCTTACACTTCTAAGTTTCAATTCACCGTAGTTCTGATTGTTCTACTCACCTCTAGAGAAATTTTGCCAAACCAGGCAAAGAATGAGCTATACACAGATCGGATGTAGCCAGGAATGTTCCTGATGAGGATGAAAGCTAAAATCTATTTTGAAAGAATTAAAAGAAGAAAAAGTGACTGTGGATGACAAGCAGGTTACACATACACACACAAAAGGTTTATTCCTTTTCACTGTGTAAAGTGAAGTACATCATGCATTAAATTGTCTTTAAAATCTGATAAGTATATAAGCCAAACAAAAATCCATGCAGTTTATAAAGTCAGTCTTGAAACTGCAAATCCCGCACATGCATTCTTATAGCATAGCAAATCATATTTACATCTTCAGTACAATCACAGTCTTGATGTTGATAGGTATTACTATACACTTACAAGGTATGGTCATAAAACATGTCATACCATGCCAGCCCAAAATTAAGGTGGTCACAAATCTGAGTTAACCCTCAGTTTTTAAAGAGAGGGTGTCAAGATGGACAAATTCATATTAAAAAATTAAGTCATACATACTGCCCCCTCAAGAGGGCAGGACACACTGCTAAGCAAAGGAAACAGAGAGGGAATAGTCAGACAGCTGTGGTATAGTGGGGCAGGGGACACGGTAAGAGGAAAATATGTTTCAGAAAACCACACTCATGCCTCTGTGGCCAACCTCTTCCCTGCCTAAAAGGGACTAAAGAGTCCCATAGGTGCTTCCTACACTAATACCTCACAAACACTTTTTCTTCCCCACAGCTGTCTACTTTTCCACTGCTATGCAAGTACTCAGAAGTTTGGTCTGGACTTAAACAGTGCCTATAAAACCTACACTAAGGACATCATGGTTAATCAAAAGCATAATCACAGTATGCGATTCCAGTGCTTTGAGGCAATGAAAACCAGCAAGCAACACAGTTAAACCCTTTTTCACTTTCAGACATTTGAATGAAGCTGACATTCCATACTAAAACAAAAATATACTTAAAACCAATTTCTAAAAGAGCTCAAACAGTAACAGAGTAGATTCTACCACTGTAAGGAAAAGGACCATAATTTTAATTACCTGCACCACAGAAACAGAAGGGTGTAGCTCATTGCACTCTGTCTTGTTTTTACAGCTACTAGCCCAAATAGAGTAGGCCTAAAAGACACAAACTTCAGTCTGTGTAGCAATTCTATGTACTATTCAAAAATTAAACAAAAGGTAAGCTATTTTGAAGTATTTCAGCACTAATTTGGCTTACTAATACGTGAGACAGTAATATAAAAAAATACATTTTGCTTAGTAGGAAAAAGTGAAATATTAATACTAGAAAATATTTCAATAGAAAAATTACATTGTGCATAATTTTGTGTTTCTCTCAAATTACTCTTTGCAAGTGACAAATACTGAACTTAGTCATACCCTAAGATAAAGGCATACTGTTGACAATTTTTTTATCACAAATAGACAAGCAATCGAGAGCAGAGGTAAGAGCTGCATTGTCTACCATATCACTTTTATGGACCGATTTTCTTGTAACCTTTGCAATGAACTGAAAAGAGTGATGACATTTTCATCTACAGTTGACTGAAAGGAAAACTATTTCAGTGAGTAAATAGGTCAGGCTGTGCAAAAAAACACAGATCAAGATTTGACTTTTTAAATCAATGTATTTTCTAAAGAAGAACTTTGGAAAACTTGCTGTTTAGAGGTTTACAAACCTGATCATACAGTTATACTGGGTACGTACCAAAAAGGATACAATTGAAATAAATAATAAAACATTTGAAACTCTGTTGGAGAAAAGAGGATCTCCTTTTCCTTCTGATATCATCTGACGTTTCTGCAATGCCAGATAAATAAAAGCAAACAGCATCCCATGAAAAACCACCTGTAAAAGACAAACAGACAGCAGTGAATATTTCACGGCTTTTACAAGGACTTCAGGTACAAACAGAAATGCTACAGGATAAATTATTTGTAATACCAAAGCTTAGGTTTCAAAAGATCCTTTGCCAGGTTTACTGAAGCAACCAAAAACTGGCTTTCTAAAATAGGTCATCATAAACTGCATTTTTAACTCAAAAACTACAAATAGAAGTACTGTTACTAATGCTTCACAGAGCATTAAAGACATGACAATGAAATTTCAAGAAGCTTTCAAGTACTGACTATGCCCTCTGCAATCTATGCTAGCACTGAAAAGAGCTTTCTCTGGGGAAAAATCACCAGTCTCTGGCCTTCTCCCAAGCTGGCAGGTGAAATCATCCAAGAAGCACAAGTGCTTCCCTGTCTCACAGACGCAGCTCTTCAGAGTGTTTTACGATCTTATGCCAAGTTCTCATTAGCTAGCTACACAACACTGTTTCAGGCCCATGTGGTGCTTGTCTTCACTATTTTTTTTTCTGAGACTTCCTCTTCCTCTTGATGCTGCTGCATCACAGAATACACACTGCTCACAACAGCAAAGCTCCAAGGCTGAAACATCTTAATGCAGTGTGCGCTGCTGATGGGAGCAGCCTGGGACATGACAATAGTGTGTGCTTCACAAATGAAGAATGCCAGAGGGAGAAGTGTGCAAGCAATCCCAGTAAGGATAAGCCTAGCAGATAAATGCTCCCATCTTAGGAACTCCACTTACCTTACCAAGAAGGCAAAAAAGAAGACCAGTGTCTCCCTGTTCTGTCCCCCTACATTTTAGGGTCAGTAACTGGAAAGTACTTTGCCACTGGAAAACCATTTTAAAATATCATAGAATCACAGAAAGGTTTGGCTTGGTAGGGATCTTAAAGATCACATAGTTCCAACCCCCCTGCCATGGGCTGGACATCTTTCACTGCACAAGAATAGTCTGGTTTGAGCATAAAGACCCTGATTTTAAGAGTGTTTTGAAGGTTACCTTAAAAAACAAAAAAAAAATCCTTAATTGATACAACTTTCAAAAAATACGATTAGGAAAGCCACCATGATAACCTGCCTTGTATTCCAATAGCCTGAAGTGCTACAGGTGTTAAATTTTCACAGTCAAATTTTTGAGAAAAAACAAATCTAGTTCACTTTATGACTTTTTTAAAAGCAGGATCCAACAGCAAATAAATCAACATCCCTCTTTTAAGCAAGGCTTTGACAGACATTTGCAGAAACAACCAGCTGGGACAAACTCTTGCTTTCCCTCACCACCCTGTTACCCTAGATTAAAAAATACACGTAAACCAGCAGTCTAACTTTATACAAATGTTACATACATAGCGATCCAACTTCCACCTAAACCACCATTCATAGACATTCCCATTCAGTTCAAAACACTTGGACAGTGGCCAAAAGGAAAATATCTTCTCGAATGCACCCTGTAAAAAATAAACAGGGCAAAAGCATTAACACTGATGTCAACTATATTTACTACTAAATCAATACGCTTTCTTTTAGTATTACCACTTATGTGTTTCACTAGCTGGATGACATTACCTAAGTAACAGGCTTCTTAGAAGGCACTCCCCCAAAAAAGAAAAAAAGCCCAACCAAACAAATCCAGAAATACTTCTTCAGATGAGAAAGACTTTCAGTTTTGCTTCCTATAAAGGTCTTCCCATTTTGTGCTTGCAGGCTTAAAGGCAGAGATCGACTGATGTGTTGGAATAACAAATGCATACTCTACCAAAGACTACAGTTCAACAGGCTTAAAAAAAAAAATGAGGGATTAAAACCACACAATCCCCCCTGTAACATCCCGGAGTGACAAACTCTGTCTTTATTTCTGTCAGCTACACTTGCGGCATGCAGTAAGTCACTAAATTAATTTAGCATGAGAAGCAGTCTTTTGATAAGGTATTAAAGCCAAAACCCAGTCTCTAAGAGACACTGATCTTCATATCACCAGATCACCATGTGTTTCACCGTATGCTAGCAAATGCCAGTAACTTTAAGCACATAAAAGAAACCAACCCACCCCAAACCCAAAGCATAGACCTTTGTATTTATTAAGTTTGTAACAGTATACTGAAAAAATGTCAAGCATTACAAATGAGTAAGACAGATACAGAATTGTGTTTTTTCCAGCATCCGCACCAATTCAAATATGAAAAGAAACAGGTTCCTTTTTTTCCTTCTATCTTTATGATACAGGAACAAATGTACAAGCTATGAGCACATTAAAGAGTAGGGATAGGCAATATACTCTAAGGTTATCAAGGATAAAAGTAGTAAAAATTTACAAACCTGAGAATATGACAAAAAATATATACATGTCAGTAAGCAAATCAGTTTCAGCAGTAAACCAAAGTGCCACAAGCAGTTTCCTGATGAAGAAATAAATTAATCAGTATATGGTCAGCAATTTTTCAATGGCAAACCCTAGGACACATTAAATAATCAATGTTCAAATATTACCAGCAATATTTTAGCACCAACCTCATTCACATATTAAATTTTGCTTTAAGCAATTAAATGAAACATTCACAGCAATTAAAAACCTATTAACCCTAAAATAAGTCTCGTGTCTCAAAGAGGGACAACATACAAACAGAAAGAAGAGAACTTGGGTGTTCAAGGAGAAACACTATTTTAAAGCATGCTTGCCCAAACACTGCACAGCAGTCCTTCTTCCAGGAGAATGTAAATAAATAAATAAACTAAAAGCCCAACAGCTTTTGTAATGTGAGATAAGTAGAGCATACATTATTAAACACTGAGGTACCAGCTGTATTCCAAAGCTCAACTGCAGGTCATTAGGGACAAGTATCTTGTGAAAGGAAGCCTGAAAAACTGCTCCTCAAAGCTACTGACTGATATTAAGCTCTATCAAGCCTCAACATTGCAACAGGGATCATCTCTCCCTCTCTCACCATATAAATTGGCAGCTGTAAATTGGGGCATAAACAAGTGAAAGTAGTCACTGAAAGATTTTCTAGTTTCGCAAGACACTGTTAATCTGAAGTACACAACAGTAATTTGTCTGTATCTGGAACAGAAGCGCCTTCGCAGGAAAAACCCAAAACACTAGAGCTATTTGCCTTTGAAGTATCTTGCAAAACTACTCTCTAATTATATTTTTACATCTATTCCTAGCATGCATTTGTTATATTTTATTGTTGCACCTGCAGACTATAAAATTTGGGTATTACTCCACCAACACGGAAGGAGGACCTAAGCCTCTGAAGGTTTTATTTCTAATTTAGGTGAATTAAATAAGCATTTACCACTTGATGACAGCTTTTCAATGAACTGCAATGCATAAAATAAGCCAGGATTTCACTTTGATTTTTACTCAAAATACCAATATCACAAGTCATACTGCTGATAGTTCACTTAATCTAAGATAACAAACCCCACATTCTTATTTGGCAGGATGTGGCAGAATTGGCGCTCAAGATGGATGAGACATATTGGTGATGCAGAGTGGGAAAGTCTAAACGCTCACTGCTCATGCCATACCCATTAGTACATTACAGCAACAACAGACAGCTCAGCTAGCATGGACAGGGTAACCTATCATTTTAGCTTGCATTCAGTAATATTACAACTTTTTATCACACACATTTCTGATTTTCAAAACCTATTAAAAAGTATTCTAATATGACTGTAACCAGAGTCAGACTTTATTTATCAGCTGTTACATTTTCTAACTGACACACAGTTCATCTATGACATACTGTATTTCTGCGAATAGCTGGATTAGCATATTTTGACTATGTTACAAAGAGACTGAGATCCAACATTACCATTTTCTCTATGGCTATCACTGTAATAACATGAAAATGCTTTATAGCAGAAATAAATAAAAAAATAATCTTACCATTTGCCTTTTTCTGGACTATCTGAGGCCATATAGCTAAGGTGGCATAAATGATCATAAACCAGACAGTGACTAATGGCACAAAGTAGTAAAACTGGTAAGGTCGGTCCATCACTATGCACAATACCACAACCAAGAAATTGAGACGAAATAAAACCTGGAGAGTGTCAGAGGAGAGAAGACATAGGATATATAAGCTGGGAGGCAAAGCTGAGAGAGATGGGGGACATGTTTTTCTAGCACTGTATGAAAATATTTATGTATTTTACATCTCATATGCTGATTATATTTCAGCTGAAACACGGCTAAATATCTCAGGGAATACCAACAATGCAATGCAAGAGTGCAGGCCGATTATGTAGTAGTGGGCCTCCCGTTCTATACTGGCCTACTTGGGTAGAGAGAGCACTGAAAACAAGGTAAACCAGAACCGATTATTCCCCAGGCTGGGGACTGAGTATTCCAGTTGCTGGATGTGTTTAAAGCCTCCGTGCTTTCACTCCCACAGCTACCCAGCTAGATCTAACACTTGGGTAATGCCATTACCAGTACCACAATCAGGCTACAGACATATTTTTAATGAGCACGATGACCCAAGTTACATGACAATATAATACTTAACAGAAATAAAAGATATATTTTTTAGAAAATAATTTTAAACTGCTACAGCACACACTGGGTAGGAAACTTCAAAAGTAGGTTAGTTTCTCCAGTATCATTACGGTATGGATATTCATTTCCTTTATTAACAAATGTAGGCTCCAACACACTGTCTTTGGAAGCATGCCTGGATCACTGCTTATATATTGTTATATATTGGATATTGCTACTGCAATGAAAACTCCATTGCTATATACTGGAAAATATTTGTCTTGATATTTTAAAGCTTACATACTTACATTTTAAGTATCATTTATACACTACATGTTAGTATGAGATAAACATTACCAATTAAACAGATCAGCTTACATAGAAACAATAGTCATTTTCAATGTGAAAACCTTGGTTAAGTAATCTGATATCAAAATATTTAGGGAGTAAAAATACACTATGGATATTGTGCTATCTGAATAAATTTCTTTATAAAAGCAGTAAATAGATATTCTTACCTGACAAACTCTGTATACACCAAAGTCCCCTTTTATCCAAAAATATGAGAAGTGTCCATAACCTGTTTGGAACAGATATGCAGCAACCAAAACTCGAATGTGCATGTACACAGGCAAAAACTGTCGAGAAAAATAGAGTACCTTTTATAAATGTCCACATAAATGCTTTTGGCTTTCCATTTTCCCCCTCTATTTAATGCTTTTTCTACATTGCAATATATCAGGTTTAACTAAGAAAAGAAACATTATCCTACAATTCCCTGTTTCTTACTAAGCTCTGATGGTGCCCTAACCTCTTCAACGTTAAAATGAATTTGTTCATTTATTGCTCTACACTTTCCACATTCTATGACCAGCTAAAATAGACTTAAGAGGGGCTCTTTGAAAGCTTGCCTTCAGCAGGTTCAAGTTCACAACATAAAAAGGAAGTGTTGCCAGCAATTAAAAATAAATCAACATAATATTCTACCTTATTTAGGGTATACTTTTTCTCTGGTCAAACAATGCATAAAGTGCTTGTGTCAATGAAATCTACACTTACATACAAAGAAAAACAAATCCTGCTGATAGTGTTTAAAAAACTACAGGTACAGCAGCATTAGTTATTCATTCTATTCAATTTTAATACACATTTGCACTGTCTTTCTTTTGAAGTAACATACACCAATTGCACTCCCATTAAAAAAGAAAAAGATAAATTCAAATCACTTACAGTGCTTGCTCCAGAGATATGATAAATCAAAATAACAAGTTGCATCCAGCCCTTCCATTCATCAGTCTGCTCTCTATTTAACACTTTAGTCTAATGCAAAACAAAACAAGAGTGTTGCTATTCCAAAAAGTACAAGGAACATCTACAAAATGAGGAGAGAAAGTTCAAAACAATAAACCACTTTATGGGTAAATAGGTCTCAACTTAAAAGTCTTCTGTCTAGCGAACACGGGTCTATCAGATTTTAATGTGATATATACGCTCTTGTATCTGAGCTATCCTCAGTCCCAATTTAACTCAGTGACAATGGCTAAAAGCACTCATATCCATTTGCTTTCAAAAAGCTTTTGCATCTAATTCCATGCAACCATTACACTGCTTGCGAATGCATTTTTTTGCAGATGAGTTACACTGACTTTCAGTATTTAGCATTTAGTTATTTACACTCAAACTTGGAAACAATGTTATAAGCCGAATGTCAACATGATCATTACCTCTTTAGTATTTTCAGTATAAAATACCCCCAAAACCAAGATATAGACGATTGGTATGAAGAAAGATGAATGTGTATAAAATTTATTTTCCTTCATGAAAAGATTTGCTCTGTCACATAGATAAAAATAGGTCATGATTAGACCAAGTTTGCAGAAGGACTGTAAGAGCATCTCTAAAGTAGAAACATTAGGAGTGCTGATGGCAGGTTTCTTCTCCTCTCCACTTTCCAAATCAGTGCATGATTTGCTCTTCCGATAATTATTCCGATGAATTAAACTGATAATTAAATATCCAATAATGGACAAAGTAAAGAAACAGAAAGCTAACTTCTGTATCAGAGTGAGAGGAGGCTGAGGCTGGCAGCAGGAGCCATCAATGGGCTTCATTATCTTATTGCAGTAGACATTCATAAGAATCATCGCATTCTGTCAAAGAAATAAGCAGTTTTGTCAATTAATCACTAATAAAAACATTAACATTTTCATTGTAATAAGTCTTCAAAACCATGCACTGGCATAAAACATATACAATTCTCCCCTATCATTACACACGTAAAATTTCACTGTGCCCCCATATACCTAGTTGCGTTCAACAGTGCAGCCAAAACACCTCTTCCAAACATGAAACCCTTGAGCTTCTTCAGGGAAGCAAGAATATCTAATCCTAATGCTTACAATAACAGGGTTCTCTCTACTGGGTATAAAGCTATGAAGAGCTAAAGGGAGTACAAATGAAAAACAGCTCACAAACTTGGGCACTAATGGGGCACAGTAATGAAACTCTAAAACATGGAAATGAGACTGAAACCTACGGTGCAACGGTATGTAGTTCATCCAATACTTTAAATAAATGGAAATCTGGGAAGGAGTGGAACTAGAAGTGACCCAGTGAGAGTACACTTTCACAAGAACACACTGACAAGGCCCAGACATGCTGTGTGCATACAGACATTTGTAGGTTAAAGATAAAATAAGAAATAAAGTCAGTTGCAGTCCACACAATCAGGAAAACGTATGTATTGTTTTCTTATCATTTTTATACTACTTACTGAATAAAATTATGTGAGCACATAGGTGAAAAATTTAAGACTTATTTCTTAGTACTGCTTTACAAGTAATTCTCACCCTAACTGATACATGCAGATGAAGGCATGAAGTTTGCATGCAGGATCTAGCCAATTAATAGCTATTTTGAAGTAGCTACACACTAACATCTTTGCTGTTGTGTGTTTTTTTAACATTGTTTGTAACTGACTGCCCTCACACCTACCGGGAAATTTTGAACAAAATTTCCTGAAGAACGTGGTCCTCATTCCATTCATATCGTCTGCTATTTCAGAACATTCACTTAAAATCTCGTTTTACTACTTTTCAATGTTGACTGGTGATAAAAGCACTTACTGTATCTCTGCTTGATTCAGGCAGATGCAGACCATCTGTAGACTTCATGATAGTTTCTTGTGCTATCAATTTCGATACACTGAACACTTTAACTTTAGCTTTGGAATTTCTGGAGCTGCTGTTCAGAATATGAACAGCTGCTTCATTATAAGCATCTATTTTCTCATTAGTGATCATTTTCCGACTTTCGCTCAGCATATCTTCATAAACAGGATCTGAAAGGACAAAGAATGAGCACATTAGCCTTCTACTTGACAAAGACATTTGCTTAGCTCAAGATCCACAGGCATTTAGATAGTCACAACTGTTTAAATGTACAGCAAAGAACGAGAGACTGTTACAGTAACTAGAGTTGTTTAGGATGAAATGTTCTTATTGCCAGTCCCTAGTCATGCATATGTACTTACAGATTATAAAGCTTTGGCCAGACATGAATGCCTGTTTAATTTTCCCAAACCCATGAAAAGCATATAATGCTTGAGTACAGAGCTGCTTATGTCTTTGGAGAAGGCAAAAGCAGACTCCAAAACCAAGAGAACAGAAGACAGGCAGCAGAATAGACACATGGAAAAAAGAAATGAATCTCTCAAACCCATTAGTTACTGCAGAAGAAGCCAGCTTCTCCTTTCAGAAAACAGAACACCACTTAACTGATTGCAGGCTTCAGAAATCATGTAGAGCTTAACACAAAACTATACAGGGTTCTGGATCAAAAAGGTCAGCTGGAGATCAGTAAGTCGCCACAAAAAGCTGCTGATGTTCTCACTGACGAAACACACTCTATGAACTGTAAGGTGATTTACTTCAGCTACCTCATGCCTGTTTTTGGACAATCAATGTCTAGACAACTCTCTGTACAGACACCTCTTCTTACTTGTTCCATTAAAGAGCTCGGAGATGACTTAAATGGACTGCATCTTTATCAACAGAATGGTGGGCCACGCCTGACAGCTAATTGCTTCTAATATAAATAAACACAGTTTTGAAAGGAATGCGAGAATTCTGAGATTATGATAACCTAAAATGCTATGTTTTATGGCAGATAAAACAGGAACACATTCTATCTACCAGCTCACTGTTCAAAATCAGGGATATATTATGGTTTTACTTGAAAAAAAAGCAAAGAAAGTAACCTTGGTGCCCATAATAAAAATTTCACAAACTCATTGTGAACCATGATTTCTGGCCCTTAATCTTAACTCATCAGTGCTCAGAAGCAAGTTTCATGCTAGAGACTTAAACTGTCCCTGTTCTCAAGAGTATGTCCATTCCAGACACACACAGAGAATGCACTTGCTGAACCTCTCTTACTATTTATGTAATCTGAAAACTTAATAGAACACAAACACAGGAATACAGCTGGTTTATGCACTGTGTTCTTGACTCCCAGGAGGCAGGTATGGAGCACAGCACAGGGAGGACAGACCTACCATAATGAGACTGAGAGTAAGCTAACAAAGAATTAAAAGAGTTCAGAAGGCAAAACATTTTCCTGGGTGAGTTTTAAATTTCCATCACTACGAACAGCTAGTTAGGTTCCTGCTAGTTAAGGCTACAAGAAAGGCCAGACAGGACTTCAACCAATGCCCTTTTCACTCTGCAAGTAAGCCATACGGACTAAGTCTCCCATATCCTACAAGGCAATGATTCAACAAATATGACAGTACAAATTATTACAAATTCATTACTTTACCTTGTAAGACCCAGTAAACATCACTAGTTTTCGCTAGTTTTTCCAAAAGAGGTGCAATTGAAGTGATATTGATTTTATACTGTGTGAGGGCTTCATTGCTGCCATTATGAATCTTGATAGACCACTGGAGAAATAAAGAAAGAGATTCAGCACCTGTATGTCTGAGGACCCTTAATTAACTGATTCCTTTGCTCTTTAGTAGCTGTTTTTCATTATTTTTATAAAGCTAGATTATTTTTCTTAATATTCACTTTTAAAGTGCTAAATATTTCTTTTGGACTAAGCAGCTGTTTATAGACAATTACATTTAAAGAGACCATTCAAATGCAGAGTATATAATATTCAACTTAATGTATATTTGATTTTTCAAAAATCAAATGAGCAGTCATTCAACTCTTGACTCCCAGGACCAGCCAAGTACTAGAATAGATGACTTCGGGGAGCTGTTGAGATCTGTCCCTGGAAGTTTTAAAGAACTTCTTATCAAGTGCAACACAAGTATAACTGATCCTGCCTTGTGTCACACTGATGGGTTAGGAGACCTCTTAAAGTCCATGTCAGCCTTGTTTTCTGTGATGCTGCAGCCCATATAAGCCTAAAAGAATTATGCATGCTCAAATAGAGCGTTCCAGATTGGACCATGATCCAAAGCAGTATTTTGTGACTGAAATGTGTTTATTAAAAATTATTCTCAGTTAGTAAGCAAGTACTTGCATTTAACTTTTTTTTAAATGAACAATGCTACTTTATTAGCTAGGTTCAAGCTAATCAATGTTATCAACCAGTATCGCTGCCAAAAAGCAAGTACTGTACATTGCACAGCTATAATAAAATATACCTGATATTTTAGAACTACTTGTTGTAACAGCAAATTCACTGAGAGTATATTTTTATTATAAAATGAGTTTTAAAACTTTATTATGTAACCAACTTGACAGCATTAAAGTCATCCTAATAGGACTTTCTTCTTTACTAAAATGCCCCATATATGTGTAACTTACCGTGGCAGCTCCTGCTACAA
Source organism: Pezoporus flaviventris (assembly GCF_033815535.1). Lineage (NCBI taxonomy): Eukaryota > Metazoa > Chordata > Aves > Psittaciformes > Psittacidae > Pezoporus > Pezoporus flaviventris. The sequence goes on along the minus strand of NW_026892595.1, from coordinate 17,386,769 downwards.
TTATATGAGGTTTTGCCACAGAACTCTAAGACACAAAAAGTAAAAAGAAATTAGGTTTAAAATAGTCACAAATTATTATTATACTCAGCAGGTTAATTAAGACTCATCTCTTAATTGTGACTCAACTTGTCCATCAGTTGACAGTTATCAAAGAATAGATTACAGACATATGACAGAGACCATCAACTTGTGATACCCTAGAATTTTCACATAAAATGTGCAAAAGTGCAAAGGATTAACAAGCACTCGCAATCATTATCAATTTAGCAGCATAAATTCACTTCAAGAGCTATCTAAACAGTATCTCCTACTGTCAAGTAAACTGTAGATCATACTATTGAAGTACTTTTTCTCTCAGTATCTTGCAGCATTGTCAAACATCAGTTTGTGCTGTTGTACTGACTGAAGTTGTTGCTCCAGAGGTCTGAAAGTTAATTCTAGGACAAGAAACAGAACATGTCCTCAAACAGAGGAGCGTAAGGAAACAACAATACTGACCACCTTAGTATGAGTTTTGCCTTGGCATTTAGCAGCTCTCCATTTTTTGTAGTAATCACAGAAAAAGAAAAATGAAATTATAAGTGCAGCTATCTTGATAGAAGCTGTTGTGCAAGAATGACCAATAGAGTAGCAAAAGAATCACTGGGGACCATTATAAAATAGCTCCAGGCTATTTAAACGTCAACAAAGGAAGAAACAAGAAAAATTTACTTGCCGATCTGTAAACGTATTACTTGTTATCAGAATTACATGCATAATTTTATGCTGAATAACATGAGAAGTTGAATCATAACTGAAACATAAAATAACTAGTATGTAATTTGAAGGAAATATTACAGAAAGATAAATTAAGGCATTTTTGACTTTCCAAATTGCCTCTGTCCTTCAGTTTGGAACACTGAAATTGATATACAAAATCATAGAATACCTTGAGTTGGAAGGGACCCACCAGGATCAGAAATGTTTGGTCACATAAAGACAGAGCCATCACAGACAAATAAGCAGTGAAATGCCAGATCTGAATAAAATCCTTTCAGCTATTAATGGGAGGGCTGGATTAGCAGAATTACCAGCTCAATCTGAAACCAGGGCAATGCTGTTGTGTGTCCTAAATTGTAGGTGAGCAACGGTGGGGAATCACAGCAAGACCCTTGTCAAGGTGGTCTGAGATGATGCTTTTCAGAAGTCACTCCTCTTCCAAAAGCAACAGGAGAACACCTGTGTGATGACAGCCTCTGCCATCACTGCATCATCATCTCATCACATAAAATGTGTAGAAGTGAAGAAATCTGGTCCTGAGATAAAGGTTGGACTTGATGATCTTAGAGGTCTTTTCCAACTTGGTTGATTCCATGATTCTATGAATCAACTTGCTCCAAGGAAGTAGGGTTTTACTGGTTTGATCTGGGGTTTTGGGGGGCCAAGTGAAGCCATCTTGGGACACTAGGAGATGCCCAGAAACATATACACTAGTAAACATCCCCTTTTCACTATTTCGATGTCAAATTTCACATCCCTGGGACGTAACTGACTGAATGTATGCAATATGCTACAGCTGCTGGTAATTATAGCTGTGTATGTAAAAAAAAAACAAAATGGGAAGGTAGTAGTCCTCAGACAGTTGCTGTATTTTCCTGAACCACAGTTTTTTAAGACAAACCTCAGTCCAAGATTTGATACGTTGTCTCATAGAGCCATTAACTTCTGGATACCACAGGAAATCCTGTAAAACAAATGCAGGTGTACTCTGTAAGCTTAAAGACAAGCAGTAGAACAATTGAAAAAATATAAAAAACCAAATTAATTACCATCAATTCAACTGTGAAGGAAAAATCATTTGGCCTAGTCAGATTTCCTTTATAGTTAGCATGAAAAGTCAGACATCCCCCTCTAGCACGCAAAACAGAAAGCAAAGGAAAAAAAAAAACAGGGGGAGGGGAGGCAAGGAACGGGATGATGACTAAAAACCCCCACAAACCACAAAGCTTTGCTCCCATGAAAAAAGAAGAAATTTTCATTCAGAGTTCAAGAGTTGGGATTTCACCAAGAAAATGATTTTTCAGTTTCTGCCAAACGGGCTGTCCTTGGACTTCTAACATGATCAGGGATAAAATCAAGCTCACAGCTATAACTTATTTGTTAGAACTTCCTTTTGCTCAATTTTGCACAGTTTTTACTAACAGGTTTTCTTTGTTCCAGAACTTACTATAATTGACAGCATGAAATAATAATTTTTGAACAGAAAGGAAACCTAACAATTTACTTTACACTTCAGAAATTATCAGCTGACATTTTTTAGACGTCAGGAGTAGTGCCCAACTTTCACCTAGAAGGACAGGCAAAACTGAACTCTCCACTTGCTCCCAGTGATTTTCGCTTTTCTTGGTCAACTATTTTCCACATTTAGATTACTGGGTCACAGCCACTAGGATTGTGAAAATTCAGCTACCATACCAATAATGTCAACAGCAATACAGTATCAAAACAAGGAAGCAGCAGACTAGGAATATATTCTTAACTATACAGACATCTCCCAAAAGCCCAAGCCTGACAAACTCAAATCTTGGTGGTTAGATACCTGCCAAGGCTTAAGGAGCTCTGAAGATGTAGTTATGTGTCAGCCTAAGCCAACATAAATCACACTGCCTCAGCCCCTTTGTCCTGGTTTGTGTTCTGCTCTCTCTGTTCTAGCATTCAGATAACCATACGATGAGACACATCAGACCTGACCTAAAAAGAAACCTATTAGGTAAGTTTTTGGCTGAATTGCTTCCTAAAACAGCAGACTCCACACCTGTACCAGGGCTAGTCACATCACGAACACAGAAGCATGCTCTGAAGGGCAGCAGTGGGACAGCAGGCCTAAATTGCAATGAACTCACACCCTAAAATGTTATTTTGTACCCTAAATCTTGACCACATACACAAACAGGTACTGAAAGCTCACTTGCAGACAACTCAGCAAATACACTGCTTCTTTGGTTTTCATGAACAGAGAATGAGTTGTCTCCAGGGCATAAACAAAAACATGACCAGCAGAATCCCCGCGCAGCTGACAGCTGTCATGGGAAGCAAAGAAAGCTATTGAGGACACCGGTTTCATTGCCAAGCAGAGAACAGAATCCTTCATAAAACCTACCCTCAAGTACTCTGTTTGTTTTCTTTTTTAAAATATCCACATTATAATAAACATTGTGGTTATTTCTCCATGTAAAAATAGTGGAAGGAATACTTGTTGGGATAGCACAGAGAACTCAATAGCAGTTACGACAATTAACACTCCAAGTAAGTTAGGCCCAGATACATATTCTTACAGCAGTGGAAGAGTAAACTTCCCGGCAAAAGCTATTCTTGGGAAGGCCAAATTATACTATCTGACAAAAAGAAAAATCAGAAATGCTTCCAGGACTTACGCCCAAATCTAAAACAGAATCGAAGTACTGAAAGCCAAAGTCTCTCGAACCATCTTATTCAAAATATAATATGTTAAGATACTCTCTGATATATTTTGTGGAAAATTTATAGTGTTGATGGTCTAGAGCTTCTTTTGACTTTTACAGCACTTGCGGAAAATTGAAAGATCCAGCTCTGACTGTAACTTGGAATACATTGTATGAAATAATAATATGATGATGACTTGCAATTTCACACTAGATAAAAACTTACCACTTTAATTGAAGCAGATTTATCTTCAAATGGGATATTTCCATGCTGCCAAAAAACCCAAAACAATAAAACCAAAGTGAGACAAACTCTTGGAACGGAAAAAAAAATATTTACATTTGTATGTTAAATTGCTCTCACCGGGAGGTTTATTTATCCTCAGCAGAAAGGATTTTTCTTGTGTAAACTTGTCAGTATACTCATGAAAAATATTTATGTTACTTTCTTGATAAAACAAGGTACTCGAGTGAAGGTTACTTTTCCTGTAAGAAATCTATCCAACAAAGTCTGAAAGGTTTTCTATTCACTTTGTTAAAAAGGCATGAAATATTGATCTACACTTAGCCTCTCAAAATGAGAAAAAGACTTTTTTTTTCTCTTTCTTTTCTTACACTGCCTTTCCTCTAGCCTTCCTTTTCAGCTGCCCAACTTCTTTACACAAAACAATCAACACAGTTTTAATTAAAAAATAAAATCATTTCAGGCAGAAATAAAGTCTGGAATGCATTATTAAATTTGCTGAGTGTTATTGTAAGAAATCAGAAAGGAAGCAGTCAGATGCTGCATATATATTTGTCCTTTAAAGTATTACTAAAATACAATACTAGTTTCAGTCCTGATCCAAAAGAACAAGTGCATTTCTCTTCCACAAACTGAGATCTTGATTTCCTAAATATTTGACAAAAGATATGCCTCAACTCAAAATCCATTATAGCACTCCATCATCTCACCATCACTTTTGGGCAGCAGCTGTGACCTAACCAACAGATGAGGAACATCAAACATCCTGTTTTGACCGTAAGTGACTGCATGCTGTCTGTTGGAGAAGGCACCAGCTTGCACTTCTAAATGACAGAATTACTAAATGACAAATCTGATGTGCAGTTAAAAGTGAACTGTGTCTTTTCCCTCACATATGTACTTAGATCTATGAAGGCATACGCCTAAGCATGATACAGCAACAGAAATCAATTTCTGTTCAACACATGATACAGCTAAATCCTTTCTTACTGCTTCCACCAAACAAACTTACATTCTTCACCTTATAAAATTCAGACAGCTCTTCAGCAGTGATTAAAAGGAAGGTAAGACCAGAAGTTTTTTTTAGTTTCAGCTTCAAGTTAGATCTGGAAATCTGTCATTGCCCTAAGGATTTTTAGGAACAGATTAGATCAGCAATTCACTGACATTTAAAATGACAAATGATAACCCACGAATTACTACTATTTAAAAACACACAAAGGAGCAATCTTTTTTTCATCAAGAAGCCAAATAGGAAGCGCAAGTTGCTATGGGACAAGTCAGCTTCATTAATTTATTCCCACACTGCCACAAATTTTCACTCAAGCTTCCTAGTTCACTTATCTGTACCCAAACAATTACCTTGGTCTAATCTTGCTCTCCTCCAAAAGGCCTTTTTGAGGTTCTTCTTCCTGATGGCTAGGCCAGCAAATGGTATAATTTCCCGTTTGCTTTTTTTTTAATTCAGAGGTAATTTAGGAAGGCAGAAACAAAGACATCATCAAAACAACGATTGCCTCACCTTATTTCCTTCTTCTTTGACTTGAGGATTTATGAGTTTTATAAATGAATAGAACAGCTGTCGAATTCTAGAATCTCCTATAAACACAACATGTTTGTCTATGAGGCAATTTTTTGCTTCACTGTAAAACAAAATAGCAACATTCATGTTACAGGAAATTTATATTTTAGGAAAAAGTCTTTAGAAAATCTACAAAGCAATACAGATAATTCTAAGCATTGTATCCAGCTCTAAGGAATTGTAAATCTTTTTTTTAAAGCATGCTGAATTAATAAAAAGTTTAGCACAATTTGCACACAAATGAAAATGAACTCTCCTGCTAACAGGCAAAAAATAAAGCAAGCTTTTCTATTCTGTGGTGCTACAAACACAGCAGTTTCCAAATGGCAATAAAAGCATAATTCTAAAAAATAAAAGTCTCTTACTAGTAGGTGAAAAAAAAGTGAATGGTGATTTTATTTAGGATTTTTTCACTCATGACTCTACACATAAAATCAGCATTTTTCCTTTCAGCAATCTGAAAGTGACACATGAAGCTATGCAGGCTCTCCATAACATGTATCAGTACTAATATCACCAACATTTACTTGAATTCTTATATAAAAATCTAACTATGGTAAACACTGTAGACACAGAGGTAATCTACAAGGAAAAAGACTTCCTTCTGACAAATGCTGCACATTTTCCAAAGCCTAGAGAATCAGCTATAAAGAGAAAAATATATGACACTGCGATCACTACAGCTGCAGTCAAACAGTGACTCTTCTTTCCAAGCAGAAAACCTGAAGACATGAGTTTTCTTACCTGTTCTTATACTTATGCATCATACAACTGTGGGGTTGCCATACTTTTTCTCCAAGAAATCTCCCACTGGACAGAAGATACTCACACGTATCACCACCTTTAAAACATTAAGATCAGATTTCAGACACATGAAAGTTAAAACATAGCCCCATTGCCATTAAAAGCAATCATAATTTGTCAATATTTGAACCACAGGACTTGAAACAATCAATAGCAGCAATAAAACCAAACTCATTGTAAAAACTTCTTGCACAAGTTTCTGCAAATTCTGCCTTCTCACTTATCATACCACACTTCTCTGTAAATCATGTTTCTATCCACAAAGGTTAATGATCCCATTTCTGTTGTCAGAAAGATGTGGTGACCTAGAATGGCATTTCCAACAACAGGTGCCAATCCACTGTGTTATCTACTATCCAGAATACACTAATATGAAATCAAAGAATACAATAATTCAATATCCTAATCTTCTACACTGAATCACCATATACAGACAGCATCTTTTACAGAACATGAATGTCAATGTGAGATTTGCAAGAAAGTCTATCTCCTTGTTCAAGACATAGCAGTCACGTCAAAAGAGGTGACATTAACAAAACCCATTTATACCAGAACTTGCTGATCATTCTCAACTGCAGGTACCTTTTCTAGTCAAGAAGTTTTACACTAATTAGGATTAATCACTTTACAGGTGGTGATGTTCCAGGTCATTTTAAGTTCATATAAATAAAATACTTCAGTTATGATATCAGGGACTGTTATCTCCCAGCAAACTCCATGTCAGATTCTGTTGCCTTATAACTGAACACAGCTGAACATGGTTCACTGCAAGAGAAGTTGCCCACCAACATTTTTGTCATACTTGTCATTTCAGACAAACAGAGGAACGGTTGTGAATGAAATGGCAGGTACCTGTGCTAGCTTGTTCAGGAACAATATATCACAGGCCACAACACTTTCTGTGAAACCCTGACTTCCTTAAACTCGACTAAGAGCTGCTCTTTTACTCCACCAAAACTTGCACTAATCCTAAAGAACAGGGCGTTTTCCACCTGCTCTTTTCAGGGCTGCTGAAAGCCACATACTGTAATGAGACAGACTTTCTGCTTCAATTACTATGAGGAAATCTGAAGCATTATCTAGAACTGTAAATTAGACGAGGTGAACAGAATGAGATGCAAGTACCCCGAGGTCTGCAGAAATGAGAATTTACAAGGTACTGCTGCCTCTACCGAGACCCAGGCTCACAGTCCTCAAAGATCCTCAAAGATCAGTACAACCGTAAAAAGCTTTTAGTAAAAAGAGAAAGAGCCATGGCATCACTTCCCTTGCGCTGAAACAAAGGCTTCCACAAGACCACAGTCAAATCTATCAATAAATAAAGAAACAAAAAGTGCATCAGGTAAAGAGAGACCTTGTGTAACATTCTGATAAGAAAATATATCCTAAGTTATGGTCCTAAGATCACAGTGAAAGCTAGTTAATTATTACAGGCACTGAAGCAACTCTTCTTTTTGGTTGCTTGGTTTTCAGATTTTTTGAGTTGGACATAAGATAATTGGGAAGATTACTTATTTCCATAGTTTTCCAAAGTGTCCCTGCCCATGGCAGTAGGTTTGGAACTAGAAGGGCTTTAAGGACCCCTCCAACCCAACCCATTCTATGACATAGAAGCGCAGATAATGTGCTTTCCTCTCTGAAACTCCTCCTACCTGTTTTCATAAAAATCTGAAAAAAGCGATGTACAACAGACTGTATTGTAACTGTCACTCCTTGGCTCATTTTTCCACCCAAACCCAGCAGTAGAAACACGATCAAGTTATTGTTTACAATGATTTAAGGCTACTCATTCCAAAATGCAACTTTAACAACCAAACTTGCTTTCTCTCCTGGAACTTCAATTACTTTTCACTGCTGTTGCATTGTGACTTCTAAAAGAGCTGGAATAACATGAAGAATTGCAACAGTCTTGAAAAAGGCCACAACTCTGGGCTTGGGTTGGCTGGCTGTGAACAACCCACATGACATACTCCTAATATGCAAGATAAACTGTTTTTCATTAAAATTGTCATCCTTTACTCCTGTTTTTGGAGGCAGATTTTGACACATGGAAGAAAAATCTGTTAAAAAATTCAAATAAAATATATATACATACTGATAAACTCCTATTTTTATCATCAGTAAGAGTCTACTAATCACCCCAGGGCAGTTCAGGAATTCTCTCAAATTGGCTGGTAACGTCTCAAGCAAATGCTTGAGATACCACAAATCAGATCAACACTTCCTTCCTAATTGCAATGCACATGTACTGTCCATGTCAAACTGATTAGCTGCTACACAGCAGCAATGAGATGTGGCAAATGGCCAGATGCAGAAGGCTGCTTGGTTCTGAACATTTAAAGAAGCTCTCATGGAAGTATGCTGAGACCACAGATGAAAGGTGAACTCCAGGGCTTTCCAGAAAGGTAGTCTCTGTAACTCTCCTGTTTTTCAACCAGCATAGGTTACTCCAGGTCAGCAACATCATTTTCTTTTTCCAGTCTGTGCCTGTTTCATTATTCAGTTAAGTGCGATTTCTGAAGAGATTACAGATCTTCCAGAAGAGTCTTTCAATGCCTTTCTGCTCTTCTTGCAACTACTGCTACTTAGAAGAAAGCTGCTGAGACTGCTGCCAAGATTTCTGCAGAAATAATGCAGAACACAGCAGATGACATGGAAAGCGAACTCTTTATCTACTTTTTAAATATGTTGGCATTGCTCAGCTATGCTGGACAGGCATCTTTCTAGTAGAAATAATAAATTCAAAATTACCATATTTTCCTTTATTCTTAATTTCAAATAAAATCCTTTTTCTATACTCTGGCTTTCAAGCAACATAATTTCCTCAATTCTCAACCATACACACTTATGTCAAGTATCATTCTGAGCAAGTTGCATAAAAATCAAATTGTCAGAAATAATAAAAAGCATCAAACTCATTTTGCTTGTGATCAGATTACGAGAATTGGTGATTTACAATTATTACAGCTACTGCTACAAAGCCCTCCACCATGCAGATGATGAAAAGTAATGTAAGAGTGAACTATGTAAAAGAAAATCCTCTACTAACTCGAATCCCTCTGAAATCCATTAATTTGCTGAGGAAGATGCATAACAAAGTAAGAACAGTCATGCATGGTCAGACCATGACCTAGGTCATTCTAGCCTGATATTCTGCCTTCAACAGGGGCCAAAAGCAGATGCCTGGGGACTAGTAAGAGGGCAAGTAAACATTAAGTTCTTGTCTAATATTCTTCCATGTTCAATTCAGCGACTTCCTGAGCTGGATGTGGTTTCTCATATTTTGCAGAACCTTCCACAGATTTTTTCTGACAAAGTCATGCAGTCTTCTCTTTGATTTTTTAGCATCTGCAGCATTCTCCTATGAGAGGTTTTCATACCCACAGCTGCTGCTTGAAGAATCACTTACCTTTATTTTAAATATGGTTTCTCCTAGATTTACTTGGTACACCCTAGTTCTTCTGTACAAAAACAGTTCACACTCACATCTATCATTTTTAGATCACTATCAATCCTTCCTCAATCAAGTTTTCAAAACTGAAGAATCTTAGTTTACTAATTTTTCGTAGGAGAGCATGTTCCATATCTTGAGTTCATAACCCAAGCTTGGAAGCTCTGCACTCCATGGCACTCCCATTGTGATTACCAAGAAATAAAACAATCCTCCATTCTACAATATGTTTAAGGAAATAACATTCCAAATACCACATACTGTATACATTGTAAACATAAAGGTATTACTTTAGGCCAAGGAATTATACCTTCTTTCCCAACTCCAGCTACTGGGTATCTCACTATTTCCCTGAGCAATACCAGAAAGCTCCTGAAACTCATCAGGAGCATTACTGATGTCTGATATCTTAAGTCTTTTGTCTTTCTTTAAACATAATAGTAAAAGGTTCGGGTTTTTTGTTTTTTTTTTTTTTTCTGGGGGGGGGCAACGAGGGAGGAAAGTAAAACAAGACTGAAACAGCAGCCAAGACAGTAAACTGGAGGTTGCAAGTAAGAGTGCTTCCAGAAAAGCCCAAGTCTTATTTAGGAGATGAAATACACAGCAGCCAAAGAATCACCCTCATTTTAATATACCACTCCTTCTTCTTAATCCTTAATGAGATCTTAAAAGAAGATAAAAGGAAAAAAAACAAACTACCACAACAAAACACGAGGAAAAGAAATCTATTCTATACACAAGTGCTATTCTATACACAAAACACAGAACATTCTTTTTAAGTTCTCTCTTAATGCTTTGTGTAAATAATCCTAACAACATATTACGCTTTATTTTCATCACTTTACACGTAGATACATTGTGATATAGTTACATAAAGTCCATATTTCCTCTAATTTTATTATGCTCATTATTCTATCATTCTTCAAAATCGTGGGTTTCCACTGAAATTCTGAAATCTCAATCTCTCCGTTCAATGGGAGAACAGACTATGCTTCACAATGCTTTCTCTAAAAGGCATACACTATTTTGAAGAAATGGTGATTCAATTGTTCCTTATTTTTCAAAATAAAAATGTAGTTTTAAACAGGATATATCACTGCTGATTTTAAGAATGTAAAATTTAAAAAAAAACCACTTATTTCCAGCAGGGTTTAAGACTTCTGAAACATGATAACTGAAATACGCACAGCACTAACTTCACTGGATAGCTTATAAACATTTAGTCCACTTAACTCCCCACTGAGTATGCAGTTTAAAGGCAGTCTTTAATGTCTCCTAATTAAAGTTTTGCAAAGCATGTAGGTGACCCTTAAATATGATAGTCCCCCTGAACATGAATTTGACCTTCCACTACCCCAGTTCAAGATTTCTTTATACAAGTAACTTTTACACACGCAAGTTTTACTGGGAAGTGCACTAACCCATTCCCATCTACAATATGTATTTGCATGACTGAGGCAAAAATTAGCTGAAACTTTTATATGTGAAGACAATCGGACAAAACAAAGGAGTTCTAATTAAAGTCTCAATCATCCAAAAGCTCCCAAAGGAAGCCAAGACAAAACCAACCACTTTATAAAACATATGCATATTCTAAACACTGATGCCTTTGAACTTTTCAATATTGCAGTTGGAGAAGAAAAATAGATGGCAATCTGGAATTCTAAACTGAGTGAGATAAACTAGGCAAACTACCAAAAAGTTAAATCATCCAATTGCCACTGTTTGAAACCTTATAAGTACAGATATTCTGAAAACATAGAACATCAATACTCTCACTCTTATCCAGGGACAGTAAGAAAAAAGAAAAGGTATGAAAGCAGCAGCCTCTATGTGCCTTTATCACTCCCAGAATGTCTTCCTCGCAAAAAACCAAACCCCAAAACAACAAAGAAAAACAACACCCTCAAACCAAATAAAACAATCAAAACCCAAACCCCACAAAATTTTAAAAGTAAGTGTTCTCACTCATGTAGTCTTTGCATACCCATGCTTGTCCCACAGAAAGAAGGATTCACTGATGAACCTTCTTCACATGTACCATTCTCTGTCTGGTTATATATGTTCTCTGTGGCTTTTTACTTCTGGCTGAACTGTCCAAGGGAAAAACTGCAGTAAGACAGGCTAGAACATCATCAATGTGCTTCTGTGGTATAAGCCTGATTTTGTAAATAATAAAAAACATGAGATAACAGAGTATTTTGACTTAATACATTATTTTTCTGCAAAGACAGCTGTGGTCTTTGCCACCTTTTATATGCCTTACTAGACACCAGGATCTTGTATGTGGCTTTAGACATGCCTAACTCTACGAATGACATGTCCATTTTCAATCCCATTTTCTCCATTATTCAAGCAGTTGCTGTTTCAACTAATGAAAAATTTCAGTTATCAGGTTTAAAGATCCAGGTTTTGGTGGGAGGGGAAAACCCCCCACATCCCACAAAATAGATTTCAGCCCTTTTTGTTCATCTGCAGCTCTCTTTCATTTCATCCAGATTCCTGGACATCTGTGAAGGAGAGACAGTACTCACATGGGTGGTTAATTCATTGTTAAATTTCTTGTTTGCCCCACTGTGGCAGAACATATGTTCAGGCAAGAGAGTCTGTCTTGTCTGCTCTCCTATTCCTGACAGCAGCTAAGGACAGATATTCAAAGACAAAGCACAAAAGCATGACAAATAGAGAGCAATTCATTCCCTAGAATGGCCGGGCTTTCATAGCCTGGCAACTTCGAGCCACAAGTGCAGCACATTTACATCCCCATCTCATCCACACTCTGCAAATCAGAATAACCCTTTCCATGGTATTTTTGGTATAAAATCTTGGCAACATGTTTCAAAATGCCTTGCATGAGGAGTGGGGGGGGGAGGGGGTAAACAGTGGTTTCTTCTGATCATTTTAAATGTATTGCATGCTAATTTAATTTTCAGTTGATACTCTCTGTGTTATGACACAATCACTATGAATTCACCTTCCCCCAATAATTCATAATATTTGAAATCTTCTGTTTTTTTTTTTGTATAATTGCCAAAAATACACTAACATTTACTGAATTTCAGATGTTTGAGGTCACTGAAGGGTTGTAGAATGATCTCTCAAACACCTCTGCTTTTTTGTTTCCTGAAAACTTTTGCCTGCTATAAATGCCCCACCCTCCTTTTCTAAATCATTTGTCTTCTGAATGTTATTCAAAGCAGCCGAAGATGGTAACTGTATTCACTCCCACTCTGTCTTATCTTTTAAAGGGTTACAGGAAAGCCTCACCGTTACTCTTAATAGCTTATAGAAACTAAAAGCCTTACGTAAAGGAACTTGTTGAAAGCTTTGTGAAAATTCATATATACCATATCATCTTACATAAAGGCCTGCTGATTCTCAGTTTTGCAATTTGTGACTCACCCCTCTCATTAAATCTCCCACAATATATATCATTTATTTATATTATGGCTTCATTGTAATCTGCTTGATGTGGTAGTCCCTACTTTCTTACACCGGTGTTGCAATCCCTCTTTAAAAAGAATCACACTTGCCACCCTTCTTCCATCTAGTTTTGCCACTGTTTGTGCCTTATGGAATACAGCACAACAGGCAAATTCAATTACTTCATGCTTGAGCTCCTCTAGAATTCAGTGAACGCTTCCTTATCTTGCAACTTAGCACTAGTCAGTTTATCAGACTTACTGACATGCCAGCCAGGGGTGAATCTAGAGAACTGTATCCATAAAGATCCCTACCCCCTTTCCCATTTCCACAATAAATCTCTGCAGCCTTATCTTCTGTGAACTCTGGCAGCAAGTGTTAGAACACCAGCTGTCCTACAGTAAACACATCTGCAGTGATCTGTCTTTGGACCAACTTTTTGATTTACCCAAAAAGACATACCGCATTTTTTAGCGTGAATCGGAACTAAGCAAGAAAGTATTTCCTTTAAGCAGTTCCACTGCATTTACAGATCATGGCAAGGTTCACAGCCTCAGGGACAAAACAACCCGAATGAAGAGGCATAGCAAAGCTCCCCGCACGCCTGTTACTGACATGCGCCCATATGCAGCCCTGACACGTTCTCCAGCTGTGGTCACCAGATCGCGGTTACTGGCTTGTCCACAACCAATAGTAACACATGAAACCAAACAACTCTTTTATTTTGCTTCATATACCAAAGAGTCTGGATTTGGTTATGAACGGTTCAAACAGCAAAATACGATATACCGAGCCTTACACCAATTTTAATCCTTGATTGCCATGTCAAGGCCGTTAACCATCCTGTAGGGAAACAAGTGACAGGGAAGAAGTCACCCCCTGGCCGCCGGCGAGGCCCCCGGTATAGGGCTACGCTCACAGCCAGAGCTCCGCGCCACCACAGACCCCGCCAGTCATGCACGCCCGACGGGAAGCGCCGCAGGCTGGGCCCGGAGGAGGGGGCACTGCTCCCCTCCCGCCGCTGGTTCCCCGCCGCCACCGCTCCCAGGCTCGCCTCCCGCAGCAGCCGCACCAAGCCGCACCCCCCGCAGCAGCCCGCAGGGGCAGGGGTACGAGCGTCCGCCCCACCGCCCCTCGGCTCCGCTACGGCTACCCTGGGCGGGCGAGGGACCGCCGTCCTGCCTGCACGGCCGCGGTCCCCGGGCTCCACCTGGGCTCCGCCTCCCGCTGCCCGCCAGCCGCGGCCCCCCGCGGAGCGCCCGCCGCCGCCCCCTCACCTCGGTAGCGGCGGGAGGCAGCGTGGCAGGCGGTGAGGAGCAGGACGGCGCCCAGCGCCAGCACCTTGGCGCTCCTCACGCTGAAGTAGTAGTTGATCTCCCGCTTGCCCCCGGTGTAGGCCAGCGCCGCCATCTTGGTTCCTCCATGACAACAGTGTGCGATGGAACGGGCGGGCGCTGCGGGGCAGCACTGGGTCCCCGCTGGCGGCTAAGGCAGACCCCGCCGCTACTGCCAGCTGCCACCGTCCGCGCCGGAGCGGCTGACAGCAGCCCGACGCCCGGCTGCCGGGGCGGAGCCGCCGCCCACCTCCTGGCGCCGCTTCTTTCCCTCGCCCTCCAGCGGGCGGCCCCAGCGCTGAGCTTCCCGCCCCGCGGCGGAGCGCCCCGGGCCAGCGGCTGAGGGGCGGCGGCGAAAGGGGCATCTTACCGGCCCCCGGCAGCTCTCTTCTCGCCGGGGTCCATTGGGACTGGGCTCCATAAGGAGTATCGGGGTGAGGGGTTGTTCCTGACCCGGTACGTGACTGCTGGCACCGGGCAGTGCTGGCTTTCCTCCCAGCGATGCTGAAATATTACAGAAGGGAAATCCTGTTCCTCCACAGGGAGTTACTCGAGTCGTAACTGGGGAAAGGTGCAGGGCAGCAAATCTGCTCTCCGCGACGTGCTCCTCATGGTGAGAAGCTGCCCATCTGACCCGCCGGGCCTGGAGCAGGGCAGGTGTCCACACTAATCACACTGCCATAAAATAAGGTGACCGTATATAAACCGTATATACACAGACATAAAACTCAAAAAAGGTGTTCAGTGTGTATTCGCATAAACATGGGAAACAAGCAGCGAGCAGTCGTCTCTGGTTTTTATTTCACCATCCTTCAATTTCCTTGTCATCCAGAAAACGCTGTTCTGAATGTTCTGCGAATCACTGAATTTGATTATTCATTGAATAATACATGAAAAAATAAACATGGGGAAAAGAAGTGAAACTTTTGAAACAAAACAAGGAAGTTTAAACACTACAGGCAAAGTTTTATTTTCAAATATCTGAAAACCATAAGAACTTAAGGTATTATGCAAACGCAACGTAATGTACACACAAAATCTGAGTTCTATTATGTGCGGTTACTAAATATTCCATTTATATCCCATTTCCACCCAACCAATGTTTTCACTATCATCCGACATACAGCCTGTATTTCTTTCTATTCAGTTCAGTCTTTTAATTAATTCACTTTCTCAGCAATGTTTCTAAATAATAAAAACACTTTGCAGTGTTAAAGTGTTCAGGTTTATTCTTTCAGGGAGAGAAGGGAGAAAGGTACCAGGTAAACTCCCAAGTGCCCAGATTTGTAGTTACTGGATCGGTTTTTTTTGAATTTCAAATTCAAATTTTTCAAAACTAACTTTGGTTCAAAAACCAAAACAACAACAAAACCAACAGAACACCACCCCCTCCCCCTCCATCTGGTCCTAGTATGGATTCTTTTACCCCATAAATGAAAAATTCACATTCATGGCTTATTTTTTGGTCACACATCATTCAAAAAGTCAGGAATTTTCAAAGCCTTCTTACTGTGAACAAACTTTATTATTTGCTAAAATATTCCTGTTAGTGCTTAGCTTGCTTTGTCCTCATTTCACATGTGTTCAAGGAACAGCTGCAAGTTTTTACACTTTAAGAAGCAACTTAAATATTAACAGCTTCTCAAACTGAAAGTATTATGGCAGTATATTTTGTAGCTTTTTGCACTGTTGCTCATTCATGATTCTGAACAGTCTTATGAAATGTGAATTTCCTGCAGTCATGGGAGACCACAGACACTCTCCTTCATTTGCTTTTATAACGTGTAAACATGAATGAGTAAGACTTTTCATCTGACCAAAACATATTTGCTTCATCCTGGCTCATTCTGCAATATAACTGTGTTAAGCTTGCAGGCTGTGTTGCAAGTTCACAAGGTGAATTTATGACTGTGAGTCTAGCACTTCAAAACTTACCCTAATTAATGTGGTTACTGTAAGCTGTATAGATGCAGAAAGGATGGAGTTCAGCTGGAGCTCCTGAAGTGTTGACTCAGCTTCTCAGTTAGGTACAGTGTTTGAACAGAGAAATATAACTTTTCCTCTCAAAAAGAATTCAGCTCTCTAGTGCAAGGTCTCTCTGGAGGATTTCAGGGTTCATAATTTGAATCAGCTTCTTCCAATGAAAGAACAGCAGAAATTAAAAAGTTACCAAAACAACCATATTACAGATATCTCAGAAAATGACAACATCCAGAAATGCTCACTCCGTCTCACAGCCTTCAGAAGGCTCTTTTAAATGTGCTGCCTACTGCTGGAAGTCCCTGGGAAGTCCTCATTTGTCATGAAGCACTAACATTTGCCTTCAGTGATGCTTGAAAATGATGTGTGGATTACATGTCTGTTATTTTAGGACTGTTCAAATGCATACTGATCTTGTTGCAGGTTGAATATCTTAATAAGAAAAATCCATCAGTGTATATTAAATATTTACATGGATGTAAGGCATCTGCTTTTGCTTCATCGCTCCTTTGGAGACATTGCTCAGGTGTTCAGCAAGAGAGATCTCTCTCAGTTCAGTCAGAAGCTTTTGGCTGAAGTGCCATGAGTTAGGAAGTGTTCTGCATGCATGCAGCCTTGCTTCTTACAGATACCTCCTTGTTTTTCACAGGCTAATTGAATTTGGCATGATATAACTAAGTAACTCACACCGAAGCCACTATATATAACAGAGCTGATATAAAAGGCTAATTAGGGATTGCAAAGTACACTATGGAATCAACTCCAGACATGAATTACTATTAGCTAGAAGTAGCTTTGTAAATTATGTGCCTAACCTATTTTCCTGTCTGCCGATAAACTCAGAGTGCTGGAAGTAAACTAGAAGTCTGCCAGCTCTTCTGATCTGTCAAACCTCAGCTTTTGTTTTGCAAATGCTAAAGCTTCGCATTGGTTTTCTGCTTGAACTGCTGGAAGCACCAAAGGCTGTCAGCAGGAAGAGAATACCTACAGCAGCTGCAGAGAGAAGACCCAGCAAACAGAAAAGCAGTTCCTTTGGGAGGCAGAGGAGATATAATACTACTGCATGCATGGGGTAACATCCATGAATATTAACATCTGTGAATATTAGGAATGAAAAGCATCAGGAGGCATTTCATGTTTCTATTTTCTACAGACATAGCCTTGGCTTAACTAAATTCACTATTTTCATAAGAGTGTGGTGGTGTGTATGGTCAGTAATGACAGAAGCTAAAAAGATTTTTGTGGGTTTTGGCTGCACTACTTCCCCTATGTGTCAATGTAATAAAGCAGTCAGGAAACGTGGGGTTCATCTCACATAACTCCACCACTTAGAGGGAACCAATCCGTTTTAAACTAATCATTGATCTGCCTCTGTAGAATGGTGCAAGTAAGGTGCCAGTAATTTACTCATTAAGTTAGAATTAAGGTGGATGATTTACCATCAGGAATGGTGACTCTGTTGAATTTAGATATTAAGTTTGAATTGAACAGATGCTACTTACACAGGTCTAATTTTGGTGAGATAATTCTTCCTCTGCTGCTTCTTCACTTTGCTTGTCAGGCTCGGTGTAAACAGAAGGAGAGCTTTGTGCTGTGGATCAAACCTGGCTCACACATACGAGATTGCTGATCAGCTTAGTTCACAGTAGATCCCCTTCTCTTGATTTTCCTGCTTTCAGCATTACAGTCACATGTAGCTTAGATTTAGTTAGATTTACTGTCTTTGGTCAAAGGCGCACAGCAATCCCAAGGACTGAGCATGTAGGAACAGATGAAGTGACTACTACAGTATAAAGTCAGAGAAATTATATTTAAACAGTCTCAGTCAAAGGAATACTAGGGCATTCTTGTGATGTTTTCCCTTTAGAATTTTTATATCTGTATAGGAGTGGAATTATTTATCCATCTAGCAAGGAATGTAGGCAAATATACTTTTTTTTAGAAAAGAGCTGGAATTAAAATGGTAGCTTACCTCTAATCTGTAAATTCAGTAAGGAAAATGTTCATATGTTTATAAGGAACATACTGCTTGTTATATACTAACTGAATAACCCCTACTTTACCTTAGAGGTTAAGTGTTAAACCGTTAATCAGTAGCAACAGCCATATCCCAAACCATTTCACACCCTAATTTAGTTTGTGCAGCATTGTTAGATTGCTCTGGTCATATTCTAATTCCAGAAATAAAGCTGTGTCTCCAACAGATTCCTGAGAAGGGTAATATTCTCAATACTGCAGCTTTTGTTTCAACAGCTTTTGTGTACTTGCCAAATGATGGCATCAGGCATTTTAATTGCTGAGTTTTCAGCTTTGTAGGGACAATCAACCCATAAGCATGAAGTTTCCACATGGCATGTTCCAACCCAAACCATTCTATGACTCTGTGTGCATGCATGGTAGCTGTTTATTGCAAATACTTGATTGCATTAATGAAGAGGTTGTACAGAGAGTAAGATTTATTCTCAGTAGACCTAGTCAATCAAACAGCGTACCCTGAGTACTGTCTCAGTCAAATAATGAAACTAAAATATCACCAAACCTGTAAGATCTTAGGAATTCTGACACAAATTGCTGCTTTTGCAGATTTCTGATTTTGTAACAGTTATAAAAACGGTTCCTCAATAGTCTGTACTAAAATCAAGCTCATATTAAGTGAAGTAGTTTTGAAATCACATCTACAAAGGCTATAGTTAGCTTTATCAGTAGTAGATAAATACATCTGTGGTTCTATAACATGAGTCTCAATAGTGTTTCCATTTCAGGTTTCTGTGGATCTAAAATAGAGGTGGATTGAAGGAACGGAGACAGGGAAGGGAAATGATGATGATGATGGCTTGGCTTCGTGAGCAAAGATTTGGGAATGGCTTTAACCAAGCTTACCATAAGCACTGTGACGAAGCGTAAGTGGGATATCCAAATCTGATTGGAGAAAAAGGCTGTTTAGGCAATCAGGAAGTGTCCAACCATGACTGTCAACTGAGCTAACTCGAGCTGCTCATGCACTGGTCCGCCCACATGCAGCGTTGGATCTTCAGCTTCCTATGCACCTTGTCACCTACCGTTTAGACCCTCACATGTCCATAGACAAGTGAGAGTGAGAGTGAGCCCTTCCAGCCTGCGCAGTGGATTTTTTAGGTGAAGTGCAGCTTGCGCAGAACTGGCCGCACCCTTTACACCTGAGGTTTAACTGCCATGGCCTAGTTAGCTAGGATGGTGACAGCAAAGTCCACAGGTCATAGGTTTTTTAAGAGTGTCCTTCTCTTTGATGGAAGACCATTCAAGGCTAGAAAGGAAATAGCCAAACTGAAAATGTTTAAGTCATCTGTCCTCTTCCATTAAGGACAGTGGAAAGGTTGCATCTTTCTGCATCACAGGGTGTAGTCAACATGGTGCAGTTAATGCAGTCTTCAGTCCAGACCAGGTCTCTGCACAGTTCATTGATGAAAATCTGTTGGTTTTGCTTAGATTCTTATCCTCAAAGTTTCATATTCGTCAACGTAAAGGGTTAAGAATTTTCCATTTAAGTGAGTTTCTTAGTTTGCAGGTACTACGTTTTTCCTATTACCCGCCTCTCTTTGAGTCTTAGTTGAGAGAAAATGGCAGTCACTGTTAGCTCGTTGTTAAACTGAGTTACTCTTATTTTATCAACATTTGTTTTCACATTGTTCCTCTTCCTGGTTCCCCCTTATGCTCCCAGATGTGTCTCTTTAAAATTCAGAATACTTTATGGGACAGTCTTTGGAAGCCTACACAGCCACTGTCCAAGCTGTGTCATAGAATCATAGAATAGTTATGGTTGGAAAGGACCTTAAGATCATTAGAAGTCTTCCCTAATACGTATTTCATCCTGTAATTACCATGTCCTTTTTAAAACAGAGAAAAAAAAAATTATAAATATACAATTTCCATTTTTATCAGTGTAATATCTAGAAAAAATCATTAACTCTAATCATCATTAACATTCTGTGCAGTCAATTAGTAGTCTGTCTGATACTGGTCCATTAAAAAATACTTAGACTTGAGTTCGGAAAGTCCTACTTCAGTGTCTCAGGCAGCTTATGGTTAGTGTGCAGCTAAAACATATCCTTCATCAAAAGTCACCTTTGTCCACTGATGATGTTAGGCAGGTGTACACTGATAAAAAAGCCAGGTATCTGTGTGAGAGTTTCTTTTCATTTATTCATTACCCTATTTTCATTTATTAATTACCCTGACCTGAAGCTAAGAAGTAAGGAAATTCCAGGAAGAACTTTACAGAAAACACTAATTAGGGAATATAGCAAATGAACTAAAACAATGTAATAGAAGACTGAATGAAATACATGGGCAGAATAGTTTTTATAGATGTAATAGACCAAAAACCAACTTAGTACTGATTCTTTCTACATTTTAAAATGTTAAAGAATATTAGCTAAAGAAATGTTAAAAAACCAAACAGGTAGATGATCCAACTGTTCAGGAAGGATTCAGTGCATCTTGAAGTGCAACCACCCAAACAAGCATGGGATTCATCCCAGAGGAGCAATGCCTGAGTGCACATCATTTCTAGGGGTTAATATCAAATCACTAATATAAAGCTCCATTACTACAAATTTAACATGAAAATATAACTGAATTTTCATCCTGTCTATAGGCCAACTAGGTCCAGTCTTTAGTCTAATTTTTATACTTTGTGCTACTGAAACAAGCGTGCTCTTTCCCATGATACCATCTGGAAACAGTTTAAGCCCAAATATATAGTTTTTTAACATGATTTATAAGATAATAGAACTCCTATTAAAAGCTTTTAAAAGTCTTTTCACACACCTACTTGCCTGCTAGCCCTGCTTGAACAGGCTTCACTCGTTTCAACTCTAGGAGGAATCTTTTCATTCTGTGCTTGCATAGCACCTACTCTTTCAGCTTTGTTCATGACTTGTGCCTGTTGATGCTCTTCAGTTTTCAAAGCCTGAAGTCTGTAATGGGGTCAGCAATCAACATAGAGTGAAACACAGCAAAGAAAAAAGGAAAACAGGCAGAACCTTTTGTGTGATCAAAAGAACATCACAAAGAGGCTCAGATAATGAGGAAAGTTGGATTTCCTTGCAAAACAGTGTTCACAAGATAAAAGCAGTATAAGGAAGGAGTGACATTTTGAGAGTTGAAGGTAGGTAAAAAGAACAAGAAGGCATAGCTTTTCTGTTAGAAAAGAAAGTGAGAAGTGAAGCAGCCATTATTCCCTGCAGTAATGCCTGGAACAGTGGGATGGGGTAGTCCTTGAGACTGGACAGAAGCAAACTTCAATGTCACAACGTGTGGAGACAGTGTTCTCATGGGAGAATGCATAATTGGTACATAAACTCTGAATAATCCTGAAAGATACAGCAGGGCCATGAGAGGCCCGAAGAAGTTTAAGCAAGCAAGATAAGAGGCTGGAATTCACCAAGTTAATGAGAACTGTGGACCGTTGGCAAGCTTTCGAGGTCGAGTTCTCACACCTGTGTTTAACCAATTATATGTTAGTCACCAAGGGTCTTCAGGACATGTATCCAATCATAATATGCCAAATCACTGTAAGTGTATGTAAGAAATAGTATAAAAGGGGTTAAGGATTTGTATAAAACGAACAAGAAGCATAACTCATATTGAGTCGTTCTTTTGATTCCGGTCGCTCTCTCTGACAACAATGGACATTTGGCTAAATAAAAAATAAGCACAATGTAAGTGTGAACGATGAATGAAGTTACGTCTCCTGCTGCCTATGAGAAACTGGAAGAATGTTCCACTGTGTTTCAGACCCCAAAGCTGACCGGCATGTTTACACTTATGTATGATTGACACCATGTTTTTGTGCACTTTAGTGTTTCAGAACCTCTCCAAAATAGAAAATGAAATATTAAATATACCTATGTCAATTGGCAAATACTTGACTAGGCTATTTAATGCTGCTGGGGGGGAGGATGCACTGCAATTCCTTCATCTGGCCACTGAGAATACCCCAGCTCTGCAGAGCAATTTTTAAGCTGTCCTCAATTCAGCAGCCTTCCCTTCATTTTCTCAGCTGCTGTTGCTTATCCAGCAGTGTTTCAGGCAGGGAAACTGGGTGATTGTAAAAGAAGCACATATTTCACTGTGGAACCAGCTATGAACAAGCTATGGTATTTAAAACTTAAAAGCAAATATAAAAATGGGAAAGTGTGAGTAATTTATGGGACAAAAGCTAAAATGGAAGAGTCAAAACATGGGAAACTTTATTTGTGCATGAAAAATTGTAGGTGACTGTTAGGGGTGCCTGTGCAAAAATATACTTTTTGGAAATTATTAAATGTCAACTCTGATTTTTTCACGCAACTGATAATTATATACTTGATTCTATAATATTGTTTCAGGAGTGAAAC
Organism: Pezoporus flaviventris; assembly: GCF_033815535.1. Taxonomy (NCBI): domain Eukaryota; kingdom Metazoa; phylum Chordata; class Aves; order Psittaciformes; family Psittacidae; genus Pezoporus; species Pezoporus flaviventris. The sequence continues at coordinate 17,364,134 of NW_026892595.1, read as the reverse complement.
CCAAGCTATATTAGAAATGGAATAAACCAGGTTTTATAACCTGTATCTCCAGAAGGTCATTTCTCACTGAACTTGATGTAACTCTGTCTCTTTCGAGTTATGCTAATTTCCCAACTTTTTTAAAATGAGTTTGAAATTAGGTGGAACTGGGCATGCTTGACTGAGTGAGGAAAATATCCCTATGTGTTGATTTTGGAAAATATCCCTATCTGTTGATTTTGATAGTGAGAGATCAAGCCTTTGGAGGAGTGCTTTTTTCTCCACACTAAATAGGGAAAACCTGCCACCATTTCTCCAATAATGACAACATTATTTATTTTCTATTTTCTATTGTAATTTCTTACTGGAATTTACAGGGTGCTGTTGAGTATTTCTTCCATTTGAGCACTGAATTACTTAGATCTCATATGACCAACTACAAAGAAACACTGCATTTTAAGGTTTTTTCAGCTTGAAAGATAACAGTAGGATTTAGTGCAGAGTAGCTCAGGTACTTGGAATCGATGTTTTTAGGAAGGTAATTTTAATTTAGGGAGGAAAATTGTTTTTATTACAAATTAGTTGGGAGTAGGGAGTCTCTGTGGCACAATCGGTTAGCATGTTAGGCTGTTAATCAAAAGGTTGGTGGTTTGAGCCCACCCTGAGATGATTGTTCCCTTTTGTCTGTACATGGCAGGGGGATTGGAACTAGATGGTCTTTAAAGTCAGTTCCAACCCAAATGATTCTATGGAACCTTGGAAAACAAATTCTCTGTTAGCCTCAGGCTCACTGAAACATGAGTTTGCTGAAGTATCAGCAATGGGTTAACAGACTGAAATATTTCCCTGCATCGTTATTTAAAGATGAAATTGCATAGAGGTAGTTCAATTTAAGAAGAATATCACAGAGTGTTCTTAGGGTTCACACTGTTCTGTCCTTTATTTTTGTCTGTATGGTGCTCTGTTGTGTTTCTGTGAGCTCTAATGGGTCTATATAATTTTATGATGTTGAAATGTAAACATAGATATGCAAAATGCCAACATGGGCTACTGTGCACCTCAGGCTTAGCAAAGATTTGTCATTTAGGAATTAACAGATAGCTGAGTAGTTGTGCCATTTGAAGAAATGTTGTGTTATGAGCCTGGTGAGTTGGAATCTGCAGGACAGCTGTTATTGTTTCTAGCTTTAACTTTCCTGTGTATGGCACACTAATAGTTGCTTCTAATGATAGGCATATGGATCTAATTCTTTGATGTGATGTTCTGCTTATGCTTTAAAAACACTTGCACTGAGAGGCTTAACTAAAAGAATATGACTTTCTCTAGAGCTTAAAACCAGAACAAAACTATATGCAGTGAAACTACTGAAGCCCATATCCTTCAGCAGTTGTCTCTTGTTATCAGTTTGAGTCAGCCCTTCTGTGTCATACTTTAAGCCCACAGTCTCACAGGGAAAACAGATACAACTCTCTATCCACTGCTCGTCTGCCTGTTTTCACGGTGTGTGGAAGAATTTAATCTTTTCAGATGTCTTCCTTTCTATAGTGCTGGAGCATAAGGATCTAAATACTAGCAAAGAGGCAATCAAAATGCTGTTTTCAAAGCTGAAAGCAAAAACCCTAACATACTATTGACATGGAAGCAGGAAGTCGAGAATTAGCTGATAAAGACGTGAGACAAGAACAAACTATATATACATATAATATTTATATGGCCTTGATCTAAGGGGAAAAAAAGTACCTAATACAACCAGAAGGGATCTTTACTCTTGTCTGTCGGCTTTGACAGAGTGCTTCCATTCTGCAAATAAGCCTTAGAAACACCTCCTGTTTTTCAGAAGATGGCTCTACCCCCTCAAGGTGGCAGAAGAGTGCAAAGCAACTTGAAAATGAAGAGAAATCCCGGCCGTTTTTCAACACAGTAGATCACATCAGATAATCAGTTTAAATTTGTTATTTTCAGTATCACAGAATCAAAGAACGGTTTGGGTTGGAAGGCACCTTAAACATCATCTGGTTTCACTCCCCGCCATGGGGACCAGGTTGCTCAAAGCCCTGTCCAACCTGGCCTTGAACACTGCCAGGGATGAGGCAGCCACAGCTTCTCTGGGCAAGATAATGCTATCATGAGCTTCAGATAGTAAAAAGTACTAAATAGTACTGCATACCTAAAATGACAAAAGTCCATCTAACAGTGGTATCTTTGCACAGAGGTTGTTGCAGCAGCTTGGCAGGTGAGTTAAGGACTGCATGTTAAAAAACATTTGTAAGCTCTTAATCAGATGAATTTGCATCTGCTGTTTCTGATTCATAGAACCTGACACCTCAAAGTCTAAATCATTATTGTCTTTTCTAGTCTGAGTAAGACTGCAGTTTGTTGCCAGGAGCTTTCCTGGTTTGGATGGGTGCTCTTCTGATAAACTAATATGTTTTCAGGATGAGCTGTAATACTGATCCCTTGGTCAGCAGGTCAGAAGATTTGGATAGTAACCATGACAGTGAATTCAGGCAAAAAAACAACCAAAACAAGAAAAACTCTCTGCAGGAGCCGGTAATGAGTGGTTAAGTCAATAGGTGGTGCACTATGCGTGTGGAGAACTGCTTTTGCTGGTCCTCTAAGGGTCTTGAGGATTTGCGTTCTAGAAAACTTGTTTCATTTCACCCAACCAACCAGTTTCAGTAGCTTGAATGGAGTAAGAGAAAATAAAATACATGTTTTTAAGACGGTGTTGGTAATTATTGGAATTAATTACATGTATTTCAAATGCTTGTGTTCGAAATGGCATTCAAATGTTGCATTTGTTTTGATACTTATATTTGGCTTAATGAGAACCATCGTTTGATGGTTAGTTGGAGAGTACACTCAAGCATGGAATCACATTTGGGAAATTTTGCTCATGTAATGCCTGTAGTCAGTCACCCATCTTCCAGGAAAGGACAAATTTCTTCTAGCCTAAGAATACAGACATACAGTCATTTCTGTGAAAGATCTTCGTTTATGCACCACATATTGCTTTATCTGAACTTGCCGTTATCTCAGTGTTTGAAACGCCTTCCAGATTTCTTCTTGTTCTGAATGCAAACTTTAATCTATTTTTAACCCTGTTGTTTAAACTAATTTATGTTAATTTAAACTGGTTGCATTACTACTGATAAATACCTGGTCATAATTAAATTCTCCAGAGATAATCCTTTTAACGAGGCAGACTACTCCCGAGGATAATTAAGCTCACTTTACCAGAAGTTTATTCAACATTTTATATTCCTGAAATTAGATGATATGAAGGCTCCTTGCCCTGTCTGCGATTCATCTCAGTTATTTTCAGCTACAATCCTGGAGAGAAAAGACAGTTTCTTCAATATTGTACATAACATAAGCAAAATACTTGATTGTGCAGTAAGTTCTGATGTGCTTCAAGCCTGCAAACCACACTATCTTCTTGGCGCTAATAAGTTTAGAAGTTGTGAGGTAGGTGCTATGTATTTTTTGTGGCTTTGTTTCCAAATGAGTCCACTTCTGTGGTCAAGGTGTGAAAACAGAGAAGAATTTGGAAGTTACCAATGGCCTGGTAGAAAGCAAGCATTCTCTGCCTGGCAGGACATGCTGTGGAACAGATCACAGAGAGCAAAGGAGAAATCAGAAGATGACAAAAGAGAGAGCATTTGCCCTTTGTAGTTTCCTTTCTAAACTTCACATGTTACTTTAACTGTGGTTTGTTTTTTTTTTCATTCCCAAGCAGCAATTGTCCTCCTCCCAGCCCTAGCAATAACCTTCATATGTCATAGTTGATTACACAGTCTGAGGGATGCGGTTTTATATTTTCAGTCATGTAAGAACTTCCTGGCTTATAAATAATCTATGAGAAAATAAACTTTTAACATCTTAACATATTATTTTCTTTTTAGAACAACATCTAAAATTATATTTTGAAATACTAAGACAATGATAAAAATATTAACGCTTTAAGAATCACCATGGTCCAATGAATAAATGCAGGTATTTACCTGCAGTATATTCTGCTCAAGAAAAAATGGGTTTTATTTTATCATGGCAATTCCCCTTTTACTAATTCAGCACAGAGCTGTGGGCACAGAGCAGCTGCATGTAGGGCCATGTTTTTACGTTTGCCCTTTTTTCTTTATACAGTTCATTGCAAGCATGAACGAAAACCTTTCTTTGGAAACAGTTTTTAGTGCTTATACCTTCGTGCACCATTTGGAGCTGCCTTCAGACTCTCAGCTGCTAACCTTTGATGTAACCTTTGGAGTGGTGCTTTCTTCAGGTTACAGGGAACTCCTGGATATTTTCCTCACGCTTCCCTTTGGGGGATCCTGCGGACTAAGCCTGTCTCACTTCTTCCCTTACCTGCTTTTGCTGTTGTCTTCATGGTCCTCCATGTGCTCCGCGAGCACCTTCGTTGATTCCAGAAACATGGCTGTTGGAACTGCAGTTCATTCGGGGTTTTCAGAAATGCACTGTGTTACAGTAGTCTCTTAAAAGGCCTCAGATTAAGAACAGTCTTTCCTTTCCATGGTGTTTTTGTGGTTGTAAATTATTAAGGTTAGCAACAGCGGATAGTTCTGTGTCTCACATAGAACTGACGGAACTGCAATGGCGTAACAAACCCTGATCTTCCTGACAAGGCAACTAAATTTAGAGATTCCTTGCATAGACCTCTGCACATCATTTCCAGAGCACACAGGCACAGTTCTGCTCAGCACAGCACAGCAAGCACAGCTCTGTCAACAGCCAGCAGCTTCCTGTCTTCAAAGAAGCTTAATTTTCTTTCCATGCTTAAGTGAGATTATCCTTCTTTCAGCCATTAATCCTGTTTAGCATTTTGAAAAAAAGGAAGGGATTATTTCTGCTCCTGAACTTCTCATACTATGAGGCATGGAGTTATTGAGTTCCTCGTGGACTTGTCAAAAGGTGGTTTTGAAACAAAGAGTCAAATAGACAATCACACCCTTAAGTCAGTTGTAGGCAGTCTTTGAATACTCTAAGCAAATGTTTTATAGCAGTGGGCTAAGATAGCTGCAGTAATGCAAATGTATTGTAAATTCTGGGTATAAATAAATATCTGCATCTAAGCAAGTAACTTAACTCATTAAATAGTTTCTTTTGGAACACTGGAATGCTTTATTTTTTTTTCACAATTTATTTAAACATCTCACATATACAAAATACATTTTCTTTCTTTTCTTGAGAAATGATGATTTTTTTTTTTAACCCATCGTAGGAGATGGAAATGAGATTCAAAAATGGGAACACCTGATTTTGGAGGAAGAGGACAAAGTTGAGGAAAAATTATCCACATGCTTAAGCTGTGGGTGAGACAGGACATTCTAAGCTTTGAGACAGACTTCAAAAAAACAGAGAAGTGATACTTCAAATGCTACTAGCACCATCAAAGTTCAAGTATCGGAAAGATAGTCTGTAATAACGCAATTAGCACCACTGTATTTTGAGTGGAACTGAAAGTACCTCAGATCATAAGGAGAAGTACCTACAAAAGATATGGATCACACTTGATTTAGTGTATGAGGTAGTTTAAACCTTTGGAAGTCATGGTTTTAAACTTCCTCCATGGAAGATATTCAAAGGCCACAAGTGGTGCAAACTTTCATGATTTTTTTATTTTGTTTTTTTTTTTTTAATTTACAAAGGTTGACATTTCCCACAGCAAGGTGTTAAATCTTGAAAGACTTCCAAGTCCTTTTGGGGCTGTATTAAATTTCATTGCACAATGCTCCAATCAATTCTTCTCCTTCTCTTTCGCCCAGAGTTTAAGCAAGTAGATGAACAGAAGAAATGGAAGGAGTCAGCTTTCATTATAAAAAGAAATGACAAGAGAATAATTTGGAAGAGGCTTTAAGTTAATTTTAGTTCATTCATTTGAAACAGACTGGGCCAATGTCCAAACCGAATTCTTGGTCAGCGCCGCCAATATCCAAAGGTGCAATGTCAAGGATGGGCAAGCGGGATGGCTTATTTGTTCTGTATTCAATGATTGTTTTGCCCCATTGGTTGTTCTTTCTCTGCAAGAGAAGATTCATTGCAATCGTTATTGTATTGTTTATGGTATTGAGAATTGCTTCACCTGAATGGATAATTTCTGAAAGAACTTCATACTAGTTTTGCTGCCATTGTTTGCAAATTAGATACCCATATCCAAGTATTTAGAGCACTGATACAGAGAAAGTGTTTAATCTTCTGAAGTCACATTTGTGATGGTCTACATGAGCTGCCATATTATTCATTGGTAGCTCAGAAACACCTGCCTCAGTTTTTCAAGACTTAAAGATCCTGCCCCTCCTTCAGCTTGTGCACTGTTTTCTTATCAATCTTCAGCTTACACAGAATTTGGGTCTAGTCTCTCTGAAAAGCTTTTTCTCTTTTGCCACACTGCACAGTACAAGGCAGGATTCGTTTGTACCCCAGTCCTTCCCACTTTTTAACGATCTGGCATAGCTGTTTTTTTTGAGCTATTTATCTTCAGTGGGTAAAATTTTGCTGGTTTCACTGATGCTCTAATTCAAATAAATCAAAGCCCAACTCTGTCCCCAACTATGTGCTTAAGCATGGGCAATCATAGTGCCCATGGTTTCTACATTACTTACAGAGCAGCCATCCTCAAGAACACTGAAAGTGAATCTGCTGTTGCCTTCAGCTCGTAGTTCAACATCATTGGATCCCTGCAGTATGACAGCCTTTTTAAGGTTGCCGGTTTCCTCATCCATATAAGCAATGCTGTTCTTGCAGTGGTAGGTGATGTTCTGGGAGGCATGGTTGGCCAGCAGACGCATGAAGGCAAGTTGTGTGGCCATATCCTTTGAGGTCACTCCTTCATCATTGTATTCAAACTGAAAAACAAAAAGGAACCCAGTCAGTGGTACTGCTGTGGAGCAGTGGATGTCTGTAATGGAAGTATGTGATATTTGCTCTAGGAACATTAAAAAATAATCATGTAAGTCTGCAATTGCTTGTCTGTTGCAACTCCAAGAGCTAAAGTGCATCAAATAAAACTAGCAGGAACAGACTGAAAACCAGACACGAGTGGACATTACTGTAGAACTCTGTTCCAAGATAGGGTGTTAACAGTTTGTGTGCATTCAAAGATAAGATCAGACAAGTTTGAGGAAGACAAAATACTGTTTCCATAGATGTACAAATAATGCCTGTCTCAAGAAAAAACTGAATTTCTGTTACTAGTCAAATAGAATAGTGTCTACAGGTATTACAAAAGTTTGCTTCATTCTTGCATTCTTGTACAGCATCTACTTTTAGCCACTGTAAGAAACAGGACCCTAGACTTTTTGACCCAGTGAGATCAATCTTATGTTCTGCGAAAGATCTTGGACACTGTGATTTCATCAGAAGATCCACTCAATTTAAGTTAAGAATTCTGTTATTAGATCTCTTTAGCTTTAAAGAAGTTATTTAGTTGCGATTGACTGGTGTGTCTAATGTATCTAATGTGCAAGTAAATGTATTTCTTGTTTTTAATTACACTGGCAATTCTGAATGATATGGTGGCATACACTCAGGATCTGTGATGTGTAATACAATTATCTTTTCAGGAACAGTGTCATATATAAAAAAATATCTCAACTAAAAGAATAAGCAAAGATGTTTTTTACTTTTTTAGAGAGTTTCTGTGCTGTCTTTATATTCCAGTCCAGGCTTCCCTTAGCAATAGCCATTAGTCATGCCAAATTAATCATTTGCAGACAACAAGAAAAAAATAGATACTGAGAAATCTTTTTAACAAACTGTGACCCAAACCAGAACTGGAACTCTGCTCCCCTGGGATAAAAGGTAGTTCCCTTTTTTCATATTTCCCCTCTAAAAGTTTAATTTATATGTTTGCTTTCTGAGAGTCAGTGAACTGGGAATTCTTCAGACAGCAGAGTAGGAAACAACCATCCTCCCATCCATCACTTACTTGGCTGCCACCATTGATAGTTTCACCAAACCATACATGCTTCTTGTCCTTGGGATTCTTGTTGATGTACCAGTTCTTGGCAGGAATATTGTCAGGGTTGGCATGGATACAAGTCTCGCCAGTAGCAAAGTCACAGTATGCTCTAATGGCATCCGCAGAGCAGCCTTGGTTAGGATCAATCCAGTAGAAGCCTGCCATGAAGGAAAGAAATGCAAACAATAGTTTGCTCAGCTTAGTGTTTGCATTCAGTTTATATTCACTTGTTTGCTATAGTAATCCAGAGAGGTCACAAATATCACAACTAGATACAATATTAAGGTGATAACTGGGATAAATGCATATTTTAGATTGTTAATGTCTAAGAAACCGTATTTGAAAGCTAAGGTTAAATATTTTCTGTATTATTTTGAAAAAATTATTGCAATAATCATGCAACAATAGCTATAAAGAGCTTTTCAGAATGTCCTTGTGTCTATTTTCGGTGGAGGCAAAGAAAACTTCTTTGTGGGTCATTTAGTATTTTCACTGGGTGGCCAAGGATACCATTCGCCAAAGAGAGCTAGTCAGCTGGAAGGACTCCCTGAGCCAGAATGGGCAAACATCTGGCAAGAACATACCGCTGCTCCATTCTGGGTGGCTGAGCCTTAGGTCACGGCAGGTGCGAGCTGGGTTCTTTCTGGAGCCTTCTGGGGTCAGCAGGGTCTCAATTTGATTGTTCAGTGTTTTCAGAGTGGCATCAACTTCATAATCCTTGGGTCTGAGAGCAGGCTGATCAGCCCGGTAGTATTCTGCATCAAAGCCAACCTCATATCCACCACCATTGGGACCAGGAGGACCAGGGGGACCAGGAGGACCAGGAGGACCCTAAAATTTTTTTAAAAGCAAAAGCCAAGAAGCATTCTATCAGACATATGTTTCTCTCAATTAAAGCTTCCACACCTGAATAGTCCTACTTAACTCCTAGCACCATTAGCTCTAATCTGAGCACATATGGACTTGCCCCGTGGTGACTACAGTGGGCTCAAGCAGTGAAAGATGCACAGTGTAGGACTACAGCATCTTATTTGTGTATCTGCTCTCTGGCCATAACAAACAAACAAGGTGTAGCCCTATTAAGGAAAAGTTTGATGCTAAAAACAAAAGACGTTTGGAACTTGGTGGTTTGATTGTTTGGGGGTTTTTAATTTTTAATAATAATTTTGTTTTTAAATAAATAAACCCACATCTTATCCTAAACTGCTAAGCTTTTGAAGTGATTTTCTTGCAACTGTGACATAAATGTGTTAAATCAATTAAAAATACATTATACTTACAGCAGGGCCTTGGCTACCATGAGAGCCACGTGCACCAGCAGGGCCAATAGGTCCAGGGAGACCATTGCGACCATCTTTACCAGGAGGACCAGAAGGACCAGGTGGACCCTGAAAGGAAACTTAACAGTTTAATGGCAGTAGAAAACCCTACAAATAGAGCTTCATAAAAATGGTAGTGCACATATACAATTGCACAAAAGGAATGGGAGAGTTATTTGAATATGCTCTTAAATTCACATACCCTTGGGCCAGCTGGGCCATTGTTACCAGGAGGACCTTGATCACCGTGTTGGCCCTATTGGGAAAGACACAAGCATAGTCATTAAAAAAAATGCAGGGGCACACATTTGTTTTTGCATGATTCAAGAAGGAGCTGTAGTTTGCATGTATATTTGTGGTCAGAGAATGGGAATCTAGGGCTAATGGCATTTGTTAGTGGAGTTGAGGTATAAAAGGCCTGTTTGGGGAGGGGAGGAGAGAGAACATAAAGAGGTATTTAAGGTGATAATGTATAAAACTCCTTGTATTGTTTCTTCAGATTTTCAGAGAAAGCTTTAATATAGAAGTCAGAATTCCTAAAGGAGATACCAGAATTTAAGGGGAAGAAAATCTACAAATTACTTCTCTGTGATGCACAGGCTTTACAATTTCTGGCCAAAATAAGACATAATATTAAAAGAAAGGCAGAGCTTTTTGAATTCTGTGGTAGCCAAATGTAGTCGATCTTCAGGGCAACTAATGGATAGTAAATCAAACTATCAATGGCAGTATGAAATTTTTGTATTAAGGAGAGTTTAAAGAGAATCTTACAGCCTTTGAAAGATGATGCTGAGTGGAGTAAGTGGTATCAAACTGCTGGGTTGTGCATATTTACTTTTTTTTTTTGCTCTTTATATTAAGAATCTTGAAAAGCATTTACTTACAGCAAGACCAGGAAGACCCTGCAATCCATTGTGTCCCTTCAAGCCAGGCAGACCTCTATGCCCCTTATCACCAGGTTCACCTTTCTCACCACGTGGACCTTGTGGGCCCTAGGAAAGGATAGAGGTGTCAGAGGAATAAAACAGAGGCTTCAAGCACATACTACCGTCAAAGCAAGGATTAAGGATGAGCATTCTATGTTACGCCTAGGGCTTCCCCTCATACATATATGTACATCTTGTTAACACACCCAGGAAGAGTGTCAATCCCAAAAGCTTTGGGAAAAGTCCCATAAATGAATGCCAATTGAGATTCTAGGTCTGTAAATATTTACAGCTCCTTAAGCACTACTTTTTGGGCCCATGTCTTGAGCATAGTTGTGAGTCTTTATTAATACAGCATGTTTTCTTGCATCAGTGTGGTAATGGATTTAGAAATCAGACTTACAGCAAGACCTCTTGGACCAAAAGCACCAGCAGGACCGACAGCGCCAGCAGGACCCTGAAGCAGGAATAGAGAATTATGTCACTGCTCTATACTATACCTAATAAAGGTTCCATGCTAAACACATCTCTACAGAAAGCAAAGTAATTACCCACATATTGTAGAGGTTTGGTGTATAATGTATATATATATATATGATAGACAAAGGTTAGTCCTGGGTGAATCAAAAAAATTAAGGTCACATCAACTTACAGGTTCACCACGGTTGCCAGGCTTTCCAGAAGGACCAACTTGGCCATGAGGACCAGGAGCACCCACAGCACCACTGGGACCGGGGTTACCAGCAGCACCACGCTCACCCTGGGAACAAAGGAATGGAAAAGGAGAGACAGTGTGTTACTACTGATTGACACATTGGAATATATCTTCCATGATTATCAAATAAAGAAAAGACTAAGTTACCTTGAAACCAGGAGCACCATCACGGCCTGGAGGACCATCGCTTCCAGGATTGCCCTATTAAAATACCACAAAAAAATACTGAAGTCAATCAACCTTCATCTCACAGAGAACTGTGTGTCAGTCTAAGTGTCCCAGTAAGAGTAAGATGATATTGAGATGGAATAGCATAAATCTTGAAGATAGCCAACTCCCCCTTATAGATACCAGTCTCAAATCCCTTAAATAATATTAATGTTCTTAGAAAAGTATGATGGTATTCAAGTATTTCAGGTTTTTCAAAATTCAGTATAGAAGAAAATTACTGTGTTTTGCTATATTTCTCTAAAAGAAAAGGTCAGGACAACAGTGATCTTCATCTAGCTTGCACTCTTGTAAAACTGAGACCTACTTTTTAGGGGAAAAGTGCCACTGGTGAGAAAAGGATTTAAACAGTAGTCACAGCCAAACTACTTTGTTGTGGTACTTCACAAACTTAAATGGCGTCCTTTGAGAATGTTAATTTCACTTCAACCATTTCACTGTGTACACTATCAAACCTCTTCCTCCAGAAAATTCCCACAGAACAGAAAGTTTGTTTCTTTTTAATTACTATTTTCTGATCTCTTTGAAATCCTGTAAATCTCAGGACTTGCAGGAGTCCTCCATCAAGAGTGCTTCAGGTTATCAAATAGGCTTCCTAGATAAGGCTCAGAGAAAGCCTGATACAGGAGACAAGACAGTGTGTTAAAGTTTTACTTTAACTGTTCGTAAAGTGTAAGTCATGTGTAACCACTACTTGGATGCCCTTATTCAATGTGAACTCCTACCTTGGATGGTTCAATTGGATAGATAAATTTATTTCCTGCTCTATGAAGAGCTAAGAGCAGGGCCCTGTCCTCCAAGTAATCAACGATGAGGCAGGACATTAGATGGAGCATTTTTTTTTGCTCCAGTGTTCCCACATTCCCCCTTCAGCACAGCACAGGTCTTCCACTGTGTCTTAACCTGCAAGGATCACTGCAGTTCAGCACTGCCTGCCACACAGGCATGTTTTTAGCCTGAAGACATATTTTACATCTTGTGGTGAGGGAATACACATTGGGAAACACTGTGTAGCTCATCCACAATGTTAAAGAGCAGGCATCTAACATGACGTTTAAGAAAATTTGCTAGAAACAACCTTTCCTGAATTATTATTCTCTATAGCCAAAACCTCATCCTCTCGGATGTACTTTTTTTTCCTCCAGCTCTGACAATGAGTTAATCTTTTCTCCACTTCATCCTTATTGGCAATTAAGCAAAAATTCAAAAGATTCTGACAGTGACTCCCGGAAGTATTTCAGACACAATTTGTTCCTTGATGAATTTTTCCAGTAGCTGAGGACAAGGAGGGGAATCCATATCTGTAATAATCCTGCTATAACTTTCCCTGAAGACACCACAAGGTACAGGTTTGCTAGCAGAACAGCCTTCAGTTGCATCCATTTTTAGTCTGTATTTGTCTTTGGCTCAGAATAAAATAAAAGCAATCCTGAAAAGGAAATAAGACGTTGCTTACATCACGACCAGCTTCACCAGGCGCACCATTTGGACCAGGAGAACCCACAGGACCAGAGGGACCACGGGCACCAGGAGGACCAGAAACACCCAGGGGACCAGGTTCACCCTAATACAGGAACAGTGGAAAAAAAAATGACATTGTAACACAACACAAAGCAGTCTTACAGAACTTTTGGCCTCTATGTAAGAGAAACATTTATCTGCAATCAATTCTGAAGTGAAACAGAACCAGGACACAAGATACCTAACTACACCAAATATTATCTTCATTCTCAATCTTCTACCTTTTCTTCTTGAAATCTTTGATGCCATTCAAACATACGCTCATCTGCTGACACAAATCTTGTCTGTCAGCAAGCAATAATTTCTTCTACTGCCTTGTTAAGTCCATATCCTCTGTCTGCAGCAGCAATGGAAACAGCAGAATCTATATTTCCTTTTCTCTGGCTTCCCATAAGAGGACACCTCAACTTCTTTCTTTACACATATCTGTTTAAAGCAGTTAACTAGTTGTATACTCACTGCTGCTCCAGAGATGCCTGGAAGACCACGTTCTCCCCGAGAGCCTGGCAGACCAAGGATACCAGGAGCACCAAGAATACCCTGAGGACCTGGGGTACCAGGAGGACCCTGTGACATGAAGAGAATATTATTTATGTTAATAGAGAAAAATTAATTTTTATTGCCCTGCATATTTCTTATTTCCAAGGATCTCGGTGTGTGTCAGTGATAGTTCCTGCATGGAAGAAGTTGATACCAAGCCATTGATACCAAGACTTTAAACTCGAAGGCTAAAGGTCTGTAACAAGGTAATGCTGGTTCTACTCCCCTCACAACTATTTCCAGTGAAAACACTGTTTCTGAACAACACTGTACACATGCTTTTTCCTTTCCCATTCAGTAACAAGGGGTAATGCATGAAAATTGGAGTATTCAGCAAGAGAAGATGACTATGTGAGGGAATCTCATAGAGACTGATCATCTGAGACTAATTATGAGACAGCCTTTTAAGATATCTAGGTGGTATCTGACATCTCCAGACAACCCTTAGAGCTCCCTAATGACCATTTGAAAGGTAAACTTTAAGTGACTTTTCCTTTTCCTTGCAATTTGAACACCAAATGTAATCAGGTTGAGTAATCAGCCTAACAGATTGCCCTAAATTATCCTAACTTTCAGAACTATTGACTGTAAGTTTTCATAATTCAAACTGAATTAGAGTATCAAAAAATAGAAGATGAATTACTTTATGCTGGACATTCAGGGGCAAATTTTCAGTTGTCACCTACAATATTTTAACATCTGTGTATGACAATGACACTGATGATCTCATTCTTAGCTGTAACTTCTGCAGATCCCACAAGAACTTTCTATAATTTTTTACTGAGAATTAATAGAGTGGTAATTCACACAAGTCCATACTTCCATAAACCAGGAATGTGTCTGACTTTCAAATGCCAGTACTTCTGGATGTGCAAGCTTGAAGACACTAAAAGGTAATTAATTATTTGCATGATTATAAGCCAGAAAACTGGGGCCAGACAGCTTTGTGATTTCCACAAATTAAAACTTCTGATGCAGGAATGATTTGAGATTGCTCTAAATGAATGTTCACATGTTTCTTGTTTTGCTCAATTCAGAGCTGGAGATTCTGCTTCCCTTTCACAGTCTAAGTAGCAATTTCTTCTGTAGTTAGCCTTGATGCTTCCATTTGGCCTACTTGCTGGGAAAGATGCAACAGATTAAAACCTGACCCATAGATCAGGTTCATTTTTTTATGGCATGTTTGTCAAACATGTCTATAAACAATTTCTTGAGCCTCAAGGGGAGCTTCTATTTAAAAGCTTTGCTACGTTTGTGGATAAAAGAGAACTCATGAATACCAGAAGCATCTTGGAAGCCATAACACTTATAAGAAGAGACATATTTTTAATAAGGTGTGATACTCAGTAACTTACAGCAGCACCAGCCTCTCCAGATGGACCTTTCTCACCAGCAAAACCAGGTGGGCCAGCAATACCTTGTTCACCAGTACGGCCGACTGGACCAACATCACCACGTAGACCTCTAGCACCATCTTTGCCAGCTGGGCCAGGAGGACCAGGAGGACCAGTGATGCCCTAGGATTGAGCATGGATATGATATCACTACAATATAGACCCATTAACTGGGGAGAACAATTTCTTTTTGTTTATTATATTATCCCTAACCATGCAACTTGTGACTTATCTCCCATTAGAACACCTTTATTAGTTACTTACAGCGGGGCCAGGAGGACCAACTCTTCCAGCAGCACCAGGGAAACCAGTCATACCCTAAAAATAACAGTTACAAGGAAGATTTAGTTTAAAGGAAACAATGACCTCATGGAAAGCAACAATATCAGTGCCAAAAGCCTGAAGACTTACAGGAGGACCAGCATCACCACGAGGGCCAGCAGGACCAGCAGCTCCAGCGGGACCCTATGTATGAAGGATTGAAAAGACAGATGAACCAGGCCGAGTGTTAATGTCCCCTATTTAGAATAGGGGCTCAGACTCACTCTCATGAAAGTTAAAGGCAATTTTGCTTTTTACTTTAACAGGAGAAGGACTGGGACCAAAACCACAATTCCTGTCCTGATATAATTGTAGTAAATTCTCACTGACATTTTGTATCAGTATTCTAATGTCTGACAAAAGCTGCATAAGCCATTTATGATTCAAGTGAATTTGCCTTGCAGATGTTACATACACCTAAACAAATCTGAAAGTCAAAATGCGAAAGACATAGGAAGGCAAAGAGTAGCAAGTCCTCTGCACTGCAGGACTAATACAGCCATATAGTGCAAGGGCCTCTACTCTCTATGGGAATCACACAATGAGAACCCCAAGCCATGTTATCCTGAAACACTTTGAAGTATTTGAAATACCAGGGCCTGACTTTCTGCATCATTTCAACTAGCTTCCCAGTAACAAGCTGCATGCATATGAACTAGAACCTTTGTTCTACAAAGGTGCTAGCACATGAAGAACCTGTGTGCAAGTGGGTGCACAGAAAAAATTGCACATATATTTGAGGATGACTGGGTCTGAAAATCAGACTGTGACAGCACATCATGTTTTGAGAGGAAGGTATCAACATTCTCAGCTCAAAACTTACCCACAACCATCCCCTGAATGGTCCAAGACAGACTGATTTTGCTGATCTTCAGGACAAGTTGAAAATAACTATTTTTCTCTTCATTTCAGTTCCTGACTCATGATCTGGGCCCACATAAATAGACTGACAAAGTTTATACAATGTGTGAAGGTCAGCATGCTGACTTTCCTCACAGACCAGTTTTTGTTTCTTCTTTTAATTACCTTTTCAAAATTCAAGGCCTTCAGGCTAGCATATTGCTTGCATTGCACAGTTAAGAACTATGCATTTCATAAAGACACAGTTCACTTACCGGTGGTCCAGAGGCACCAATTGGGCCAATAGCACCTGTTGGTCCACTTTCACCCTTAGGTCCTTTAGGCCCACGCTCGCCTTTAGCACCAGGCTGACCCGCTGCACCCTATGGGCAGAATAACACACAGAATGAGAAGTTGCAGAGGAAATAGAGGAATGGCCTGGCATCAATAAGAGTAAAGTGCAAACAATACTCACAGGAGGTCCAGCAAATCCATTAGGTCCTACGGGACCAGGCTCACCACGTTCACCCTAGAGAGAGGACAAAGAAGAGAGGACTGGTTGGAAAGGGCTTTAAAAAGGCATTTTTCTGAACATCATGTCTTTGACAGAGGAATAGCTGTAGGAACTGTGACTTACAGGGATACCACGGGCACCAGCAGGACCAGCTGGACCAGCAGGACCACCTTCACCCTAAAAGAGATGGAAGAAAATATTATGACACTGTGGAGGAAGTCCTCACTGCAGCCAGGGCAGTAGTGGTCTTGCGGTACAGACACATATAGCGAGTATCTCCTAATGGAGAGGGTGTTACTGAAGATGCTTCTGATTTGACCCACCCTGTATTAATAATTTCTAATGATACTTGGACAGAATGAAGAATCATTCTGAGCTAATGTGTGGTTGTACGTGACCATATCAAAACTACTTCTCACATTTTAAGGACTGTGCAAATTAGCCTCAATTGGGAAGAATTCAGACAAAACCTAAACCAGAATCTTCTCCCCATATAACCCACTGCCACACAGATGTGCCCCGCTTCCCTGCCCTTTCAGATAACCCTGTCTTTTCAGGTGGCAAACTTCACTGAATAATTCTACAGTCCCAATAACTCTTGCATCCAAAATCTGAAAAGCTTGTAGAATGCTTGCACGCTAGAAAGATGGAACTTTTCTGGAACTTCTCATCTTAAATATACATGTGTGGATAAACTGCATAAAGGCAAGACACTTTTTCATTTGAAGAGTAGACTTACCCGTTCACCAGCACCACCAGCAGGGCCAGGAGCACCAATAGCGCCAGGGAGACCCTATAGATCAAGAGACAGGACACCATTTCTAACAACATGTAATTATAATTTTGTGCTGCTTTGCTGGCTGCGTTTAGAATTAGCTGTCTGGGCTGAGGACAATGTCACAGTGAACAACTGTCATTTCTCTGCTTGTGTTAACGAAAAGTGATCAGTTTTCTCTCTCTCCCCCCACATTCAAACATCCCTGGACAAGGAGAAACAAAGTCATATTGCACTGTATCAAAAGTGAGCAGATAAAGAGAAATGCAATACAATGGGAAATCGAAGTCCTGAACATCCCTTTCAGTCACTTAAGTTCGGAGGTGTAGCAAGGTAAACTCAAGCAGAACCAAAAGATACATACACGGGCACCATCTCTTCCGGTTGCACCAGTATCGCCTCTCAGACCTGGGGGACCCTAGAGTACACAGAGGAGAAAAAGAGCCTTATATTGGTAACAAACACGAAAGTTTGTATGAAAGAAGTCTTGAACTGTTTGTTGAGTACCCATGTATTAACTTGCATATAATATGAGATGCTTATCATGCTAGGGTGTTTTTGAGAATGGACTTTACTATTTCATTCTTATTGCTGAGCACATACTGACTTGCAAAATGAGAATTTCCAAACAAAGCGGCCTGACCTGCTTTCCAAAATTATAAGCCTGCTTCCTTCATGGGAAACCTACTTAGTTTCCCCCAGGTGGCAAGCATTTTGAATGTAATAAAAAACTCAAAACCAAGATGATGTGTGTTCCAAATTATGAATGTAAATTCCCACTTAAAATCCCTTTTCTTTCGGTCAAGAAATAACCATAAGCAGAAATCCTTCTGAGTATTCATGTTACACTTTCTATTTGAAGCAGGAAAACCACTGTTAAAAATGATGTCGTACAAGTGGTCACGTAAAATGTGTAACAAGAAATTATATCCAGGCTATGACTAGTGTCAAGAAATCAGACCAGCATTCTGTTCTATCTCTTTTTTTAACACATCCTACTCTTCTGCATTTATCTGCTTGTCAGTAAAATAGTGTTTTATAAAAAGTTGCAAGCAATTTTCATCTTAATTTCCTTGCAACTCCATATATGCCATGGGTTTTTTCAGTCAACACAAATAAAGCCGTTCTAGAAATCTCAGTTTAAATAATGAACAGAAGAGAATATGGGGTGAGATGTACATACCAAGATAAAAACCAATTTTATAGACAATGGATTAAGCAGAGGTGGCAACAGGACTTGCAAACAGACTTCATAGCTTTATATAAGGGTTTACATTGGCTAAAATGATAGAAAACTGATATAATCATGAAAATTTTGTAACTTGTATTTACTTGTTTCATAGCCAAGTTTCATACTTGTTTACTTGTATCATAGTCACTGCACCTAGAGCAGTCACAGATCTGATCAGTCACTGATCTGATCTGAACTTTATAGTAGGCCCATGCCTACTATAAAGCCTGTACTCAAAGACAGCTTTAGTATTTCTTTGGTAAAGATAAGCTCATTGTTAACCAATCCTGTAAAGAACTAGCTGCCACATAAACCAACTGCAGATGCTGAGCAAAGATCAAAATACAGTATCTTAGAAAAGACTGTCTGTTAGACCAACAAACTCTCTACTTACTGACTACTAAGTAATACAATTTCACAGTAAATAAAAGTTGCATTGGGGTAACCTGCAGGGTTTTTAAGTTAATGAAATTCAAGCATCTCCCAAACCTGTGCCTGCAGTAACAAATCAGGTTGTCCACTTTACCTTTTCACCCTTGCCTCCTGGAACACCAGCAACACCTCTCTCTCCAGGGATTCCACCAGGGCCAGCAGGACCAGGACCACCAGCAGCACCAACATTGCCAGGCTCACCCTAGCAGCAACAGCATATTATGTAAATCAGTCAAATCATCCACGTAATTTGGAACAAACTTCTGTAATTACTACTTTGCTCATCATTCTGCTTGCCTGTAAACAGTGAGAGAAGCAGTATTTTGTCTTAAGCTATCATATTTATTTTATTTTTTCAGCTAGTGAAGATGCTATGCTTGAACACTCTCTCTGATTCTGTGGGCTTCTGAGGTTTTAGGGTGTCCCATAATCCAAACTAAACTTCTGTAGGACTACCCATGAAAATCTTGAAAACTAAGACTAATTCAGCTAGCATCAGCCAATGTTGTTAGATGACTGCTCATTATTGGGCTTATATTTTGGGGGAAATATTTCTTACAAGACACAAGAACTTCCTGTGTATGAGTAGAGGTGGATACACACAGAAGTCAGCATGAATTTTTGCCAGAATCTCGGGCCCTACCTCAAAACAGAATAGTATACCCAGCTGACAAGCTGTATGCAAACAGTCCAAACTGGAATTCCCCTCCTATCATCTATAGTGTTAAACATAAGAACCTTTAGTACTAGTGTGGATTAGCTGGGATGGGGCTTTAACCACTTGAAGAAACAACCCAGGAGCTATGGTATATGGGTAGCTACCGATTACCAGTAATCATTTATGCTCTTAGGAATTCAATAGTAAGGCAATGGCAGCTGGAAAAGTCATACCTTGTTACCATCAGGGCCTGGTGGGCCAGCTGGACCACGGCTTCCAATGGGACCGGCAGGACCAACAGCACCGCTTTCACCAGGAGGACCACGTTCACCCTGCAGGAGACAGTCTGATTTGAGTTCTGCCTTGAACTGTTCTGAGGCTTAGAGGTTTAAAAGCACTGACTAGTAGCAATGACAATGGAATACATTTTTATATGAACAAACCATTAAGAACCGTATTAGAATTGTGCAGATATTAACTGAACTGGTTATGAGAACTGGCTCTAGGTTTTGACACAAACATAGCAAAGTGAAGAATTAAAGTCTTGTAGGATGATAACAGCTGACAAAGTACAAGTACTTCCTGAACATGGATTTTGGCAGCTGTGCTCACTCTGGTAACACTGTCTTGTATTCTATTGTCAAATGGAGCTTCGGATACCAGTTAGAAGGCAGATAACGGATTCTAGTGAAATTACAGCCATAGTAATTGGCAAATAATTATTTTTACAGCGGCAAATGCCTGATGAATATTGGAGAATAAAGGTGACAGCTAAAGCCTACTAATGTGACCTGTATATTATAACAGGTATAAGGACAAATTCTGAAACAGATGCCATCTGTAGACACGGAAGTAGCCAGAAATGGGCTTAAATGCACAATGGATCTACCAAAGATAGAAATATCAGTTTAGCTATCCTTGTTTGGGCTGGGATAGAGTTAATTTTCTTCCTTAACTAAAGACATACCAAATTATCCCATTGTGATAAAGCTGGACAACAGTGAATAATCTGATGAGGCATAATGCATATTTTTAGTTACGATGGAGAATCTGGGAATTTGTTTGAGAATCTAAAATGTAGTCAAATAACTGACTCAAAGAGAGACAGCACAGTGCTAGAAAGCACCAATGATGCAGAAGGCTAATTTAAAATGAACTGATGCTCCCCAATTAATAGATCTTTCAATTATTTTTACATACATTTTGTTAATGACAGAGGCAGAAAAGGAAGAAATATTATTCATGAAATATGCAGATTATCACAAAGGTGGAAACTCTTGTCATCAGGAAGAAGGGCTGGCATATTTGTTTATCTTGAGAAACATGGAAAAGTACGTATCTACTATTATCATGGAACACATTAAGAAAGTCTGTACTAGATTTTAAACGAGTTACTCACTCTTGGGCCAGCGGGACCAGGGACACCAAACTCACCATGAAGACCCTAGAAGAGAGCAGACATACTGATAAAGCTTATTTCTAAAGCAAACTTATCAGCTTAAATTGTACTCTGTTTCCTAGCAGTAAACAGAAATACTTCTCAATTGAAGTAGCATATTGAAAAATCTTTCGCCCAAACCCAGGCATTTAGATACACAGAAATAAACCCTTTTCATATAGCTGCACAATATTTCAAAGCACACATGAGATGATAGTTTCTCATCTGAAGAAAGAGTTAGCTATTAAATTTCAAGCTCATTTTTCAGGTTCATTCAATGTAAACTCTTGTACAGGGACATAGAGAGATCTAACTATAAAGGTTAAAGGTGGTTATGACACATAGGATTCACAATTTGCAGATTACATCACACACTCTGAGCAGAACTTAGAGCCTAACTTGCCACAGAACGACCTCAGTTGTACACCATTGTCAGTTCACTGAAATCAACTGAGGTGCAAAAGCATACAACTGGAGTAACACAGTTACATTGAACCTTGAGGATTGCAAAAAAAAAATTGAAGTAAAACGTTTTTCATGTACTATCTTGTCCTTCAGAGAAGGAGGCATATTTTAGACCTGAAAAGCAAAGGACTGGCTTTGCTTAGTTTCATACCAGAACTTTGAAAAAAGAAGTGTGTTGCAAATTCCAATGGACCTTGATCATTTCTGGCTAGCTTTAACAAAAGGGACTATTAAATTTTGCATACAACATGGATTGCTTAGCTTTGGCAAATGGATACAACAGGCACATATGCAATTGTAAACATAATGCTTATGCAATGTCTGCCTGCCCCTACTTGTGGAATACTGTATCTGTCACTCACCCTTTCACCTGGTTTACCAGCTTCACCCGCTGGACCTGAGGGACCTGGCAGACCCTAAGTGTAAAGAAACAAGAATAAAATAAAGTTAAAGCAGAAGCTCTTAAGATGCTTGGTAAACCACAGATAAGATTGAGCAGAGCACATAGTTATTTACCTGGAAGCCAGGAGGGCCAGCAGGACCTTGTTCACCCTTTCCACCTTGGTTGCCCTGGATGGAATGAAAACCAAGGGATTAACTTGGAAGGAAAAACACAGGAAAACAGATTCTAAAATTGGAAGTCTAATTAATGAAAAGTAACTCACAGACTGGATCTGTGCAGAAGCTGTTACTTACAGTGACTCCAGGAGGACCTTGAGCACCGTTATTTCCCTCTGGACCAGGAGCACCCTAAATGTGTTCAGGTAGAAAGCTGTTATCAAAGCTTTGATTTGTTATGAATAACATCTCCCTAAAGTGATTCTGTGCTGAACTATAGGTTTTTGGCTGTGTATTTTGAACATAGCCATTTAATTGTAAGAGCTTCACTGTCGAAGGGTATACAAGATGCTTATAATTTTAAATTCTCATGATTCTTTTAGTTATTGCAGCATGTTCATCCTTAAGGGAACTTCTTTTGGAATTACAGATTATGGGAACCTTGCTGATAGTGTTATTCCTGCAACGGACCAATTATTTGGTCCCTTAAATGGAAAAACTGGTAACTTTCAACTGTAAGAAGTTGGAAATTTCAGTTGGAAACAGGGTGAATTAGAAACCATACACTGTCCTTAAAAATCTGCACAGGGAGTGCTGTTTTTTCCTCTTCATAGGAAGCTAATACCCCATAATTTATTACCCAATTAATACCCAAGAAGGGTAGTTTTCATTTATCCCTTAAGTAATTGTTCCAACTGATAGGAAGCTAGACAAACGCATTCCCAAGTGCTTTTCTATTTCATTATCTATTCATGCTCACAGAAGACAATGCTATTTTATTACAGAGGTTTTGAAAATCTACTTTTTTATCTCTGGAGGTTGATAGAGGAAACATATCCACATACCCGTGGGCCAGCAAGACCAACATTGCCTTTTTCACCAGGTTTGCCAGGTTCACCCTGAAGTTGAAAGCAAGAGATACAAAAGTTAACCAAGACTTTATGTTAGAGTCAGTTTAAGCTACTAAAGAGACACTGTTCCACTCCTTGTCAGGACATTTATTGTAATGTTTCTTTAACCCTAATTAAAACACCTGCAAGTTCCATCTGCCTTTTGGAATAGCTCAGTTTTCAAAACTCCATTCCTCTATTTTTTGAGATCTTAACTGATGACACTCTGCACAGTACACTGCAGTACGCTATATATATTTGTCTATATATGTGTATATGTATAGCAACACCACAAATCCAGGAGATTATTATTGCTATATATGCCCTCTGTGTGACATGTCAAGAGCCCCACTGCATGGGTAGCTTTTCTTCTAAATTAAGTGAGCTTTGGATTGTGCTCCATACATAACAATGCTCTGGAACTGAAACTTAAGCTTGGTGGCCAACCTTTACAGAACTTTTACTTAAGTGCATATACAAAAGTGATAGACATGCAGAAAATACATATATATGTATTATTCTAATAATTTCAATGTCCAAATATTCCTAAACTAATTAAATTGGTTGTCATTTGTTGTTTCATTGTTAATCATATTTTAGAAAACTGGAAAATAATGTAAAACAGAACTCTTGGATGCCATCCAGTAAGCAGTACAGGAGGACACAGGGGGATGTGTTTGATTGTTACAGCTGGGGACCTACAGATTAGTCTGGAAATAGTAATTGAAAGTCATAGAAATAGTAATAGAAAGTTTTTGTATTGTACTTACAGTGGGACCTTTTGGTCCAGGGAATCCAATGTTGCCGGGCTCACCTCTATTACCAGCTGGACCAATTGGTCCAACCCTACCATCTGCTCCAGGGAAACCCTAAGAAAAGAAATGATACTATTAAATGGCTGGGATATTTTAATTAGAGACATGTGTACTGACAGGAAGCAAATGCCATTTAACTTTTAAACACTGTTTATACATAGCATCCTCATGCATTTCTCCATTTGTGTCCTTTTTGTAGAACTGTGTGTTTCTTCTTCCAGGACATAGGCCTGATCTGAGACCACAGAAATGGATGGAAAGTTTTTCACTGATCTTGTGGGTAATATGACAGTAAAACCTTGCTGGTTTTACAAAGGGCTGTCTAAGAGCTTATTGCTGAGATCTCTGCTCTTTAAAATCTCAGTTTATGTTGATGTTTTACATGCAATGGGGAAACAGAATGAAAACCAAAGTACTTACAACAGGACCTTCCTTGCCAGCGGGGCCTGGGCTTCCAGGCTGACCTGGGAGACCCTGAGAAAAGAAAGGTTTCATGTTTTCAGAAAACAACTCACTCAACAATTAACCAAGTTTTTTTTCTACATTTCTGCATATACACACAGACACCAAGTTATCAATATACGCTGTGGAAACGGGGCTGTATGTCTCATCAAGTTTACATCTAATCAAGTTTAATTTGGTAGCGTGCTCTCCCATGCCAGTTGAAAATCAGTGTAGGTAAATGCCTTTTTCACTCAGATAAAGTAATTTAGGCTGTACTTTAGCAGCGAATGTGCTTAAATGTTTGTAGATGCCTAATAGTTCACATGTGCTTTGAAAACTTCCGCTTCATGAGGTGGCGTAGAAGAGAAAGAATAGATTAAAGAGGATAAAGGACAATGGCATGTACATAATCTGATAGCAGCCAGCACCACTAAAATTGGATGGTTATTTTCAGTGAAATAATTTGCAAAATAAAACTGAAATAATTGAGATCAGCTATCTCACATCATTTTAGTAGGGTTTGCTTTTCTTGTTATTAGTTGAAGAGGACACACACATACTTCAGCTGTGATCTCAATGATCATACCTTGTAAATAATCATGAGTGGAACCCCTCTCAGAAGTCAATGCAGTATCCAGTACAAGGGACCACTGCTCCTTGACAATGCAATCAACACCACCACACACAAAAAACATATTTCAAGAAAGATTTTGATGCCTCTTAATCATTTCCTCATGGATGCTTTTTCAATAGAGTGGTGGAAGTGCCCTGTCATTAGCACAGGCTGAATTTTTGCAGTTGGATTTCTGAATAATTTTGCCCCTAAATTTCTTTTTGCACAGTTCAAACTTACATCACATAGTTCAAACTTACTCTTGGACCCATAAGACCAGGCTCACCAGGACGGCCAGCATCACCATTAGGACCCTTAGCACCAACAGGACCAGTAGCACCACGGTTACCAGCAGGTCCCTACCAAAATAAATACATGAAATTAGGCCGGGGTGATAAAAAGCATCACACATCTGTGTATAAAAGAAGATGATTTAGAAATAGTGACCCGGACAAAAATCTTACCATAACACCAGCTCTGCCATCAGCTCCAGGGAGACCACGAGATCCAGGCACACCCTGCAAGTGAACACAAAACAAATCTAGAAAGGGAAAGAAATAAATCTATTCTTGTGGAGTGTATAGTCCTTACTAAATTTCAGCCTTCCAAGCAGGTCCACTGAATTTGAGCTAAGTGCAGGCCTAAGCACACACACCTCAGTGTAAATGTATATTGTGAAAAAAATACACTTCCTTTAGATTTCTCCAAGTTCTAATCTGCTTGTATCAGAGTATTTTCAGTGTTCATTGTAATCTAATAACGGCCCTAGCAAGCAGCTAGGATCCCACAACCTGGCCCACACAGTCTCATGTTCACTTCTCTGTAGAAACTTACTGACTTCTCTATGACTCCGTAAACCCTAACCAAGGTGCAAGACTGAATCTTTACCTCTACCAAAAAAAAAAAATCTGGTGGAAACACTGCCGTTTTCCCTATTATTTTCCTGTGAATTCTTTCCATGTATGAAACCACACGCATCCTGAAGTTCATGGAGTGGTTTCCTCACAGACTGAAAAGGTTACTAGGCACACTTGAATTGAAATGCTTTGCCTCACATTATGTGTGAGCCAATTATCTATTTTAAGCTGTTAAACCCATCACAAAGCTTTAAGAGTAATCAAAGATAATTCACTATTATACAGTGGATAAATCAAAGCAACCTCTAATTACTTCAAGGATAAGAGAGTAAACATCATTAATACATTAATACCTTAATACAAAGCAAAAACAGGTTTGGTCCCAGCTAATCAAAATGCTCAAAACTGCAAATGATCTTTGCTTAATAGCATGAATGCAAATTTAATTACTCATAATGACTTAATTTGCCTTTGTGATTGTAGCTTTATTTCCTTTTTGCTTCTACTTCTGGAACATAAAAAGAAAACCTACTCTTAGACCAGCAGGGCCTGGGGGACCAGCAGAGCCAGGTTCACCATTGCTGCCTCTCTTGCCTTCCTCACCACTAGGACCAGGAGGGCCAGCGGGTCCAGCAGCACCCTGTTTCAGGCAAAGAGAAAAGGAAGAAATCAGATGCTTTGTTACCGATATTATCAGGGTTTTTCACTGAAAAAAACCCTTCACATGTTGCTATACTTACAGGCTCACCCTTGTTACCACTTTCTCCCTTGGGACCAGCGGGGCCTGGTTCACCCTAGAGTCCAAAAAAAAAAAGAGATCATAGAATTAAGCATAATTTCAAAAATCTCTCTTCTACCTCGACAGCTTTTAATGAATCCAACAACTTCTTAATCATCTAATGCCATGTCTTCCTCTACTGTCATACATGGTCAGTGAACATAAACTGTACTTTTGGCTTAACAGGCATGAAAAAAGGGATGTTAAAAGATGCTTAGAAATGACAGTAATTCACACATTCAGGGTTGGTCCCTATACTGAGGATACCCATTGAGGGCCTGTTTGTGAGACCGCTGCCACATCTCTCTTGGTACTACCAACATGGACAGAATTTAACAACCCTTGCACTCAAAGTGAGTGCAAAGTGAACCTCTTCAGTCTCAGCATTTGAAGCAAGCAGCGAGGCAGAGAAATGAACTGCAATGTTTAATTATAGTGGAGCAAGAAAAAATGCCTGCATTTAATAGAAAAATCTTTTACAATAGAGGACACTGTGACCAATTTTCAAATGAAGGCATACAATACACAAAGTAACTTACCACAAGTCCTCTAGCGCCACTAGGACCAGCGGGACCAGGAGGACCAGGAATACCACGGGGACCAGGGAGACCAGGAGCTCCAGCAACACCGGGAAGACCCTGTCCAGCAGAGGGGTAAAAGGTATTATGAGCCCAATATCTTTTCTGTTGCATTAACTGAATTGGTTTTCTTTAGAGCAAACAAGTGTGGGTATGGCTGTACTTACAGCTGCACCTTTAGCCCCTGGGAGACCATTAGCACCAGGGTTCCCCTGTTAAGAAAGATAACAGTAATGGTTATTTCAGAGTCTCAAGTGCACCCATCTGACAATAGATGAAGTCTGGCAAGTTACTCACTGGAGGGCCAACAGGACCACTAGAGCCAGGAAGTCCAATCTCTCCTCTTGGGCCAGCAGGACCACTAGGACCAACATGACCAGCAGGTCCGATTTCACCCTGTTTGCAAGAAGGACAGAGCCCTCTGTCAGTGCACACAATATTAGGGGTGTTAGGGCAATAGTGGAGCAATCCTGTATTATCCTGACATTAAGAAGATAATCATATATATGCACATATATTCCTACTTCAGAGGCCAGGAAATCAAGAGGCCGAGAGCTTTTACTGGATTTTAAAGTCACTGAAGCTGAGATGTCTAGCTAGGCTCCATCAAGGCTGATGGCTAACACAGGAACAACAGATGCTCAGCGTATCTGAAAAGCTTCATTATTGCCAAGGTTTACAAAGAAGGTTGATCTAGAAAATCAGAATTATGATTCTAGTCTTATCTGCAGCCATGTGCCTCCAGCATTGGCCTGAGATGCCTCATAGTGTAGGAGACCTAACTGACCATTATCTTGCACCTTAGATGCATTGCACTAATGCAAAATGATGCCTGATCAGAGAGCTATAGGATGGTGTTCACAGTGGAGTAAATTACAGGAAAAGGCTCATGGTTTTACTCTCCGAAGCTTGTATTCACTACATCTACTATAAAACCCCTGAATATTATGAAAACTTTTCTTCTGCAATTCTCTAAGTAGTCAGAATTCACCCTAGACACATAGGCAGCCTTCTCTTGAAATTGCATGCTGTAACAACACTCACATCTGCATCAGAGAAGACATCATGCTTTCCAGAAGTCTTGCCTTTTGACAAGAATAACCAGAACAGGATCTCAATTTTCTCATCTTCCCTGCAGTTAATACTAAGAGATCTAGCAAATAACACTCTATTTTCTTCTACAGGTGGATCAAGACAAGAGTTTCATCTGCTGTGACATGGAATTCATGTACCTGTGTGAGGGTGAAAAACCGTATCACACTATCTCTATATGCATTCAGCTCTGAGCTTCCTGGCAAATGGTCAGTGAAATTTGTAAATGCAGTAATATGGAATAGTCTCGCCCCAAATCCTTCGTCCTTCCCTGGACAAAGAAAAATTCAAAATAATGAGACTCTTACCCAGGTAAAAATGCTGAGATCCGGGCAATAAACTGAGTTATCTAAGTCACATTCTGTAAGAGCAAAAACAATACTGCCCTAAACCTGAAAAGTTTCAATGCAATCTCCTCACTTGCAATTTCAAGAACCTGGGTTGGAAGGAGCCTGATACTCGACTGCAGCTTCTCGGTCCTCCACTACTTCTCTAAAGTGACGTAAACTGCTACTTTGCTTATTTATTATGATCCACGTCACCCTTCAAAGGTGTGTACAACTGCAGCACATAGGAAGCAGTAAGAAAAAAGAAGAGGTTATGTGTCTTCCTGAGCCTGCCTAAAGATAATTTGCAGCTGTGAAATAAGTGCTGTATTTAAATTAGCGTTCATAGCAGGTCTTCTCCAAATACTGCAGGGATTCATCCTCATCCTGATCTGCAACTAATAAGGAAGCACTCCCCTTACAGAGAAGGTGTGTTTTTGCTACCTAGCAGTACTAGTTACTATATTTCATCTTCACTACCAAATGTGCCAGTAGAATCAGATGTTCATACCTTAGCACCAGGAGCACCTGGGAAGCCTGGAGGACCAGCAGCACCAATAGGACCCTAGGAAATTAAAGGGAAGCAGTTAGGTAAATGTATTCAGCGATGACTGAAACATCTTGCTTGCTGAAGTAAGCATTAAAAAATACATTTCCACACATTACCCTCTCAGAATATCAGTTGCCTTTTGCAACTCCAAACTGACAAATTTGGTTCACTACAGACAGTTAAGAACAGTTTTAAAAAAGTGTGAATTAAACAACAATTTGTAAAACTTTGCCTTGAGGCCAAACACCTGAGTAAGAATAAACAGAGAATGGGCAGAGGCAGACAAGGGGAGCACTGCATCCTGCAAATACAAATCTCAGGTGGCTGTTTCCAGCACATTTACTGTGCAGGAGTTATCTGTGTACGCTTTCAAACCAGTAGTCCTTCTGGACTACTGGCCACACACAAGAGCCCTGGATTGATGACAAACTTTGTCCTTCACCCGTGGGCAGAGGGTTGGTAAGATCTCTGCACCACTTTACAAGCCAGTGCTTTGCACAACTTGTATTTAGGTCAGTACTGGGAATTGGATCAGGCTGAACAGCAACTCAGGGCAGGAACTGATTCTAACATGCAAATGGATTAGAAATCTTGATTCATGCCTAGATCATACATTTTGCAGCAGTGAACACATGCAACTCCAATGCTTGTTCTTTATATTGTGTGGGGTTCAGTTTTGTTTAATGTCAAAGGGAATGAATGACATGTCAGCTTGAACAGGGACTTCTACTGATCCTGCTATATCTAGATATTGCTGTGAGATATGTAATTATGATGGGACAAGCTTCCTAATGTACAGAACTCAGACATCACAAGAGAAGATATACTGGTGGATTCATAGCCTTTGTTATTCTTTAATGCATACAAAGGGATGGTTTTTACTCAATTATTAATGAATTATTCAACTCATTCACAGCCATTGGGGATTGATATCTACTTCTTTGCAAGCTAACATATTTCAATTATAAATATTATTATAAAACTGCTTTGCAAATCTAAGAGAATTTAATGGGTCAGCTGCTACAGCAAAGAGGAGTTGGCTTCCAACATTCTATAATCTACTCTTATGAACTGAGTACCTGGAATTCTCACTGGTTTTGCATAAAGAGAGAAAAAAAGATCGAATGCCCTTTAAGATATGTATGTAAATATATACTACCAGAATTTCCACTGCAGTGACTCTTTTTATGTTTTAAATTGCAAGTGGCAAGGAGAATAAAACATTATTTGTTTTATTTTTTTAAAAAGAGTGATAGTAAGTGCTATGCAGAATGTTTACAGCATCATAACCTAAGTATGTGTAAAATAACCTTAGCCTGGCATAGGCACTGGGACCCAATGCAGCTCCCTGCTCCTGCCCATTCCCAGCAACAC
This sequence comes from Pezoporus flaviventris, assembly GCF_033815535.1. Lineage (NCBI taxonomy): Eukaryota > Metazoa > Chordata > Aves > Psittaciformes > Psittacidae > Pezoporus > Pezoporus flaviventris. The sequence continues at coordinate 17,333,985 of NW_026892595.1, read as the reverse complement.
CTCCGCAATCAGCAGCTCCTGAATATTTTTCCTATAGTAACTCAATTGCCTTCAAGATAGCTAAAAGGCTTTGGTTCTACTTCAAACTGTAACATCAGATCTCAGCTATGAGGTCTCTGCCTGCAATTTAATTCCCAACCACGTATTTTTTAAATATCCCATATGGGAGAAATGAAGTGAAATTCGTACCTATGCTAACATTCTACTAAAGTATAGTGCAGTATAGTAAAGTATAACAGATGTTTCAAGTGACAAGGAGTTAGCAAAGTTAACAGAACCAAGTACAGCTTCATCACTCATTTAAATTTTGAAAGCAGGAAGGAAAAACAATTCTGGGCTATTCCTGACTTTTCATTTAAGCTTCAAAAATATGCCCTAGTACACACATTTATTTCACTAAAACAAATGAGATTTATTGAAGTCAGTGGTATGCTATGGTGACAGTAATTCCTATTAAAGGGACAAAACTGCATTGGATTAACACTTATTCGTATAGTTACTGTTTAACACTCAGCTCAGGACAGTTGGATCTTACTGGCCTTCCACCCTAGCTCACCTAATTCAGGTATCAGGGGGTGAATGAAACAGATTAGCTCCTGTTAGTCAGACAGGACAATGCTGCGGGTGCAAAGCTAAGTCCTGGACTGCATGTAATAGTTTAAGGGTGTATATAATTATAGTCATCTGCAACATGTGCATGGTATGTATCTGCTAAAAGGCATAAAGTCTCTTTAGTTTTGGGATGAGAACTGTTCTGTTAGACTGTTGGAAATCAGAATTCTGATCACTGTTTCCCCCTGAACCCACCAGTGCAAATGACAGAATATTTGGTTCCTTTGATACAGATGCATTTTCTATATATCCTGACGCTCTCAGGATATTGTCTGCAAAAGGTTTATGTTTTATCAGTTCTTTTTGGATGAAGCAACAAAGAACTGTGTTAAGAATGTCCACACAGTCAGCTTCTCAGAAGCCTGAGAAATACTCTTATTAACAGAAAGAGACACGAGGCCTAATGGAACCAGACTGTCAAAGATCAAGAATGAAACTTACAGCAGGTCCAGTGGGGCCCGCGCTGCCATCACTTCCACGAGCACCCTGTGAGGAGAGAACATGATAAAAGAGTTGAGAGAGATTCAAAGATCAGAGAATGCCACAGCAAGTGGCTGGTCATGATGACAGGCAGATGGGAAGCTACTTACAGCTGGTCCAGGGGCTCCTATTCTTCCTCTCTCACCAGGGAGACCACGAGCACCCTGAAAGAAAAATTAAATTGACTCATTTAATCCATTCACTGAACAAAGATATACAGATTTGCAGCCAGGCAATTCTGTTGTAAATATTCACATTAGAGTATCTAGCTAGCTACAGTGTCTCTGACGGCAAAAACTGATCAAATGCTGGCCGAACCATATCTATCAGATTATCATTTTCCGCAGCAGCAGTAAATACTTACAGGTTGTCCTGGGGTACCATTTTCACCAGGGGCACCAGGTTCTCCCTATGAAAAAGAAAGTTTGCAGGCTTGAATTTCTTAAAGAATGATTTGGACAGATAACACAACACCATCTAGAGACATATTCAACTGCTGGGTACTATCTTTGTTTTCTGTGGCACCCGAACCACAGTATAAAATAACTGCACATCAAATCCTGAGGATGCAGAGACTGACTCTCCCTGCACATGCTGGAACGTGACCAGCTGGAATCTTCTTAGAAGAGGAGGGCCAGAGCAAGTCACTTCACCTACCCATCTTAGCTTGGTTTATCCCCTTTCTTTGTTCTGATGTTTACTCTGTAGCACGCACTTAAGAGATAGGGCCCGAATAGTCAACTACCAATTCGGACCAATCAGCAGCTGTTTTTTAACTAGAGCAGAAGCAGAATAATGCTTTACTTTGCCTTAGGTTAAGGTGACAAAGTTCCTGTTAAATGGCTGGAAATTAGGATCTGCCTCAGGTATTTTTAACGTAGGACCAATAATACTGAAGTATGACTGACAGCTATTAAAACATGACTCCTGTCCCTTTAGTACTAAGTGCTCTGAACAAGGCTGCAGTTGGTCTAGGCTGGTCTATAGGGGCAAGATTAGCCTTAAGGCCCTTGAATCCTGAACATATCTGAATACACGTAGTCTTAAATGCTGCAAACAGCACAAGTGTTTGCCTTCATCACTGCTTTCAGCATAGTTACATCATAGGTGAACTTCATTGATTATGCTTGTGTTTTGCAGTCAGATTAGCACTCTTACTGATAATGGTTCTTTACTTAATTGCTTTATCTGTCCTTAATCTCCAATACTGGCAGCCTGAGCATTTGCTGTCTCTTGACAAGGTTAACAACTTGCAGTGATATTGCAGAATGCTATGTTACAATTAATAATGCTACAAGCAAGTAGTGCGAAGCTCTTAGAAACAAGCAAGAGGGAGGATTAGTATCTGAGCTTCTCATTGTTATATCAAAAGCTATATAAATCTCCTGTGAATAAGTCAGCAGCATTAAAATTTCCTACAACCCGGTACTGTGGTAGTGTTTAAGAAAACTGCCATTAGTCACTGACGAGGAATGGGAGAAGAAACCAAGAGAGGAAGAGTTTGATAGAGATGTTTCTGGACCATATTTAGAAACAGTTTTTTAAGGGTAGACTTCAAATGTGCACTAATCCAAAGAAGGTAAATTGGGAAAAAGACTGTGAAGATCAAATAGCTTTAACTCGGAAAAGTTAAAGAGCACCTGTCCAAATTTTTAGCAGACTGGAGCAGGTCTCTTACATGGCAGAATTCTGTAGAAAAATTAGATATTTTCATTTTATTGTGCCTTAAAACACCATTAAAATGCAAAACACAATCCATACAAAGAGAGAGCAAAATCAGTCTTAAGCGCTGCTGGGTAGTCAACCATTAGGAGCTCAGTTCTGCAGCTCTTACTCAAGAAGTAAGTACAAACTTCAATAGGAAGTACAAACTTTAATAAAGACTCAAGAATAAGGTCCCAGGAATGATTTCTCATGTTAAGAGAAATGCCCATATTTGCTATATGCACACCCACTGACATCTAGATTATTGCAGCTGGGCAATATTTAATGACAACATGGAAGACTGATTGGAGGGGACTTCATATGTCTTTTGCTAGGAAAAGCTACAAATGCATCCTACATTTTCAGATGTCATCTTTACCTTGTTGCCAGGAGTACCAGGTTGTCCCTTTTGACCATCCAGACCATTGTGTCCCTATATTAAGTAGAAAAACAGATATTAATATATATTTTCCTACAAATGGCTACACATAAACTCCTAGTCTTGTAAGGCAAAGCCTTCTTTCCATACAAAATTATTTTCTAATATAATCTTAAGATTTAAAAAAAAAACCCAAATCAGTCTTTCATATCAGGAGATAGTAAGAACTTCAAAGAGGTTTACACACTCTTAACTTGGAGGGTATTTCCAGGGGTTTTCAGCATGCTGAAGTGCTGTCAATCATAACTAATCAGGGAAATTATGCACATACTCACCCTAATTCCCTTAAAGCCGGGCAGACCAGGAGTTCCAGGGAAACCACGAGCACCCTAAAAACACACAATGCATGAATGATTGTCTCTCATATTATATAATGCAGTTAAAGACAAATAAAAAGTATTTCAATAAAAGTAACTGGTAGACCTGGGCTGTGATACTTCAAGTGAGGAACACAGTCCATTCCCGAACTCCCAGGACCAGACTTGCTCCAAGACTAACAGTAATCAACTTGATTTTCCAGCTCTGACTCTCAGAGATTTCATGTATTAACATGTGATAGCACAACTGTTTTAGCTTTCTATACCAAAGTGCCTCCTCATCTGTGCCTATGTAACTCATCACTATGTCACTTCTGTTACTAATTACACTAGCTTTACTTAGGGAGGGGGAACACAAAACAAATACATAACTATATGATATCCCCGAAGGTACGAACTGAATTTTGATTAATCCATATAAGAAACATTACTAGATAGTTAATGGTGCAATTCAGGAATGCTGTTAGGTTTCACTGATAGAACTGGTTTGCATTGTCTAGAGCAGATTGCTACATACCTGAGGGCCAGCAACACCCCTCTCACCAGGTCTTCCAGGTTTGCCGGGGTGGCCCTAAAAAAAAGGCAGTAAAAATGCACTAAGAAGAAAAGCTTACTTAATAAAATAACAACATAAACCATTCTTAAAAAGAAAAGGCACTGTCTAAGTTTCTCACATTTTCAATAATTACGGACAGCTTGTTAGCTTTCATGTTTCCTTCTCCCTGTACTCAGGAAGTGAAATAATTTATTTGGAGAGGTTTTGAAGTTATCCATTTTTCTGTACATCTCCAACATACAGCATCTCTTGTATTGTAAAATAATTATTTCAAGGAGTTATTTATTTTATGGAGTATTAGAGAACAATGTAAAAAATTATAGCCAATTGAATGCTTCGTTTAACAATGACTTAGAGTTGAACCACAGCCCCAAAAGAAATGAGAAACATTCAGTAACCACTTACATCTTCACCAGCTTTTCCTGGAGGACCAGGGGGACCACGAGGACCCTGGGGACCCTGTTAAAAATAGACTGAGGATTACTTCAAGCATTAGTTTTTCAGGTAAGTCTTTTCACTGGGTTCTGGCTCGAGTTGGGGCACAGGTGGAGCATAATTGACTTTGCACTTTATGATTCTAGTCTGAAGGAGTCTGAATCTGAGTGTTCAGCTCTGCTTCTGTAACAGGACCAACCAGGAATATCCAGTTGAAACATTCAAGGACGTGCATATGGATAGGAGAAAGGGGCCTAAGCATTACAAGCCTACTTTATTGTCCTATTTCTGATTCTAACAGTGTCTGTGTCTGAAACCTGTACTTACTGTTTGACCAGGTTCACCAGGCTCACCAGGAACACCTTGAAAACCAGGAGGACCCTACAGAAGGAGGAAGATTTTGTTAGTGTTTGAACAAGCTACTTGTGATTTTCCAGATATGTCAATGTTTATCAATCTGTAGGAGAGCTGAGACTGTACTTACAGGGGGTCCGGATGCTCCAGGTGGGCCTCTAGGTCCCATTAAACCCTAGGGGAGAAAAATTACAAAACATTTTGTTTTTTTAAAATCACCATTATATAAACTCATCTGTAACACCAATTCCTGTTATTCCTAGAATACTGGTAAGCCTTACAGTTTTCAGTGTGCAGTGTCCAAATCAAGTCAGAGGAAGTTAAGAGTTCTGCATGAATTTGCACAGGCAGTCCAAGTGCAAATAGGTCTTCTAATGGATGAATTAGCACAGAGGTGATTAGGAACATACCATTATGGCTGGGAACCCTGTGATCTATTCTAGCTTGTCAGTAAGCACACTGGTTCATTCTTTTACGTGCCTTCTCCCTTCCCGTAAGCTAAACGCAGAGTTTAAAGATGAGGGTCATAACAACAGATTAAGAAAGACTGTATTTTTGGGCCTGCCAATTTTATCATAATTTTCAAGAAGAGAAGTTAGAGAAAAAGATCATTAAAATTGTAGAGCTATAAATGGGAAAAATAAAGACATATAAATGGTGGTATTACCATGAATTGGTAGGTTCACACACAACTTTGGAAAGAAATCAAACAACTCTGGCACATATTGTGTAATGATCTATTTCAAATAATGATCCATTTCTATTTAAATATTTCATTGTTTTTTATTTCCTATTAAATTCTCTTCATTTAACGTACGAAGTCAGTCAGTCACTAACACACTCTTCTTGACTGAATTCAGAATTTACATACATCTTGAAAAAAGGATCAAAAATCTCTCTTAAAAAGGAAATTTCCATGGATTACTGCACTTTTGTAATAGTTGTCTTAAACTTTACTAAGCAAGCAACTTTTAGTGAAATTTAATTTAGGCTCCTATTGTCCAAATGAATGTTTTATGAGATGTGACAACAGAAATTGCTATAGAAATATGCAGTAATTCTAGGAAAAATAACTAATTCTGAACAGTCTGAATCACGTGCTGCACAAGCCCTGTGAATCTCTTCACAAATTATATTCCATAATGGCTTTCCCCTTCTTTTCTAAATTCCCAATCTCTCACATTTTCTTTATGAAATTTAAAAATTCCCCACAGTAGGTAGATTCTATTGCTGTTCCTACCAGGTGAACCCTAACTGATTCAAAAATTGAAACTTAGAAATTGTGACACCCCAAATAAATCTTCATCTATATTTTCATATTGTCAGACACTGAGGGCAGAACTTGATTAAAGATACTCTTATTTTCTTATATTTAGTATCTGAGTGGATGCCAAAATATTTTCAAAAATTCATTTAATATTACAATATTTTTGAGAAGGGAAACAAGCAGTTGACCCAGAATAAACCTGAGCAGCCTTTATCTTGCTGCTCCCCCATCAGATGCATTGTCTGTGATGTTGGTAAGTGTGGTGAATTTAACCCATATTCTGCTGTCTATGCACACTGAAAACATCTGCTAACATCAGGAAGGGTTAGAAATCCATGTAGAGAGGCAATAGACTTCTTAAATGCCCATGTGAAAATAGCATGCAGTAACTGATACAGATTTCTCCCGAGAAACAGCTTTGTAGCAAGTACTAACATTCGGTTTTGGAGAATTGAATATGGTGGCCAATTTCCTACCAAGCCTGTGCAATCCAAAGATATCAAAAGGGTTTAACAGCCATGTGAGAAAAATGGTCATCAACTGGAGCTGAGCTATTGAGTTATTTTCTAGACCAATGTCTGCTTTAGACAGCAGCTTTATAATTTTTCTCATTCATAAAACACAATCTGTCTCATTATGGGAAAAGTAATACTGTATCAAAGTACATGTTATCTGACATCAGATTATAAGATTCACTTATTCATAAAAGTGTGGTCAACAGACAGAATTAAAGCACAAGGCCCATAAGTGCTATATTCAAATTAAACATGCAGTCCCAAGACCACATTTCAAGTCCTAGGGCTATATTTCAAACACTTTACATTGTCCTACATCAAAGAATCAATCCACAGTTTGGCTTGGTATATGATCAAAACACTAATTCTAACACTATGCTTAGCATTATTACAGCTGGATTAGACTCAAAGGAAAATAGCAAATGTGTTATCTATGCAAGTTATCAAGTGCTAAATCATATACCTACCATAGGTCCAGGGCCAAAATCAGCTGCTTTAGATGGATCATATTGAGCAGCGAAGTTCTGTAGGTGATAAAAAGTTTGAAATTAACATACTACAAATTTTCCTTTAAAAATGTTGATAATTATCATGCTACATATAACTACCATCGGACTTGCTATACAGTATGTTGAAGTGGCATACGTAAAACTCAGTAAACATGGTCCTATCATAAATACATTTCTACTCACTTTCAAGTTTCCAGAAAAAAATTGATTTTAATAGGAAGGCCCTTTCATGCAGTGGCCTGAAATATCTATGCACTACTGACAGAGAGGCATTGCAACAGTGTGAACTGAAAATTAAGAATGTAAACCCAGTACTCATTTAAAATTGAAAACTTTCTTGAAACCCTCAAATCATTCTACCTAATTTCCAATGAGGGAAGTTGTACATATTTTTTCACTGCATTGCTTAAGTAAAATCCTTGTACCAGCCCTGATGGGCTACCTGATGAGGTGGGGCTTCCCCCTTCAAAAAGATCTGAGGAGCATGCAGCCTCAGAAGCTCTGCACTGGATTTTTCATCTTCTATCCGTATAAGTTTTGTAAGCAAATATGCATCTAGTACATTTTCTCTCTCCATTAAAATGGAAAAAAGTTCTATGCAACGCAGTCAAAAATCCTTTTCTTGTTTTATTAGCATATTAAAACTAGAAATCAGAGAAAGTAGTTCGGGGTTTGCTAATAGGAAAAAAAAATTATTGTTATTCATATTGAATGCAAGAAAGTATTCTTCCATGCAGGAGGATTTACTAAGCTTGAACAATAAGACACTGTCTATGTCTTCACGCTCCCTGTGTGAGCTAATGGCAAGCAAAGAGTTAAAGCCAGCATTCTGCAGAGAATATATGATAGACACTTCTGCAAAAAGTGTGTTTGCAACACAGTCCACTTACTTAGGTTTTGCAGCATGAATACAGATAGAAATGAAAAATTCTAAAGGAAAATACACTAGAATCCTGAAGGACTTTCAAGTATGAACTTTCAGCTTAAGGGTAGTCTTCAGCCTGTTCCAATACAGTTGCTGTCTCTTGAACCCGCAAAGTGTTGTTTCTTTTCTCTATCTGCTTAACAGCACAGGTTTCACTTACTTGATTTCTAATCCATACACATTATGGCTGTATAAATTTAATGATAATTAACATGGTTGATTTGCTCCCGTGCATAAGTTTGCTCCCGGCAAATATACATCCCAAGGAGAGTTTCATTGGAACTGGGACCATCAATTTTTTGCTGATCACGAGAGAATGTTTCCTCTACTTTCCTCCAATGCAACTTCAGTGTTTTCCAGCAGATGCACATTTAGTCTTAATCACAAAACACAGTTTATTGGTTTCAGTAACAAAGTTTGGATGCCTTACTCCGCCAAGACCTGGAGGACCAGGGGGGCCTGGAGGACCTGGTAGACCATCTTCACCATCTCTGCCTGGTGGACCTGGTGGACCCTAGAGTCAAAAAAAAAAGGATTATAAAGTGAACATTAGAAGTGGCTAAAGAAATATCTGAAGTGATAAATTCATTAACAGCCGGGCACCTACAGCACATAATACAGCAGTACTATATATGCAATTTCAATAGTGAGAAAATGAGCATAGCCTGAATTTACATTGTCTTGTCACGTCTCAAACCAGGTATTAACTGTAGTTTCATGTTTGAGATTTATGGGGGCAATACTGAATATATGCTATCAAAGCGTAATCTCCAAATTGGGAAATTTCACTTTAAGCAATGAAATTTTGGACCCATAAACCCCAAGTGACCCACGTGGACCTAAACAGCCTGTCAGATTCTGCTAGCAAGATCCTAAAATCTGACCAAAAGGACTGACAGAAGTCAGCCCTACTGGTATGAACTAACATAGATTCAGAGTAAGTTGAGAACCAGTTTCTAATCAGTATATACTATTTGCTGGTACAATTGCAAATTCAACAACATTAAAGCAGTGCTCTTCTATGTATTTTTGATGCTACCACTCTGCTACCACTGTCGGAATTTCTTTTACAACAACCTGAAATTACACTCATTCAATAACATTTGCCCGTATATTCTTTCATCCTTGATGCACAAAGATATTCAAGTTTTGCCATCACGACAATGGAGGCAAGGTATTTTATTTGGTCTGTATTTTGGATCCAGTTCAGTGCTAGATAAAATCCAGAATAAAAGCCTTACGGATTTCTAAAGGAACAAGATCAGCCTTGCTGCCTTCAGGACAAATCATGTATCTCATTTCATGAAACAAATTTAGCTAGTGGCAGACTAAAGCAAATACCCAGTTGACCACACGGATACACTCTTCCTAATAGTTCCCATTATGTTTGTCAGCATATTATGACCTAACAAAGCTTTAAGAGCTAGCTGTCACTACTATGGCATTTTCATTTTTAAGATACAAAAAAGACACATGATAATTACACACTGCCCGGATAAGGATGTGAATTTCAGAATACCACTTAAAAAAAAAAGCAGCAATAATGCAGAAGCAAATCAGAAAAGCAGCCATCAGCAAAATGAATGAACATTACAATTAAATTCTTCAACTGTCCTTATTTATGATTACTTTACAGTAGCCTTTAACAGTCCAGTATCTGCTTTGACTAATAGAAGGTAGATGACAAACACCTAACTGCCAAGAAAAGAGCTTTCTCAAGCCATCTTTGGAGGCACAGAAAACGAATGATCCTTGAAGCTAGCTTTGTCTATTCAGGTTTGATGTAGAGAGCTTATCCACATACCATACTGTTCAAAGACTACATTTTTATGTGTCAACTTTCCTTTCTGCGTTTTCATGCACTATTTCCACTGTGGGCAGTGGAAAAAAAATTTTCAAACCACTACTTGTAGTTCTAGGCTGCTGTCTGAATTCAACCACATCTGCTCAGCCACAATGACCACAATAGTTTGGTGAGGTATTGCCAGGGCAGAATTTGGTACATAGGTAACTTCCTTTCTTTGCAATGAAATTTTACAGGGAAGCTTCTATAGGTACATTAATTTACTCTCACATCAGTGCCTAAGCTTAGTTTTTCCCTACTGGTCTTCCATCAACTGCTGTTCAAAGATCACAAACAAATGAACGTCAATCTAATTCCTTACCCTTTCTCCCTGTGGCCCTTTGTCTCCTCTAGGGCCCTGCCAGAAGAAAATAAAACTTAATGAGTTACCGCAGAAATTTTCCAGGACAACACAGGGAAACAGATACATTAAAAATAATTAATGTACACAGAAAAAGGAAAGCAGACCACACATACAGGTCCAATTGCTACTTTCCACGGGCAGTATATTCTTTTTCCACAGTAAGCTACTGGAAATACGTAAGTCACTGTCATTACTACATCAGTTAAAAGTATCACTGCACAGTCCACAGAAGTACTTGCAAAGTTGGTTTTAGTCTCTAATGAGTAATTTGCTCTAATTTAACAGCAAATTTCAGATATAAAATAGAATTTACTTAGATTTTTAGACCTGTATGGATATTGCTTGTGTTCCATTAATGTAAATCTTTCCAAAGGAACTCTGGTTGAACAAGAATGTCACTTTGATGCAGTTCAGTTCTTGGTAGGCTTAGTTCTGCTCTTGGGTAAAGCAGCTTAAATCCAATATTTGAATTTACTCTGGTGTTAAGATGCTGCGCCTATTGTTCCCTCCTTTTTACTTCATACTCATCTCAGTTCTTCTGCTGCAGCTAACACTGAAAATAATGAATGTAGTCAGTTTTCCTTTTATCCTATATTCAACCAAATATTAATCTGCCTAAGAATATCCGATATCATCTCCATTCCCAAGCAAGAAAAATAAATATGCTTACCTTCCGCCCTGCAGTTCCCTGGAAAAAATAAAGAAGATAATTTTAAAAATGATACAGTTTCTCTCACTATTTTAAACTAAAATAAAATATAAACTTGCACTCATCTTCTTGCATATTTTTTCTCTGTACAGTATATTTCAGTATACCTTATGGTTTTAAATTACTTATAATTTAGGAGTAATTTAGCTAGGAGTTTATTATCTAGCAAAGATACATGTAACTACGTTAGAACATTTTGTTGAAGACTGACAATTTTATACGTATTACAGCCTATAAAACTGGCATAAAAACAAAAAGTCACACCTGAGTTCTTTCATAATCCTTCTGTGCAAGGAAATTTAGACTGTAAGACTGGCTTTAAAGTAGAGCTATCTTCAATCCAAACCGCCAGGTATAATGTCCAAACACCACTGCTCTGTTACTTTCTCCTCATGGTCTTTACACCTATGAAGGCAGTCTCTTAAAAAGGCCGTCCCACTTGAGAAATTGGGGTGGGTACCTTTCCAGGCAGTCCCTTCAGGATTTAATTGGTATCTTTCCATGACCATCTTGGGCATTAACCTTAATGAATAACACTGCCACGAAAGGGAAGTCTAGCCTGTTAGTTGAAGATGAGTGCTCATAGGAGATAAAAAAAATTAGTTATACTGACCTCACTCACATCTGGAAAAAGAAGGGAAAGAAAAAAAAAAAAAGAGATAATTAGAGCATGGACTCAGTTATTTTTGCAAGTTTTACATTTCAATGCTTTTAAGTCAAATGGCAAATTTACATTTCTTAATGCAAGGAACATATTCTTAATGTAATTTCTCATTTTTAAGGCGATTATCTTAAACTGTAAAGACTCGCAGGTGAGATTGTCAGACTCAAAACTGACTTGCTAATGAAATTAGAACAAGTAATATGTTTGAAATGGTAAAAAGCCAGATACCTTCTATAAGCCTGCTCTAAATATGCTTGAACGTATCTCCATGGAACAAAAATGCACACACATATTTTCACATGTGTCTGCATGCAACAAATGAATGAACCCAGACAGGCTGACATGTGAAGATATTAAATTGTAGAAGTAATCTTAAATTTGAATGTCAATAGCCCCATCTCACTTTTTATGGGGCATGGTCCTATCCAAACATACCTATTTCCACAATCTCCTGTAAAACGTCAGCACGTGTAACAGAGCAGTTTGAAGCCATTAAACACCAAATAGGAAATAACTTTCTTTCTGCATGCTATTTACTATTAAGTATGCTCTTGTTAACCAGTTGGAGATTCTAACTTTCAAAAATCTGTTTTCTAAATTTCAAGCAATCTGTTGCTTGAATTAAATTTAAATTAAAAATCTATCTTTGGGCTGAAACTTACCATGGTACGATTGTCTCACACCACACTTAATACCAGCAATTCCACTACTAGCTAACGGGTTTTGGGGTGTTTTTCCACAAAGTGCCACTTTGGCGATGTATGATCACACTAAATTCAGATGATTCATGCAGTCCAGCAGACAGGTAACAACGCCTGAAGTGCTGAACGCCACAAAGCACTGAAATACCACGGCAGAACACCGATCGCCTCTACTAGCTCCACTCTAAAACCCCTACTGCCCCCAGGTGATGGTGACACTGGTGACTACAAGGTCTTATTTCGGGAAAACCGGTGTTGGTGGGTGCGGCGGGAATGCCCACGCGAACAGCTCCGTCTCCTCAGCCGCTGCTACCGCTGCCCGTCACCCGGGGATGGATGGATGTCCCCGGGGGGGAGCGTCTGCGGTGTGCTGGGACAGGCCTCAGTCCCCCGCCCCTTCAGAACGACCCCAACACGGCCGGCAGGGCACGGGGAGCATCTTCCCGGGAGCCCCCAGGAGAGGGCAGCGCGCTGCTGCGCCCTCCCTCCTCCGCCCAGGAACGCAGCTAAACCCCAGGTCAAAGCTAGTCTCGCGGAGCAACAGCGGCGAGGGAAGACGGGGAACGCTCCGGTTCACCAGTCAAGCGGGGCGCGGTTCTCCCCCTCCGCATTATGTGTGTGGACAGCTGCGATTCCCCCTCCTGGAGGAATGGGGACTAAATCCTCTTCCCTGCACTATTCCTCCCCTGCCTCCCTCCTCCTGCCTCGTGCAGTCTTTTCCTCTCCGGATACCCCCGGGAGGCCGAGCTCAATGTGCGGGAGCCCCCGACGGCTTTCCCCGGCCGAACCGGAGGGCGCGCAAGCAGGGATCCCGTTGCGCCGCCAGGCGGCGCCGCTGTGAGCAGCGGGCAGCGGCATGCCAGCGGCGGCAGCGGTGGGCGCGGGTGCCGTACCGAGCCTCCCGGCCTGCCCTCGGAGGGAAGCGGCGAGGCACCCCTCTCCCTCTCCACCCGGCTCCCCGCTTCTGGAGCCGTGCCTCACGTCTCACGAAAGCGTAGTGTGGATGCAGCCTGGGTTCTTCCACTCGCCGCACACTCTCCTCCTAGCCCTTAAGCAGCGGCGCTTGGATTAGGGCTTTGCATTCTCTTTTGGATACAAGCCCCTCTGTCTTTTTTGGGGGTTGGGTGAGCAGGGGGGTCCTCGTTGGCCTTTTGCCACCTTTTTCTATTTCTGAGGGAAAAATAGCTGGATTCTGATCCGGGACAGAGGTGGTGGCAGTTGTAAGAGCTGGTCTCTACAGCTTGGGAAGCAGCAGCTCCCCGCAGGCTACCATCCGTGGGGAAAGAGGTCTGGACAGAGCGCAGAGGGTCAGCCCCTCCTGACCCCCGTCAGGAACAGCCATCCCCTGACACCCCCCACGCCACGAGCAAGCTGAAAGCACTTACGTTGGCCTGTTGCTAGGTATGAAGTTACTGCAAGCAGCAACACAATCCGCGTATCCACAAAGCTGAGCATGTCTAGTTGCAAGACATGCAGACTCCTTGTGGTGCAGAGCCCCCGGGTCGGTGGTTAGCTATTACCTATGGGGCGCAGGCATACAGTCTTGAGTAACTCCAACCCTAGCGGAAACCTGCTGCCCGGGATGCTAAATTAATCAAGACCCGCTCCGCCCTATTTATATCGCAGGAGGGTCCCGGGTCCGCGAGTCACCGGCGCCCGCGCAGCCAATGGGAGCGCGGGGCCTGCGCGGCTCCCAGGCCGTCACGTGCCCCGTGTCTCCGGCCCGGCGGAGCAGCCTTGGCAGCGGAGGGGATGGGGCGGAGGGGAGGATGCTGGAGGGGGGGGGGGGAGAGGCGGCGACCGTAAATTGGTTCCATGCTTTGAGGACGTGGACACTTTGAGGCTTTCGGGAGGAAAATCTGACTCCTCGTCCCGTTTTTTTATTTAAGGGATTTTTTTTTTCCATCGTTCCCCCGCCCCTCGCCCGGGTTTTCAGGGCTGCGCGGCCCCGAGTCTTGCCGGACAGCCGGTTGGCAGCGGCCGGGAGGGCGCTCCGAGGGCTTTCAAAGCAGGAGCTGTCCAGGGCCTGCGCACCCAACCGTCCCGCTCCCGATGGCGGCGGAGAAGCGCCCTGGAGAGCCGGGAGGGAGCTGGGTCCTCTGCTCAGGCTCTCCTCCCAACCGAAGGCAAAAAGACGCTCTCGCCCTCCCCAGAAGTGCCGAGGCGCCTCCAGCACGGGGGGCGGGCAGCCCGTCACCCCGGCCCCTCGCATTACCCGGTAGGGACCAGCGGCCCGTGGGGAGCAGCAGAGCCCTCATCGGCTGCTCGCAGCCCGGAGGTTCTCTCTCCCCAGGGAGGTCTTTCCGGCCGGAGCAGGGAGTGTTTTTCCCCCTACTTCGCGGCCGCTGGGGTAGCGTGAACGTGTGAGGGGCAGCCCGGGGAGTCCCTGCAGCCGGCTGTCCCGCGTGCTCCGGCGCAGGGAGGAGGAAGGGCCCTCACGGCAACTCCCTGTCCCTGCAGCCACCCGCGCACCCCGCCAAGGGGAAAGCTGGAGGGGTTGCTTGCCACGTCTGTCTGGCAACTGGCTTCCAAGTCTCGGGCGGGGGGGTGGGGGGGGTGGAGGGGGGGGGGGGGCTAGCCACCGGCCGCCCCACGACAGTCAGGGAGACCGAGGGACGATGCAAGCAGCTGCCCACACCGTGCCCCTGACGACCGGCAGGCAGTGGCCTCCCCTTGCGGTGTGCTGCGGGGCCCCATCCTTAGCCCCCGGGCGCCTCTGTTCCCGGGACGGGGCTCGGGGGCTGCAGTCACTTGGGGTCGCCCATCTCAGCCCCGCCGGCCTCTGGCCCGCGGTGGCTGAGCGGAGCTGACGTGGTCCCACCGTCCGGGCCAAGCGGCGGCCGCGGCCAACCCACATCCCTGCCCAGGGGCTCCTCCCGGGCAGGCGGGAGGCCCCCTCCCGGGCCCCCTCTTCTCGCTGAAGGGAGTCCCGGGCAGAGCTAACGGAGAAGACAAATGGGAGCCCCGCCTCAGAGCGGGCTCCCCTCCCCGCGGCGGAAGCGGCGAGGAGGGCTCCGCGGAAAGGGGTGCTCATGCCCCTTCCCTCTCTCAGCCACAGGGTGTGGGTCGCCGGGCAGGTGGGTCCTGCGCGGACACAGCAGCGAGCCCCTGCGAGCCTCTGGTGCGCCGGCGGGGGAGCCGCGGCGGAGGCAGAGGGAGGGCTCCCGGCAGCGGGGCCGGGGAACAGCCGATCGCTGCCCACCCCTAGGGGAAGGGGGTCCTCTCTGCCGCAGCCTGTCTTTGGGGAGGTGCGGAGGGTGTATCCATCCCTGACTTATAAGCTGCCCCCGGGGGGGACGTGTACAGGAAGAATGGAAAAGGTGGGACAGGGGTGTCCATCTGAGGGGAGACCCCACGGAGGTGGTGTCCCAAGAGCACTGCCAGCATCAGGAACTGCTGAATGCGGCAGCCCTGTGCCACGCTTTCACGCGTGGCTGGGAGAGCCATCCTACTAGCCTGGACAGCCTGCCTGAAGCCACCTCCCTGTACGGGATCTTCCTTCACTGTGAAGAGTGCACATGAAACGGGTAATGTGCATGACAACACACGGAATTAAACTGCATGTGGAACTAAATCTGCACTTTGGATAACCCCCAGCATTATGAAAAGACCAGTTTGGATGGGGCTTTGAGCTACCTGATCTAGTGGAAGGTGTCCCTGCCCGTGGCAGAGGGTTGGAACTGGATGAGCTTTAAGGTCTCTTCTAAACCGAACTGTTCCATGATTCTATGGAAAGGTGGTCCAATAAAATATGTCTGACCAAAAAACAGGATCTCAATGGATGATGACT
Organism: Pezoporus flaviventris; assembly: GCF_033815535.1. NCBI lineage: Eukaryota > Metazoa > Chordata > Aves > Psittaciformes > Psittacidae > Pezoporus > Pezoporus flaviventris. The sequence goes on along the minus strand of NW_026892595.1, from coordinate 17,317,801 downwards.
CATTGAAACATGGTAATAAAAGTATACAGCATAAACAGTACAAAAGTACTCTCTCAGATTATCTTTCATGTGAATGGTATCAATTTAAATAAAAGAGATTTAAAATTAATCTGGACAGCAAAGTTAACTACTTTAAAGTTTATACCAGCATAAGCCTAAAAGAGCTCAGTAACCTTCAAATAAGTTGAAATAATAATTAAACTTAGACCCAAAGCACTGAAGTTCAAGTTTGAGTGTTTCCTGACAGCTCCACTTCCATTGAGTAGTGTGGGTTGTTTGGGTTTTTTTTTAAACCTCTCCCTTGAAAGCAATCATTTCACTCTATAGCCAGAGTTTTTCCTTGTTTTGTCAAATGAATTTTGACTCTGCTGCCTCAGCAGAACATTTATTGATTGGTAATAATAGTAACTAGACTCTTTTTAGTCTTTTCTGATTGAATGAATACAATGTCATAAAACCATTGCTTGCCTACTTTTATGCACATTTTCAAGAAAACATAGTCCTTTTCTACTAACAGAGTAGTCTGATGGTGCAAGAATGTGGACACATGTATCCTGACCAAACCAAACTCAATCACCATTCCCCTCCACCCTCCACATAAATTTTCAGACAGGAAAGATAAGGAAATCCCCCAGAGAAGGACGCCCTCTCTCCCAAAAGATGTGGATTTTCATTTACCACATGTACCATAAAGCAAGGGGCTGAGGGAGACACATAGCCAGAAGCTGAGCAACACACAAAAAGCATTGAGATGACACGAAACTACAGCTCCTAGGCTTCAAAAGAGATACAAGATTGGTGCCTATGGTAGAAAAAGAAGAAAGAGTTACAGAATACTAATTCATTGTCCCGGGTCTTCTCCCATGTCTATGGGTCTTTTTTCAACAAACCGTCTTGAAAGAAACATAACTGAAGTTCTCTAGGACCATCAGCTTTAACAAAACAGTCTTAGACCTTTGGGACCTATGGAGCCCTTGGCCATTTTCTTCACTAACATTCATCATCCTTGTTCTCCATATTTTAAAGAATGATGAGGAAGGAGAAATAGGAATCTCTTCTCCCCCTAGCACCAACACTAATTCAAGCAACACCAAATGATTTTAGGTTAAGTGACAAAGGCCTATTAAGTTGATCCTCCTGCAAAGTATCTGTTTTATACAGATACTGTCACAGCTTCTGTTGTGAAGGTAAGCTACATTGCTCATCTGCTCTATCTAAGCATACAAAAGTAATTCTGGAAACTGGGGGAAAAATAAAAGTATTTCCAAAACAAGGGAGCGCTTGGTGAATTTGGTTCTATGGGGTGACCTCAGATTTAATTTTTTTTTCCTAAAAAAACATTTACTGCAAATGGTTGCTATTAGGCAAATATCTTTACTAGTACTGGGACTCCTAATTTAACAGAAGTAACTTGACAGCTTTTGGAGCCATTAGCACGCCAGAAGTGATTTGATCAGCCAGCTTTAACAAGGAAACATCTAAGAACTCGTTTTCCCTTTGGATCATATCTGTTTAAAGGAACTATTTCACACTGAAGCCAATAATGCCTGTGGCACAACTTAAACTAAAACTGATGATGATAAAAAATAACCTCTAGAAAATTTGCTGTTCGGGCAAGCTTTGAAAGAGATGAGCTTCCAGGTGATGTTGAAGCAGATTTACTTCTCATTATTTTGAACAACTTGTTTGAATGCAGACTGTTTTTTTAAATACATAACACTGGGAAACATTTGCCCTGCCTACTCCTTCAAAGCTTACTCACCAACCATTGAGCCATTCATTATCCAGCCAAACAATTTAATACTGTCTGGCCAGTACCATATTGCAAGAAAACACAGAGCAATGCCAGAGTCTGGAGAGAGATCTGCATCTTTTTAGGCTGGCTGTAAACCTCATGCCCCATGGTGGATAACTGGGTATGGTGTGCTCTCAGATCCTAGTTCTTCTCAGGCTGGTAGGAATGAGAAAGCCACAGTATTTGTAGTTGGAGCAAATAGTCATTGATTACTTTAAACCTATTCCAACACAAAGCTTCACACATTTGTTCAGATAATGAATGCATGCCTAACCATATAGCAGTAAAGGATGAACAAGAAAGCTGCATAAGGAAAATAGTTTCCTAGTGGGGCTCCTTTGAGTACTGGAGCTGGAGCTGGCTAAGAGGCACAGTCTGGCTTTAGCCTTTCTTTTGTAGGATATATGGATATATGAGGGTCTATACAGCATAATTCAGTAAAGCACTAGCACTTGGATATACTAGGTGACTTGTGTAGACATATTGGCTTCATTTGAGCTAGCTTTGATAAAACTGTTTATGATTCTGCACTTCACATCTTTGCTTGGTTATAGACAGTATCTTGCTCTGAGTAACAAGAAGACAAGTACCTTGTCAGTGGAGAAAATACAGAAACAGGACAGTGTATCCCCCTCACCACAATTCAGTGTTTCATGTTTGCTGGTTTCTGTGGTTGCTGTGGAATACTCATAGGAAAACCCTGAGGAAAAACGGACAAGTCACTGCAAGGAACTTCTACCACTGCTCTGCACGCGGGGTTGAAGGGCCAGTTATGCTAAGCTCCTGTGGTCAGGACACTGTTCCCATGTAGGACTAAAGGTATACAGAGATCTAAGAGAATGGTACAGGTACGTAAAGAGTCATGACTTGGCTGGTCCATGGATCATCATTTAGAGGGAGTCTCTAAAGTGCCTGTAAATGGTATGGAAGCAGGAATATTTTCTTTCTGAAAATAGCTCATAACCGTTGGCTTTTAAGAAGTAGTCCAGCAAATTGACTTTTAAGGAGAAACAAACAGGTTCTATGTGAACAGCCATGGCAGCTGCTTCCTTTAGTCTCTGTTCCCCAGTGGCTGTCTACACTTGAAATAAATCATCGTTCATTATTCTCAACAGGTGTAATGGTCATGGATTCTCAAAAAAGAGCCACTGATAGGCTCAGCAGCCCATGGGGGATTGTTGTTGAAGGAAACAGCAGGCAAATTTAATGGAAATTTTTTTTCAATTATACATAAGTAAAGACAAAAAAGAGGATGGCTCAAGGCTGCTTCACTGAAACTGGGGTGTCTAGTTGTCCTTCTCAAAAGTGGTAAACTTCTGCAGTGGCAATTAGCTTTCTGGGTGGTGTTTACATATTCAAAGTACTGTTTTTCATCTCTCCCCCCCCCCCTTCTTCTTTTTTTGTTCCTTAAAGGTTACATATTTAGGGATTGAGGAGGTCAAAACAAAGGTTTAGTTCACATACTGATAGAAGGCTCAGTTGGTTGTTACTGGAGCCCAACCAGCTTATCAAGCTTAGTAAATTCAGGACACATAGGCTACTTTTCAGATCATTATCAACTCAATCTGATACTCTGTGACACTGAAAATCATACAGTGAAATAATGTCATTATTAAGATGCTACCTTACTTTACATCTAAAAGCTTATTTTAGAACTATTTTTTTTAAGACCAATTGCACTTCACTTCAGTTCCCTTTGGTAAAGCTATAAGTCTGCATGGCTGTCATAAGTAACACTCTGCACTGGCTCTGATTTGTTCTCACTCGGATAATAGAACAGAAAATCACATCAAGTTTGGTAATAGCAGAGCCGGGCCAATATTCACTATAGTTGTATATCTCATGAGTATTTCAGTAATATCACAGAATTTTTAACCTCTTTCAGGTTTAACCATCTAATTAGGTTTTTTTTTTTGTCCCATTCTTTTGCCAACCTTAGAATTTTGACTTAAGGCATACAAGATTCTCAACAAAACAAAAGGCAAGATAAAACTAAGGCAGGTGGTCCTTTAAAAATGATCATCAATCTCAGTAAATTCTACTAACAGCAAATGAAAATAATGCTGGTGAGAACACTTTCTCTTTACAAACACAAAAATTAATGGATGTGTGTAGGCTTTAAATAAGTTGGTAATTCTCTGATGGGGCAGTGAATTCTGGTATACCGAATGTGTACCACTCTTCATCAGCATATTGCTGAAATGAAGATCCAATAATAGTATTAAAAAGGTTCCGCTGCATCTTTATGGCGTAGCACTGTGAAGTGACAGCAACAGAGCCTCAGCTTCTGGGGATTTTCAGAATTCTTCTTATGAGAAAAGAAAAAAATGAAAATGCAGTGAACATCACATGTAGCAGGTCTGTATAAATCCATTCCTTCGCATTCTCAACAGGCTTAGGAGTGATAAGGTTAAGGACTCGGAAGTACATAAATCAAATAAACCCAGAAAAATGTAAGAGGTAGGGATTAATGGGATTACTGAAAACAAGCAAACGTGACCATGGGTTGTATTTGTTTTGTGTGCAAATGCATTTGCAGAGAAGGTTGTGGAAGGTATCGTGTAAAGCTTTAGTTATTACTTGATACGATTATTATAGCAATTAAAATCACACAGGCAATATTAGAGGAGACTGCCCAATCACTGGTACCTTGCCTTGAAATTAAGTACTGAAAAAGTTTGCTGCACAGTTAGAATAATAAAAACCCCAAACCACCAGAGGAACTCACAATGGACCTATTTACAGCAGGTGGAAAAATAATCAGTCCTCTTTTACCTTCAGGTTGTGAGTTTCAAGAGCGTAATAATGAACGGTAGTTCTCCATATCAAGCAATAATTTCTACCTACAACAAGGAGTACGTAACTGATGATTTAATGGAAATAAATCTCTCTCAATGAAGGAAGCACCTTCAACCTGATCCTTCAATAGATACACAGTCAAAAGAAAGCAGCAGTGCAAGTAAAGGCTTGTTTCAGACAGTGCACATCACTAAAGCTAGCTTCTGAAGCAGCTAAATTCCCACAGGCAGTGGGTGTAGTTTTCAAATGCTTTTAAATCCTACTTTGAAAAATGAGGCAGCATGCAGATGTAAGACTCAGAAACAACATTGCCTTGTCAGTTCAGGCTTTTCCATGGCTTTGAACCTTTTTACTCCTTGTCATCCTGCAGATTCAAAAACCCTTCTGCACAGGCCTTGAAGTGCTTTCATCTACAGCAGCTATGGAAGCCTGTTCTGCTTCGTGTTTAGTTATAACCCTTCATTCTGGAGGGAGGATGCAGAGGAAATCATCTGCGTGCTGATCACTTTCGGATGTCCTTCCTGCAACTTTCTACTCTCCATTCACTGAAAAGACAAACAAGATTTCCTGCTGCAGACTAGGAAAAAGTCAGCACATCTGAGTACAAGGACTCACAGCGTATGCTCATGTCACACAGAGGCAAATGTGAAATCTCCACAGATGCACCCACTCATGTAAGGCTTGGCTGAGTGCAGTATCTTGCTGTGACCCTGAGTTACTTGTAGACCAGTGTTCCCATTTTTAACAGGTAGAATAAATGAATGGTTTGCAGTATGGTGTGGTTTCCCCCTACAAGCATTTTTAAAGCTGACTTAAAAGCATTTAGAACAGTTTAATAGGTCATTATTCATTGCAATAGCAAGTAGTTTTGTAAAAAATCCCAGGTGTTTCCATGAGTAGTGAAACCAATAGACCTTACAGGTAGATGTGGCATACATCCTAAAACCCTCAGCTCCTCCCTTCTTCCAGATTATCCTCTCATACCCTGTATTATCTGCTCCCTCTCACTAGGATCAGCTCCCTCCTCTGCAACTATCAGCTGGGAAAAAAACAGTCCATGGTAGGGCTAGTCCCAAGCAGGTCAGCGTATCTGTACTGATTAACCTGCTGGTAAGCTAAACAGGAGAGTCTCTGACTCCCAGTGCAGCCTTTCCCCTCAGAGTTGCTGATTTGAGTCTTTTCCCCTCTACCTGCCTGCCAATTTCATGAAACTGGAAGAATCTTAGAGTCTATGTGGGTTCTTCCACCAGTTCCACTGAAGTGGGCTGCAAGGTTAGGATGAGGGGATGCAATGGGCAGGCAAATAGAGAAAATGCAAGTGTCCCCTGCTGAGGTCTTTCATGCCTTCAGGGCAAAATACGTTTTGCTGAATGTTGTTGGCACTCTTCAGCACAAAATAACTTCTCGGTATTATTTTCCTTGTTAGTAGATGCCGCTAATGGATAAAGAGTGGTAGCTCTCCATTCTCACTCCTACAGAGTTTTCCAGTCTTTGAAAACAGTCACTAATCCTTTGACTTGGTATATTCCTGCACAGTCCTGTGAGAGGATAAGCACCCTTGTTGTGATAATGTACTCCACTTTTTCACAGGGTGATGTTTTCACATATCAAAATTTAAAGATAGATTTGAAGCATTGAGCAATAAATAAGTGGACTCCTTGAAACTCTGCACAGGGTAAATTGGCAGGTGAGAGCTGAGGCTCGTAGGTGCCGCACCATGAGAAGCTACCGGCAGTCAGAATATATTAATAAAATTCACCTCTTATTTTTCAAAATGTCTTCTATGATCACAGTCAGAGACAAAGCCCTGCATTAGATGTACTACGCCCTGACCTGATAGGGCAACTCTCAGAATCCAAAGTACTTGTGACAGAAAAAGCCACAATACTGGATGGAAGCTGGGTTCTTTAAACAGATAGGTCAGTTTTATCCATTTGTTTTATATAACTGGTATCAGTATTGAGCCTGTGTATGTAAAATAATTTTTATTTCCAGTATAGTTTGTAGATTCAAAAAGTTTACTCTTATCTTCTTGATCTTTCTTGGGAAAAGTGTGTAGTTTAGATAATGCCTTAAACTGCTGCCAAAACATGAAATGGAAAACTAATGTACTTTACAGGTATACCTATGGGTCTCAGAGAAAGCACTTCTGGTGATACAGTCTAACTGTGTGTGTCTCCTCCAGAATTGGTTTATTCATCTCAGTTTAAATTCTCATAGGAATTATTGCTCGAAGCTATTTGCATTCAAATAGAGAATATGGAAGTACTACATAAGCCCTAGTTCATTATTTTCTGTAATAAATACTCATGCTTTTATCTCTTAATTTTCAGTGTTTGTGCTTTGAGACACTTTGTGCTCCCACTGGTATTCAAACTCTAGTTCTTCACTCTCAACATCAGCTGTGTCAAAGCTCCCAAGACCTTTGAAATCTTGGTGCATATACAGGCACATCAGTACTCAGCCTTACAGGTTCTAATATTCAGAACTCTAAGAATTTAGTGCTTATAGTTTAGAGAGATGCATGGTTCAAAATTCAAGCCTTATCATATATTCTGCATTATTGTCTCAGGACAAGATTTGCTTGTTTACATGTAGACTCCAACCTTACTCTACAGATACTTCCCAGGAGTCTGGGTGGTAACAAAGGGAAAAGCAAAATGCAGCAGAGAATGTGTATCTTAGCTTGTACAGGGGTTCTCCTTTTTTCTTTGCTTTGCGTTAATTTTCTGTAGCTGCTTCCAAATCCATAACTTACCCAGCAACTCAGTGTTGCCACATTCCAGATGATTTCTGACCAGAGTTGCCCAGCTGAACTTTTATTGCTTTGTTTCCAGACTCTCATTTTTCTCAGCTCTTTCCAAGTTGCTGAAACTGCTGCCCCTATTGCAGGAAAAAGCTCTACTGAGCTTTTTTGCAGGAAAAAGCTCTACAGCACACAAGCTTGCTGTCCCCTTTTTATGCACAAATATGAGTTTGGGATAAAAGGAATTACATTCTTCATGTTTATGCAGTATCAACTGCAAAGACTGTGTTTGAACAGTGAATTTTGTCAAACAACTCATAGTATCTTAGGATTTTCTTAAACAGCAATAGGGAAGCAGTGGGCTTGCTTCTATTTTAAGTCATCAGAGAAAGTGTGGAAACTGAACTACTCTGCCCGATGAGCACAAGTTAATTTGCTGATGGGTTAACTTGGCTCATGAAAAATTCTTATGATTCACAAATTTGACTTAAAGAAAATTGGTAACCTAAAGAACAGCATAGAGTTTCCTTTCATCCCCATTTGAGGAAATACAGAAGGAAAGAGTTCAACAGGAATAGAAGACTCACAATTAGAAAAAAACTTTTTTAGTTAAAAGAAATATTATCATTTCATCCTAGAGGTGTTTGATTTGTGTTTGCTGATCATATCTAGAACAAAAATATTTCTCATCTACCATTGGAGATATGCTGAATTATAGAAAGATTTTATGTAATAAATGGGTAATAAATCCATCATATATCAGGTATCTGATCTGCTAGTGCATTCAAGGGAATCAAGGCTACAAAATGCAAGCTAGAGTCTTTTTTCCCTTGTGAACCTCTGTCTCTGCAGTCTTCATGCATTGTATTGACTTCTTCCAACAACAGCTAAGGCAATGAGGAGAAAAGAGATTTGAGGGCAATGCTTTATTAGGCTTTTACCAGGAAACCTTGCTCAGTAACTAACATGGAAGAGTGGGCATTATAATTTGAGCAATAGTTTTTTTTTTCTAACCCAAAGTATTTGGGTAATGCCTGGGAAGTATTAAGATTCTAGGGCTTCATTTGGTCCAGAAGAAAACTTTTTGTAAATTCATTCCTACACTGTTACACTTCAGTTCTGAAAATCTAAGTGTGATCTCTTTCTTCCAAGTAAGTTTTTTATCCAGAATAGTATCTATCTCAAGAACAGGGCAAAAGTATACTTTGACCTCAAACATTCCAGTTTCTGATGAGTTTTGTATCACAAGCTTCAAAGCAAACTTCTTGTCATTAAAAGGTTGCCAAAAAGAAGAGCACTTTTCAAGGGATATCCCATATTCAGTGGGTGCAATTCTGTCTTGTAATTGCCAGCCTTTGTTCCTGGGCTTATTCATGGGAATATCCCAAAGACAGTGAGGTGGGAAACCATCTTTTCCAGGATGGGCAGTGAAGATGCCAGACAAGCATTAGCCTGCCTATAAAAACTATCAGGACACTAAAAGGAGGTAGCAAGTATCTGTGGTAAAAACAGGAACATGTGAGAATAAACAGCCATCTCCAACTACATCCTAGTCTTAATTTGCTTCTCTAGACTGATGACTGAAAAGGATTTTTACATAATAGTCCTTACCCCTAATATCTTCATTGTTTCCTCACAATTAACCTCTTTTCCGACACCTACAATCCTCTTTCTACCCATATTATTTCCACAGTTCTGTTTTCTTTGAGTAAAAAACCCAACAAACCAAACCTAAACCTCTAGCTTCTAGGTTATTTGCTTGTATACAGACCTGCATTTCACATTTACAAAGTTGTTCGTTAAAAATAAAACCATCCCAATTTTTACATAGATTTCAGGCTCTCAGTTCTTATTCCATCAAAGTAACAATTGCTTCTAAACTAAGGTCAGAGCAGGAGCAGGGCTCACTTATTAGAGATCCAGAACTAAATAATGATTGCATTTACACCTGGGGGAAACTGTCACAGCGCACAAGAGAATTTCACTGGTGCAAAGCTCAGACCACTGAAAACGGCAGAACTTTGGCCTCATTATTAATATCCTTGCCAAAATCTGACTGAGAAAAGTGAAGACTACCTTCACATTCACTCCCTGCAGTATAAGTTTCATAGTTTTCTTCTCTTTTTTTTAAACTGAGTTTGCTATTTTATCTCCCTTGATCTGGCTTACCAGTTAAATCACATTTCATTCAAGCTAAACATGCTGCATGCACCAATATTCAGTTTTAGGGTCATTAATATAGTCAACAGACTCAAACAGGTTGGTTAGAGCCCCTATTTGCCAATTTAACAGAACTCAGAATCTCATCATTTCAAGAGACGGTTAAGGTTCCAGATAATTTCTTTCTTTTCTGCAACAAATGGAACATTTGCATATAAGTTATATAAAAAGGCAGCTTGTTGGTGTTTGCCACAGAACCAGCAGTCAAGCATTTGTCATCACCTGAAGCCACTGATTTACTAGTTAACTTCTGGCAATTTACCTCCTGGGTCCTTGTTCCTCCCCCTGCATAAGAGCCTTCATTTACATTACTTACAGATGTGTGATGTGTGCTAATAGTTTCATGCTGGCACAGGTCTTTGAAGATACAAAGTTCAAAGATGGTGCTAAATATTCTTCTTTTAGTCAGCCCTGCCTTAATTTCCACTGACACAGAAATGTTAGTGTTTTGGCACAAGCAGGCCCTGTGGCTGAGTGCTAATGCCAGTTTGAATCTTTTGTGTTGTATCTATTCACTCAGCTCAAGCTACACCTGGGCGTTATGCATCTCCAAGTAATTAATACTTCAAGAGCTATCTTTCAGTCATTACATGTACAATTCTATTAGACTGCTTACCACTGTGGGATGTGATCCTTGAATATTTATACTTCCACCAAGGAAAATGTCAGGCCTTATTTTTTACAGAGTTTTAATGATAAGTAAGGTTGGGAAATGACATTCTTGCTACATGAATTCAATAGTGGATATAATTCAACTTTTCAGTCTTTTTCACACTAGGAAGGCGACTGCAGAGGCTGTCTGGCCATTAAAATGCCACTTGGAGGATGCTGTCTTGGTGACCAACTCTATGTTAGACTGTTCTAAAGAAATTTTGGAAGAAAATTTGTGGATGATTATGGTTCTGAGGGCCTGAGACACTAGCTTTGAACCACAGCAAGCTGATTGTGCTTTAGCTATTCTCTTACATATACACTTCTTACTGAGTTTGCCAGAAACAGATTATATATTGTTGCTTGCAGAAACTTTGCCCATCAAGTAAGGGTGTAAAAGAACCAGAGCAAACAGGAAGCCCTTGTCTTCAAGCTGTAATTTAAACAATATGTGTGTTTACAGAGAGCCAACTAACAACTATTTCGCTATATGATCATGCTGGTCAGGGATTTGCAGAAGTCTCTTGGGTAGGCAGAATGTAAACACATCTTGCATTTCAACACAGGGATAGAAGACAAAGCACATGAAAAAGATGCAGAGAGGGACCTAGACTGGTTGTAGCCAAGGTCAGGAGATGGCTTAGGGTCATCTTTCTGTCTTCCAAGTATGCCTGTATGTATATGTGATATAATCTGTTCTGAAGGTTCAGTCCTACTCACATTACCACCTTTCAAAGAAAGCAGCACTTCAGAAGTGTCCATAGTTCCTGGACTTGCCCCACAATAAACAAATGTTCCAGGACTTGTCCCATAATTAGCTGACCTAGGTATGTTTTCTGCATTGTGCATGAACGTATAATCAGCTGGGGTCTGCACGGTGGGGAAAGCAGCTAGGCTGACCCAGGTGGCACTCAGGAAAAGAGACAGAAGGTAAGGAGCTTTATGAAATGGCTGCTGTTCACCTGATACCAGACGTCTGCCTCTGCCCTGACGGGCTTTGAGCTTTGAGAAAAGCAGGAGCAGTGTGCTGTGTGGGAAAGACTGCAGTAGGCATGAGAAGAGCAATACTAGAAGACAGAGCTGGCTTTGCAGGGAGTGGGTGCAAACATTGTAGTGAAACCCAGTTCATTTCTGGGTTGTTCTCTATGAGCTACTTAACGCAACTAGGTCTAAACAGCTAATAATAGAGCTGCAGGTCCTGGAGGTGAAGTGGGTTGACTTACTCCAGCCCATATAGAAGGTTCTTCACTTTGTTTTCTATAGGATCTTGTGTTTCACTGCTATGAGGTATTAGATAGTTTTACTGTGTTTTGTGCCCTTTGATGACAGATGAAGCATACACAATTTCTTGGAATATAATACTCTGTAGTTGCACTAATTTGGCAAAAGTAACACAGAGCCCTGTCAGTCTTCACAAGTCTTTGTACACACTGTAAGCCCAAAGATGTGAACTGCTGTATACAGGTGGTTTAACAAATGACCTGGCACCAGCTGAGCTGTGATCAGTGTCTCTGTGCATGATGAAGAAATCTATGACAAACGAGAAAATGGGATTACTTTATCTCTGTTTCCTTAAGGGATAAGGTAAATTGTATTAGCTTGCAGATTACTGCAAGTTTCCATGAACTGAGTGTGAGCATATAGACAATAACACAAACAGTTGATATGTAAACATATCTTGAAGCACTAATTTGAATGTGTGTATGCATCTATACCTGTTTACATCTAAAATGCTGTAATTGTGGAAGTTTGTTGTGCTCCTTGTAAGAGGGAGCATCTGCATCTGTACTTCATGGAAATCTTTGGTAAGTAAAAACATGTTAATTTTAATGAATTTAGGGTTTTGCTTTGGTATTGATAACCAGAAAACTTTCCCTGTTACACTGTAAGTTTTCTGTTGATGTTTATATGGCGTGGTCAGCCTTTTTTTTATGGTTGAAGGCTACTTTTTGATGGATTGTTCCCAAAATCTGTTTTTTTAAAAAAAAGGAAAAAAAAAAAGAAAAATCTGGAATGCAAAAGAAGGAACCCTTTACAGCCAGTACTGCATCATGCCATGTCCCTCTGAGAGTGTAATAAGGAAATCTAGGAAAGAGCCCATGTCCCCCCCTCATGTGTCATACAACAGCCATCACCCAAAGTGGTGACTTTGGACTGAGCTCCCTGTGCTTAAGGAACTGAGGAGCTGCCTTTTTCCCCCAGCAGATTAGGTAGAGTGAAACTTTTGACAAGTTGCCTGGTGTTTTAAAGATTCTAAAAGAGGCAGAGACATTATGAGTCAGAATAGACCTAAGGAATGTTTTCCAGCCCAAATAGTTTATTTAAGTAAAGTGCAGTCTGAAGAATGGGGGCAGGGAGGAAGACGGGACTTCAGCTCAGACATTCTTATGATTTCAGCAGAAGTTTCTTGGGTCCTGGGGAGGAGTTATTTTTCTTAACCCTCTCATTAGAAGTTAAGTATCTGAATAGCTACAGGCAGTGCCACAGACAATCAGTGCATCTTTAGCTTACTACAACAACAAAGTCTATATTTTTGTGGAGAGTAACAGGAGGAGAATAAAGACAGAATAACTGATATCAGTTTTCTACAAAGGAACAGAAATCTTCCTTCATTTACACTAGTTTGAGTCTGGTGTAACTAGTAAATTATATGAAATTTCTTCAGTGTTATTAGTTTGAGAATCAAAATTAGCTACACCTTTAGATACTCCTTTACATTTGATGCTGTACATATTAGTAGATTAATACTGTACTACTGCGCTGAAATGAATTCTGCGCTGAAAACTCAGCTTGTAAATCACAGCAAATAGGTAACATCTGATGATGTGTACTCCTGCCAGCTACTTACATATTTACAGCAGTGTATACACAGTGGTATATTGGCACAGTTTTGAGTTTCTTTTTTTGGCTTTCTGTCCCCTTCTTCCTCCTATCCCCCACCATTAAAAAAGCTCACCCAAAACAGCCTTGTCTGGCTTTTGTTTCCACAGTGCTCTAGGGAGCTGCTGCAAAACTATTTTGTGGTTTGCCTTGATGCAGTGCAGCTGCTGGGAAGTACAGTATCTCTCCAGCCCTCAAAATGCTCTTTATAGCTACAGCCTTTCCCCTCCTCCTTCCTCTTTCTAAAACTGCTTGCAATTCCATGATTTCAGTGCGCAGGCAGAGCAAGTTCATGCTAAGTATTCTTATGCTGAAGTGTACTAAGAGAGGAGAGGGAGAAAAGCTACTATTAACCTCCTGGTGCCCTGAAAAAGTAAGTCATCACTGACTGCAAATAATTGTATGTAAACAGCTCTTTTCATTCATACAGCCCTTCAGAAGAAGAGAATGGGTGTTAGAGAAAGCCCGAGCAGACCTGGTCAGCAGTATGCTTGGGCTTATCTGAAAAGTAGGGGGCTTAAAGTAAGACAGAGATAAGTTACCTTGTTTGTTAGAACCCACTTTTGACAATAAAACCTTTCCATTTTCTTCCCCCTCAAATGCTCATTAGTACTTTACAGCATTTCACAGGCAGTTATCTTGCAGCATATAAGCATAGACCCCAAAGTTGAAAGCTCAGTGAAGGGCACACCCTTTGGTCAGCATAATGACCATTTATCTTTCACAAAATCCACATGACTCATAGTTTTTTAACCAGACACATGAAAGAACTAAATATATCTCATCATCATGGCTTGCCTTCTTGAACGAAGATTTGGGACTAAATACATCTAATACTCTGAGATATCTATGAAAGGCAGCTGGGAAGGACTGGTTCAACCGTAGTCTCTATGTGGCTGTGGCAGCTAGTAGCCCTCTCTTATTTAAACAGAATGGCCAGTGAAACTGTCATTTCAGCCTTCAGTGGCAATTTATTCAGCGTAATTGCATTATGTGCACTGCACTTCTTAGATGTTTAATCTCCTGATTCCAGGACCTGCAACTAAAGAAGTATACAAAGTGTCTTTAGGATTAAATTATGAAATTGTGAAGGGCCTTGGTTTATGCTTTCTGACAGCCATCAGTGTGAAACTCATTGGCAGTGAGCTTGGGGTAGAGTCACTCCTAGACTTTAACCCTTTTAACTTCCATGCTTTGCTGTTCCTGGAAAGGTCTAACCTCTATGTGCCAGCTGGACATAGCGCAGATGACCATCTCAATCATCTTGTACATGTGAAAAAAAAAAAACAACATGTATTTTATAGAGTAAAATATCAGAAATGCTTAATTCTCCAGAAGAATTGGTTCAGCACTTTGATAAGGCTGGACATAGCTTTATTTCACAAAGACTGGCTTGTAATACAGCTGAGGGTTTATTGATGAGATAGATGTAAGTTGTTGGAAAATGCTTTGGAAAACTGCTTGAATGGGTGTCCTCTTTTAATTGCATATCAGATAATACTGTTTCCTTTTCACTCCTTATTAGTCTGGAGTAAATACAGTTAGATGATTGTAATTACCACAAAACAGGTTGAAAAACTTCCTAAGAGTGCTTCAACTTCTAAAAAAGAGCATGGTCAGAAACACTTGTCTGTGGCCCATGCACCCAGTGGTATGGATGCTGAAGAGAAATAAGCCTTGAAAAGATTGTTCTGGTTCCTGCCAGCATGATCTTGGAGTGCTTTGGCAGGTAGTCCGTTAGAAAAGGGTCTTGGAAATACAAAAATGGGGGAGAAAAGAACATGAGGAAATACTTTCATAAGAAAGCCTACCAATCCTACAAGGATTGTAGCAAAATTTACTTGAAATTCCTCCATCTGTGAACTGGAGCCCTGATTTGGAGAACTTACTGCTGAGCCACGTTTGCTTGTGTCTTAAGGAGAAGGCTGGAAAGCAATAGCATTTGTTCCAGCTAGTTAGCCATGTGGCAGCACTGATGTTGCTGCAGTAAGATTCCTTCATCATTACGTTTCTTCTTTTGGGCTCCACGGGCAGTTCAGCTCTAAGAATCTATGCTGAAAATTATGAGGTCTAAGAAAAAAAGGAGAAAAGCTGCCTTCTGCCCTGCCCCCTTGTAGTCTGAACATGAAATATTTGCAGTAGCCACACAGTTCCCATTGAGCAGGCAGGAGACTGTTGCTTTGAATTAAGCACAAAGCAATCACTGCCCATCCCCAGAATAGACCGTAAGCACTATGCAGCTGTGTATGCAGTACCTAGAAGGCACATAGCCAGCTCTGTGGGTGTGTTTGACCTGGGAAGTGAAGTTCCCTTAGGGCCTTGGGAGAGCTGGGTTCTGGGGAAGATTCACAGTTCACAGCATGATGAGTGGGGGTTTCCTGCTCTGGCTCACAGGAGAAAGGCTGGAAAAAAAGCCCGATTTTTTTTTTTTTTTTTTTTCTCCCCTCTTCCATGTGGTAGTGGAATTCATTGACTGAAATCACATCCTGGACTTCATCTCCTACAGCTGTCTCCTCGGGATTGGGTAGTTTACTTGTCCTTTTCTGACATGGGAGCTGCTGATGAATGTGCAGACTGACCCTAGCCATTCCTTCTTATTCCTGGGGCCTTTAGACTATGCTGGTTAAATAGAACTCTGTTGTTACTTTGCAGTATAGGTCAACTTCTGTTTCAAAACTTCCCTGAACCCCTTATGCAATTAGGTATCTACGTGAATTGCATCATCATAGAATATATGCTGTATTAGATAGGACTGTGCTTTGTATAGTTGCAGGTATCCATCCTGCTGAGGATATAAGGCAAGCACAAAGTCAGAGCTTCACACTGCCCAGCTTTGGAAATCTGCCATACAGATATCTACATTAGAAGTAGTCCTAAAAGCTGCATTTAGATGGAGAAAACAGGTGATCTAAGGATATAACTCACCTGATGTACTTTAGACTCTTAGTTTTGGGTGAGATGAAAAGTATGAAAGTATTTATCTTTGTTCCTGACTGTAAAGGGAACATGGTAGGGGGAGTCACTGTGGGAGTGGTAAGCTCAGCTACATTTGGTCTTCATTTGCTCAGATAAATCCCACCCCGTTTGGGTTAAGAAAATGCTCCTTTCACACATTTGTCCAAATTAGCTGCAAAAGCTGGCAGAATTCCAGCAGAACAGCAGAAACAATGAAACAATTCCTTTTTTTTTATTTTTATTTTTTTATTTCTGCTTTTCACTTTACCCCATACTGCCCCAAATAAAATAAAGGGTTTTGTTTAGGTGCAGAGAGCATAGCCATATAGGTATGAGCTCTGTTGTGCCTCTTGCCCACAGGCCTAGACAACAGACCTTGCTCATTTTATCTACTAGTATAGATGTTGCTACAGACAACTGGTAGGAAACACTGGGCATAGGAATATGGCGTAAATCTTGCCCCTCTTCTAAAAGTAAGGATATTGCATTCTGCTTTAATTAGAAGCCTGTGTGAAACTGGGATTTCCAGGCCAAAGCTGCTCTCTATATGATGGCACTTTGGTCATGTTTAGTATAATTTCATCATTCTTGCATGCAAAATATATGATCGATTGCTGAAGCAGATACCAGAAGCCAGGATTTTGCTGATGATCCCGTATCACAGCTTGAGTTCTGTACTGCATTTTAAAGTGAAGACTGTGACTTCTGTACCTTGAACTGAGCTAGTATTACTTAAGTAGTGGAGACAAGGTGATCTTAATGTAACCCTTTTAATTGGTACCTATCTGGCATTTAGGCACAAATATGCATGTAAATGAAACCCTTCAAGAATGTGAGTACTGCGTCTCTTACTTCAGCTGAGTGTGTAGGAGGTCCAGTAGCTGCACCTCCAGCTCCTAAATTAGTTTTATTTGGAGAAAACCTGGCAACATGAGGATGCTCTTGTGCTTATTCACCTGGGCATGTTTTTTTGTTCTGTGTCTCTAGGATATCAGTGCTTAGTTTGAATTTTAAGTTTTGGTAGATCTCACATTTCATTTCCCTGTGCCTCAGCTCCTCAAGGATTAATTGTGAACAGCAGCAGGTCTTTGTCTATAACCATAGTGTGAAAATAAATTCAATACAATTGTTGTGAAGCACTGAGAGACTTTGAAAATTAGAGAACATTTTTCTAGTAGAAATTACTTCACAGAAGTTACATAGAATGCTATATTTTCCGTATTTCAGACTATATAAAACATGCAAATATGCAGAAGTTAGGCTGTATATTTAGGCTATATATTTGTGCTGGCCTTCTTTCCATGAATTCTTAGTTTGAAAAATCCTTTTCATATGAAATCCAAGGTCCCTCAAAAAGAAGTTTTAATATAAAAAATGTTTAGTTTAACTCTGAATAAAATTATGTGAAATGGAGGCAGTGCACCACTAAAACCCAAGGAATGGGGATAAAAATCTACAAACCCACTTAATTCCTGTGAGATAAAATTCTGAAGCAACCTAAGAGATGATTTTCTCTACTTTCTTTATATACATGCTGTACCATGAGAGTACTGTACACATGCTGTACACATGCTGTACACATGGGAAAGCGTAGTTTGTTCTGGTACAGTAAATTGTTTACTAGGGAGTTTGCCACTTACTAATTTTTATCTGAAATGCTTTTCTCACATGCATAAATGCATACCACACAGACATATGCATATGCAAGCACACACATAAACAAATCACATAGTGTCCTCATCTATTTATAAATATGTGAATAATGCTCTTAAATGCAAAGCAATCTGTTAGGAACATGAACTGTTTTCTGAATATAACCATGTCTAAGGTCTCTTTTTTGGCATTACAAAGAAGTTCACATACAATTATACGACTGAAGCCTATGGCTAAGGTATAGACTTCATTTTCCTATGCAGAAGAGTTGATCAGTTACAGTGAAAAGGAAGAAAACTCTAGAAATACATGTCTCTAGAAATGTAGTGCCACAGTACTAGCTGACTTAGCTGGGGTTCTGTCAGTGGAACTGCGTTCATTTACCCCAGTCAAGTCCCAGACCCAGACTCACTTCACTGCTGCTCTTTGAATCCATGCCAGAGCAAGGTATAACTTAAACCAGAAACAGATGTGGGTGACTATAGCTTAGCTGTAGAATATGTACAGGCTCCATACGTGTTAGTTTTCCATGTATTTGTAACAGGGTTGCTGAAATAACTTTAAAATCTTGCAGATAATGAACTCTGAATGGTGACAAGGGTTTCTGCTTTGTTTGCTGCAAATTATCTCTCAGTTCTGCCCTCCCTGTTTAGATTGCACTACATTTATTTTGAATTGTTTTCAGCCTTTTCTGCTAAGCATCATGGGAGCCCAGGCTTAAGTGATTGCAAATGTTTCTGTGGTAATCATTTCCATTAGAGTCGCCAGCTGGATTGTCCCCCGTTAACTGGCTGAAACTTCTGCCCTTTGCTTTTCAGAAAATAAACCCATGGTGGGGTAAATGTTTTTTTGTTTGTGTAAATTCGGTCCTAAAAATGTAGGATGCAGGTAAAAAGGAGTGTATAAAGTGAGCGTTCCTTGAAGCAGGGACGCGCCATAGTAAAAATTCTTTCTCAGTGCACTGTGGTTTTGGAAAGCAGAGCAGGAGAGAAATGAGGCTTCCAGGGAAAACAGAGTAATGCGCCAAACCAAGCAAAATACTTAGAGTGAGCAAAGCAAAGCAAAAGTCCTTTAACAGTTTGTAGCAAGAGACTGTGTTTTCTTTTCCAACCTCCCACCCCAGGAACTTTGTCTTAACATCAAACAAAAAACACAACAGGAATAAACAGATTGCTGGGGATTCATTGGTTGTGTAAAAAATAGGCTACTCCAAAGCTAAAATGATGGCTACTTTCGGATGTGATTTAATTCTTTTTTATGAAAGGTTCACTCCTGTTATTCACTTAAAAATCAAGACTAGGTCACTGTCCATTTTCTTGCCTTAACTCTGCGACCTGATGATGTGTTTAGCTTGTTTATGAATGTACTATCAGATCTGCTGTGTTTTTTCAAAAGAAAGACTCTATCTTTAATAGGAAGGGGCGCAGTTGCATCATTTACCCTGTGAATTGCAGGACTGAGAAGAATGTTTAGAAAGATTCAGAGGTCTATTTTTTTTTCCTTGCAATGTTTATGCAGTCTGAAATGAAAGTGGAGAAAGAGAGTCCGTTTTTCCCGCTGCAAGAATTTCCATGGATATATTTCCAGCTGACTAAGTCCTCACAGTCCACAGTGGCTTCTGCAGCTTTCATTCTAAAATCCTGAGAGGCATATCCATTCCATTTCTCTTCATTATTACAGAAGAGTTCTGAGGGGATGTCCATGGACAAAGCTTGCAACTGAGATTTCCAGCCTCTGAAGTTACCAACTGATCCTTTAAGTTAAAAGTCACTTCCTGGGCAGGATACCAGCAAAGGGCCCATCTTGCCACGTACGTCGCATCTCTGTGGATCATAGGAATGTGAAGAAGCTGTGTTGTCTCCCTGTGCTTGTGGGAGTGTAACAGTGTCATTGACAGTTTGGTTTTGTATCTGAAAAAAGCATTCATCTCTCCATGTTAATTGCAAAAGAAAAGGGGAATGCCTCTGAGTTTCAGAAAAATCAGTTAAAGAATGTACCGTCCTGCAGAGATAACATGTAAAGCGTGGGTTGTGGGAAGGCTGAGATATTTCTGTATTCCCCTGCTCAAAGCAGTAGCTAATGAGAGAGACTGGGAATTCTTCCCTACTGCACTTCAATAGTAGGAGTGTCTAATTCATCAAAAAGATGTGGTAATGGAACTTTGCAGATGAAGTGAGGAGAAGCACTCTACACTGTTATGCATCTGGAGATCTCTAGAACGTGAGTTTTAAATAGGAATAGTACTGAATAGTAGCGTTATCTATGCTATTCTCCCCAGTTCAGAAGATGCCACCCGTAAGAAAAGTGTTTGTCAGGACTCTGAGGCCACTAATAAGCCTTACTGGGACTAACCTCACCCTGGGGCCTCCACCCTGACCCAGGGGCCAGGAGCCCCATTTCAGCTCAGCTTGGGGCCATCAGTAACTTGTGTCTTGCATGGATTTGGACCCACAGTGTAGTCTTGCCTCTGGCCTGTCTCCTGCTGCTTGTAAGTGGACACCCCGTAAGGACCCCAGACCCAATTCCGTGCATGTGAATGACCCTGTTACCAGCACTTGATTCTGCCTGCTGTTTTCCAGTCAGCCACTTCTACCAGTCTGGAAATTGTTATTAAGCAAACTTTAAAAGATTTCTAATTTTTATTTGAATGTGTGAGAAAAAGAATAAGAAAAGCCAGAGTGGCAGGTCTGTGGGAGATTTCAGGCTTGAACCCAGGAGACTTGTCATGTTGCGTTATCTCAAAATACTTCAAGTGGCTAAGGGAGAGAGGAGGTTTCTGTAAGCAGAAAAAGCAGTCAGAACTTATTTAGGGAAAGAAAAATTAATTTGCTGAATATTGCATCTCAGATGGATCTAGAAACAAACACATACACACAAGATTCCTGTGGTACCCTGCACTGGAAAGAAACCATCGTTTGTGTTCTGGTGAAATTCAGCACTGACCAACTGTATTCTCATGAGTTAAATTGCACTGTATTTCTTCTCATTATGGAACCTGTGTCATCCTGTTACATTTATCCCTGTGTTTTGCACAGTTAACTTCAGTATCCTACTTCAGTGAGAAGTACAGAAAGTCCTAATGAAGTCAAGTACTTCAGAAGAATATTGTTAAATCTACTTATCATCCTTCTGATTATGAGACTATTTTGAAATCATTGGAAAAAATCAGAAATGCAAGAATTTTATTTTTTTTTGGATAGTGAGAAAGGTAACGATTTGTTTTCTTAGCACATGTTCTCCCTGGTCATCAGTTGTTGTAAAACTGACATGAAAAACAAGTTAAAGATGGATTTTGGGTGACTTAATTTTGCTTACCAACTTACAGCTGATCATTGAAGACTTCATTGTGTCTGAATGACAAGAGGAAGCGTGCATGAAAAGTTGTTAAGCATGAGCTACTAGAATTGAATTGACAAGTCCTCAGGTAGTGCAGTTCAATGCTGACAGCTAAGTGCAGCTGTACCAGCTGAGCCCTTCACAACCTCTAAAGCACTCCACCTTCAGAGCAGAACTAAAGACTCTGGAATGAAGAATCTTATTCACTGGTGAGGAGTCACTCCAGGCAAATCTCCATGCATACTGAAATGAAAATTCACAATGCTTCACAGTACACCTGGCTACCCAGTCACAAGCAGCTTCACATTATGAATTCATGGCATTGTATAGCTTCCAGCTGTGACAAGTCAATACAAACATGGGACCCCCCTCACCTACATTTTGTAGCCATAAGAGCAGCATTCACATGTTAGAGGTGGAGTTTGGTCAAGGCCTTTCTCATTAACCTAGAAATTGTAGCCAACTGAATGCCACAGCCTGAGAGATACGCCTCAATGTATAAACAAAACACTATGGAAAGAATGCGCATGTTGCAGTCTGCCTTAGTTTAGCTTAGTGGTATTTTTATTTAAACAAAAAGATTTCATTCTCATTTGCAAGTCCTCATGCCTCTATTAACTTCTCTACCTTAGATAGAGTGAAAGAAAAATATGTAAGCTGCTTTTATTGTTGTTATTACTAGTTTGCCCTATAGGGAAGAAGACCAAGCTAGAAACCATACAAAAACCTTTTAGCCTGACAACTTAAGGGTGAACTATGATTTCAGCAGTAGCCAAGTTCAGGCCTCCTTAGACAAACTGTGTCTGCAGGAAAGCATAGCAAGTGCGACCACTTTACCTCCCTCCAAGAGTTCTGAGCTTACTTTGTCTCCAGTCTGGGGCTGGTGTTTTTGTCAAACATGAAAATCACCGAGTCCCAGCTCCAGCTCCAGTAATGACCCTGGCACCAGCAGTGAAGGGACTTCCCCCTTCGGCAGACTAGGGCTGTGCCCAGAGGAGGAGGTGCTCAGAGGACAACAGTGCTCTTGACCCTATGGCCAGGAGTTGGGATGGAAAGGTCTGAAATAGCATGGACTGAAGCAGATTTTACACTCTAAAAGGCAGGTCTAGATTAGATTGACAGCTCTTATTCAGAGAGAATAAGAGCTTTCAGGGGCTGGCCCACTGTGAATTTTTGCTGAAATCTGCCTATGTGTCTTTCTTTGCATGAAGAGGTTGCCATATACTGGATTCCATAGTAGACAGCTCTATGGCAGATGTAACTCAGCTGGCAAGTATAGAAGCTGAAGCTGTCCAAGGCTTTTCTCAGCTGCACAGTTCCAAAAGGTAGATATGTACTGAAGTGGTATTTTGGGTCTAGAAGGCTTTTACACCTGACTCCAGCCCTTTCTTTAGAAAATGCTGTCACCTTCTCATGCACGCAGAATGCAGAACAGGTTTGGCACATGGCAGAGAAATTAAACCCTATGGATCTCACATGAGATTTTGTGGTTTTTGTTTTAAAACTCATTTACTGAAGTCACCAAGTGATAAACCCACTGTGAAAGCCTTTATCCAAAAAGCAGTGTAAATTATATTAGGACTGTATCACACATTACCAACCCAACTGTAGTTATTTAGGGTACGATGCATTTCACTTTGTATATCGTTTAATCTCCAGAGAGATTCTAAACCTCTGTCAGAACAGAGATACAACATTTTCTCCTCCCTATTAAGTACGTATTCAGTAGCTGACTTCTCAGAACTGAAGAAGTAACTCATTGGTAGCTCTAAGGGGTTGGTTTTTCAAGTCCTGGAATGGTCATAGGCTTCTTATAGGAAAAATGGGTCTTCAAAGCAGTTGGCTGGAATCAAACTACCTGCTGCTGGAGGCTTGCTGTAGGATCATGGTTGCTGCCAACCCCTTATTCAGCCAGGTAATACTCAATGTATTAAGTAAGACCCATGACTGTGTTCCTCTTCTGTGCATTTCATGTGAACATGTATCCCCCAGTTAGCCAAAGTCCCTAGTGATTTAGGCACGTATATCTGCAGTACTGTCATAATTTATTGAACACAGTCCTATTTAGGACTTGTGTCACAAAGACCTCTGATAAAAATTTACACTGTGATTGAGTAAAATATTTCTGTGTGTAGACTGCAACTGTGCAGTTATATGAACCAGCTGTAAAGTAATTATGAAACCTGTTGTATTGTTAAGCCGTTAGTTTAGTCTTCAACTTCATCAAGCTAAAGAAAACAGGCTTTTGATTATTATACAAAAAATATCTAGATGTTTATGGTATGGATATTTGGGAGCAGGTAAAATAAATGGATGAATAGATAGAGAAGCTTTCACCCTGTACTGGGACATGGCTTGTGTCTAGTCTGTCTGATTCAGGAATGAGTGTATTCAAAAGTCTGGGTACAACACTGCTCCAGTGAAGCGGGAGGATAATTTCGCCTCAAAGACACAGGAACACTCCAAGACAGCATCCCTACACTCAACTTTCAGGATTTTGTATAACCTGCATCATACTAATTTCCATTACTTTTGTATTCATTACAGGCACAGATAATCACTGCATTTCTGTTGTGTGCCATGCTGCCAGATATGTTCTTCAGAACATGAGAAGCTATTTTAATGCATTAGTAATCCTTATGCTTAGTGGAACATATACCTTTAAATCTAATTGATGTAATATTTGAGGCAGGTAATCTACATACAAACTGTGCAGTAAGTTCAAAATATGCAGATAAATTAGAATATTGGGTGAGTAGGAGTTCTGCTGAAATTGGAAATTGGGAATTATTTTGTATGGAAGTGGAAAGAAACAACTAACAGGGAAAGTTATCAAAGTGTGTCCTTGTCAAGTACAGGTGGATCAATACTTCCCATGGTATGCCTTTACAGGACCAACTTAAATAAATCCATCAGCTGTGTTTTCTCCTTGCTAATAGCAGCTGCTTCCTCAACTGATACAAATTTAAGCACTGCAGGTGAAAGTCAAACCCTAGATTTTGTGGCATGATATGAGTAAAATAATTTAAACATCTGTAATAGAATTACCCAGTGCTGTCATTCAGGACTCAAGATAACAGAGCTCATTCCACCATTTCTCACAAGTCTCTTCAGGGTATGAAGAATTTCTGTGAAACTCATGATACACTTTGTCTTTGAAAGGTGACTTCAGTGATAACATGGCATTTTGATCCTTATTTGATTATGGAGTCTGAGGACTCCATGGACTCTATTACATGCCCATGGTAAAGCTTCTGGACTGAAATCCTGGCCCTTTTGAAGCCAGTTGTTTACCCTAAATATAGCTGAACCCAGCCTCTTCCAGCTTGGACCCTCTCTGCTAACAGGGTACAGTGCAGGAGAGTAAATTCCCTGAGCAGCAGCAGAAGGAAGAGCAAAGGCTTTTCTGCTTACGTAAAAATTTCTCTGTATGCTGCCATGCCAGTGTACCTACCAGGTAGCTGTGGTGCAGGCTGCGTCTTCAACACTTTAATTCTTGGATCCAGTTTCTCAAATTAACAAGGCTTAAGCAATTGTAGTGTCTTTCTGCTCCCATACTAATAATTTTCTGACCATTTTTAACTACATATGAGAGAGGGTTAGAGGCCTTGGAAATGTCACACTTTTACACATTTCATGCAATGGGATGCTGAGTGGAAGAGAGGAACCTGAGTTAGAGTTTCTGGAAAAGCAGCACTTGTTAGCACAGTCATGCTATTGGACACCAAGTAATTTAGCAGAGGCAGAGCAAACCAGGCTTCATTTCTTTTGCTGCTCATGAAGTTGCTTGGTTTTAATTCTCATTTTTGTTTTTCCTTTACTTTTTATCTTTTTCTGTTCTTCAGTCACCTGACCTGCAAGTTAAGGCTGCCCTTGGGAGGCCAGGATCCGGCATAGGCTTGAACCAGCTCCATAACTTCTAATTCACAGCATTACTTTCAGCATGAAGTCTCCCAATAGCTGCCTCTCTGACCTTTTTCACCAATTTGACTGGCCAAAATTGACCCAGAAACAGAGCAAGGTTCTTTGATCTCTGCTATCTCAGTGCAATTATTAATGGCCTTTATCTTCCTCACTGTGTAGGTAAGAAGCTGGAAAGCAGTAAAAAGCTGTGAGGTTTTTTGTATTCCAATGTTTTTAAACCTCCAGTGAAAAGCAGGAAGTGTGAACAAATGCATTGCTACCATTGGGCTATTATGAGGGGAACACTGAAAACGGTCTGAAGCGATATTGCAGTAATGAATCAAAATTTCAGTTACCTATAGAAAATTACAGCCAGTCTAAAACAATCTGGCTAAGAAATGTGTCAAGTGTCCAAATAAATTTCTGCTAAGAAAAAACTAATATATACTTTTAACCAGCTTGAATCTGAACATTTTCCCCTCAGTTTTAATTCTTGCTTTTTTTTTTTTTTAATTTGGGTGCTTGACTCTGTAGCCTTAAAATGATCTTTTAATTTAGGTGCATAATATTTTGTTTTATTAAGGACAGAAATATTATCATTTGGTTAATTTGGTTTCAGAAAGACTGGTCAGATGTTGGTTTACATGTGCTAAACTTTATGTACACAAACATACCATCCCTTTTTCCGGTCTGAACTGTAGGTGCTTTTAAGCACCTACTTCAGGAGAGGCTTTAGTGGGGTTATACAGATCCCACAGTATCACCGAGTCCAACGAAAATAGTTCAGGCTGAATGAACCAGTCATTGACATGATGGGCTTTTTAAGCTATCTACACAGAGCTCTAACCACATAAGAGACTAGAAACCACCAACATAGCAACCTGTGGAGTTCACTAAAGAGGCAGATGTTGTTTCAGAAAAATAAATACTTCCTCCAGCATGGCATCTAAATCCTGAAGTTCTCTTTCAGAGTGGGGGGTATTTATGTAATAGAGTTGGATGGCAACCAGCTGCTGTCCTTCCATGACATTTCAGCCACTTCATGCCATTTTGATTTTTACTGTAATATAGACATTAGGGGTACAGGTGTGAAGTTCGTATCAGTGTTCATCACATACACAGGGATGTCTGTACAGAGGGGTTAGACATCAGAGGGACTTGTACACACATTTCATTTCAGATTTCACATAATCATGTAATTTATATAGTAAATAATGTGTAAACTATTCAGTTCCCTCCATCCTGGAAAATGAGATACTGCCTCTGTTCCCCACACCAGGAACCAGGAATGTTCAGATTGTTCAATAAGGCACTGAGGTCAGGCAAAAGAGATGACTGAACGTCAGTAACTAGCTGAGGGAAGTCCATAATTGCATTCACTTTCTAGGTGATCTAAGACTCATCTGTGTGGTTGTCTTCATGATTTCTTTGAACTTTTCCAGACTATTTGAAAAACAGTACTTGGATATGTTAATGCCTGCCTCTAAAATGTCTGTATCAACTTACTCCTGTCTACACAGAACATGGCTTTTGGGAAAACCTCACTTATTTATTTCATTTTCTCTGAATTCTGGTATTAATATTTCCTTATTGCTCCCAACATACGCTTTTTATGATCACTTTCAAGTCTCTGTATATCCCTGTTCTTTTCTGCATGTTTTGACATCTCAGAACAAGTATGGATCTTAACAGTTCTTAATAATCAAGCAAATGATGCCAGCTCTGGTAAAGCAAGGGATGTTTTTTACAGCAGGCACTTCAGTGGGTTCTTCTGTCCTCAGACTCATCGTGCCTGAAATAGAAAGAGCCATGAACACCCACTGTGTTATTTTCTGAGAACACCTGCAGCAAAGTGCTATGTGGGAGCTCAGAACAGGCATGCTGGGCTCTAAGGAAGGACCAACTGAACAACCTTAACTAAACTCTTCCAGAAAGGCTTCTAAGGCAGGCACACAGCTGCGCTAATAGCAATCCTAATGGTTAGCATTTGACCAAACTATGTGCCAAACACAAGCTGTATTAGTAGAAAATATGGTATGGCTTTAGCTATGTATCAAATACCCTAAATCAGAGGTGTTTATCACAGTACAGTTACACCATATTAGAGCACTGCACCAATTTTGTTCCAGCTGTAAGTTAAATACATGTAAGAAGGCACATGAATAAAAGGGTTTATCTAATTAATACTTTGCTACTTTTCAGAGATGAACAAACAAATTGGGTGCCTGTGTTTGTGCTAGGTTTGCTACAGGGAGAGCATCCATACAGGTCAGTCAGTGTTTGGCCTTGCCAGTGCAGTTCCTGCAACAGCTTTTCTTAGTTCACAGAATTGCAAATACACTTCAGTATTTATAAATGCAGGTGTTTAGGGGTTTAGTCCATTGAAAAAACTATCGAATGGGCCCAAACCCAGGTAAGGTATCTCATATGGGTGGCTCAAAGTCCCCCTCCAAACCTTGAGTTTTCATATGGTGGGTGCTCAGAATGGGAGCATAGTGCTGCCTAAGTCAGCTAAGGATGACATTTATGTCTACGTGGGAATTGCAACATCATCCAGACGTGCCTGAATTAGTTCTAGTACCAGAAGCCATGGGAACCTAAAGCTTCACATTAGGGTAGGAGCAACATTGGTTGCTGTGTGTCTGCTAGGCTTTGACTCCTGACCCAGCTCAGGTATTTGTATGTGGATTTGTTCTACATGGTGTTGATATACCCTCAGTCTCTCTGTGCCTCAGTTCTTCTCCAATTCACAGAGAAGCAGATTGCAAGGCTTTTGGATACAGAAATAATGAATTCCTTGTTTCCTAAATGGAATTACATAATTTGTTTCAAACAATGAGGTAAATAGTGAAGTTTGAAGTGTCTAATATTACCTATCAAGTCTGGCTGAGATGTGACGGGCAGAAGGGCAGAAATTAGTTCAGCCTGGAGAAGAGAAGGCTGCATGGAGACCTCACAGCAGCCTTCCAGTATCTGAAGGGGGCCTATAGGGATGGAAAGGGACTCTTCATTAGGGACTGTAGTGACAGGACAAGGGGTAACAGGTTAAAACTTAAACAGGGGAAGTTTAGATTGGATATAAGAAGGAAATTCTTTACTGTTAGGGTGGTGAGGCACTGGAATGGGTTGCCCAGAGAGGTTGTGAATGCTCCATCCCTGGCAGTGTTCAAGACCAGATTGGACGAGGCCTTGGGTGATATGATTTAGCGTAAGGTGTCCCTGCCCACGGCAGGGGGGTTGGAACTGGATGATCTTAAGGTCCTTTCCAACCCTAACGATTCTATGATTCTATGATTTGGGAAGAGCTTTGTGCCTTAAGTGACTTCTGTGGTGCATTTCACTTCTGCAGTGCCTGGAAAGTGCCGTGCTGGGATATGCTCCTGCTGATGTGGCACCAGAATTTCCAAGTTTGTCAAGTAGAAGGTATTCTTGTTACCTCCGCCTCCTTTTGTATGCTGCAGCCCTACAGACGTGGCAGCTTCCTGAACCGCTTCCCAATTACACGGTATGCATGCTGTATATCCCTGGTGAGGGTCAGGACAAGAAGAGAGTCAACAATTCCAAATTAAGAGCCACACAGCACAAAAAACCAAACCACCACCACCAACAACAAAAAAAAAGCCAAACAAAAAAAAGGGAAAAGTGATCAGTCTGGAGTAAAAGCAAAGACATTCAGTTTTTTTTCCCTTTCCACAGACGAGTTTGGTAGTGGCACAGCCTGATACACTGAGAGTGAGAGTTGCTAGGTCTCAGGATCTGAGCTTTATTTGTTGTGTTGCAGCTCCTCAGTAACATAAAATATTTATTGTTAAGATTTTACTAAAGTTAGCAAGATGGAAACATTTGCAAGGGAAATCTTCATCCTCTTTTGCCTGCCCCTTCTGAAAGGGGGAAGCTAGGATGCAAAATGACTCAGTCCCTGGGACTTTTAATTTTAAGTGTCTAGAGGTGCCGTGAGCGAGGCCAGGCTATGGAGCGCCCGGAGCCTCGCAGGGTTTTATTACCCGCCTTCCACGTCATCCTGCAGTTCTCAAATCCCTGGAAAAACTACTCTAGTAGAGCAGGGGGGAAGGGAATCCTCTGCTTTTTGACCTGTAAGTTTTCTTGAGCTCCATTAAAGTGTTTTCATCTTTAACTCGTAAGCAAGCATTTGTTTTGCCAACATTCATTGCAAGTGTATTTCTACTTCCCCTGGGTCTGGAACACCAAGAGGTGAGCATTTTCCTTTTCACCATGGAAAAGGATATTTTGCCCCTCTCCTCTGTGTCTGTACTGTGAGTTAGAAGGTAGTTCTACCACCTCCGAAGCTTTCCATTCTTAAATGCAAAGGTACTTGGTTGTAAAAACGCTGCTAGGGCAGTAGCAGTATTTCTGAAAAAACACCATGTAACATGGAGCTGGAGGACACTTCTCAGTTCTGTGCCTCGAATGGGGTATAGTTCTTCACCGAGCTAGCGGAGTAATCACTAGCAATTTGCAGCTCAGTGTGAAGATGCTTACATTTCTTTTCGCAAAGCACACAGCGCATGAGCTCTGTTCTCCTTGGCAGCGCTAGCAAGAGCAGTTTTAATGAAGGGAAATGTCTAAACTTCCCTGCTCTCCCCACCCGCCCAGAAGTTTCCCTGCTCCTTGCCACAACATAAACCCTGTATGTGGCATTACTTTTTTAACTCAGTCTGAGCCGATTCACATAGCCGTGCAACAGAAGGGTGAAAAAAATAATCTGGAAAACACATGCCGGATAGAGGCAGGGCTTCAAACAGTCTGTGTGGAGTAAGATAAAAAGAATCCTATGGAGAAACTCTGCTAGGAGAAGCTGGCTTGTTTCACTTTGTGACGTGTCAGGAAAATCCAAACGATAGACCATATTCAGGGGAAGCACAAAGCCTGGGCAAAATCACGGAATAGCCTTTGTTAAACTGCCCCCTGGATCTTGAGGAGGAGATGCACCAGAGCTCAGGATCGGGCAAGTTAAGGAGGAATCTGTAATGCTTTGGAATACAAGTGCCTTAAAATGATGAGATTTTAGACAATGAGATCACCAGTAAAAAATGAGAAATGGTAAAATAAGAATTCAAGAATGCTGCGAATCTTTCTACTTTTTCAAAGTTTGGCAAATGTCAGTTTTACATTGCTTGAAAAGTTTTCCATATTGCTTTTTAATTGTTTCTGATAGTTTTGGTGATCAGTATTTTTGCTAAAAAGCCCCTTTTACTTAAAAAGTATATTAAAAAAAAAAGCTTTAAATAAAAACCTTTTTTGTTGCTAAACCCGCTTTCATTACGAAAATCTGTCAGTATTTAGTATAATACATGGGGTATGTGTGTGATTAACAACAATTTTATTTAATTCTTAAGTAAAAACATACTGAAAGTTTCACAAATAACCAAGATTAAAGGAAAACTGATTGATCTTCAGGGAAATTTTATGATTAGCAAGACGTTAATTAAAAAGATAAAAAGGATGAAAGATATTGAAAAACTCTTTCCATCCGCAGCAAGTACCCACTTCACAGAATCATGGAAATGTTTGCTGATTGGGATCTTTGGAAGTCAATTAATTCAGTTTCCTTTTGAAACTGAGGAGTTTCAAGCACTGTATCAGGTCAGCTGTGAGTGAAAAGGTAATTCATCTCTCGGGGCTGTTACCTTTTTTTGTCTCTGTGATGAGATTTCTCATTAGGCCTTTCCCAAAGAAAGGGCAAATGAACAGAGAGCTAAGACGTTAAGAAGAATTTTGCAAGAACATCTGCACAAAATAGGGGATGAAATGAATTAGTCTCCCTCATGGCTAAGCCACTGGGGGCATTCCCTGTTTCCTGCTGTGATATCAGAAGCTCTCATCTACATTACAGCTCTAGCCTATGTTACGTCACTGCACTTATTTCTTATGGTTTTAGGGAGGGGGAATCACACTTGTTCGTGAGAAATCACTGAAGGAAGAATTTGTAAAGAATGAAGCAAAACAGCAGCTGGAGACAGGTTTTAGAACTCAGATTGAGATAGATAAAAAGTCTTTCAGTGGGACTGCCTTAGAAAATATCATCAAATATCTTCCATTATAAACGATTGATTCAGGGTATTTCATTATTGCCTGAAGAACTGTATGTCAGTTGTGCTCCATCCAGGATTCTCAGGGCTTATTTAAACAGAACACTGAAACATCTGAGTGTGACAGCCCAGTGAGGGCAGGCAGTGAAAGACTTTCAGATTGGGATTCAGAATGATCTTGAAAAACTGGAGAAAGGGAGCAAAATAACACAGTGCATTTCAATAAAAACAAACTCAAGCAAATTAAGTTTAGGAGGGAAAAGGAACAGATGCATAAATAGACAGTGAATAGGAGGGTGATAACACTCCAGAGATGGATCTGGGGAATATGGAGAAAGCTAAACTGAATGTGAATTAATGGTACAGCCTCTCTCCAGCATTGCCTCTGTCATTTAGAAGTATGTTAATAAGAACATTGTATGTAAGCAGTTATGTTGCATTTTTCAACACTGAAATCTCGGCATTTTTTACTCTTGGGAAGCATGTGGGACAGATTGAAGAGACCAAAAGAGAGTGAAAGGAAACAAGTGAACAAGTGAGCAAGCAGGTATTTAAGAAGTTAGATAACAGGTTTAACATACCAGTTTTGAGGAAATGAAGATTGAATGGACATATAATCCACATTTTCCTGCATGTGAAAGGTTGCTACATTTCATTTGGGGCAAGCAGGTAACTTTTTTATTCTTTAAATGTCAAAAGACTTGGATTAGCTGATAGAGAAAACTTCCCAGTTTTCTACTGACCTACTGGCACTTTTGAGAGATGGCAGAAATAACTTCCTTAGAAGTCTTAAAAATATATCAAGTATGTGTCAGAACTTGTTTGGAGATATTTACCTTTGCTTAGAGATAGATAAAGCTGACTATTTGATTTCTCAGCCCTACATTTCTAATATATTTAGTAGACTCAATTTCTTGGGCTTGCTGTTAAAAATCTAATTTCAATGTCTGCCTAAAGAGCCCACCTTTGCAAAACCGTGTCAGGAGCTGGGAACTTTCATGACAATAGCAATGTTGGTGATTAAGGACTAAAAATCTGGCAAAGAACAGTGACTCTCAGAACCACCTGTCCGAAGGGATTTCTTACTTTTGCACATCAAAGGATGTGGTATGCATTTTCTGATATGAAACCTCGGATTTTGCTTCAAAGCTGTCTAAAACTTTTCTGCCAAGTGTTGCTTTGGACATGAGCAAAATTCCTACATCCCTCTTTATGTCCAGGCCAAGCTGGCTATGGCTACAGTGCTAAATTACACAGTGCCGAGGGCCTTCCTGGGCACTATAAATGATCTGTACTGTCAGAATGGTCCCTGGGCTGCTTTTGGCATGTGCCGATTCATAGTCTGCCAAACAATTCTGTAGTACTGTGCCTACTCCAGCCCCCAAATCATCTTTGTATGCAGCCTAGCAGAGAGAAAGGGTTTGCTGGCCTAGGTGTGTGCCAGTACCTGGGTGCTTGACTCTGGGCACAGAACGCTTCTGGGAATGTCTGCTGTACCAGTATAGACGTGGACACTTTGTCTTCATTATGAGTCTGAAGTTGTGTCCTCATTTATGTTTCTAATAAGGGCAAAAAGAACATTTTCACTGCATAGATGTTGAGATATTTTAAGAGATGATAAAATACAGGTTTGAAGTCATACAATTTGAATATGAGAAAGAATATATTTTACCGGGTTTGAGGAATTATTAAACCACTTCCTCAAGAGAGATCTGTGCCTATCACCTAGAATTCCTTTCAAATCCGGATTAGTGTCGTCAGTCACAGAGGAAGGAAATATTTTTTTCTTACAGG
Organism: Pezoporus flaviventris; assembly: GCF_033815535.1. NCBI lineage: Eukaryota > Metazoa > Chordata > Aves > Psittaciformes > Psittacidae > Pezoporus > Pezoporus flaviventris. The sequence continues at coordinate 17,285,019 of NW_026892595.1, read as the reverse complement.
TCAGAATTTGTAAGGTTCCTGTACCGTGTAATATACTCTCATGGCAGTGAAATCCAAGTGATTTTAATATTTCTTTTATTGGTAAAGGTTTTCTTTAATGAAGAACTGTCATAGATCTCATGTCTAGAATAAACTCATTAAATGACCAAGCAGAAGAGCTAAATCAAAATTGCTTTCCTTATAATTGATATTATTGTCCTGCTGAGAGTTATTTGCCTTTGGTTTGCACTTTGTCAGTGTGCTGAATTAAAGCATCCCTGAAATTGAAAGGAATTAGTCTTAGGGTAATGAAATCTAGAAGCAGGCCCATGTGAACCTCATGAGGTTCAACAAGGTCAAGTGCAGGGTCCTGCACCTGGGTCAGGGCAAGCCCCTGTGTCAATACAGGCTGGGTGATGAAAGGATTGAGAGCAGCCCTGAGGATGGCACCTTGGGGGTATTGGTGGATGAAAAGCTGCAATGAGCCAGCAGTGTGTGCTCACAGCCCAAAAAGCCAACTGTATCCTGGGCTGTGTCAAAAGGAGTGTGACCAGCAGGTCGAAGGAAGTGATCCTGCCCCTCTACTCTGCTCTTGTGAGACCCTACTTGAAGTACCGCCTTCAGCTCTTGAGTCCTCAGCACAGGAAAAGGTCCAGAGGTCAGAGGGCTGGAGCACCTCTCCTATGAGGAAAGGCTGAGAGAGCTGGTCTTGTTCACCCTGGAGAAGAGAAGGCTCAGGGGAGACCTTATTGTGGCCTTTCAATATATAAAGGGGACTTAAAGGGGGGGAGAAACTTTTTAGCAGGTCCTGTTTCAATAGGACAAGGGGTAATGGTTTTAAATTAAAAGAAGGCAGATACAGACTATATGTAAGGAAGAAATTTTTTACGATGAGTGTGGTGAAACACTAGAACAGGTTATCCAGAGAGGTGACAGATGCCCATCCCTGGAGACATTCAAGGCCAGGCTGGATGTGGTTCTGGGCAACCTGGTCTAGTTGAAGATGTCTGTGCTCATTGCAGGATACTTGAACTGGGTGTTTTTTAAAGGTCCCTTTCCACCCAAACTATTCTGTGATTCTATGATCTTTTCTGGTCAAAGTGAAATCCACTTTGCTACTCCAAGCAAGGACCCACTGTCACAATATGATGGAAGATGACAGTGTTATACTTGCTATTAGTTATCTGTGATGGTGCCTTCTCCAAAATACCTACCTACCTATACATATGTGCGGATGAATCCTTATGCCTTCTTAGCTGAAAGCTTCCAGTTGGCCTAAGAAAGCAAAGTGGAGTTTACTGCTTTACAAACTTTTAGCAAGGCCTACCTGTTCTTGCATCCACACTACCACCTCACATTTATTTTTCTTTCTTTGCAAGGTAACTGTCTGCTTGGAATACTAAGTTACATAGCTTGAGTAAGATCATAAAATCAATTTATTTTAATGGCCAGAAATATTAGCATTGTAATAGCAAGAAGAAACCTAAGTCTCTTCCACGGCCATAACTTGCATTTCCTTCTTTTTCAGATTAGAGTGAAGCAAATGGCAAAATGCTTTTTTGATGTATAAGAGAATTTGTATTATAGATAACCTTATGGATAGAACCATCTCAGGCACCTAAGACGTAAATGTTTGCATTTGGCTGCCCTTTATTGTTTGCGGGCAGTTTTAGGGCCCGGTTCATTTTGCCTTTGACTGCAGTGATGTTTTTGACCATTTCTCCAAATATTATGAGGGAAATAAAGTGAGCAGCTCAAATGTAGGAGTCTCCATACTGAGACTGGCTCCCATAGATACCGCATGGCTAGGGAAACCCAAATGTTACTGGATGGTTTGTAAGCACCAGAGTCTCCCAAAGCTTGTCCTGAAAGGCCCCTTCTGTCATGTGTCCATACTAATTATATGCTCAGCATGCAGCATGACAGAAAAAACCCACCGTTGATAGAAGATTATGAAGCAGCCACTTGATGTGTGTGCTATGTTTGCTAATCGTGGTGCTTCCTTATGCTTGGTAGTACCAGCTTGTCACTCATGGGCAAAATTTCACTATTAGGAATATTTCTGGCAGCAGTATGAAATGATAGATGGAGGGCACAGGCTGTGCTGGGGTGAACTAGTGAACAAAGCAAAAAGTTAAAATCTGCATATATTTAAGACAAAAGTGGTTTAACATCTTTACTGATGTTATCAGAAACTCCATGGGGTTTTTGGCCAGGGGGTAGCCAATGAATGTCTGTTGGTGCAGAAGGTGCCGGCATCTGAAAATCAGACTTCTTGAGGCAGTCTAGGAGTTCTGGAAGGTCATCTTCTGCATAGGGTGTAACACCAACTTTTCTCCCCTTGTCATGGACTGGAAGGCTGGAAGACACAGGAACCATGAAGGCAGACATTTTGATGTGGACATCAATGTTAGGGGAAGAAAGAAAGTCTGAATAGAGGAATGATGGGATTCCCTCAAATGGAATAGAAGAAATGCAGCCTGAATAGGTCTGAGTTTTATCCTCTGAAAAGGTAGGGCTGGTGGGGTGCCTAAGGAGGAGGAAGGTCTCAGAGATTTGCTGGCTTTCAAAGACAGCAGTTCTTATCACTAATACGTTATTTTGTTCAGAAGGGATTAGAGTAACTTACAAATACAATACACGGCAGCTTTGCATGGGTATCAAATACACCAGTGCAGAGAGGAATGCTCTTTTGCTCCCCAGCTTAGCAAACACAATTGCTCTGTCATCCCCTATGTGCATCAGGAGCTGCTTTGATCCTACCCTGCAAAGTGTTTTTCATCTGAAGCTCATGGAGGTTGTTCCTACTGTGACTGAGAACCATTGTCTCCATTTCACGCAGGGGGAAACTGAGGCATTAAGAAGCACGATGATTTGCTTTAGATGGCTCAACATGTCAGTTACACATACAGCACCATGAAAATTACTTTGTGGTAGAGAGTTTTAGGTTTGTAGAGTAAGCGGGTTTTGGTTTATAGTCATGCTATTTTATATAAATATTAATAGGTTGTTCAGACTCTGCTTTCACCTCTTTCCCTACAAAGAATATAAGTGAATATTTTTCCTTTTCTTTGTATCAGAAGGTTTCCTGGAGATTGAAGAGAGACAACAACAGGCATTTTATTTCTCCAGCTCATCACACATTTATATAACCAGAGTGAAATCTGTTTTCTGTTAGCAGAGAGAGGAGGCAGAGTAAGGGTTTTTCATTTTTTTCTTTTCTGTCTCTTTTTTTTTTCTTATGTTAACAGACCCAGAAATTGTCTGGAAACTGTGCCAAAACAATAGTATAAAATGAATGCATCTGGAAGTCATTAGGGAAGCTTGGAGTGGGCAGTGATTAAAGCAGGATGGAATTTCTAGGGTGTTTTTTTTTTTTTCCTTTACAGTTTCTAAGCCAATCAAATGCAACTTTAAATCCAACCAAAACCCCCCACTTTTTAAACCTTAAGAATATGCAAGCAAAAAAAAATTCTCCCCCTATTTCCCTCCTGAAGGCAATTCTAATTATTGTTTCTGTAATACCTCCCAGCACAGTTCTCTTCACTATCTGGGAGAGTTCAAATAGATTTATGTTTGCCTTTTTTTTTTTTCCTCATAGTAGTCACTGGAAAATTCTAGCTTCTTCCTTAAAAAAAAACCCAACAGCTAGAACCTTGTACTGGCATTGCAAAATAAAGGGCTATAACTTGGAATTAAAGCCAAATCCCTGCAGAGGATTAGAAGAATAAGGTTATGAATGAAGAACTGTCTTTTTTTCAACTTCTTTCACTGTCAGATCTGTCTGTGGGTAGCCATTTTCCTCCTGTAGCCATCAGTACTGTACTCCAGGCAATTACAGTCTCCTCCCAATAGCTCTTGCCAATTTATGCCTTGAATGCAGCAGTCATAGCCAGCTAAATAATGCTTAGGTCCTCCTTTCCTAACTACTCCAAACCCCTCATAGGACCTCCTTCTGCTTAGCATAACTGGTGATGCAAAGGTCTGAAAACATCGTCTTTATTATTCTGCTAAAGTCCAAGTTGTTTTCATTCCATCTCCGACTGTCTGCAGCATGAAATCAAATCTGCTGTAGTCAGAATCAGCTGCAGTCAAAAATTTGAGAACCCGCTTGTCTCAGCTGATTTTAAAGATAAATGGCACCATACAGAAACATCCATTGATCACATTTCATCACCACAAAAAGGGTGATATCTGCAAAGACCATAAGGAAATGATCTTTCTCTTTACATTTTCGTACGCAGTGTTTGCGCTGCATTCCACTGTTGAGGGTGTCATGCTTGTAAGCCAGTGATGCTCCACTTTGTAAAAAGAGAGGTGGTATTTGTGCACTGTTTCCAGTGCTCTTGGGTCTAAGAGTTGAAAACCAGTTCAAAACTGGAAAGACCGGTACATTGACTGGTGTTAGCAGTGGTTGTCTTCTGCTGTCAGAGTGCCCTGTGGATTTGACCAGACGCTGAATCCCTTATTCTGCAACTGTCTGTGGTCAGGCGAGCCCCTAGCTAAGCACAAAGCCATTGTGAGGATTCCTTAATTTACACTTTGATGAGGCTTACACAAAATGAAGTGTTGTACGTGTGGAAATATAAGTATTACAGCTATGACAGTTCTATGCCTCTAAAACATCTGCTGCTTGAAATGATTGCAGAATTTTAATCATGAGCAAATAAATACAGGTCTAACTCTGCAACTGAAATGTATCAGTCACCAGCATAATTTTATTATGGAATAATTCATTTTCTTTTACTCTATAGCATCATAAAGAAAATGAGAGTTCATATGCAGACATCCCGTTTCTGCCATGTCACTGGCAGGTGCCCTAGAGAGTGGAGGAATGGAGGCTATGGCCTGTGCCTGCAACAACCCATAGAGTACATGGGGATGAGCTGTGGGGGTTGCCTGAGCACAGGTGACCATTTTCCATGGCTTCTTGAACTGACTTCTCAGCCTGTGTCTCCTCAAGGATTATGGGAAAATCATATACAGGGATTTTGCCTGGCATTTCTGTTAGAGAAACAAATAGTTTTTTTACATCCTACTGCCTTAACACAAATCACTAAGGCATAGATAATAGGAATTAGCCTATGTTTTTATTTGGCCTTGGGATCTCCATATATATGTATACATTTAGTCTAAACATATACAATCAATGCTTTCCATTTAACAATCCCCAACTTCTTTTCTCATTTGAACTTTGGAGCTACTTATGATATTGTTTCATTTTTGTCCCCTAATATTTTCTTTCAGCAGTTCTCAGTTTTATCCAGAAACAGTGATGAGACCAATGAGTCATCTCTCAAGCTATTGCTTCCTGCTGTGAGCACCATTAAATGTTGACCATCTGGGACTGAAGAGATTTTTCTTGAGGCAAGGTGCAGATGCAGTATGAAAATCAACACAGACTGCAATAGCACTGAGAAAAAGGTTTGTAAGAGATTGTTTCCTCTATGTTTTTCTTAATTTGCTAACAAATAGCCTGACCTAAGAAGCCCGTGCTACTTCTATCTGAAAAATCTGGCTGTTAGGATATTGGGAAGAGCTGTCGGCATGTGATTTTAATCATATATTTAGTCCAAATTAAGGTAACTGAGTAAATTTCTGTCAAATTCAATCCACATATACAGGATGTACACTGACCCACATAAATGGGTATGTAATGGTGCACTCAAGTATGGCATGATGTAGACAACATGGAATACTATCTGGCCAGCTTTGAACACTTGAATGCAGATGGTAGCTGTTTGTTATATGTAGTGTATAGACCGAAGTGTTATTTAATCCTCAGTGGAAAAATACAGAAGTTGTACTTCTGTACAACTATTAAGTGGGAATTAGGAATTAAGTGGGAAGTAGGAATTAAGTGGGAATTCCCATTAAGTGGGAATAGGAGCATAAATTTCTTGAAACACGAATATTTGAAGTACTGTGGATGTAGCAAAGGGGTGAAGATGCATTTCATATTCGAGTGCAAGATGAATAGTTTAAGCAGTGTCTGTGATCCAAATCTGAGAACTTGTAAAGCTGATCAGGCTCTTGGGACATCTGTTAAGGTATACCTTGTAATCCTGTTTGAAAACTCAGTAGACAGTGGGTATAGTTCATGAATCCTTCGTTTCCAGATGTGCTTACCTTTCTGGTGTCAGTTCTGTGTTTTGCTTTCCTGACCTGAGGAAGTTGAACTTAACTTGCATACTTACAGCACTGCAGTTTTAAGTCCCTAACAATACCCAAATCCAAATTTAGGTGGCATCATCATGCTCTCACATTAAATATTTTAAAAGGTTTGTTTAAAGGCTTAGTGCTATTTAACAGTCTCACAACAGAGGTTCTGCCTTGCTTTGACTTGCAGATGGATGGGCAGTTGTTGAAGTTTTTTGTTTAATCCTATTTTTTTTGTAGCTGTGAAGTTTGAAGAGGGAATTTATGCACTGTACTGTCTAATTCAGAAAGCTATTTTCCACACCTTCTTGAGCCAGAAAAAAGAGTCAGACTACGTTTTTGGCTATGGGGTCAAGAAATGTGTTCCCTGAGCAGTAATTGTCCACAGGTAGCTGCTGTGTTCCAGGCACCCTTAGTTGAGAGCCTAAACTTTTCTAACTGTTGCTAGCTGTTCAAAAAAGGATGTTTTGGGTGAAGCACAAAATTAGATGGGAGACACTGTTCCCGTAGCAGAAAGATGTCTATGTCCAGGTCCCTCCCTAGATAGTTTATGAAGTGGGCTGTTTCTTGGCATATTGTTCTGTGGGGTTTTTCAAAAGTAGTTTATCTTTTTCCCCTAGCTCTTCCCCCACTCTGTTAAAACAAGTCCCTCATCTGAAGCTTGAGGGGTGAGTTTGGGTCAGATGAGCTTGGACATGTGTTCCTTTTAACAAGCTGGTGTTGGTTTCCACAGAGATTGTTTGGTGAAGCCAGTGTTTGGCAAGGAGCAGAGGCAGATGCAGGGACCCCAGGGACCTGCCATGGTGGTTTTGGAAAGAGACTGAAGGAGCAGTAATAAGGCCATGGAAGAATGCTTGCTGGGCTTGTCTTAGCTTGAAAAGACAAGGAGGAGAAAATGCTGTATCTGGGTGATGGATCTCACTTCCTGAAGGGGATGAGGGCAAAATAACCTGTTTGTATGAGGAGTTTGAAGTTTGGAACTAAAGTAGAATGGGGAAAATGGGCTTTGCTCATTAGTTTCTCCTGCTGCATGTTAATGGAGGACTTAACATGGTGGTAGGCATCCAGATGAAATGCTTCACCTGAGGAAAATAGATCTGCTACTACTGTATAGGTCTGTGCTGGCTGAGAAATAGGAGCTTTCTCTGCAGAAAGGCATGAGGATGATCACGGGACTGGAGCACCTCCTGTATGAAGATAGGCTGAGAAAGTTGGGGCTGTTCAGCCTGGAGAAGAGAAGGCTGCATGGAGACCTCATAGCAGCCTTCCAGTATCTGAAGGGGGCCTGTAAGGATGCTGGGGAGGCACTCTTCATTGGAGACTGCAGTGATAGGACAAGGGGTAATGGGTTCAAATTTAAACAAGGGAAGTTTAGATTGGATATGAGGAAGAAGTTCTTTCCTGTTAGGGTGGTGAGGCACTGGAATGGGTTGCCCAGGGAAGTTGTGAATACTCCATCCCTGGCGGTGTTCAAGGCCGGGTTGGACAAATCCTTGGGTGGCATGGTTTAGTGTGAGGTGTCCCTGCCCACGGCAGGGGGGTTGGAACTAGAAGATCTTAAGGTCCTTTCCAGCCCTAACCGTTCTATGATTCTATGAAAGAGCACAAAACAAGTGAAAGAATCCAAACGGGAGATGTGAAAGGTATGACAGTGTGAGAGCCCTAAAACAAAGGGAGGAAATTTGAGTAACACTGACCACATAGGACTGACTCCAGATGTCTTTTTACATGGCAGAGTATTGGAGTCCTCTCTCCCATGAGTAACTCCACTGAAATCAGTAAAGCTATTTACATGAGTAGAACATGAAACTTTAACCCTTCAGGAAGAGATGAGGTTAATCTATGAACAGGGGCAGCATTTTGTGTGTTCAGTCTCTATTTCAGACAAATGAGCTGTAGTCAGATTTGCAGCAAAATAGGGATGCAAGAAGAAATCTGTGTGACTGAAACTGTGATCATGAATAGTGGAGCCCAGAGGCTTTGTGAAGGTGTAAGGCAAGATTAATTTCTGCATGCCCCAATAGCAGACTGCAGAAACCATTGAAGAACTAGGAACAGGTCCTATTCAGGCTCATGGAGTATCATAATACAGTGACTTTTTTTTCCAGTCCTTCTTCTCACATGACATCTCTGTTGTTAACTATAGAAGTGAAATTCCCTGTGAAATTCATGTATTTCTGTCAGCATACCCAAAGAAAACAGAGCAAACATGTAATTAATATTAATGGTGGCCCCAGGAAGCTTATTAGCATAATGCTCATTTATTCCCCTATTTTTCATGGTTTGACCTTTCCCAAAGGAAATCAAATATGTTCTGAGTAAATAAAAACATCTTGCAAACAGCTTCGTGGTATCACATTGACCTTTGTAATCAGGTATTGGTTATCATATAAGCAAATGATTACCCACACATGATTACTCCTACAGTTGAGCAGAGTTATCCAGCTCCTCAGGAACAGACATGAAAACCACACGTAACAGTGGCCATTTGCTAACAGAATCATCAGTCCTACCACCATTTCAGAAATTAATTACCTTAGGTTACCCAGTCTTTTCCAGAGGTGAGATTTTCCTGTCAGGAATGAAGCAGGCAGGGTGTAAGGACTGCTTTTCCAGCCCTGGGGAATCAGGGGGTTTCAGTCTTCCAGCCTGTCAAGTGAGCATGTTTGACAAGGTGAGTTATTGTTTCCCCTCTCTCAATGTTACTGAAGAACCTAGGAAATGGAGGGGAGAAAGGGAAGAAGATGCTACAAGAATAGATGTACACTCCAGACTAATTCTGTGGAGTTGGACATTTAGCTGTGATGTGGGATACATAGACTCAAATTCTTGCTCAGGGTCAAAAGGAAGACTTAGGTGTTGGAATTCAGCTCTCCAAATTCTTGGTTTTCTCTGTTAAATCACCCCTTTTCAGAAGGAAATGGCAGAATGGGGAACCAGCTGGTGGACAGCCACTAATCTTCCCTCCTGTCACAGGGTACAGAAAATAGGGAAAAAAGGGGGAAAGAAAATCAAGGTGTTGAGACAAAGTGATAGAAATTGTTCTTATTCTGTGCATGTTTCTATTACAAATGACCCCCTAAATTTCTTAGCTAAATGTTTTTACAGAAAGACGTTGGAAGAGATTATTTACATATGAAATAAGATGCTTGATGCACAAGAGAAAGTATCTCTTCCTAGGTACTGGTAAGGCACTGTGTGGATAGTTAAAATGAAATTAAGTATAGAGAAGTCATGCAAAATCAAAATTTGTCGTGTAAAGAAGGTGAAGGGAGGTGGAATGGACAAAAATGAATACTTGGGCTTCCATATACTGGAAAAAAAAAAGAATTTCCAAAGAATCTTTAAGTTAGGGAGCTTTGTTTAAAACTGCAAGGGAGAGATCTGCAGAAATCATGATGTCACAGAGCTTCTAATTTGAACCTCAAAGACGACCTCAAAGACCTGAGAGGAGTGGAGTAGGAGGGGAAAGAGAAAATGAGCTAGAAAATGATCTTTTAAGACCCTAAAAAAAAAATGGTAAAATGTTCTCCAACTGTATAAATGAAAGAGCAGCAGGAAAGAAGAAATGGGGGGAGTAAGCAGTGAGAAAGAAGTGAAAGATGAAAGAGAGAATCTAGTTAAGTACTTTGTTTTATTCTTCATTAAGAAGGATATGTTTGGTTTTTTCCTGAGAATTCAGAAAAATTTCATGTTGACACTAAAACTTAACACCCCCCCCCCCCAAAAAAAAAAAACCACCAGCCTCCCCAAAAGTCCAAATGAATACAATCCAGGCTATTTTTACTGTTCGTCTTTCTGGGCCTACCTTGTCATGACACCTAATCTCATACGGAATCTTCCCAGATCTGTAGAGACCATGTTGTAAAAGCAATTGTTGCCAGCATTTTCTCTGAATATAACCCAGCACTTGGTCAGGGGAAATATTCACAGTGCATATCTTAGGAACTTTGGAGAAAGAGAATAAAGATCATTTTTTTATCTGTGAAAGAAAACTGTGGAGTGCATTTCTGTGATCATGTTGGTAACTGAGTGGGTAGTGGGACACAAACTTATTTCAGTGTAATTAATGTAGGCAGTGCACTCTCTGATGAAGAATACTTGCTGAGACTGACCTTACTGATCATATCAGACCTATATCCTGGAATAAGCATTGCTGGCAAAGCTACAGGAGCAGTGAGATACAAATAAGTACACCTGATAAAATACAAGCTAAGTCTGTTAACAAAGTTTTGAGACCCTTCTGTCCAAAAATCAGCCACTTAATATAAAGGAGGCATAGAAACAGAAAGCACAACAGAAACCTTATCATTTCACATAATCTTATCACAGCCCTGAATGTGCCCACTTGTTTAAAACAAACCACCCGAAACCACAGAGCCTGGTTTCAGATGTGGGCTTTAGCACCTAGTCTGTGAGCAGCTCTGATGAGCAGGTGTAAGAAGAGGCCCTGTCTCTAATAATTTGTTTCCTCCATGGCGATGTTCTCTCTTCGAAGGTAGCCTTTTGTTTAGTTTCAAGCAATTTCTTCCTGTCTTGATAATAAATGTACTCTGCTCTTTTTGGAGACGACCTGCTGTTGTTCACACTATGCAATATATACACAAGATGTCTTGGATAAGTCTTGGTGGTCAAAACAAAGGGCATGCCTTGTTCAGGGTATTGCAAATGAGCATGGTAGCGTGATGATTTTGGCTCACTCATTTCCTATTCCACCCTAACATTTGTAAATCAAACTCCTATTTTCAGATTTCGAAAGACTGTTCCAAAGTTATACGTTTCCTATAATTATGGTTTGAAGTAGAGGCAAATGCATTTGAAGAAACCAACAATTACCTGCAATGTGTTATTACAGTGAGACTTACGGAGACCTGCAGCTTTTGTGAAACTGTGTAATGTAGAAGAAGAAACTGCTGAGGATGGATCCAGCAACGTTGCAATAAAGAAGTCTCAAAATACTATGGAGTCTTCTTTCAGTATCATAGTTGGTATAAGAGAATTGCAGTGCAGATAGAACTGCTGTTTGAAAGCCTCACAAGATGAATAAGGAGAATTTTTCATCAATGAAAAAATCTGAGTAATAAATTTATTTATTTTTAAGACTATAACATACATATTTGTCAGCAATATTGCTGTTGTCATACTGAAAGTTATTTTCAGCAGAGATACTGCAGCCAAAAGCCCCTGAAAATTCAATAGGGCATGCTTTCCTTAGCAGGGTCATGTGGAGTGGGTGTTCTGCAGATGTTCCTGGAATAGACATCTATTACACTGCAATTTATGTTTTGGCAACTGTGCTTGTTGAACCTGTTGATCCCTCCTTGTCCTGTATTTTCCTATATATATTCAGCACATTTGCTGGTTTGCTGATTTGGGTAGAGTTCATTTCTTTAAAGTTAAATGTTAGCAGCAAAGGAATTTGTATCTGAAATAGGCATCCTTGTCTGATAAGGAAAAAAGATCTAATCAGTTATCTGGGGGTTGTATGATGTCAGTACATTATCACTCTGAATCAAAGTATGACAGGACTATATCTACAGTGGTTTTGAAATTGTCTACATGTTGGCCAGACTGTAAATTGAATGGGATAGCTGACAAAAACAACAACAACAACATAGCTAAAAAAATCTTACAGTGTTCCTCCCAGAACATCAGAGAAGGAATCTAGACAGGATTGCTCCTTAAGCAAAAGTTGTAGAGACAGAAGAAAGAAAGATACATCAACCAGTTCCCATGTTAGCTGAGGTGGTCCTAGCTTGTTTTTGCCTTTTTAGCACACTGATTCATTTTGCTGAGTAAATGTAACTACTAATATATTTCTAAACTCCAGCTGATTTTTAATATTGGCCTAAATAAGAAAAAGCTACAGACACAAGACTAGGTTTCTAAACCAGCAGAAGTATGAAGAAAGGAATTTTGTTTAGGGACTATTTCCTGAAGGTACCTACTGTAACAGATTCGCCATGATAAAAGTGAACTTTCTTCTGTAGCACTTTGAATGTGCTCCAAGACATTTAGACTTAGGCTATAGATCCGTGTGGATCACACCTTCTCTCATCCCCATGGACAGATGGGTCTGCTGACCTAGTGGAGCACATTTTAAAGACATTAGGTTTGGCACATGGCTGGGAGCTTTCTGCTGCTGGCTGGCAAAACTACCTCATTAATCCTCCTTAAAAAGAAGCATTGACATTGTGGATTTTGCTGACAGACATCTGGGAGTTTTGAATTTGATTATTAGCATCCTGCTGCATGGATTGGCTTCCTTCCTTTGTCAGATTGCAGTAGAGAGTAGTGGAAACATGGCTGTGCATTTACCATACCTGAGTGCTGCAAAGGAGAGGAGATCTGTGGCTCTATGACACTAGCAAATGGAAATATGGCACACATTGAATGTCTTTGATGGCAAGCCTATGGCTGAAACACATGCATTTCCTGAGGTTTATGTACTTTGTCTAGTGCCCTAAATATCCTTACAGAACATTGTCCTAGACACCAAGCAATTGCTATACACCAAAGAGCATGAACTCATTCAGAAACTCAGAAAATCATGGAAAAGAACATCCAGCAGCCAGTGGGAGAGTGTTTTTCAAAAGATAGGTGCTCTACCTTTTGCCTATCAGTTCTGACCATCTAGAGGGGCTGATGGGGAGGTTTACAAAAATCTCCTTGAAAGACAAGCTTTGGAACTACAATACATTAAGCTGCTGTCTGTCATATTCAAGGAACTGGTAGAGATACTGACTGTAGCACATTATCATTTTTTCTTATCTTTCACATGTATTTAACTCCTCGTTGAGCAACAATTATATGTTCTTTTCCTCTCCCAGTACTCCATATAGGTAAAAGACTGTGTTAGTTCTCCCCCTGCTAACATCCCTCTTTTGGCATAGGTAGCAGCTATGCTTTCCTTCAATTGTCTAATTGGTGAATTTATATTTCTCAGACTGTATTTATCCTGGCATTTCCTGGTCTATTGCAGGTCTGAAAGGGAATTAAGACTGCAGAATACCCCTTAATTTTTGAGTTCTGCCACCTGGCCTAATAGAAGATATTAACTCCTCTCTACACCTTGCATCATAGATGGATACATAACAATGCTTTCAGTTCTAAGGAATCACAATAAAGCTGTCAGCCTCTTTTAAAATTTGGAAGAGTAAAAACACTGGAAAAAACCCTAAAGAGAAAGAAATATCAAGGATATCTTGAATTCCCTCCATCCCACCTGATTGACATGAGAGTTTTTAGGAGCATTCACATTTCGGGCAAGACTAACTGCAATTCCTTCAGGAGACCGACAGTAGTTGTGTAACTGAATCCTGTGAACACTTTGCAAAGCTTTAAGTTTTATTCTGCAGCTTCCTCAATATTAATAGTATTTAGGTTTATTCTTGTTCTCTCATGCCCCATTAATGGTCATTGTTTCTAAGAATAAAAAAATACCTGACATTTACACACCAATAACAACAAAAAATTTGTCATTCATCAGTTTAAATTTAAATTTTAAAAATTAAGAGGAAGGGAACTTGTCTATACTACCACTTTTTTTTTTTTTTTTTTTTTTCTGTGAGTAAAAGGTAATTGAATAATGGTATCCTGCTGTTAGGTGAGATGAAGCCCTTTCCTGCAATACTATTTATCTCTGGAGTCTCTTCATGGGTCCAGATGGCACCAGGCAGCTTGGTAGCTTTCATTAAATGCTGTTGTGAAATACAAGTCAAGTGTAGTTTGTTTTGTTTTGTTTTTTTTTTTTTTTTGTAAACCTCTTGTGAAAGGCAGGCTTTTTGTTTCCCTGTGTAGGACTTCCGCATGCTTAGCTACCTTGTGCAGCAAGACTGGTGGCAACCTGATTCCATCTTGGTGAAGGGGCATTGCATCTCTTCTGCATAAGGAAATTTCTGTCAAGTTGATGACAAAATCGGTAGCTGTCTTTACATCAAAGGGGCTTTAATACTTCAGTAAGTTATTCATAGGTTATTTTGGGAACCAGAATGGTAATAACTGTGGTATCTGTAGAATCCTCTGCGATTCCTGAGAAAACAAAACTCAAAAGGTGAAATATCTTTCCTACACTCATGCTATGAATTACAATGTTGCCAAGAGATATATGATAAAACACACCTTGGTAAGACATGTAAGGCCTTCTCAGCTCTCAGGGTGTTTGGTAAGCAGCTTCTTTACTCTTTTACATTTTTTCTTCCCCAGATCCTGCGACTTCTGTTTTTGGTTATGCTTCTGTACTACCAGCCTGAAGCCAGTCCAGAAGCTGCCTCCGTCCCTTCCACCCAAAACTCACACTCTTTCTCTCCCTCCCTTTCTCTCTTGTAAAATAATGTTGCAAATACATTTTGGGCATTGTTTTTAGTGAAGTCCCCAGAGAAAGCTGATGTGTCATTCAAGCCTCCATATTTACACTTGCACAAAGTTGAAGGGATTGTACTCCAGTTTTTTGATGCTGAACATGTGCTGCTGAAGAAAGGTCTTCTCAGCTTGTATCTCCTTAACAGGAGAGAAAATGGTGAGAAGACAAGTTAGCAAGCAAGGGTAATCAATGGTGTTTAATGGATCATTTGAAAGCTAATGGAAAAGAATGCCAGATCCATAAATATGCCATTTACTCAAAAATCGATATTTGGACTACATAATTATTTTTTCAGTACTTTCTTCAGCCCAAGATGGAGCCCCCATAAAACATGACAGAGTTCAACTCACACAACTTGAGATTTTTCAAAGTAGAATATGTACACACGAATTTAGCATATGAAAAGGTACCTTTTGAGAGCAAGTATCTTAGATGCCTGTCCACTAAAGGGAAGCATTTTTCTAGCTTTTAGAAAGTGTTTTTCGTGAATCCCATTGATTCGTGGGATTGATTCACGCTTAGCACACATATGAAATGAGCTCTGTCTGACAGCTTCACAGCAGCGATTAACCTACCCTAACAATAAATGTGACCCATCACATGGTACTTGCTATCAACCCCTTCAGTGGTCATTACTGCGAGACAGAGGATGCTTCTGTTATGCCTTTGCATCCCGCCTGTTTATAAAAGAGGGAGCTGTAGCTATTGCTGAGAAATATCTTTATCAAAAAGTAGAATATTGAACTTAATTGATCTGATAGTTATAAGACTAATAATTTCCAAATTAAACTTATTAACAAATAAGTTTTCATGTGCCAACATAATTTGAAAGGTTAAATAGCAAGACCACTCTCTGACGTTCATCTTCCCAATATTACATAAAGCACTATGGGATTGGAATTATGGTGCTTTTTTGTGTGCCCAAAACGTTGTCCTCTGCATCCTTAGTTACAATAACACTGCTATTATGCTACTTACTGATAAATAAAAGCAGTTGATATTTGGTTAATGAACCTTAGAGAGAAAACAGTAAATTAAATGCTAATGATAGTTAACAGTAGAATGTGTTTAACGTGACAGTAGTCATCTGAGAAGTCACATTATTTTCTTTAATGACAGGAAAAGCTTCAAACATTAAAATCCTGCCAGTTTGAAAATACAAATTTTTATATATACAGCTACCTGCAGCCTGACAACATAAGAATTTTTTTTGCTATTGTAAGGTGGCAAACATTTTAATTCCTATCTGAAAGCTGAGGAAAGAGAACTTACTTGCCAGCTTGTCCCCTATGCATTGTCTTAAAAATTCTAAGTTATTAAGAAAATTACATTAGAAATCATATTATAGTGCCTAATTCATTCAGTCAAAATGTTCATTATTACATTTCCATTATACTGTCATCATTTACAGTCCGATCCTGTACATTTTGCTATTCCACCTCACTACAAGAATGATTAACATTTTCTTTTCTCTGATACCTCTATATTTTTTGTGCATATAATGGCTCCCAAATATACAGTAGATTTCCAGCCACTACTTTTCCTAAAGGTACCAAAAGCCTGTCTTCTCTTAAGCTTTTGCTGCTGTAAAGCACTCCCACATCTGCTGATATTAGTGCTCAGTGATTTTCTCCTACTACTTCAGTCACACTAAGTAAGTTCTCACAGAAAGAAGTGATGGTAACATTACACCAAAGCCAATATTTTTACTGCTTCAAGGAGACTCAAATTTGCCAGGCTTCCTGCAGAGTGACTGAGTTGCACTCTGGTATGAATTACAGTCACAGTTCAGTGGGCTGATTTAAGTCCATCTAAAATCTAAGTTAAGACATTAGCACTTCACTGTTTTTATTGACTTGCTACCTGGTATAATTGATCCATGATAAATATAATGCAAGCCACCAGTGAAAACCATATTTTTAAATGTGTTTTCAGTCTCCCTTATTTTCAGTGAAATTAGGAATGACAAGTACCCTAAATCCACAGAGAAATACAGTTTTCATTAGGTTTTTCTTCATCATAGCTATTCTTTAGAGTACTAACACTGCAAATGAAATAAAATTGAATGAAACTACTTCTATTTACCTTTTTGCCTTCCATGGAAGTAACTGCTATGTCACTGTATGTGTCAAGCATAGGAGAAAACTAGACTAATAAAAAGGCAGAAACTTAGCTATAGGACAGGCTGTGAACACAGATATGAGGAGGCCTGTAAGCATCATGCAATTGGATACTTTTTCAGGACATGAATATATCCTCTATGTCAATTTTCCTGTAGATCTCAAACCAGGGTGTTCTGTACTGCAATACATTTCATTCTGCAGGGATCTTCCATGAATAAATACAATTCACTATATATAAAATAGCAAGGACTGCTGTCCCCACAAAATATGGTAGCGCTGGGGCATATTCTCATACTGTGGAGCTATGCCAGAGTAGCAGAGGGCAAAAAGGAGTCTATAAAAATATGACCTTAACAGAAAGAAGTTGCAAGGAGCTTCTCTGTTAGGTGGTATGATTGTGACTGTGAAACTCTGCACAAGGCATTCCCCCTAGGGAGGGGAAATGAGTTGATCAGTTGGTGTTTGGATTAAAGATGAGTGAGCGAGATAGCTCCTCTTAGTGCTCCTTGCACAAAACCGCTGTCAGAGACACTGTGGGAGTGTGGATGCAGTTCACTCTTGCTGCTTTTGAAAACTTTCTCTCAGAGTGCCTTCACCTCTTACAGCATGGGAGGGACCACTGACTTCAGTGTTAGATAGATGGAGGAGTTTATGTTCCTCAGCTACAATCTTGCATTTTTCAGGCACACTAAAATTCATCTGAAACAGAGAGTGAAAGAAATGAAACCTAGAGGCAATTGTGCAAATCTCTATGTTAAAAACTTCTCTGCATCCTCTCTGTAGACCAATTTCCCCGCATTTGCTTCATTTTATGTGAAACGGATAAAATTCATATGTCGCTCCTCCAGTTAGGTAAGTATTTCCATAAATGCAACAGTAATTAAATTCAGCTATTGGCAGAAATGTAGAAAGTGAAATGATGCCAAAATAACTGACTT
Source organism: Pezoporus flaviventris (assembly GCF_033815535.1). Lineage (NCBI taxonomy): Eukaryota > Metazoa > Chordata > Aves > Psittaciformes > Psittacidae > Pezoporus > Pezoporus flaviventris. The sequence continues at coordinate 17,267,458 of NW_026892595.1, read as the reverse complement.
TTCTATACTGTAAGTTTAGCCTTTCACAAAGGAATAGAGTTTGAAAGGCTATGCAATAGCTTCATATTTCACATCTTTAAAAGCACTTTAATTTTAACCTGAGAAGATCATTTGCCTCCCGTTTTATGTACATTCATTGTGCATATCAGTGCTCCCTATAGCAGTTCCAGAACTGGTTGTCTTCAGTGGTAGCCTAGCATAGACTATGGCTTGTTTAGTATAGAAGTTACTGAAGTGCCTGTAAAGCAAAGGCAACTGCAAAATCAAACTAACAGTCTAATTTAGAGATATAACCTTTGTCTAATGCAAACAGACCTACATGGAAAATATTTCCTAAGTTCTTTGCTGAAGCAAGGCAAAGATCTGTGGGATAAAGATGACAGGGAACTATCTGAGACTAAAAAAAATGCAAGCTGAGGTAAGAGAAGTGGTGTGGCTGGTGGTAACAACAGCTATTTAGGATCAACCAGAGGAGGTCAAGCCTGAGCCTCAGCATGCCAAATAAAGTTCTTCTAAATCATAGAGTGGGAATTGCAAATAGACACTGGCCAGTCTGCTCAGATCTCACTGGACCACAGTGCAAGGCACAGCAATTAAGTTGGCAAAAAAAGTGGCAGCGGTGTGGAGCTCCCTCTTGTTCAAACCTTTCTTCTTCCATGTTTGGGTAAGGGGCCTGTTTCACTCACTTAAACCATCTCCATATATACATTGCTTTGCTCATTCAACAAAGTGGGACAATTCATGTGTATGCAGTGCCTGTATCATACTAGTCTCCAGTGACAGGGAACAAGATGTAAGAACTGATTTTTCATGTTGAACATGAGCAAGGTTGAGCATTATGTCCCTGGACTCTGATTATAAGGATATAGGACTTACCTGCCATCCTTGAACTTTATTTACATATTATGTATGAAAATGACTTCCCTTTTCTTTTTTTGGCAAGTACTCCAGTATGTACTGTCAGTCAGAATGACCTTTGCCTGAAGTGCTGAGAGCAAACAACCAAGAAATATGGTTTTTATGAGAGCATGTCCTAGGTATTTGCTCACTCCTATAAATACATGCATGTCCATACCTATCATTATGTGGATACACGTCTGCTTTGTGCTTGTCCCTACTGAATAGACTATGGAATGGTTCCTTTTCTGCAGGTGACACTGTTTAAAGATGTTAGGAAAAGAAATGCATCTTTGATAGCAAAAACAACCTTCACAGGACAAATTCTGAACTGGTTTCTTGTACTTGCAAAATCAATTGACTAGGCAAGAAACAGGAAGGCCATGCAGTCTAAATAAACTGTTCAAATAATGACTGCACCAGAAACAGGTCAATTGATGGTCCAGAAGATTTCCTGTGCTGTAATACTGTCTAGAATCACAGTAGAACATTAAATTACAAATCATTTGCTGTTAATTATTGCAATTTACCACTTTTTGAGTATGTGGTTAGCCTTTTCCTTCCAAGGCTCCCCACACGTTCCTTCCTTAGCCATTCATATTTTCTTTTCACCATTCCCTAGAAAGAGGCACATAGCAGAGATTGCTGAGGGCTACTTTGGGGCAAGCTACAATGGCAGGCAGACTGCAGAGGGAGCAGGTGCCACATGCACCCCCCTCTGAGCTCTAGCAGTCTCTGCATTGCAGTTTCTACTGCGAAAATGTTGCTGAATGCAAATGAAACAGACCCCTGCAAAATAGTTTTGACTTTCATAGAAAAGAAGAACTTTCAGATGAGAAGGGGATTGGAGAGAAATCTTGGTTACAGCCACCTTCCCTCCTGAACCCGGTCAATTCCACCTTCATGATGTCTGCTCCAGTTTCTGTTGTTTCAGGCCTGTAGCAGGACAGATTTTTTTAGCATTTCCTCCTTACTAGACTGCTGGATTTGGCATTTATTCAAAGGGTAAGGGCCCACCCTCAGCCTGCTGGGACCATTCCCAATGAAAACACCTCTCTGCTGCAAGCCTGTAGTCATTTGCAAGTGAGTAGACGGCTGAGGAAGCAGGGGGAGAAAGGAATTCCTCCAGATTTTCCCTGCTACAGCTTTTGATTAAACTACACCTGTGCATGCCCCACGTCTTCAAATATTCGTGTTTCATGCAGTTAAAGGGCTGTGGGTCTGTGGAAGTAGTTTGCCACAACAGCAGCATGCAGTCATTCTTTTTGCACCTTTTATTAACAGAATTACTCTCTTCATGGTCCTCATCACAGGCAGAAATGTGTGGATGGGAAGCTAATCCAGAAGCAGGAGCTGTATAGCCAGCACTTTCCTCCAGGGCACAATGTGGCTGAGGATAAGGCACCAACAGGGCTCCAGCTAGCAAAATAGGAAAGAAACAAACAAAATCTGGCAGAGCTCTGCAGACAGAATTTGGAGCTATTTTCCCAGCTACACACACCAGTATTCCTCCCCTGCTTTCAGGCTATCTTCTTCCCAGTGTCTGGGATGCTCAGCAGAGGCCATGGCCACGACAGTGCTGGCAGCTGGCCCACTGTTAGAACCATGCCTGAAGGGAAGTGGGATCGCCGAGAGGAGTTGGTCCTGCCTCACGCAGCTTTTCCTGCATTTCTTTCGTTGTCCTTAGAATGGGGTGAGGAAAAATGGTGCAGCTCAGTAACTGCCTAGCTGGGCTCCTCCCTCTGTCCATCCTCCCCGCTCTTTTTTTGGTGTACAGCCCACTGACTACGTGGACACTGTGTGGAGGAGAGCCAGGGCAAGGGACACAGAAAAGCACATCCTATGTCAGACCTTTTCTCCCTTTTGACAAAGCTGTCTCAGCTCTAGTGGTTCTTCTCACAGCTCTGCATTTACCAGGGGAAGAGAGAGAATTTACGGAATAAAGCTGCAAATGAGCATTCTCACACTAAAAATGTAGTGAATTTCCCCCACCTTCAGCCTCAAATAATACCAGCTTGACGGTGTGGCAGCACCATTTCACATTTCTCCTTCAGCCCCTAATCCCTTAGACAATATCTTTGGGAAACTCAGATCATATCTCAGTGCTGATAAACCCTGCTTATTAATTGAGACTCAGCATGATACAGTTCAGTTTACCCAAGGTGAGAGATGCCTTGGGGAATCAGCCTGACCCTTAATCATAAACACACACAAATCTCCATGAAAGTTTTCATGTAGAGGTCATTTTGCACTAAAAGCCCGTTTAATTGTTACTGTCTGTTCTTTTGGCTTAGTCTCACCGCCAAAGAACGTATGTACTGCGTGCTGAAGCGAGAAATGCTTGTAACATACATAGGAATCTAAGAGTGTTAGAAATTGCAGTTGGAAAAGCAGAGTATGGGTGGGAGTGGGCTGTGGATGACTGTAGGGCATGAATCTGAGAGGAGAGGATTATGCCATGAGTTTGTTGGTGTGGTGTGGAAGCACAACACTGCCCTTGAGCCTGATGAAGTTTTGTCAGAATGGGTGTTATTATCTTCTGGATGCTTGGTGAACTATTTAAGGGATTTAAGAAGGTGCCAAGAAAGAAGAACAGTGTAATTGTTTGGCAAGTATCATATAGAGGATTTATAATGTGCTATCAGATGCAGGGGCCTTTTTGTGTTACTCTGGGAGTATCATCAGGCTCTGGGAAAAAAAAAAAGGTGATTTCCAAATAACACCATCATTTTCTCAGAAATTGTGAGGAAAGGTAAGAGCAGGTAGAGGGAAGGAAAGATGTTTCAAAATATCACATTCTCCCTGTCTCTGTAGGACACCCCAGCAGCAGTGAAAATCAGAAGCACTCAGCCCCCTGGCTATGGCTGCCTTGTTTTTTCTGGGAAGGTAAAGGCAACAGGGTATCTTCATCATGGACCACTTTGGTCTGACAAGCAGAGTTTTCTTCTCACACTGAAGTGAACTTGGGATTTAGGGTCACCTAAATTTTCTTAAAAGATTTCTCCCATGGTTGGTAGAACTATGTGTCCTTCCTGCTCCAAAATCCTCCTGCAGCTGTTCCTTCATCCCTATCCCAGGTCACACATCTTTGCAGGTGGGATAAGCTGCTTCAGGGAGAACTCATATATGAAGAGGCTGGTGCCTTTTCCGCTACAGAAGCAGGAACTCGTACCAAATGGGACAGTCCTTGAAGAGGTCCTACCCACCTTAGGCTCCTATGAGGAGGAGGAGGTTTGGATGAAAATCCTTGGCAGCTGATAAATACAGACTATAACTAAATAAATGACTGAGGAAAGCAAGAAAGCGAGAGAGCACATAATAGAGATAACAGAGCTCAAACTGAGAAGAGTAGGCGGTAGAGGGGAAGGGAAGAGAAAATGCTGGAAAAATGCAGAGGCCAGTGTTGGGGGAGTCAGCTACATTACAGAGCTGCTCCTGGGAAGTCAGCCAGAGTATCTCTGTAGGAGTCTTCATCTCTCTCTCTGACTATAAAACAGTGCTAAGGCCTCACACAGCATCCAGTTAATGAGCTTAACTGGTGGATAAGGGGAACATCGACTCCGATACCATCAGATATCACCAAATCAGTTCCTCTAGACTGCTAGAATGGAAGTTACTAAATGAAGATTCAGAGGTCTCAAACTCCTTCCCTGGAAAGCCTAATGGCTTTCATTAACCCCAAATTATCCCTATCATTTTGTAAAACTGGTGAAATGATCCAGAGTTTGTGGGCATCTGAGTTACACACTGCAAACAGAGCTTGTAGGCTGAAGACCTGTGCTTTAATTACCAGTATGAGTCTTCAGGCAAGCCAGGATACATATGCAGATCAAGTCTAGATTCAAGAATAGGGCACCAAATTTACTGGGCTTAACAATTCTTAACTTATAAAAAGAGAGACACATTCATAAAGCATTTTGGTATCTAGCATACTGCTGCAAAATATAAATATTACTATTAGAATAAGTTTTAAGTTAATCCTGTGCCACAAATCAGAAAATAGTATTTTGCCTTTTATTTATTTTAAGTATAGTGGAACTTCTGCTGATTTTCAACATGGACCTATCAGCTGATTAATGGAATATTTTTATTTATTTCTAAATACCATTCGCTTATTCTAGAATCACAGAATCACAGATCTGGTTTGGGTTGGAAAGGACCTTAAGATCATCTAGTTCCAATCCCCCTGCCATGGGCAGGGACTCCTTACCCCAGACCATGTTGCCCAAGGCTCTCTCCAACCTGGCCTTTTAAAACCATACCATCACAAGGCAGTTCATCTGGTAGGACCAGCAAAAAAATAAGCAAATTTGCATGGTCAAGAATTACCTTTAGTAGCGTATGATTAAGGGAAGGAAAGTGTGAAAGGCAGCTTATTAGCAGAAGAGGATAATGAGCTGACAGAGAGCATGAGGAGTGTGCAGAGAAGAACACTCTTCTGCTGAAGAGGGTTTCAGGTAGTGTGAGAGGAAATAATCAGAGGAAGAGTGACACAGGCAGAGGAAGAAACAGGTCAGAGTTTCAAAGTTGAAATATAAAAAATATGATATATAATATGACCAAAACCGTCATCTTTTCTCCTAGATGTCGGTTATTCTTTGTGACTGTGCTTTTCATGAAGACAGATCATACGAGGGGTGGCAGAGTATGGCCTGTAGTCTCCAGTTCTCCAGAGGCAGAGTCATAATACAGATTAAGTGCAGAGGGACCTCCCTGTTTGTGAGGAAATCCCAGCTGTCATTGATACGTATCCTGTTCAAGATGCCCAAAACCTTTGGAGAGGTGTGCAATGTAGGCATCCCAGCTGGGATCACTGTGCTGACTCAGCAAGGCTATGGATGCTGTGGCAAAATGCTGCAGCTCCTTCCAGGCGAGGCTTTCCTCTGTGGCACTCACGTCAAACTCATCCACGTTGGCCACAGCCTGCACCGGAGGAAATCCAAAGCTTTGGAGCCAGCTCCCGTGGGTGGTGCCCAGTCCTCCTCCCTTTCAAACGGAGGAGCACCAGCGTGTCCAGGGGCCTGGTTTCACACAGGAAGGACGCAGGCAGATGGGGAGGCAGGGAAGCAGGGGAGGGACAGTCTGCAGGGACTGACAGCAGTGTTCACCCTGTGCTGAGGTCTTGATGGAAAGAAAAGTATTTCACTTCATTCCCTGAATCGCCTCACTCCCAACCAAGCAAAGGAGGGGATCTTTTGCTTTCATAGCCATTTTTTTTTTTTTATTTATTTATTTTTACTGATAACATCAGCTGGATCCTTGTATGATTTACAGCTTCTGGCCCCCTTACTCTCAGTAGCAAGGCAGCAGCAGGCTTTTCCACCTCTTTCCAGGCTCCTCCTACTTGACATTTTTCCTTTAATTTTGACAGTGACCCATATAGCTTTGACAGGACTCACTTTGGCATATCCAGAAAACTCCAGTAAGGGTTGACTTAGGATTCCTATTCCTTGTTAACCCTTTAAAGACATTTAAAGTGTCTGCAACATATAATTCAGCAGAGATCAAGCATGGATTTGAATGGAAAATGTGTCTGATTATTGTAAAGACTATATCTTTGAAAAATAATATTTTCTAATTTCTTACATGGCAAACAAATGGTGATATCAGAAAAAAATGCATTCTAAACCTTGAGTGGGACATTTGCAAATAAATCTGACTTGAAAACATGACACAAAGACTGTACAATAAATTAGGCTCAGTGGATTTTTTCCATGAATTCCAGGTTTTAATTTTAAAAGTAAGATGGGGAACTGCTGCTTTCTTTAATAAACCCTTACTTTGTGCAGCACAGCCTCAAATGTATTCATCTGAGAGTGGAAAAAACCTTCCAACATACCATTACTTTCCAAACCTCTCTTTTTATATTCTCTTTTTCATCTAGTCTTTTTTCAGTATAACAACCACTCTGTATTACAGGGTGTATCCAAATTCAGAGAAAAGCTTCTGGCCAGTTGTTTTTGAGGAACTTTCCAAAGGACTCCGCTGCTCTGTCCTGGAGACTGAGAGTGCCACGTTGCTCCCTAATTCTAAAGGCTGAGAAAACCATCATGGTTACTTTTGCAGTTCTTGATGTGGTTCTGAGTGATAACTTCCGATGGCCATCATGGTTTTTTTCCCCTCGGCTGCAAGGGCATGCCATACTTGTACTTGCTGTGTCAACTGCAGAGTGCTCTAAAGCATAAAACTGGATCACAGGGACCATCTAGTGTTCTCAGCTTGCACCCGCTATGGCAGCAACGCCTTTTATTTGCATAATGAAGTTGTCAATATTCTGCAGTCTGATACCTAAAACATCTTCATTTCTTTTTTGTTGTTGTTGTTGTTTTTTGTTGTTTTTTTTTTTGTTTTTTTTTTTTACCTTTTAGGGATTAAAAGGTATTTCAGAGAAAGAAATCAAATACTGCTTGAATGCTATAGGTCAGCGCAGGCAGTTTTCAGCTGTTCTGTTTGATAAAATGACAAAAGTATTTTTTGACTGGTCTTTTTAGGTGCTCTGCTCTAAAGAAAATGAAAGCCGTGATTTTCACCGTATTCACAGAGGATCTGTCACTACTTTTCAGCTGGTGTTTTTTTTTTTTAAAGCAAAGTGGAAAAGATATGGAGTGCGGCAGGAACAGAAGAATTTGACTTCAGAAGGTCCAAAGTTTCCATCTTCAGTATATGTATCTTCAAGCCTCTCTGAGGCCATCCAGTGGCTGCAGTGCAGCTACCCGTGCTCCTCTCTGCGCTAGGTGCTTGGAGGGCAGCAGCTGAGATGTCTGGTCAGGAGGAGCCTGTCACCGGATAAGATGAGCTGAGGTCAGTGGGAGTGACATGGGGTTGCTCAGTCATTTTGGAGTGACAAAGTGGAGAATTAGAATGCTCTCAGTTCAGCCGAGGGATGGAGGAGAGAGAGGATTTCCAACTGGCTGGTGAAGAGACGGAGGGGAGCATAGCACGGCTGCTAGCTGGGCTGCAGCTAGGCTCACAGAAGGAAAAATGAGGGTGAGAATTGGAGCTGTGAGGCATGGCTGAGGATGTCAAGGCTGTGCTTGCCACATACCTCATTCCTACCCACACATCTGTAACAGGAACCCTTGGCCAGGGTACAAGCATCTGCTGCTCCCTTTTTTGCAGCCAGAAATTTGGCCCATATGAGGGTTAGGTTTCTGCAATGGATAGCGGGTCTGGAGAGAACAGCTGTTCTAAGGATGTGGTCAGCATTTATAGTTTGATCTCAGGAAGAAGTAGTGTCTCTTTCCATGTTTGGATACTTCTGATTATATCTGGAATTTGAAAGGTAAATGGGACAGAAGTGCTAACATGCCAGAGTCCCAGGGCTATTTCATCCAACTTGAAAAGAAAAATAAAAAAGGTGGAAATCTAGGTGTAGGCTGTGCAGATAAGAAACTCCTTAAAAGAACATCTAGACACAATGGAGGGAAGAAGGGAGGAAAAAGAGGAACGTATTCCCCACAAGTCTGATGAATGGGGATTCTGGTGCACAGAATGTAACTGGGTGATTTTTGCTCTGAAACAAGAAGCTTTGCATGATCATAACTGTTTGTGAAAGTGTTTTGATTCATCAGATGGTTAAGCTTGCCAAAAAAAGGAAGAAAAACCTGGCAAAATATCTGAAAAAAAAAGAGAAAATAGTCATTCATTACTTCAAAGCAAAATGTATTTCAAAATGTACATCAAGATTTCAATTTAAAGGGGATTAAAAAATGTCAAAAACCTAAATCAAAAATTTCATTTCATAGCAATCCAAACATTTGTTCAAATAGAGGAATTCTATGTAGTATTTTTTGTTTTATACATCTGTCCCTGCACTTCGTCTTCCAAGAGTAGATGTAAGCCTTGGTCATATGTTGATTCACTGGTAGAATGAAAGCCTGCAAATATCCTACTGACTCACAGCTGATGGGGAGGACTAAGGCAGTCAGAAATCTGTCATTTACTCTAAAAGAGTCACTAATATATAGACCAGGACAGTAAGGCATAAGTTTTATCCTGTATGGGATGGAACAAACAGTGCAAGGAATACTTTTAAGCAATATTTTTTTCTAAAGGGTTAAAATCATGCAAAAGTGTTCAAAAACAGTTGGTTTTTTTTTTTTCAGTTTTGTGAAATGGAACTTTTTTAACCCTTCACCATACCACTACCAGTTAACCAAGAAACTTACTCTAATTAATTAAGAGACAGCTTTCACTCCAAGTCAAAATGTTTGTGTTCCATGATCATCTTTATACCAGGATAATATATTGTACTAAGCTTAACAGTAAACACATTAAGATATGATATAGTCTTACTGTAGACAATGTCAATGTCTCCACTATATGCATTTAACAAGCCACAAATGATGTTCTTTAATTACTGCACATAAATGACTGAGACCCCACTAATGATGTGTGGGATACCAGAAAACCTGGAGAGTTGTATTAGAAAAATATTGGGAAAACCAGCAAAGTTTCTCAAGATGTCAGGAAAAAAAAAAAAGGCAGGAAAAATTAGAAGAATTTCAATAAAATGTTTTTTCCTTATAATGAACAACAAATTTATTTGGAAAGTAATGTTCACTTCTTTAACACAATTTCTCTGATGAAATATTTTGATTCAAGTTACTTTCTTTTTAAAGTTACCATATTTCTTAACGGCTTTTGGCCAAGTACTGTTGGTCTTGCATCACATTACAATGAATAGTTATGACTATGTTCTGCTTACTTTATAAACTCTGCCCATGCCATTCCACTTCCAACACCACAATAACTCTGTCTCCCCATCCTTTATAAGGCAAGAAGCAAAGTAATCCTCCACACATACCGGATTAGCTAGGGTGTGCTGACTGGCCCTCCTGGTGTAACTGCCTCCATGAAAGCACTAATTTAAGGCTTCTTTCTCCAGATGTTTTTCCTGGTGTTTTCAGGAACTGTCTCTCTGAGATAGCTGCTGTTCCATCAGATCTGGCTGAGGTTAGTTACACGTCAGAATTCGTTGGAGGTAGAGAGAGACACATAGAAAAAGCAGTTGCATAAGGTCATAGTCAAATGAAAATAGGTCTATCATACAGTATCAATTATGGATGAGGAGAAACACACTTCAGATATTCAGGTACTCTGGCACTCGGTGTTGATGTCTAGATCCCACAGTCACTTTTGTTCAGTGGAAATCTGCTCTTTGCCTAAAAGGAAGGTCTTCTTGCACCTCTTTCTCCTTCCCTCTGCTGGCACCAGCACTCATGTGGCTCATGAACAAGATCACAAAGATGTGCAAGCTGAAAACTAGCCAGTGGTTTGCTGGGTTAGCTGTTAAAGTCTCTTTAGTTAGACAGTTTTTTGCAGAAGAGCTGTTTCCCCTTTAGTGGCCTTGCTGTGCCAGACCAGGTATCTCTAAATCTTTAATAACATGGCACAAAGGGCAGCTCTGGGCACTGGCTGACTATGAAATTCTGAGACCCCCATTCATGTCAGACCATTATAATACCTTTTCAGAAAAGTCTTTGAAGCCTCTGTTGCAGGAGGATGAAGAAAGGTGTGTGTGTCTTGAGAAGAGGTGGGAAGCTCTGCTAAGAGGAGGCTGAATACAACTCTGTCTGCCTATGTGTAGTTTTGCTGCAACTTTGATTTGGAGCTGTGGTTGCATGCTTGTGATGTACCCCTGAAGTTTATTGCAGCAGCCCTCTTTAGCCTCTATGGTCACCATGGATGAGATGAGGCCTTTTGATTAATGGGATAGTAAATACACAGAAATTTGTCCTCCAGAGCTGCTGTCGTTGTACTTCCCAAGGTATCAGACTCACAAAGGTCAGATTTGAAGCAACTGGTATAGTAATTACTGACTAGCAGAGATCTTTTCCTCTAAGTGCCATCAGATTTTAATGGAACCGAAGTCCACACTGCTGTGCTTTAACACACACAACTTTCCTACTAGCACAGCTGCTTTTGGGATGGATGTATGTGCTGGTTTCAGCTGTAATAGTTTTTGTTTTTTTCTTCCCAGTACCTGGTGTAGTTCTGTCTTTTGGCTTCAGTCTGAGAAGAATGCTGATAACATGCTGACCTTTTAGTTGTTGCTCAGTAGTGCTTACTCTGATCAAGGACTCTTCAGTCTCTGAAAACCATGACAAGTGTAAGGTCCTACACCTGGGTCAGAGCAATCCCAGGCACAGCTACAGGCTGGGCAAAGAAGAGATTCAGAGCAGCCCTGTGGAGAAGGACTTGGGGGTGTTGATTGATGAGAAAATGAACATGAGCCAGCTTCAGTGTGCACTTGCAGCCCAGAAAGCCAACCGTATCCTGAGCTGCATCAAAAGGAGAGTGACCAGCAGGTCAAAGGAGGTGATCCTGCCCCTCTACTCTGCTCTCCTGAGACCTCACTTGGAGTATTGTGTGCAGTTCTGGTGTCCTCAACATAAAAAGGTCCAGAGGAGGGCCACAAGGGTGATCAGAGGACTGGAGCACCTCCCATATGAAGACAGGCTGAGAAAGTTGGGGCTGTTCAGCCTGGAGAAGAGAAGGCTGTGGAGACCTCATAGCAGCCTTCCAGTGTCTGAAGGGGGCCTATAGGGATGCTGGGGAGGGACTCTTCATTAGGGACTGTAGTGACAGGACAAGGGATAACAGGTTAAAACTTAAACAGGGGAAGTTTAGATTGGATATAAGGAGGAAATTCTTTCCTGTTAGGGTGGTGAGGCACTGGAGTGGGTTGCCCAGGGAGGTTGTGAATGCTCCATCCATGGCAGTGTTCAAGGCCAGGTTGGATGAGGCCTTGGGTGATATGGTTTAGTGTGAGGTGTCCCTGTGTATGGCAAGGGAGTTGGAACTAGATGATCTTAAGGTCCTTTGCAACCCTAACTATTCTATGATTCTATGATTCTTATGCTCTGCCAGTGAGGAGGGGCACAAGAAGCCAGGAGGAAGGGGAGACAGACACCTGACCCAAGATAGCCAAAGGGGTATTCCATACCACAGCACATCATGCCCAGCATATAAACTTGGCAGTTGTCTGGAAGGGATCGATTGCTGCTCGGGTTGGGCTGGGTATCAGTCAGCAGGTTGTAAGCAATTGTATTGTGCATCACTTGTGTTTTCTGAGTTTTCATTTCTTCTTTTGTTTCCTACTGTTATTACTATTGATTTTTTGGTACTCTTTTTGTTATCACTATATTTTACTTTATTTTAGTTATTGGCCTGTTCTTATCTCAACCTGTGGGGTTTACATTCTTCTGATTCTCCTCCCCATCCTTCCCTGGGGAAGGGAGAAGGAGGGAGGCAGGCAAACAGCTGCATGGTGCTGAGTTACTAGCTGGATCTATACCATGACAATGTGCTTCAAGATTGCATTTTAGAAACAAATGCAATGTTTTGTAGCTGTGACAGCTTGTGGCTTAAGGTACTTTCAAAGGCAGCGAGTCTGTCTCTCTTTAAGAAGAAAAAACTGTCACACACACATAAAGGCCTTTACTAATGCTTGGGTTTCTGCTATTTCCCATAAATTTGGTAATTGTCCTCCTTTTCATCATGTAAAATTTTGATGAGTGAGAACGAAGCATGCAGTTTTCCTTTGTATATGAGTAATATTAACAAAAATAAATTACAAGGCATCAATCTCATAGTTAATGGACTAGTGAAAATCATAGGGAATTAAATAAGGAACTTATTATGGCTGAAATCACAGTCTGAAATATTTTCCAGTTTACCTCCAGGCATGAGTAATTTAGTACAAACCACTGGAACTCTTCCAGCTTTTAACACGTGTGATGAAGATCCAGGTGTCATCCTGCATCAAGATAGAAACACACAGTTATAAACATTTGCAGTAATGAAAAATACTGGTTACTCTTTCATTGTAAAATATGTAGACTTCCTCTGTGCCTAGCGAGGGTTCTTTGCAACACAAGGATAGTGCTGCACTTTAAATCTTTTGTGAATAAATCATTAGTGATAATTGTTTAATAAAGAAATGAAAACTTAGCTATTAAAATTATAGAGCTTCAAATCTTGCTCAGTCTTTACTGCATATGGACATCATATAAATTAATGAAAAAGGTGTGGAAATGTGTGATACACAAAACAGTATTTCTGTAATACCACATTCTTCATATTTAGCATGTTAGGAAAAAATGAAGTAATCAAACTAACTAACGCATCTTTTGCTGAAAATTCATGAATCCTGTATGGAACTGTGTGTAAGAGATCAAACACCTGGCACTGTTATAGTTTCTTCATTCTGAAAGAACTGTCAAGTGTGCTGCTTTGGCTAACAAAGGACATGATTTAAGGAAATCATTTAGGCCATAATCTGATGGTTTTAGAGCTTAAATGTCCCTGTAAAATGAATTTTGTGAAAGAACGGACTGACTGAGCATCTCTGAATTTTCAACCATCATTGCAGCCCTTTCAAAGGCCAGAGTAACCTCAAACCGCACAAATTTAACTTTCCTGGCAAATACAATGATTCCTACCTTTGATTCAGTTCCGTCTTATACAGCTGCTGGAAGGATTCCCCTTCCTGACATGCAGAGATGTACAGAAAATGTATCTGCACAGCTTCACTAGTATTAATCCTGCCTATGGTATTCCCAATAGCAGTCCTATCAGAGACTGTGTAGTTATCAGAAGCACCACATGGTGTCTGTAGTGCAAAAGAAAAGAAGTCATATGAAATATAACTAATTCTTTTTAAAAGAGGATTTTCTTGAAAACCTGACCACACTTGCACAGTGGGAAAGAGGGAGGAAGCATAGTGATTACAAATACTGAAAAAAGTAAAACATTTGCTGCTTTCCAATAGGTACTTTAAAGGAAAAAATCAGGGTCTGAGAACTTGGAAGAGTGGGAAGATAGAGCTGGGAGGGATCTCAAAGGGTCACCAAGTTCTGCAGCTGTCTCCATGTCATTCTCAACAAGGTTTAAAGAAAAATGCTTGAGAAATGAGACAAGAAGACACAGAACTAAGATTTAGAATCATAGAATCATTTAGGTTGGAAAGCACCTTTAAGATCATTGAGTCCAACCATTACCTTAGCACTGCAAAGTCCACCATTAAACCATGTCCATAAATGTCGCTCCTATAGGTCTTTTATACACCTTCAGGAATGATGACTCCACCACTTCCCAGGACCAATGTTTGACAATGTTCCAATGTTTGACAAGCCTTTCGGAGAAGAAATATTTCCCAATATCTAAACTAAACCTCCCCTGGCACAATCTGAGGCTATCTCCTCTTGCTCTATCACTTGTGACTTGGGAGAAGAGACCTACACCCACCTCACTGCAACCTCCTTTCAGGTAGCTGCAGAGAGCGATAAGGTCCCACCTGAGATTCCCTTTCTCCAGGCTGAAAAACCCCAGTTCCCTCAGCTCCTCCTCATAAGACTATGGGAGAGAGAACAGCTGTCATTCTGCATTGCAAGGATTTGGACAAATGTGCTGAGGGATTTTCTGCCAGTTACTCAATACAATTGACCTGAAACCAAAAAAACCTGTAGACAAGCTTTAAGTCTTTGTATTTCAGAAAAGTTTCTATCGGTGAAATCGTAGTTATATAAAGGAAGCCTCTTTGCATAAGTAAGAAATTGTACTTTTGTTAAGTAATTCGTTTTGGTTTCTGTGAGCAGAGTTGCAGTTTGGGTTTTCAGTTAGTTTCCATTCATTTGGTTTATTGACATAAACAGACATATATCTGTGAAATTAGAAATGAAAAGTTTTTCTGTAAAGGACAGTGGGTATAGGGCTGACAATGGGGCCCATGAATGGACACGCCGGCCTGTGCCCGAGGACACCAGTCCTTTGCCCAGCAGAGCAAAACTTGTCAGTACTTCCCTTTACCAAGCATGCAGTGTGTTTCTGTAACACAAGGAAAAGATTTCAATCCATCGCCTCCTTTCCCCCATGGTCCTGCTCTTCTCCTGTCTAGGGAGGGAGGTCACTATTTCTTGATCCTTTCCTTCCAGAGCCCACCCTTCTCTTCCAGTACCAGCTCAGGACACCGTGTGAATTGGCATCAAGCTGCTCCTTCACAGCTTCTCCTGTTTCCTGCCTTCGCTTAGGAAAGCTTTTGCAACAGCATCGCTGCTGCAGTTCCCTCCAGCTTGTCTCCCTTTGCCTTGACTGCAGCTCTGGGGTTTCACACCAGTGTCCTCAGCACCCACCCTCCGTTGCAATTACCCGTACTGCTGTTGTGTGAGGATTTATTTGCCCTAACCCAGGAGATAGGTAGAGAGAGACAGAGGTGTAGATATAGGTGTAGAGATGTAGAGATATAGAGACAGAGACGATACAGCTATAGATAGGGAAGGGTGTGTTTATGGGTGTGTACATCTTTTTTAACTTCTTGTTTCCAAGAGGTGGTTATGCTCACTTTCAACCAGAGCTGGGCAGAGGCAGTAGCATTTTCTACTCTTGTATGTGAAAAACATACGTGTTTTATTTCCTAAAAGAAGAGTTTGATCAGGGAGACACAAAAATTTCCTCATTTCAGATAGGAACCCATCTGGGGCTGTCTTCTGCAGCCTACACCAACATCTCCTGTAACAAACTCAATGACTTTCTATTTGCCCTTCCGATAGACCACGCAAGAAATAAGTCTATGGGAGAGAGACCAGCGGTCATGCTGCATTTCAAGGATTTGGACAAATGTGCTGGGGGGAGTTGTTGCCAGTCTCTCAATCTCTGCCTTCTACGCTGTACCTGTATGTGACACTTAGATGAGGTTTCTAAAACTGTTCTACGCAGCTGAGTCAGTTCCTTGTTTTGCCTGAGTGTTGCAGCGAAAAGCTGCTCAGTACACAGTTGAGACTGAATTGGGATCAAAACACTTTACTGAGCTATCAAGAACAGGGAATTAGGCAGCAGTCAGTGAAGTGTTGCGCTCAAGTAGTAGTACTAGAGGTAAGCCCCCAAACTAGACACATGAATGTTAATAAACACAAGCAAATGTCTAAACACGCTGTGTAATAAACACAGAACAGCTTTCTGAAATCCTTCTTTCCAAGAAGACCTCACCATAATCAGCGTAGTAGCAACTGCCGCTTGGTGTATGGGTAAGGAATGGTGAGGAAACCCTGTGTGCTCTCTATGTTTCTGCAAAGTTCATGCAGAGGGAGCCAAAACCCCTTTCTTTCTTTCTTTCACCTCTGGGTTCACCACATTCAAATGACTGTACGTGGTTTAAAAGCCTTTACGGATACAGTCTGGACAGAGGGATTCATTTAAAGGGACACCCTGCAGTGGTGCCCAGTGTGTGGCCTCCTGGGCACAGGCACTGCCTCAGGGCCAGCACCCCAAAGGCCTTTCTCCAAGGCACCCTGGGCGAAGGGGCAGTAGCAGCAGCAGGGCTGCGGTGGGCAGGGCTGCGGGGGCCCTGTCGCCCCATGTCATAGTGCCAGCACCCAGCAACACAGCATCACAGTGCTCTGGGGCACTATAAAGCCCATTGCCCTCCACCAGCACTTTGGAGTTCCAGCACCAGGCACTGGAAGCGTTCTTGCTCCCAGGCTAGATCAGGCCAGCGGCATTTTGCTGTTGTTGGAAGCCCCTGAGATGGCTCCAGGTGGAGGCAGAAGAGGCAGTGCCAGCGTCCCCTTGTCCCCTCAGAGGCATAACCAGCCCGTGGACTGGGAGCAGGTCTTGCTCACGTGCTCAGGGAGTAGCCGATCGCCAGCACTGGGGTCAGGAAGGAATTTTCCCCCGGGGCAGATTGGCACCGGTCCCCGGGGGTTTTTTGCCTTCCTCTGAGCACTGAGCAAGACCACTTGTCAGGGCTCCTCTGGTCCTGGTGCTCTGTTATCACCTGGTGCTCATGCACCACGAAGGTGGCCCCTCGTGTTCTGCAGCTGGGGGGGGAAGGCTTTTTTGCCCCCAGGTGGACTAGCAAGTGTCCCCGGGGTTTTTTGCCTCCTCCACAGCCGAGCACAGCCCCTCCATGGGGCTCCTTTGGGTTATTGGTAGCCCAAAGACAGCTGCTTGTGCTCCACTCAAGTGGCCTTCATGCCCCGCATCTGGGGGAAGGAAGCCTTCCACACTGCCAGGGTGGCCCCAGCATGGCCCCAGGACTTGCTGCTTCTCTCTGTTGCATTGAGCACTCCCCCGTTGTCAGGTCTTCCTCAGCCCATTCTGGCTGGGTTCTTTCTTGCACTGCTCTTGCCCCACCATGGCACTGCTCCTGTCCCAGCTTTGCTTCTTTGTCAGGCTGCAAAGGAGGTTTTGTCAAGTTAGACTGAAGGATGCGTCAGCCTGCTGCTGGCTACACATGGGCATCGGATTAATGCTTGCTAGCAACAGCTCTGAGAGATATAGAAAAAGAAGCTAGAATCTAAACTAAAGTAGACTAAAATTAACTAAACTGAAATAAGAGAGAGCAAATAACTTTATTTATAAATAAATAAAATGCTCTTTCCACCTGTAACCTGATTTGTGGTTGCTTTGTGTCTCTGGAAGTGTTTTTGGTGCTGAAAACCCCTTGGCATTTCAGGTAAATAATGGTCACATCATCATACAGCTCACTGTGAGTGCAGGGAATGGAATGGAATGGAATGGAATGGAATGGAATGGAATGGAATGGAATGGAATGGAATGGAATGGAATGGAACAGCTATGATATGTTATGCGTATAGTTCTTCATGACAAGCTCTGATGTAGGTCTGAGGGGCCATCTGCAGTGCAGGTCCCAAAGGGGGCAGGTCCCAAGCACTGAGGCCTATGAACACCCTCTGGACCCTGACAGCAGTACACCTGCACCCCACATACACTCTCCTTTAGACCTGTATGGGGTGCCACTGGACAGAGAGTATCAGGCCAGATGAACTCTTGATGGAGTGTGTTTTTTCTCAGGCCCTCATGTTTGGTTCTCCAAAAGAAACAACTCAGGCATTTTGAAAAACTAGTATCTGGGGGAGGGCTGGGAACGGGAGTGGGGGGAAATCACAAGGAAATGAGCAGGTATTGCCCACTACAAAAGATCTGCAACAATCAAGTTCAGGAGCACATCCTGCTTCAGGCTGAGGGCTTGATCTTTGAGCCTCACTGCTGTCAGAGATGTGCTCTTTTGCTACCCTGTGAAACCCAAATGAACGAGATGAGCACAGAAGAGTTTCAAAACCCAGTTCACACGTGCTTTTTGCAACTCTGTTCTGATGCTCAAATTACCCAGAGACAATCGACATCTCTCACCCCCATCAGAAGTCACGGGCCTACTTCCCACAAAGTGACAGAGCCAGTGCCTGTGATAGGACAAGGTTACCCATTCAATCCCTTCTGTTAGTACAGGACTGGGAAGAAAGGTCATCTAGTATTTCCTCAGCAGGTACTGATAGGGAAAGAAGGAAGTAGGGAAAAAAATACTGGAATTTGGAAGAGACCCACAGTGATCATCAAGTCCAACTGCTTGACCACATCAGGGCTAGCCAAATGATAAAGCATGTTATGGGGGGTGTTGGCCAAATGCTCGTGAAGCACTGATGGGTGCGGGACATTGGTCACCTCTCTAGGAAACCTGTTGCAATTTCTGGCCACCCTCTAGGTAAAGAAATGCTTCCTAATTGTCATTAGCAAATCCTCTGAGCATGGCAGTAACCAATATACCTCACCCTGGGACTTGGCTCTGATGGGAGCCTGACCTAGGTTTAAGCATCTACTAAGGCTTACTTGGAGTTCATTCCAGAAAAGCCTTCTGCAATTTTTGACAGTAAGAGCGAAGACCATCTGGTTTATACATAGTAGTGGTCTGTCAGGCTGTTTGTGCCCAACAATACCACAGTACTGAACAGGCAGAAATGTCAAAGGCAAAGCCTCCTGCAGACTCCCCTCACTGCCTCTGAGATTAGGTCTGTTGGGGACACCCTTATGCTTCGAGAAAGCCATGGTGCTCTCAATGGACTCAGCTCAGCAGAGATGCATGGCTCTGTTTAACCCTGTATTTTAAAGTCACACATTGCCTACTCAAAATTCAGCTGCTCTAAAAGCTTGTTTTTAGAGGCTGGGAGGCACAGGTCTAGTTGTAGGATGGGAGAAGGGAAGGAAGTCCACCAGGGGCAGAATGCACTATGGAAGGCCACCCCTCTCCTTGAGCAGCAGATAATTTGGCAGATCAGCTCTGAGGGTTTGAGGCTCTCTTGGTGGCTCTCTCCGCTCAGAACTGAGGCTCCTGGATGCAGTGTTTCCCCTCCCACTGGTGTTGAAGGCTCCTCTCTGGAGCCACTCACCTTGACAAATGAGCTTTTCTTTCATTTCTATCCTAATGGTTATGAACATTTAATGCCCATCTCAGTTATCTTCTACTTTGAGAGAGGCATATTCTACTTTTTATCGGAATCATATGTGGAATACATTCCATCCATTCTGACTGCTCTGCCCGTCTACTGTATCACAGATTATTACTGGTACATTTTAAAGGTTTGATGGACAATTTTGTACTCCATGTTTAGTGTGTCTCTAGATATTTTAAATCTCCATTAACAACAACATCTACAGTAGGGGTGTTTCTGTAAGAGCTTATGAAACCTTCATGTATGTTCATCAGCATTATGAAGTGACTCTATTTTCCTCTTTAGTCATCACTGAGAAGTGTTAAGCAGAATGCAATACCATCTAAATCCAAGCATTTCAATGTATCCTTGACTTTAAGTGCAAAGTCTCTTTTTGCCTTGCCTCTACTTTTCTGAACAAGCTATATCCTTTTAGAATATTTGTTCACATAAGCTGTCCCACCAAGTTTTTATTATAAGAGCAATGATAAGCCATGGCCATGTGCAAGTAGAGGCAGAAATGACTAAACTCACATGAAAGCAGAAATGGCTAAAACTGGCTGAAGGCCAGTTACAAAATGTGTATCTTGAGTCCCACATTAGAGTGACTCAGCCTCTGTTCCAAGTCATGGTTTGGCATCCAGACTCTCCACTACGTTGCTGGTTTGTGTTGGCACTTTAACCATGTTTACACACTTGCACCGTTTAACAGTACTCTTGGTATAACTGATCTTCAGGAAGAAATTTATTCCTTGTTTGGAAATACACTTGTCCTTAATGAACAAATTATTTGAATGGATAGTTTGCAAATTAAGACCTGTGCAAGACTATTTAAGATGTGCAATCATTTAAAAAATAAGTAAGAAATAATAGGGAAGCGGAACCTGATCCTGTCATCCTTAATTCCTGTAAATAACGTGCGTATCCTTTCTGATCCATGGTAAGACATCTGCAGTGTCTGCAGATTTGTAGCAGGATTTTTTGTCCTCCATGAATAATAATAAAATTATTACTTTTATTAGTGAGCTGATGGTTGAACAATTTTCTTGCTGAATGCTTTTAAGATATACATTTTCTTAATGCCCTTCTGTCTGTTAGGGGCTCCTCTCTGATACCTGGAACATAAAGATTCAAGACTTATTATCAAAATTTGGCTAAAAATAGATTATTTAATCAGCCACCCACATTGTATTCACAACTGAAAGCTTGAATTTGGAGTGGCATGAAGATATTCATGAGGAGAATTATAATAAGAAAAGAAAACACTGAAGATAAATCTCAACTGAAACAATTCAGAGAAATCAAGGTACTAAGTTCTTTCTGTTATACCCCCTACCTTTACAAGGCAACTTCTACTCTTTGAAGGTTTTTTTTGAGTTGAAATAAAAGAAAGGGCCAGGGTTTTTTACCATGACTTTCCTGGGTTCAGCAGTAGCAGTCATTTTTCTCCTTAGTAGCTGGTGCAGTGCTGTGGTTTTGACTTTCAGCCTGGGAACAATGCTGATAACACCGATGGTTTTAGTTGCTGCTCAGTAATGCTTACTCCGACCAAGGACTTTCTGAGTCTCATGGTCTGCCAGGCTGGAGGGGAAGCCGGAAGGAAGCAGAAACAGGACACCTGACCCAACCTAACCAAAGAGGTATTCCATACCACAGCACGGCATGCCCAGTATATGCACTTGGGGCAGTTACCCGGAAGGGTTATATCACTGCTCGGTCAGGCTGGGTATCAGCCGGTGAGTGGTGAGTGGTTGTATTCTCTTCCCATGTTGTTTCCCTTATCATTATTATTACTGGTGGTAGCAGCACTGGTTTGTGTTATACCTTAGTTACAGGACTGTTCTTATCTTACCCGTGGGAGTTACATTCTTTTGATTCTCCTTCCCATCACTCCGGGAGAGAGGAGGTAGGAAGAGGGGGGGGAGTGAGAGAGTGGGGGGAGTGAGCTGGTAACTCAGTGGTTCTGAGTTACCAGCTGGGCTTAAACCATGACACAATAAGTGCCAAGCCGTTGGCTGACTGCAGCACTTGGTGGGGACAGGAGCTGTGTGTAGTAATGACTTCCAAGCTCTGCAGGTTTTGAAGAAGCACTGCAATCACTTGGAGGTGTGTGAAAATGTCATTGACATCTTTGAGAGATGTTGACACATCCCATAGCTTTCAATTACATCAGTGTGCAGTGCTTATTGCAGTTTATTACAGTTTTACCCATAGGTGACAGTGACAAATCCCACATTGCAGCATAGCAGTATTTGAGCTAAACAGATTTAAAGACATTCCTTTCCTGAACCTCACAAAAATATTACCCAGCAAGTCCCACCAGTTTTGACTTGAGAAATCAAGAATAATCACAGATTGGAACCCACACTCTAAAAGTACCACTAAGGCCAGAGAATTGCTTCTTTTAGTATCTGTGGTGGCCATGGATCCAGCCCTCCCTGCTCAGAAGCAACCTACCAGAGGTTCATCAACGGATCTCCCTGCTGATGTCCTCACCATCTTTGCCATAAGCTCTCCTTAACATATAAGAGGTGAAACACAGAAATACAGTGCCTGTCTTTTTCCTGCAGTGAACTGCTGCAGTGAACTGCCACAGTGAAAACAACTGTTCTAGTATTAATGGTGACTTCTGGGAAGCAAAAAATACACAAAAATTGTTAAGTGATAAAAATCTGTCATCTTTGCCCTTGGTGAACTCCTATGGGCCACCAACACATCAGATATGCAACTGGTAATCTGCTGAGGATAGGTTGACCTGGCAGCAGCAGGATGCAAGGAGATGACTCCTATAATGGCTATGGCATGAAGTGAATGGGCTTGACTACTTTAAAATAGCTTCAGATGCTTGTTTATGTCTGAACTGAGGCTCTGGAAGACTGAAGACTCTATTGAGCAGGCACTATTGTTTTATGTCTTTGTATACCCCACACTACATTAAGAATAGTGCCTTTCCCATA
Source organism: Pezoporus flaviventris (assembly GCF_033815535.1). Taxonomy (NCBI): domain Eukaryota; kingdom Metazoa; phylum Chordata; class Aves; order Psittaciformes; family Psittacidae; genus Pezoporus; species Pezoporus flaviventris. The sequence goes on along the minus strand of NW_026892595.1, from coordinate 17,245,377 downwards.
AATTCGTATACTTCCACATTGTTGAATTAAATGAAAATTTTATATAAAACAGCACAGTTGCAAAATAGTAGCAGAAGTTTTCTAAGTTTCATATTTTATTAACATTTCTCTCACATTTGTGCTTGGATGGTATCACTCTGTTTCTAAAGGCAAATATATAGAATCATAGAATCATAGAGTGGTTTGGGTTGGAAAGGACCTTAAGATCATCTAGTTCCAGCCCCCCTGCCATGGCCAGGGACACCTCACACTAGACCATGTCACCCAAGGCTCTGTCCAGCCTGGCCTTGAGCAGTGCCAGGGATGGAGCATTCACTACTTCTTTGGGCATCCCATTCCAGTGCCTCACCACCCTCACAGTAAAGAACTTCATCCTTATATCTAACCTGAATTTCCTCTGCCTAAGTTTAAAACCTTTACCTCTTGTCCTGTCATTACAGTCCTTAATGAAGAGTCTCTCTCCAGCATCCTTGTAGGCCCGCTTCAGGTACCGGAAGGCTGCTATGAGGTCTATATATACTCCTGGAGCTTTGATTGAGACCATCTTCACAAAGCTTGGATGGAAAGAGAGCACACTCTGCTGGCGTAGTCTTTCCAGGATTTTAAAGTAATTCTGTGAGGAATGAAGTGCTTTCAAAATTGCTAACTACAAGGCCTGTTCAAAATTCATTGCTCACTGGCACCATTATTGTGTTTCAAAACGTGTTTATAGCTAATTTTTTAATTTGTAAATTGGACTAATTTTAAAGTAAAAGATATATATATTTTAAACACGTCGCTTTTAAAATGCATGGCTGAAGTGTATTGTTTTGCTTATAATAACAGATCTCTCAAGATTTTAGGGGAATACAATGCAGTCAGAAAGACTCAGTGTTACAATGCTCAAAATCTGGCTCACTCAAGAAATTTAACTCCAAAGTGACTGGAGTGTAACTTATGTAGTTTTATGAAACCTTTAACATTTAACTGCCTTCCTGAGGCTGAAAAGACACTGAGGTGTTCTGTTCTTTTAGAGTCACAATAAACTAAAAATAGAGCCACTGGCACTAAAAAATGCCTCAGAGTAAAGGTTTGCTCAATTAAAAAGAGGATTGGCCTAATAATTTAAACTCTGTGAGCCAAGCTAAAAAATGAGTACACTAGGAAAAATTCAAGGTAATCCAGTTAGCAGGTTGTTCTGGTATAACTCATAACTGATTTCATTTATTTTAGCTGCATACATTCCATGTATTCACAATCCTTTCCAGTTCCTAGTAAATCTAAACTCTTTTCCCAGAGATTGTTTTCTCAACTGTGCATTGGTCTGTGTTCCACCTTTCTCCAGTCTGAGCTCATACTTGGATGAGGGAGCATTTCAGTGATACTGTCATAGAAGTGTTAATCCCAAACCCTAACTAGGAGCTCACAATTTGCCTCAAGAACCTCACACTCTTCCCTGTCTTTCTCATTGCAGTCTGTATGAACCCTGACAACCAGCTTTAGCCCAAGATGCTTTGGGAGGCATTTCAAGTAATGTGTCCACCGGTTTTGTACTAAGCAGTCAAATCCACAGATATCACAAATTTACTTACAGGTGTCTGAAAAGTTAATCTTCTGCCACCATTGGCTGGGTTTTCCTACCATCAGTGGTCATGGGCCTCAAAAGGGTGTTTTCATTGCAAAAGGCTCATAAGCATCATCTTGGGGGGGGAGGAATTTTTGCCTGCTCTCCATCTTGTTTTATTTCTCTCTGGAAGATAAACTTTTCCCCAGAAGCCTTTGAAGGTGAATGAGGTGGGGGTGGAACTGCTCTACAGCACATCTTTGTGTCTCCTGAGGCCTTCCAGTTCAGCATTTTGGCCATGAGAGGGTGATTTGTCCCTCAGGATCAAGAGCTGCCATCTCCACATGCATATGTGTGTGTTCCTTCCTTACAAAAACCTTAACTGACCATTTGAGATCTTGTGCAGTGAACTGGAGGATCCCACCTTGATATCCCTTATTGTGGATTTCAAACTCCATTCTGGTTTCCTGGTGGGTTTTTTTAAGTCTAGGATGTATCACTTGTCTAAAATCTGCTTCAGACTAGCTACCATGTTATACCCCTTTAAACACTAGCAATTCCCAAATTATTACTTTCCTTCCAATTTCTCATGTTTGCAGATGAAACTATTGAGATCAGTTTGCAGCAGCTGCAATGAATGCCAGACATAAAAAACCCCAATCATAGATATAATCATTAATTGTAATACGTGATATTAAATGACAAAATATCACTCTACTATGAAATAAATATTCAAAAGAAAGGTCTATGTTTTGAAATTAAAATTGATATTTTGCTCTTGAATTTTTAACTTTTCCTAAATTTTGCTTATTTTTTCGGTCTTCTCAATGCAGCAGCACGGGGAACTTGTCAGACTCTAGGTTGCACTGCTGCATTTAAATATTTCTGAAGTTTTTGTATTTTGCTCTAGCATGCCTGAAATCTCATTTTGAGTTGATGACTTTGCCTTGCCCTAAAAGCATAACAGAATAAATTCTATTCATAATTAAAATGTTAACTTCTTCTTAGGCCATCTTCAAATTCAAATCTATGTCCCAAGAAATTTCACAGTAGACATATGCCATGTAGTTAAATGAACTCTTGATATTGCATGACAGAAATACCAACACATCTATTCTGTTTAACAGTGCATAGTTGTTCTTTGAAATATTTGTAATATTTGTATTTGTTTGAGGTTCTTTTTGCCTGAGTATTATTTAAATTCTAAACACCACTAACTTATATTGGTTTTATTGGATAATTGCCATGTGTTTTGATGTGAGCGTTCTCTACTGTTGCAACAGAAATGTTTTCCTTCTCAACACAAGTCCCAGACAAATTCTGTGAGAAGCAAACAGGTGGCACTGGCTTGATTTCATAAGGTGTTTGTTGAGCACTTGATTTCAATGAGAACTGCAAGCTGTTACCTCTCTGGAAGCATGGAAAAAAGCAGATTCCATAGGGCAGACTTTGGCCTGTCTAGGAGACTGGTTGACAGAGTCTCTAGGGAGGCTGTCCTGAGGGCAAAGGACTCCAGGAAGGCTGGACATTCTCCAAGAAGGAAATCTTAAAGGCACAGGAGTAGGCTGTCCCCATGTTCCCAATGAGGCAAACTGAATGAGGTTTAACAAGACTAAACATCTAGTCTTGCACTTGGGCCACAATAACCCCATGCAACACTACAGGCTTAGGGAAGAGTGGCTGGAAAGCACATCCTGGCTCAGTGGAAAAGGACCTGGGGTGCTGACTGATGGCTGCTGAGCATGAGCAGCTTGTGCCCAGGCAGCCAAGAAGGCCAACAGCATCCTGTCCTGTATCAGCAATAGTGTGGCCAAGCAGGGCCAAGGCAGTGATTATCCCCCTGTATTTGGCACTGATGAGGCTGCACCTCAAATGCTGTGTTCAGTTCTGAGCCCCTCACTACAAGAGAGACACAGAGGTGCTGGAGCAGGTCCTGAGAAGGGCAACAAAGCCAGTGAAGGGTCTGGAACACAAGTGTGTTGAGGAGTGACTGAGGGAACTGGGGATGTTTAGCCTGGACAAAAGGAGGCTGAGGGGAAGATGTTATTGCTCTCTACCTGAAAGGAGGTTGTAGTGAGGTGGGGGTTGGTCTTTCTTCCAGATAACAAGCAGTAGGGCAAGAGGACATGGCATCCAGTTGTGCTAGGGGAGGTTTAGATTGGGTATTATGAAAAATTTCTTCACTGAAAGGCCCATCAAGTATTGGAACAGGCTGCCTGGAGATATGGTCGAGTCACCATTGCAGGAGGTGTGGTGCTTAAGGACATGGTTTAATGGTGGACTTTGCAGTGAAAGGTTAACAGTTGGATTTGATGATCTTAAAGGTCTTTTCCAACCTAAATGATTCTGTAATTCTATGATTATACTTTGATCTGCCACTAGCTGAAATGCATAAGGCATTTTAATATGAAAGAAACAAATTATGCAGGTTGAGAGACGCTAGACAAGTTAATTGCATCCTTCAGCTTGTAAAATCCATGTAGGTCCTAATTAAGCAAACAACCTTCTTTTTGGAGGTTATGTTGTGAGGGCTGCTCTCACGTGATGTTTTCAGTTGACTGCTAAAATGATTTGAAATCTTTCATATGAGTGGTTGAAGCTCACCCCATTTTCATGTGCAGATCTCACCACTAAATATAAGGGCAACTGAAGTATCTGAGGTGACAACAGTTTTCACAATGATATTCAAATATGGATATTTAATAAGGCCTCAGGAATACTTAACAAGAATCACAGCAGAAGCAGGGATGTACTATCTTTCTTTCCAGAGGACAGTAACCCCACCTAGAAGAGATGCCATGCAGCGAGTGTGCCTCACCTGTGTGTTCAACTATGGAAGGTGGCCTGGTTAAACTAGCTTTTCCTCCACACTCTCGGTTGTCACTTTCCTTTCCTGACATATTTAAGCAAAATTTATGTGCTAAGAAGTCTTTTTACGCTGAAAGTTCCTGTTACTTAGCTTTCATTAGAAATGTAATGGAAGTTGAATATGCTTTATTGATTTCTGTAAAAGTCTCCTGTGCATGGCATATTTAATATTCCAGACCATACCAATCTGAGTTTTAGCATACACTGCGGTAAACCAAAAATCACAAAAGCCCTATATTGCTTTTATCTCCAGAAATGTATGCACAGACCATTCTCGAGGAGTTTTGCTGTCCAGTGTGATTCATTTGATCTTCCTATAGGACAAAATGAAACCAAGAGACACTAATTATGCCTGTTACTGGGAAAATTATAGGGCTTGTTAAAATGAAGGTTTCAATGCAGGAATCATCAATTCTACCATCCAATAAGCAATTAGCAAAACAAAGATGATCTATTTAATAACATAATTTATATGTGAATGAATAAATTAATTACTGTGATGACAGTATTTTAAGGCAAAAACTTTGGAAATTTCCTTAACTACAGCTAATGAATAGATGGTGTTTTGCTGCCTTTTCCTCTCTTTTCAGTTTTGCTGCTCAAAAACTGATGCGCTACTTGGAACTATCAGCTGAGGTCTCATCCCAACACAGCTGTGTTGCCACACTGAATATTTTGGGTTTGATATGTTTTTGCAAAATCAAGTATTGCTTTGAAGGAAGCATTCAGCAGTCTTACACTCACCTTCTCCTCATCCTTTTCATCTAGAGTCAGAGCATGATTTTTAGGAACTATGAGCCCAAATGTTTCACTGAACTCAGATCCTGGGTACACTGACAAAGCATCTGACAGAGTGCTCTCAGAGCTCAGGACTGGAAGCATTTGCAATTTAGATGATAAGCTATGAGGCTGTGGAGTTGCCCTTCATGTCTCTGATGAACTGACTCTATGGAACTTAGGGGGAAGAAGTGCCCCAGCCCCCTGAGCCCTGTTCTCTCATCAGCCTCCTATCTGCTACTTGCCCCGGGGGATTTTATTTTAGATTTGTAAAGCCAGAATTAAATATTTGCCTGTAGTTGCAGGCTAGAAAAGGAACTTTTAAATGGTCTTCACTGCTGTTATTTACATCCACATTACAGTAGTCACCTTTTATTAAAAGGTGAACAATCTAAGCAGGTGGAAAAACATCTTAAGAATCAATGAATCACCTCAAACATCTGTGATCTTCTCCTCTGTGTTTTTGACTTTTTCTCTAATACAGAGGAACCTGAAGTTATTCATTTTTATACAACAACTTATTAAAATATAACAGTGCAAATGAAATTTGCCACTCAGGAGAAAATTGAAAATAAATGAAAATAAGTATAGAGTGACATAAAACTGTGATGTAATTTTTGAGCCATTAAAATCAACTCTGTGAAAGTGCTTACACTGTTAAATGTTTTCCTTTTTGGTACTAATTTCCCACAGAGATGATGAGGTATAAGACCCTTTAGGGATACTTACGTACTGGGATGGGCTCACAGAAGGATGATGACCAGCAGGATGAGGGAAGTGATCATCCTGCTCTGCTCAGCACCGTGGGCCACATCTGTCTCTGGCTTTGGGCACCCAGTTCAAGAGGAAGTGGTCAGGCAGCAGAAGCCTCCAGCAGGTAGGTACTGAGATTGTCACAGGCTGAGAGCCCATGTCCTGCAAGAAGAAGCTGGGGAAGATGGGCTTCTTTGGTCTGATGAAGAGGGGACAAAGTGGTAACCCAATAGCCATCTACAACTACTGGAAATAGTTCTGCTTCAAGTGGAAGTTTGAACTAGATAAAATCCTCTCCAGTCAATACTTCTGTGATTCTATGTCTATATTCACATACACCCTTGTACTGCCCTACCTTCACCAAACCTAGCTGGAATGCTTATGAATGCAAAACACTTGACTGTAATGCATGCATGTTTTCACAAGCTGGTCTTTAGTGTCAGAATTGCACAGAATCTTAATTTTTAATCACAAAATACATTTTCCAGCAAAATTCTGTGTCTATTTTGTTCTAAAGTCAATGCAGAATAAAAAGTGGATTTGAAAAGCTGATATGGAATGGAATCAACATCCGCTGGTTAAAGTTCATCCTCTTGCCTTGGTAGTAGCTCTAGAATACTGGATTTCAGCATTTGACTGCTGTATTAATGTCTGTGTTTTATCCCCTCTTTTCTTTGCATTATCTTACTTAGTCTGCAAGATTTTTGTAGTCAACATTACTGGTTTACAAAGCATGAAGCAAATTCATGTCGCTATAGAGATGTTTGGTACAATGGTAATACCTTGCTGTGTATTAAGACAATAGAATGTTGTACTCCCTGAGAGAGAGACACATAAAAATCTTGACAAATGCAAAGTGCAGTGCAATATGAATATTTAAACACAGGTATAAACCACACAAAATATCCAGCAACTTCTGTTACAGAAAAATTTTAGACACATAAAGTGTGACAGTGAACATAAAAAAGCCCATGTGATTGTAGATGTTATTTCAAAAGTTTTGTATGATGTACACTGATATTATGGTCATGGCTGTGTGAAAGAAAAAAGTGAAAAAAAAAAGAAAATTCAATAGTTTTATCAATCAATAACCAACATCTACAGTGAGCCTCAGAATTTAGAGAGTCTCTATGGATGGATGAGCACCCATCCATAAAAAAAACTTGATGCTGAAAAACTTGGATATTCTAAACTGCATGATTAAGGACATTTGATGAAATGTCAGACAGCTATATGGAATCAAAGACCTGGTGCTGATACAGCAAAGGGTAGATGGGACAAAAAATATCTTCAGTTAATCTAAATCTGCTCCAAGATAAGCAGTTCCTCAGAGCTGAGATTGTCAGCTTCAGTAGTCACTGTGTCTATAATACACCGGCCTGTTTGAAGGCTTGTTCTAGAAAGGAGGGCACAGTGGCAGTGTTTGGAAGCCTTACCCAAATCATTGTGCAAATATGTCGCACCATCCTGCATCACTGAATTTATCAGGCTCACCCAAATGTTAGAAGAATAAAATCTCCAGAACATGCGCACATCTGTGGAGCAGAAAATCCTGTTTTAATTTTCTTGGAGTGCAGCACTTGGAATAAAACTGGTTTACCAGGTCACTGTTATGCCTTTTGGACCATCATTGAACATGTGAACTTGGGAAATATTCCTCTATTTTTGAAAATTGGTTTTTTTTGCAGTGCAAGACATAATCAAACAGTTTAAAAATTAGCTTCACATGAACCATCCCTTTCTGAAGGAGTAGAAAAAAGAAAAAACAAAAAAAGAAAACCAACCTGATAATATCTTAGGTACAAAAAGGTACAGATAATTTTAACTATAATTATGAATTTGTGTGGATCCTCCAAAACACAAAATTATTGGTTCTCTCAGTGACCGCAGTCAGGAACAAAAGTCTTTATCACAGTCACCCCGATGAGTCTCAGGTATCTGGCTCTTCAGCATGCCCTTTTACCTGCTAACTGAGGTGATTCAGGCTGGGAAGCACCAGAGCAACACCCCTTGTAAACTATAGTGAAGGCTGGTAGCCAGAGAGCTGTCGTCCCCAGTGTAGCAGTCTCCCTGTTAGTGATGGTTTATTGCCTTCCCTATTCACCAGCCCGGTTCTGTTCAGTAGGTCTGTAAAAAGGTCTGTGTGAAAGGATATGATTTCTTGATAAAAGTCAAGAAGCACGGTGTCAGCCTGCAAGCTCTTCAAAGCGAGGTCTTGGTCATACAGTGGAGTGGTGATTCTGGCTGGGGCTGTGACTCTTACTGTAGTACAAATAATAAAAGTATAAAATGTACAGTGCTGCCCAAATGGAGAGAGTAAGCACAATACGGATGCATTTTCACTTTCCAGGTGAATGAGCTCTCTGTGCAAGAATCTCTCTGTGCAAAAATCCAAACTGGATATGAATCCTACTTTTCTTCCTGGAATCTTTGGAGTTATTGGGAGCTCATGATACACATAGCCAATGTTATTGCATAGCATATATCCCCTGCTTCTAGCAATGCTATGTAAAAAAAATGATGGGCATTGCTTTAAATAATGATCAGCTTAGGTCCTCTTCCATATAACTGCACATGAAGCAAATAGCTGAATGGCAAATTGGCTCCTGTTCAAAAGTTTCCTAGCAACAAAACCGGTAATGCAGCAAGCAGCAAGTCAAGCTGTATACTGTCAGTATCTGAAATAGTGAGTTATACATGAAAAAGCTCTCTTTATATAACAGAAACTTGTTCTAAGACTGAATGATGCCTGCAGGACTACTTTGTGAAAGTGAAGTCAGGAATTAAAAAAATCTATGACCCTTAGCATTCTGTTACTGCATTGTTATCCTCTCTAGTGAATAGTTTGCAATTTTGGGATAAGAAAATAGGGGGAATTCAAACCAGGAGGGGTAACAGCTACTTGGTCCTTTGTTAATGTGTTTGCTGTGAAGATGTTTATCCATATTGTTAATGGGGCTTGAAGGACAAGTAAGAGCTATTAATATCTCTTTAAGGTCTTGCAAATACCATGCCAAAAAATTACCATTAAATCATGACCACAATTAATGCTCTGTGGTGCTGACTCAAATATATAAAAAAAAAAAAAATCAGCTTACCTCTGGAGTTCCAAAGGAGCATTTTTCCCTCCCCAACCAGCAGCACTCTAGGAGCAGGACTATCTGTGGGTTTTAGTTTATACAGCATCAACCCAGCAGGGGCACTCTGGGCTAGGCTTGGCATGTGTTTTAGTCACCTAGTTGCTTTGGAAGTGAAGATTGTAAGAGATTCCCTGTAGTCACCTCCTGCCTCCTTCAGGCATTTTATCTCAGCTGCAGGTTGCCTTCTGCTCCTCTGTGTGTAGCTATGAGCTCGTACGCCTGCTTGGCTCTCTGAAATCCCATCTATACATTTTCCTGCTATTTAAATAGCATCACGTGAAAGTTCATTTAAAGGAGGTGGCCATAGAGAGAGGTGAGCCGATGTAACTGAGCAGGCAGTAAGGGTCCAGGAACAAGTGCCTTCAAATAAAGCAGGAAGGGTCTTAAACTGGCCGTGCAACTGCAAAGTGCACCTGAGCTGGAGTTGAACGGTCTCCATGAGGAGGAGCAGGATGTCTCCTGCAGATGGCGGTGGAGGTGTTTTACCCTTCCCGTCTGCCCCTCATGGACTCTACGGCTGTGTCCACCAGGCCTCACTGCAGCAGTAGAAGCTGGCTGCTGCCCAGGCCGCCTGCTGCGTGGTCACCCTGTCAACACCACAGCCCTTCTTCTCAACGTCTAGGTTTTAGCTCACCTCACCAGCATCAGTTGATCACCAGCAGACAGTACTTTAGGAAAACCAGACCTGAAGCAGTCCTGTGAAATGAGAAGGGAGTTCCAATGGCTATGAATCACCTTTTCTGACCACCTCACATAACTACTTTGGAGAACTTTGTGATTAACTTTCAATATTATGCAGTGCCTCCTGCTTTTCCTTGTTTCATGTTTGAGATTAATTTTATATTGAATTTCCCAATGTATTATTCACCTTCTAAACCTAGAGCAATCATGTTTCATTTTATTAATCTCCATCCAACACTATTCATCACCCTTGAGCCAAGCGTTTTGAGTTTCATAATGATTCCACCATAAATAAATCAGTTCTTTAGTCATGCTGAAGTAATGTTTTGTTCCTGTCATGTTTTGCTGTACTTCAACAAAGTAGGTGCACTTCTTTGTACCCTTATCTTTCTTGAGGTATTTGTTTTCAGCACTCTCTGCTGAAGTTGTTAGTAAAGCTGGGCATGTTCAGCCTGGAGAAGGCTCCGAGAAGAGCCTTCCACTACCTAAAGGGACCCACAAAAAATCTGAAGAGGGACATTTTACAAGGACAGGTAGCGATAGGACAAGGAGGAATGGCTTTAAACTGAAAGAGGGGAGATTGAATCAGACATTAGGAAAAAATTCTTTACTACGAGGGTGGTGAGACGCTGGCACAGGGTGCCCAGAGAAGCTGTGGTTGCCCCACGCCTGGCAGTGTTCAAGGCCAGGTTGAACGGGGCTTTGAGCAACTTGGTCTAGTGGAATTTGTCTTTGCCCATGGCAGGGGTTGGAACTAGGTGATCTTTTCCAACCTTATGATTCTATGATTTTATGATATGTTGTATGAAGGAGGAGATGATTTTGCAAAATATTTTAACTGCAAGGGGAAAGAACCACAAAGTTTCAGAGAAACAGAAAAGCAATGGTGGGATTTTGGGTTACTTATAAAGGGAGGAAGATGTTGAGGCCACATCTGAACGGCCTGCAGCACCTGGGACTTCTTCCCAAGCCCCAGGGAACTGCGGCAACTGAGGTCTGGGCATTCTGTGTGTGTTTGGGATATGTCAAGGACTTTCTAGCTATTCACTATGAAGGACAAGCAGGGACACTAAGGCAACAATTTTTTTGTGCCTCACATGTGGATATCTCTCTCCTTGCTGATAAAGGCATTGACTTGACAACTAGGGTGGTGATGATGCTTAACCACACAAGTAATTAACATTGTCCACTCATGCTCAAGAAAACAACATGTTTTCTTGACATGACGTATAGCATGACATGTCGCCAGGGTGACTTGTCTCCTGGTGAGACTCCTCAATAAAAGGGGAGTCCTGGTGTTCCATCTGCAGCCCAGTCCTCCATACTGTTCTCCTTTGTGTAACCAGATGGGCTAAGCACTCCCATAGAAAGTTGAGAGATTTGCAATGAGTTTAGAAATAAACAACTGTGTTTGCTAATTTTCAGTTTCAGATGGTGAGTTTGTGGGTGCAATGAGCTTTGGGCTCAGGGTTTCTGTGAAAATTGTGTTATATGAGCTAGAAACCTAGCTCCAAACATCAGCAAAAATATCAGGATTTCTAGCTGCAGCACAAATAGTCCTGCCCAATCAAGGAAAAAAATAACAATCAGAAATGCAACTGCTTCCTAAAAATGGCATAATGAAACCACAGCATCAAAGAAAAACCCTTTAGCAGCTTTAAATGCTACTGAGCGCTGAAACGGCAATTCCTTACTGACAGCAGTACTGATTTGGAAATGTAAGCACATTGTAAACCAAAGGATTTTGACTATGGAATGAAAGTCAGCTGTATTCTAATGGCATTTTGTCCCTTATTCTTCAAATCAACTAGCATTCACACATGTGCCCTGAGGACACAGCAAGCAATTTTAGACTTCAAATCTCTGCAAATTTTGCACACACAGGGAAAGAGGGGTCATGCTTTAAGCTGTTCGTATTGAAAATGTTGAATACATATGCAGCAGCTAATAGTACAGTTATTAGGTTTGGGAAGGCTCAGGTATTAACACTGGAAAATATAGGCCTTGTGAATGGCTCTGATTCTTCAGCAGATGATTTTACTTTTGTATCAATACACATAAATAGTAAGAAAATGTAAAAATTCCTATCTCTATTTTTCAGGGTCCATCCTACACGTTCAACAAGAATGGTCACAGTGAAGGTCTGGCCTCACCAGGAGACAGTCAGGAGGACAAAATAAACTGGTAGGCATAGTGCATTTTGGGGAAAGGTGGGAAGGGTTAGGTCAGTCAGTGATCTTTAGGTGTTTGCTGAGGAAGACTGAAATCAGGGCACATTCCCCAGACAGACCTATGAGCTTGCACTGTGTTGCAACTACTACCACCAGTACTCTAACTACTCTCACCTCCTTCCATATCTGAAACTTTCCCAGATAGTGTCTGGGCTACAGGTATCTGTGGTCCAGCTCCATGATATCCACCAGTGAAGAGCAGAAAATACAGTTCCATCTTGCAGCCCAGGGGGAAAAACAGCTTTTTAAGTCTGTGGTTCACATGCATGTAAATGTTACTTAGAAGACAGAGTTGCATTGTCCAGTGATGTTATAGCTAAAGTTAAAAATGAATCAAAATTCAAAAAGTCACTGTAAGGGGTGAATGTAAAGTCAAGCCACTAAAAATTCAGGAGTACTCTGTAATCCAAGCAAAGAATGGCAATGTCCAGACATGGCACTCACACCAAGGACAGCAGCAGCCTTTACACAGTAATTAAATTGTGGTAGAGGATAAAATTAAACACACCAAAGGAGACTTGAAGTGTAAGGACACGATGTGGCTGATAAAAAAGAGGGTTTGCTACTCAGCAATGTTTGAGGTTCATCATCTGGAAAAAGAAAATAAAAATCTAAGGTCTATTCTTGAGGTGAAAGTTTCTCAGTTCAATAAAGCTGGATTTAAGCCAAATTATTGGTTTGAACATATCAAAACCTGTTTCAAATTTAATGGCTTTTAAAGGGTAGCTTTTTTACAATCATCCACTGTGCTGCATAAACAAGTCATTCTCAAATGGAAAATGAAACATTTCCTTTGAGAAAGAGTCAATACATTGTAGTCTGACATTTTGTTAGGTCACAAGTTTCTTGTGAACTATTTAGGTTTTGGTAAATGTACATTTTGCTATGAAAAAAAAACATAGTTGATAAATTGCTAGTCACATCCAGAGACAATTATACAACCACCACATCAAAACATGACATGTTAACATTTTATGAAAGAAATTAAAAGCCAGAGGCAAACAGACAGTATCAGATTATAATGTAGGAATATTAGCATTAGAAGGCAGTGTGGGACACTTTTCAACATATTGATGAAGATCGGGATACGTTAGTCATATACAAGATCCACAGAGATGGAATGTGGACAGATATTCAAGCCTGTATAACCTGCCAGATACAAGATTCACTCTCATCTTAGGAAAGACTTCATGGCTGATTAAATTTAAGCTGCAGTACAGAGGGTTAGCAGGTGAAGAGGACTGGTGAACTGGAAGAAGAGAATGTATGAAGTTAAAATGCCACAGCTTCTTAGCTACCCTGACTGATGGGATCAGATTTGTAATTTTGAGGATGGACATCAAGGGTGAAATGCTGTCAATAAAATGATCGTCTGGATATTGTATAATCTATAATGAAGTTATTTTCAGGGCCATTGCTCAGGAGGCAATTGCATTCGTTTGATAACACACCATCATAATTCACTTTACTATATATACATGCTGTATTTTACCATATTTGCATTTATGTATTGAATCTACATATATTTGAAATGAATGCTGACTTCAAAGAAGTACATAGAATCATAGAATAGTTAGGGTTGGAAAGGACCTTAAGATCATCTAGTTCCACCCCCCTGCCATGGGCAGGGGCACCTCACACTAAACCATGTCACCCAAGGGTCTGTCCAACTTGGCCTTGAACACTGCCAGGGATGGAGCATTCACAACTTCCCTGCAATGAGATCTAGATGATTTCAAAATAAACAAAAAGCTGAAATGAAAGCCTTAGAACTTACTGTAATGGAAAAAGAAGTCCTCCACATATAGACTAAATGAATTACAAAAATTCAAGTTTTTACCTCCTCTGACAATTATCTTCAACTTTCTACTAGGAGGACTGAATTTGCAATTCTATTCACTTGCAGTGGTAATTCAATTTAGTTTCTGTGGCATTGCAGTACCTGGCAACTAAAACCTGAAAATAAGGATTCCACATATTAACACAAATTTAGCACAAAGTTGTCTGGAAAATCACTGTATTTGTTTTACAGCATCTTGTTCTTTAGATTTTGTTTGCAGCTCAGCACAGTGCGAGTAGCGGCACTCCATTCCCCTTTCTATCTCTTTATGTTATCTTTCTTCTCATTGAAAAAGAAAAAAGTGAGGTGAAGGGCAGCAGCAGATCTTTTCCCTTCACAATTTCAGAGAATTTCAAGTTTCATGTAGGTGTTTTTTTGGTTGGGTGTTTTTTTTTTTTTTGGTGGATTGGGGTTTTTTTGGTTGTTTCTGTTGTTTGTTTTGGTTTTTTTTCCTTTGTGTTTTTTTTCTGTGTTTTTTTGTTTGTTTGTTTCTTTCTTTCTTTGGGGTTTTCTTTTTGTCGCTAGAAATATTAGATACAAACTAAAATTCTGCCTACTGGTCCTGGCAAAATGCTTTCATGTTCTTATTAGTTTCAGCTGAATGGTCCTATCATAGCATAAGGTTACTTCTTTAGAAACATCACTTTAATACTTGATAGTACCTGTTTAAGGCTTTCCTAATACATTGATCACTAATTTATTATGTTAATTTTCTGCCTCCATTCTGCCTTTGTTGTTTAATCTTTTCTTGCCTAAGAAAACAAAAACATAATTGACATTTTGTAAACTGTGCTTTTAAGGTGAATGATATTTCTTATTAAATACCCCCTTGACCATCTGTTTTCCAGTTCATGGAATATAGCTGTCTCTGAATGTGCATGTTAATACCATTAACACTTAAAGGAGCTATCATGTACATCAGAGAAAAATACATTCTTTCCTTCATTCTTTTTCTCTGAGCATTATGCTATGTTGTGTTGAAAAGGCAGAAGTTTGTAAAATGCAAAAAGTTTTCCTAGACAAGTGAGTGTCCCATCTTCCAACCAATGTTTTACTATTTCCAATTTCAGCATTTTGTTGTCTAGTCGAGACACTTTGTGACATTAACAATACAAACATCTTTGCAGAGAATTTGGCACTTCAAAACAAGTGTGTTTATACTGTGTTCAGGACCTGATTAGGGCAATGATGCCTACACAGCTGAATTACCACAGAAATCATTGCCACAGTCAAGAGATGGTCTCATCAGGACAGAACTGATCCATCCTTGGCCCCTAAAGTGTTATGGGTAAGATGAAATGAGATAGCTATACAAACAAAATGATCTAAAATGATAACAATGAATGAACCTGAGGAAGTGACTCTCTGAATTATTTGAAAGGTTACTAAAGTAGAATGATCTTTCAAAGTAACCTTGTTTATTTCTTCTGTTGTGAATACCTCATTTTCTGTACTTTTTCAAAAATACCTATTTTCCTTACTGATATCATTCCACAGTGACCTTTGGCTCTGCATCTCCTTGCTGTCATCACATTGTCTGGCTGAACCAGCTACTGGCAGCAGTTGAACCCATCTGGCGAGTTCCAGCAGATGCAGAAGATTATTCACTCCAGAGGATGCATACAGCATGCGTAACCTCCAGAGTCATACATGGGATTTAAGAGGCTGGGCTTGCCTTTCAAAAATATGTTGCATACAGAAGGAGGCTTTCACAGGAAAGCCCCTGAGGGATGCAAAGTTTGATACAAGGAACAGCAACAACAAAGAGACTATCAGATTTGCTGTGTCTTCCAAAATTAAGAAAACGCATCTAGGATACAGGTAGTGAAGTAACGAAACTCTCACAAGAGATGGAATTCCCACAGGATCCCTGGATCTAAATCAAGGCAGTTTTGTCTCATTAATTCTTATTAGTGTCTCATTACAGACAGTGATTGAAGAGGAAAATGTTAATGCTAACAATGGTCGAATTTGCACTAGATGTAATTGAAAGTTGATGCTGCTTAGGGAACTGGTTCATGTGCTAAATCAAGACTAAAGTTACAGCATCTTTAAATCAGGTGAGATAATTTCTTCTGGTAGCCTTTAATTCTTTTACAACTTAACTGACTAATTCTAATCAAAAGGATGTTTCTTTCTTTTGATGAAGGAAAGAATTCTTTGTCTACTGACTTACTTGAAGTTGCATTGTTATTTCCCCTTGGCTAATCTGACTGTTCTATAACTAATTTGTGTGTCCATTTATTCCAGCACCCTTTTTTGCAGAATCTTTTGAACCTGGTGGCCAATTTCGACTATCTTGGGCATCAGGATAGATTAATGTCACTGAATTAGGTTATCCAAAAGTAGAGTGAAATGTGGTAGGAGTATATAACAGCTAGCAGCAAATAAGACCAAAAGAAATTGTATTTAGGGGTTTCTTGGTGAAACAGCAAAGCTAGTCAGAATCGCAGAAGGAGACTTCATAGGAATCTCCTTTAATTTCAGATATAATGTTTTGTTTAACTATTATCTATAAAACATGTAGTGTAATGAGAAAAGTGAACATTTAACCATATTTTCATGATGTAAATTCAGGAAATTCAACTTTTCCCGATTAACTTCAATAGTGGTTGGTGCTAAAATCTCTTCAGCTGTTGAACAAAGAGCATAGAAAATACCAATGGCCATCAGCTCTCAGAGGCTTCTTCATTGCACAGCTGATTAGAGATCAGAAGCAACTAGAGTCCCAGCATCCCATTCGGATTCAGGGAATTTCCTCTTGTCCCCAACCCCTTACATTCAAAGACAGGATCTGAAGGTCTATTTTGAGCTCCTTTCTCTTTTTGCAAGCTTGAAAAGATGATAGCTGAATCTGGGCCCACTGGAGCTCTGCCCGCTTCGTGGTTTAATTGCCTCACATGTAATTAGTTTCTTCTGAAACCCTTGTCTATTTTTAAAAATAGAGTTAAGGGTATGATCCAACTCCTTTTAAATGCAGTTATATGAATCAGACTATATTAACAAATTAACTCCACTGTGTAAGAGCTGTGATTTACATATTGTGATTCTTTTCCCTTTCTCAGAAGATACAATTCATTACTTTTCAATTGCATGGCATGCTTTATTTTGGGATTTTTTTTTTTTGTGTCAGTCACATTCTCTTGGTCTACCAGCAGAGCGTGCTGGCTCACAAGACCAGTATTTTTCAAGTCAAGGAAGGGCTGAAAGAAGTTTTGAAACAGAAAATATATTTTAGGGAGGAAAAAAAGCCTGTCTTTAAGATGGTGTATTTTTTTTTCCCCACTTTCTTACCTCCGGTGGCCTTAGTAATTCTATTTTTATGAGTCACCCAGACTGACTGGATGATGATAAAACTCAGAGATGATCACTGTAACTTTTACATCTGAATTTAAGTTTCAGGAAAAATGGAAACGAAATAAGCCTGAGATATTTGAAACTCACTCCAAGCATTTCTCAAGTTTTGCTCCCTAGAAGCATTTTATTCCAAAGATTCTAAATTTTGCTCCAGAACTATTTGGAAATGACCCATTTGATCTTTTCCATGATGTGATGATATACAGTTCAAACATAAACCACTAATAATTTTGGGTTCTAATGCTAATTGAAGTCAGTTGCTTCCTGCTTTCAGATAACCACCTCTTGGCTGAATTTCACCTTAGATCTCTGTGGGAGCCTTAAGACTGGTAAGGCAGACCTCTGTAGAGAGCTCTAAAGTGCAGCAAAGCACAGCTAGCATTGCTGTGTGTATGTGAGATTTGGGAGGCTGGGCAGAAGCTAGTTAGAGATGCTGTTACCTTGGTGACAAACCTGCAGTTGGAAATATTGTACATTGACTAGCCAGTGCAGAACTGGATGCAGGGACAACCTCCGGCTGCAACAGCAGCAAGGTAGAAATCATACCTGCTTTGCACTAAAAACTGAGGGTTTTATTCTGCTTTATGGTGGTTCTTTTGGCATAGCTCAAAGTTTGAAAGTGTTTCCTAAGTTTGGAGCTTTCTAAATGTGTCCATGGAAGTTTCCTATTATTTTCTGGAACCAGTAAATGAGAATAGCACCTGCAGACAATTCTGATTTTATGGAGTTGTTTTCTCTTGACTGTTTCTACCTACCTGCGCACTGGAATCTTCTTGGTCCTCAGTGGAAAGGGTGTGGGCTGTCTTCTCCAGCTAAGCAGCTTCAAGCTTAACTACCAGTGCTTTCTCCTCTACTGCTTCTAAGCAACAACTGACTCCAAACTATAGTCAGCAGAGCTACAGCCCACACAATGCACACACCCACACACCAATATGAGAAGCTTGCTTGAAGGTTTTCAAAACATGGAACAGAAAGCCAACTGACTTGAGAAAGAATTTGAATTGCATATTACCTGAGCTTATTGACTGATTCAAACAATTTTCTCTTCCTAAATATCTGAACACTGGCTGTGAATAATAAGTTTCAGAGTACCATCTCAAGATGAATAATTAAACTTTTAAATATCTGAAGATAGAATTTAAGTATCAAAGATGCTTTTCACAAGCATGTACGTACCAATGAACTTCTTTAGTCTCTGGGTTATCATTGAACAAGCAGCCCAGATGTTAGCAGTTGACATCTGCTTACATCCGGACAAGACTTCTTCCATCTAACTTGATAATAGTGGCACCCCCGGGTTTTTTTATCATTAGGTATTGTAGGTCACACTCACATGTATGTTACATGGGGCCAAAGTTAAGGTTCAATTTCTAAAGCAGTTTGCACCTGATCCAGCAGGCCCTTTGCCTGACCATAGATTGACCTTAGCACAAGCACTGAGTCAAGCTACTTTATACAAAACAACTGGATTAATATAAGAATGGTCAGCCTTATTTCATCTGAAGATTGCGCCTGGCACATTCTGGGCTGCTTTTGCTATGAGCTTTCCCAGATTCTCTACTAAACTCATTTGTCCTTGGGCAATATTCAGTCCTGCATATCACCGGTACACTTTAGAAGCTGTTAAATGATTATGCAAGCAGGAAGATGTAAATTAGTAACCAGATGTTCCCTTAAGGTTATGCAAAGTGTAAAAGGTTAAGGAATACCAAGAAGGGATAGTTTGCTAGTTGCCATTCCTTAGTTGTAACTGGTGATATAATCAGAACATTACTAGCTTAGTCTGTGACCCTCCGACTCAGGAATCAGTTAGGTAGCAGAAAGAATGCCTAGATGACACAGCTGCTCTCCATCCTAACTTATTTATTAGATTGATATTGATTGATTCATCAGAAATAGGTTTGCTAACTCTCAATTTCTGTTTGAAAGCTAAGATTTCATACACAAAATTACCTCTAAGGGTCATACAAAAAACATGAACAAATCCATGTGGAACTCATGGTTTGGATGTGTTCCAAACTTACCTTGGAACATCTAGAGCTTGGATGGGCTGAAATACCCTTTACACATGCATCTTCCTCTCTGTCAGCTATAGAGGTGGATAGGTTTGTAACTTAAGTATCCTGATTAGGTGCATAAAGTTGTGAGGACTGAATAAAGATAGAATCCAGGGGGTCTTCCCCTTCCAAATGCAAAGCATTCACTGGCATTACTTCATGGGGGTTGGCTAAAGGCATGTATCATAATCAATTTCAAACACCACCAGTACTGTATTATTCATGCATGTCTGTATAACTTTTGTCTAATTTTCAGGCTAAACCCAGAAGCAATAACCAGATTAAGAACAGTACCTTTAATGATATGTTATGAAGATTTGAAAATATGAATATTTATTAGAAATATTGCACATAACAGAATCTGTCAGGACCCTGAGGGCACCAATAGGCCTTTATGGCCCTGACCAGCCTCACCAGGGACATGCACCCTTACTTTCTGCCCACTGCTCCAAGAACTCCTTTTAGGTGCACCTGAAACCCTTACATTAGGTTAGCTAAGACCCTCTCAATACAAGTATTTTATCTTTGTAGTGAGGGAAATTTCACCACTTCTTCAGCAACCTCTTCCAATGTTTAATTGCTTTCATGCTGAAGAATATTTTTTTCCTTATATCTCACATGAGAGAGCAGTAGAACAGTAGTATCCAAGCTCTCTAAATAAATCAACGTTTTAGCAGTTCATGTTTGCTTGTTACTAGGTGTTTTACAATGGCTGCAGCTGTGTAGTTTAGATGTTGAATCAGGAGCATAAAGGATGAAGTCCTGACTCATGTAGGATCAGTCCTCTGTATTTTCCCCCTTTGCTACATGCAACTAGAACTTTCATTTCCTACAGCGAAGATATTTGCTATCTCAATATGTGCCTAAGCTTCTGGGGAGCAAACCATTAACAAATGTCACGTTACATTTCTGTAGGAAAACACTAAAGAAAGCCATCAGGCTAGAGCCACTGCTACTATGGCTCATCATCCTTGTCAAGTGATGGAGAGCAGGTCAAAACAAGTTCAGTCTTTCCATCTAGGTACTGCGTATAACAAACCCTGTTTGAAACAACACTTATTCTTCAGAACCTGGGAACACGCATTAAAACGTATTGTTATTGCTTAGGTGACTGAGAAGTTATTTGTATTCACCCCTTGTTTTGCAATTTTTCTCTTCCTTTTTTGTTTTTGTTGTGTCTTTTGATTTTATTTTTATTTTAAATGAGTACTAACATCACACAAAAGAAATCGCTTCTGACAGTTTTTTCACACTATTCACGTCACTTTTTGCTGATTTTACGTGCTAAACCCAAAATAGATGTAATTAGTCAGGCCTTACTTTTTGGCACATTTCCTGGTAGACTAGGTTAAAAGCATCCACTTAGTACAGCCTAATTCAGAAAACTTGAAGTGTTGCAGGCAGTGATCTCATGGTATCTTCCGTTTCCATATCTCAATCTATATAACTAATGCCTATTGAACAGATTAGAAAAGAGAAAGAATTTGTATGAGATGACTCTTGTTTGCTTTAATTTATAGAATTCTATTTTTATTTTTTTGTCATAGTACATTAGATCCATTTGGTTGTCAGAGAGATTATTTAAAGACAAACCTTTATTAAGAACAATAATAATGTTAAAAAGATTTGATTTGCTATAGTTGCCAACTATGAAGTAACTCACAAGCCATTTTGTCTCTTGAGATCAAAAGGTAATTAAATAAAAAGGGTGTTCCAGAATGAGATCTTTCCTATACTCAGCCTATGAGTGAAGCAAGTAGAAATACATAAACTGACAAGAACTCAGTTAACCCACTGAATTTTTAAATATGTCCTAGGGGAAGAATTGATTCAGTCAGGAGCTCTACATTCGAAGGAGCTCTGCAGTCAAAGTCTGTTTTAGAGCTATTCGCTTAACTTACCACTTAGTATGAGTAGCTACATTTGCTGAAGTCTGAGGCTGCAAGCTGTGGACCTTCACCTAGATATATTACTTTTGGCTGGAAAAGAGTTTTCTTAGTGATTTTCTTAGAAGATGGTACAGTGCTGTGTTTTGTCTTTAGCGTGAGAAGGATATTGATAACACACTGATGTTTTAGCTGTTGCTAAGTAATGTTTATCTTAGATCCAGGACATTTTTAGTGTCCTATGCTGTGCTGATAAGCTACTGTACAAAAAGCACAAACCAGAAGATGAGGAGACTACTACCATCAGCAGAAGCTGCAACTCCACAAGGTAAGAACAGTTAAATGCCTCCCTGCATGGAGATGGAGAAAGAATTCAATGAGCTGTTAGAAGACCCCAGACCAAAAAATCACCATTGGACCAAAAAGACATGTGAGGGGCAGGTGCATAAATCATAAGGATATAATGGCTCAGAGATTTCTTTCTTTGGGGTCCCTCTGTGGAGTCACCCAGCTTGAGCTGTCCCTTTTGCTGTACCACTCAATTTTTTTTTTTTTTTTTTCCTCCTGGAATCAAAGGCCTGAGACTTGGAGGAAGCACACCTGGGAGTGTGTGTTTGAGTGAGGATTTGAAAGGGGCACCCATCAGCTCATTGGAGCTGCCTACTGCAAAGGGACTTTGGTCCTAGCAGTTCAAGTTTTGGGTGGTGTGCATGTGACTCCAGAATGGTGTGTGAAAAAATAAATGCAAGACCTTAAGAAGGAATGAACATAACGAACCAGTGTACTCATGCTGACATAGAATCCTAGAATAGTTAAGGTTGGAAAGGACCTTAAGATCATCAAGTTCCAACCCCCCCTGCCATGGGCAGGGACACCTCACACTAAACCATATCACCCAAGGCTTCGGCCAACATGGTCTTGAACACTGCCAGGGATGGAGCATTCAGTAGAGGACGAATTAACCCAGAACGGAACAGTATAGATAGCAACAGTAAGTGCACAACAATCCTCAGAAAATGTGGTTTTTTTTTGACAGGATTGTGATAGCAATGTCTGGAAAACTGGTAACAAGAAGAGGACATCTTCTAGATGGGAGGTCTTGGAAAGTAGTATAGGAGCCTTTACACAGTATCACTTTAAAACATCAGTGAGTGTGAGACTGCAACATAGAGACAGCCCCCATGAGTATGAAAATAGGTAAAGCAAGCAGGCTGCCACTAAGAAGCTAATTCTAAGCATGAGCTTTATCAAGGGGTACTGATCTTTGCAAACCTCTGTAATATTTAGCAGATTTGTCCACCTGAAGTTGTTAATCAATGAATACTGAGCTACAGTTTAGCTGGAAAGCTGAAACAGAAATGTTAATTGTAAGATATGTAAATTTAGTTCTCTTTTGTCTGTCTCCTTTCTCCCAAAGTGATAGTTTTATGCAAAATTTTCAGTAAACCTATCCATTTCTGTCTGTAGGGGAGAGCTCAGCTGAATTCTTCTGTTCAGTCCCTCCTATTTTATCTTTATTACTATGTTGATTCAACCATATTGTTCTGCTTAGTTTTTCCCTTTTCTGTCCTAAAAGTTTTGTTCTCCTCCTCCTTAGGCCCACTAGCCATTTTCTTCTTAGCTTAGTGTTGCTGTGCCCAAGACCATTTAAACCTCACTCCATTTCCCTGTTTTTTTCATGTCCTATAAAAATCTTTTCTATTTATACATCACTTGTATGAGACAAGATTTCTCCAAGCCTGCTCTGAGTCTGAAAATATCAAAAGGGCAATATAAAAAAAAAAAAGCAATTTTAAAAGGATAAATGAAATATTACCCACCTTTTTACTCTTGTAGTTTGGATGGCTGAAAGATCTGTCAGATTCACCCAAAGTCCTTTGGCAGGAATCCCAAAGAACAGCCTCCCAGTCTGAAGTCTTGTGGCTTTTGTGGGAAAGAATCAGTGAAACCAAAATAGGACTCTTGGTATCAGTGCCGTAAGTACACAGCAGTAATGTGCATGTACTGAACACTGGGCATGCCAACCCTTGATGTCTTAAATCTGAACTTGCTAGCAGTGCACTGTGGGGAAGTTATGGATAGTTCCTCTTACAAAGCAAAGGTAGGGTTGGGAGCATTCCTCTGAGAAAGTTGATCTGTGAGGCTTCTGCAGTATTTTTAAGCAGTGAATGGCTTATCTTCAGAAAGAACCAGGTTCTCTCAGGTGGCAGAGATTAAAAAAATAGTATTCTCCTAGGTAACAGAGGCTAGCATAAATCTTGCAGGCAGCAAAGATGTGTTTTCCCACCTGGAAAGGCCCAAATCTTCCCCCTCTAGAAGCCAGCACCGAGGGTCCTTAACATTTGTTCTCTAAATTGGCCAAATCGCTTCAAAGCCCAGTTTCTCTACAAACATTACAACTTTGCACAGACTTAAAGAGCATTTATGGCTTGGCCAGTAATGAGTTTGACTGAATGTATATATGCAGTGTTCATCTACAGATTTTCCTCCAAATGCTGATGCTATGAAATTCCAAATACTGATAAGTCCTATTAGCAGAATTTATTACCTTTTAATAAAAAAAAAAAAAAAAAAATCTCAAAAGTGCTTGCTTGGCAATCTTGGGGCATTTTTTTTCTGGAGAAAATGAATGTCTTTGGACACAAGACTGAATTCTGATAAGTAGAGACAGAACAGTCTTGGGAAATAAGAATTATATCCATAAATGAAACATTAGAGCATTGTGAATGAGAATGATGCCTCACTTTGATGAGTGATCTTGTGGCTTTTATAGGTAGTCAGTTTTCCTACCTTTCCACCAATTCCATTTCTTTGAATTCAAACCAGGACTGAAGCTTTTTCTGTCTCAATTTCTCTGCTCAGCAAGCAGGAAAAATACAAGAAGCAGTGATCTGCTCTTCTGGAGTGTGAGCTCGCCAGCGTTCAGATTAGCTGAGGAATGAAACAGCCAACATGTGCAACACTAAAGGCCTTTAGCTGACTTTAATTGCCAGGTAAGTGTTAATTCTTTAAGAGAAAGCATACTCAGAATAATGAGTGACATAGCTTGGCTATGTGAATGGATCCTTTCCTCCCTCATCCTTTTCAGTTTGATAGGAATTGGCATACTTTATAAAAAGACAAGGCTGGGAACTGCATTACTAATATGTTAACGATAAAGAAGGCAGCCCTTTATCTGTTAACTTATGTCTTTCAGTTGTACCTGTGCTGATTTTGGCTAGTGGAGAGTTGATTTTCTTCCCTGTAGTTAGTATGGGGCTGTGTTTTGGATTTGTGCTGAAGATACTGTTGACAAATGAGGAATATTTTATTTATTGCTGAGCAGTCCTTACACAGAGTCAAGGCCTTTTATGCTCCTCATATCAGTGTGTATGCTGGGAGTGCACAAGAAGTTGGAGGGGACACAGCCAGGATAGCTGACACCAGCTGATGCAAAGGATATGCCACACAGCGTCATGCTCAGCATATAAAACTGGAGGAAGAAGGAGGAAGGGGGCATGTTCGGAATTACGGCACTTGCCTTCCCAGGTAACCATTACATGTGATGGAGCCCTGTTTTCCTAAAGATGGCTGAACACCTGCCTGCCTATAGGAGGTAATGAATGAATTCCTTGTTTTGCTTTGCTTGGATGTGCAGCTTTTGCTTTACCTTCAGCTTGTATATGCAGCTTTTACTTCACAACTGTCTTTATCTCAACCCACAAGTTTTCTCACTTTTACCCTTCTTATTCTCTTCCCTATTCCAACGGGGACTGAGGAAGCAGCTGTGTGAGGCTTAGTTGCCAGCTGGGATTAAATCACTATAGTATCTCTACCGTTATGGAAGTGATGGCCTAGTTTTTCTTCATACTCAAGACGCTAATAATGAATAGAAGTCTCTTGATATGAGGAGTTCACAATCAAAATAGGTAAGAGAGACTGACAAAACAAATGCTATTATTTTCTCCATTTCATCAGAAGGATGTAAAGTGTCTCCTGAAAAATGGCACCCACATCATTTGCAGCCTGTGTTGGGATCAGCTAAATCTGCAGCTCTCCATCTTCCAGCGGATGCAAGCTACAGCCTCTCCCCAGTGTCAGGTGCCAGTTATGTCACCACAATATGGAAAAACAAAGAAGCTTTTTCAGACGAAATTACAAGAACTTATATTTTTCTAAATCAGGTATCTGAAACCAAGATGCCAATACCACAAATAGTTCAGAAATATGTCTGTAATAAGTATATTACATATTTGAAAAATAGATGAAGCTAAAATTTTTCTTGATACGTATCTCTGTTACATTATTACTTCCAGTTCTGAATGTTTTTAATGGACTTCTTTCCAATACACAAGCTGTCAAGAAGCCAAAACCATACTTATCAATAAGTGACAACATTCTGTGCCATGTTTCTTCCTAATTTAATATCTCCTTGACTCCACAAGCTCTATCCAGTTTATATGAGCTCTTGCATAACTTCACAAAACACGCATTCCTTGCTTTGTTCTCTTGGTCTGCCAGTTTTCTTATTTTTCAGTAATTGAGGCTAAATTATGAC
The DNA here is from genome assembly GCF_033815535.1 of Pezoporus flaviventris. NCBI lineage: Eukaryota > Metazoa > Chordata > Aves > Psittaciformes > Psittacidae > Pezoporus > Pezoporus flaviventris. The sequence continues at coordinate 17,219,707 of NW_026892595.1, read as the reverse complement.
AGCTTGTTTGGTTTATTTTAGGTTAGTGTTTTTTTCATTGTATTTGTTTGCTCGTTTTTCTCTTCAGTGGTCAGACCTTGCCACTTTATTGTAAAGGAAATAGGAAAATACACATATTTCTCCCTCCTTCCTAGAAACTTGATTACAGCTACTTTGTAATTATGAAGTCTTTTGTTAGGAAGATGCCAGAAATACTGTAAGTTATTAACAGTGGAAAGACATGACCTTCAGATAACAGATATGGATATATCACAGTATTCTTTGAAATGAAAATACTGAGTATTGAATGGGAAACTGCAATGCTCAGATTCCTACCGAAAACTAATGTGACCATTTCCAGATTGATTTTCAGTCCACTACCAAACAACTGTCATATCATGTACTGCATCCTGTTAAATTTATATTTAAGACCATAAACAGCAATTTCACATTTGGAATACCTTGGGTATTAGATGAACTTTAGATTAAATGGCAGCAGCAGCAATATTTAAGGTAAGATTGGAGACATAGTGCAAGCTTATTGGACTGGCGCGCTGGGAATTCTTTCCCCAGGATGCTCCCATCAGCCCAGTGCAATCGTATCTCAGAGGTCAGTTAATAAAAGCCTTCAGTCTTAATTAAAGGGGGGCAGGTTTTGTTTCCTTCAGTCTTATAAATGTAGACTTTGATGAACTCTCTTGGAGGAATGAATACGCTTCTGAGAACACTTTGCCTTCAGTGTGTAAGGAAGGATATTCTGAGGCACTACATGACAGGTGAGAAAGTTACAATAATTGCACTGATGAGAGCTACACGGCATAATAATTACCCATCTGAAAATAAGCAGCACATTCTCAGTAGCTGAGAAGAGATCCACTAAATGTGCCCTACTCTAATTTATATTAGCATACTCTGAGAAAGGTTTATTTTGAATCTTGCTTCAAGAGGCTTATAGGTGAAAATGAGTGCCTGGAATCACACGGGGAATATAATGTAACACAGAATCAAGTTAGATACCAAGTTTAGTACTACTCAAAGCTCCCAAGCTACATTTTGGAGTGTAACATAAGACTGATGAAGCTTGACTACTGGTGTTCTGTGATACGCAGCCTATCCTTCAATCTGCCAGATATAGGCAAATTAGTCCTGCAAACCCCTGTTTTTATTTGTATCTAAGATGAAAACAGTCAGAAGGAGGAAGTTCTGTCCCTCTTACACAGCTGCCTTTGTTTAGCCATTTCTTGGTTTAGCGATTAACACTGCTGTTCTTTTATCTCCCATGTTCCCTGCTATTGATCAGTTCTTGTGAAGCTTTGGGGTTGAAAATTAGGCACTGGCAGTGAAACAGCTCCTCAACTAATTCAGATTTTCCTGTTTATTCTCAGAAGCTATGAGTGATGTCTGATGGTGGGTAACATTGACTAATCTGAGCCTATACAGGCTCAGCCTTAGACCATCGCCAACCATCACGTCTGTATTACAGTATTTGCTGTGCACAAGGAAAGATTAGAGACTGGAATTCCTCATCACTGTTAAGAGACACTTAGGATGACACGATACATATCTACAAGCCATACATAGTGTATATGAATATGACTAGGGAACACTTGTGTTTTGTCCATCATAATATATGAGCTAAGTAGCCTCAAATGAAAATACCAGGTGTCAGGCACAAAACAGTTTTTCACAGAAGATATAACTGGATCACTTTGTGAATTCCACACATTGACTGAATTAAAATCAAGACATATTCATGGAGGACCAACCTGCCAATGACAGTTAAATTCAATGATATAATTTCTTCTTTGGAAATCACAGTTGCTGGGAGGCTATATCAGTGAAGTATCACTGCAGGGTTGCTTTGTTTTTACTGTCTTCCTTGGATATCAAATTCGATTACATTCCAAGTTTTTATTACATTCATTTGTTTTCATTTCTACATGGAAATATTTTGAGGAGTAAGTTTTAAAAAAGTCATTATCAATGACTTTATCATAACTATTAAGAAGAACTAAAGTTGCAGAACACCCTTCAAGTAAGCTCTTCAGTCACCTTTCCTTTCATTATAGGATTTAGACAAGGAATTTGTGAAAAGATGGGTATTTTAGTTTGAAAAGATGGTCAATTATCATGTCAATGGCTATGTTGTAATATGATGTTCAGGGAATATCAAAATTATTTAACTGTAATTCTTATTATGTATTTGAATAAAAAAGAAAATTAGTTTATTCTAAGTGTGCAGTTATCTATTAATGGTAATGTCTTTGATTCTTTAGTGGATGTAACAATAAACAAGGCAGATTTTTCTGTAGTTTTTGATTCTGATCTGTTATTCATGGTTTACATTCAGGCAGCAGAAGTCAGAAATTACCCTCTATTTTATTATTTTGCTCATATTATTAAGCACAATGCAAAGATCAACAGCCAGCTTTTTTTGATTGAATGATTCAGGAGTCTAAATATTATAAGCAGATGTTACCTTTTGTTCAAGACAAAAGGTAAAGGCCTCTTTTAACATATTGAGATAATGTAGAGTGACTTAATGTCTTTCTGAAGTGTGGGGATTTTATTCTTGAGTTATCCTTATAAGCTAATTTAATTGAACTTTACATCTCTTCACCTCTAGGAGAAACTTACTCTTTAAGCATTTCCAGTAATGGCTGGAATTGCTTGCTCCAAAACTGCCATCTAAAATGGGTACAGGTAAAAGGACCGAAACTTTAAAAGAAAGATTTGAATTCTCTTAAGATGGCTCTGTTTCAGATTTTCTGTCTTTCACAGAATCCCAAGGGTTGGAAGGGGCCTCAAAAGATCATCTAGTCCAACCCCCCTGCAAGAGCAGGGTAACCTAGAGTACATCACATAGGAACTTGTCCAGGCGAGCCTTGAATATCTCCAATGTAGGAGACTCCACAACCCCCCTGGGCAACCTGTTCCAGTGTTCTGTCACTCTCACAGTAAAGAAATTTTTCCTGATGTTCACATGGAACCTCCTATGCTCCAGTTTACACCCATTGCCCCTTGTCCTACCACTGGACATCACTGAAAAAACCTAGCTCCATCATCCTGACACTCACCCTTTACATATTGGTAAACATTGATGAGGTCACCCCTCAGTCTCCTCTTCTCCAAGCTGAAGAGTCCCAGCTCCCTCAGCCTCTCCTCATAAGGGAGATGTTCCACTCCCTTAATCATCTTTGTGTCTCTGTGCTGGACTCTTTCAAGCAATTCCTTGTCCTTCTTGAACTGAGGGGCCCAGAACTGGACACAATAATCCAGATGCGGCCTCATCAAGGCAGAGTAGATGGGGAGAAGAACCTCTCTTGACCTACTAACCACACCCTTTCTAATGCACCCTAGGATGCCATTGGCCTTCTTGGCCACAAGGGCACATTGCTGGCTCATGGTCATCCTCCTATCCACCAGGACCCCCAGGTCCCTTTCCCCTTCACTACTGTCCAGCAGGTCAGCCCCCAACCTGTACTGGTACATGGGGTTGTTCTTCCCCAGATGCAAGACTCTACACTTGCCCTTGTTGAATTTCATCAAGTTTCTCCCCGCCCAACTCTCCAGCCTGTCCAGGTCTTGCTGAATGGCAACACAGCCCTCTGGTGTGTCAGCCGCTCCTCCCAGTTTAGTATCATCAGCAAACTTGCTGAGGGTACACTCAGTTCCCTCATCCAGGGCATTGATGAAAATATTAAACAGCACTGGTCCCAGCACCGACCCCTGAGGGACTCCACTAGTCACAGACCTCCAGCTAGATTCTGCCCCATTGACCACAACTCTCTGCCTTCTTCCTTTCAACCAGTTCTTGATCCACCTCACTACCTGATCATCAAGCCCACTTCCTTAGCTTATCTATGAGGATGCTGTGGGAGGCAGTATCAAATGCCTTACTGAAATCAAGAAAAACCACATCTACTGCTCTACCATCATCCAGCCACCTAGTTACTTCCTCATAGAAGGCTATAAGGTTGGTCAAACATGACTTCCCCTTGGTAAAGCCATGTTGGCTGCTCTTAATGACCCCCTCATCCTTGATATGTCTAGAGGTGATGTCGAGAATAAGTTGTTCCATCACCTTTCCAGGGATGGAGGTAAGGCTGACCGGTCTATAATTACCCGGGTCCTCCTTCTTGCCCTTCTTATAGACCGGCGTAACATTTGCCATCCTCCAATCCTCAGGCACCTCTCCTGTTTCCCACGACTTACCAAAGATGATGGAGAGTGGTCCAGCAATGACCTCCGCCAGCTCCCTCAGCACCTGCGGGTGTATTCCATCCGGACCCATTGATTTATAGATGTCCAGATTGCTTAACTGATCCCTAACTCAATCCTCATCCACCAAAGCAAACTCCTCCTTTATCCTGACTCCTTCTGGGGCTATAGGAATCTGGGTCCCCCGGGGAGAGTCTGCAGGAGTAAAGACAGAGGCAATGAAGACATTCAACACCTCTGCCTTCTTTATATCTCCGTCTCCAGGGCACCCACCTCATCCAGCAGCGGGCCTATATTGCCTCTTGTGTTAGTTTTATTTGCTATGTATTTGAAGAAGCCCTTTCCATTGTCCTTGACCCGACTTGCAAGATTAAGTTCCAAGGAGGCCTTAGCTGTCCTAATTGCCTCCCTACATTCTCTAACAACTGTCCTATATTCATCCCAAGTGGCCAGCCCCTCCTTCCATAATCCATAGATTCTCTTTTTCCACATAAGTTTGCCCAGCAGCTCCTTGTTTAACCATGCTGGTCTCCTGGCTCCCCTACTTGACTTCCTACCTATTGGGATACTCTGATCTTGAGCTTGGAAGAAGTAGTCCTTGAATGCTGACCAACTATCTTGAGCCCCTTTACCACCTAGTACCCTTTGCCATGATGCTTCCCTTAGCAATTGATTGAAGAGGCCAAAGTTTGCCCTTCAGGAATCCAGAATTGTGGTCTTGCTAGGTATTCTATTCCTCCCACACAAGATCCTAAACTCCACCATCTCATGGTCACTGCAGCCAAGGCTGCCACTGATCATCACTGCTTCAACCAGACCCTCCTTGTTGGTGAGTACCAGATCCAGCAGCACTCCTCTCCTAGTTGGTTTGTCCACCATTTGCATTAAGAAGTTATCATCAATGCACTGGAGGAACCCCCTAGACTGTGAATGACTGGCTGTGTAAGTCTTCCAGCAAATATCAGGGTAGTTAAAATCCCCCATGAAGACCAAAGCATGTAGTTGTGAGGCTGCTTTCAGTTGCCTGTAGAAAGCCTCATCAATTCCTTTGTCCTGATCAGGAGGTCTATAGTAGACCCCCACAACTGTATCACCCGTACCAGCCTGTCCCTTAATTTGTACCCACAGACTTTGCACTTGCTCCTCATCTGCCCCTGGACAGAACTCAATACATTCTAGTCTCTCTCTCACATAAAGAGCAACTCCACCACCTCGCTTTGCTGACCTATCTTTCCTAAAAAGGACATAGCCATCCATGACCACATTCCAGTCCTGTGAGCTGTCCCACCATGTCTCTGTAATTGCCACCAGATCATAACCTTTAGACCGCACACAGACTTCTAACTCCTCCTGTTTATTCCCCATGCTGCGTGCATTGGTGTACAGGCATTTCAGGGAGCAAGCAGAGCACGCTAGTGGCACCCTTGGGAGGCGGGAGGCCTTCTGGTCTTCATTAATACTAGAACAATGCCCCACTACTTCAAACCCAGCTACAACCCCCTCGCACTTTGAATCTAACCTAGAGCTCTGTGAGTGAGCTCTATTAACTCTTGCCCAGGTACCCTTTTTCCCCTGCAGGACAGGGTTTAAACAACTATCCTTTCCCTCAAATGAAACAATAGATTGAGAGTCCTCCCTAGTCCACCATCATTCAAGCTCTAGCATGTTTCTCTTGAGCTTGTCCCCAACAGGCCCAGTTATCTCCCCTTCCCCCTTCCTCCCTAGTTTAAAGCCCTGTCAATAAGCCCTGCTAACTCCTGCCCCAAAAACCTTCTCCCACTCTGGGACTGATGTATCCCACCTGCCACCAGCAAACCAGGTGTCTCATATAGCAGCCCATGATTGAAAAACCCAAAACTCTCCCTTTGGCACCAGTCCCGCAGCCATACATTAATCTGCAGACTCTTCCTATTTATCTCTTCACCCTTGCTTGTAACAGGTATGGAGGCAAACACCATCTGCGCTCCAGACCCTCTAACCAGCCGTCCCAGGGCCCTGAAGTCTCTCTTCATTGCCCTTGACCTCCTTGTAATACTTTCCTCACTGCCAACCTGAAAAACCAGCAGTGGATAGTAGTCAGAGGGCTGCACCAGATCAGAGAGTTTCCTTTTAACATCTCTAATCTGAGCCCCAGGTAGGCAGCAGACTTCCCTGTAGGATGGTTTTTAATAATGTTTTAGTGGCACTAGGTTGTCTAGCTGTGTTAGACTTTATACGAGTCATGTCAATAAAGTAAAAATTGCAAGCTATTTTTCATTAATAGTATTTCCTCAAATTCTATTTCTGCAGTACAGGAATATGCACAATATAAACAAAATATGATCTGCTATTTTGTTTGCTGAATGACAGTTAATTATACTAACATATTTTTGCAGATGCTACACATTTCTGTAGATTGCCTTTCACATTAATGTTCAGAAAACCCTTTTTGAGGCTCAGCAACATGGGGCTGTCCATGTGCTCTAAAAGCCTTATCTGAACTCTATCACAATCTCCAGGTGCATCTCCACCTGCTGGTAGACGTCTCTTCTCTATCCAAATCACTTCCATCAGATTTTACTCACAGGTGATGCCTTGTACACCTGCAGCATCCAATTGTCTTCAGTGTCTCCAGTTTTGGTCTACTTTCCTGTTGCTTTAGGCACAATCACTGTCCAATTCTTCTTGCTTCTAGGAACTCTTTTCTCAAAATTCTCTACAAATGGATATTTTACTTATCTCTGTTGCCTCCGCTGTCAAGAGATGAATTTTTACTCACCACCTGGGTATTGGATCTGTTTGTCTTAGGTACGCTAAGATGGAGGACTATGTATTGTCTGCTCACCAATTCCTATCTGAATCTCCCTTATGACCCTTAAATATGATGGATTAAATCTGATGGATTAAATCTGATGGTTTTTGTACACTGGCTGTTTTTTTTTCAGTGGTGTCAGCAGATGCTTGATTTATAGTTGATGTTATTCACAGAAAGAGCATTTCATTCGCATTTAGTAGAGCAGAAACTGATGTTCTTTTTCCCTTAGCTGCATTAAGACAGCTATGAAAATAGCTTTGTTGTATCTCTATCAAGGCATAAGTGTAAAAAGACAAAATTTAGGCATTAATGATACCATTATGTAAAACAGAAACATGGAAACGGCATTAACCAATTTTCATCATGAAAGTCTACCTTCTGAGAGGAAAGCTTTTTAATGTTGAATAAGCAAAGCTGTGATTGGCAGACTACGGGATCTTGTGGTCAACTATAAAAATATTCTTCCTGTTATTTTACCAATAGAAAGAGCTCTTGAAAAAGGAGTGAGTATGTATGGTCTTTCTTGCTCATTTTCACTGTGGACTCTCCACATTAATCACGCATGAATTTTATGCCTTCAGCACCAACTGGCAGAGTAATTTCAAAAGTGTTGTTGCTGTTATACTTCAGAGACACTGTCCTTTCCAAACAGCTGGTCATATTTATATAGATGATTAATGGTGACCAACGTACCCTGTATGCTACATAACACTGCGTATATCTGTGCCCTGATACCCTCCACATGGGGTGATGAGCTAGCACTTGGTTTCTCAGAGCCAAATCAAAATCAGAAGTCCAATGTGCTTGAAGAACTCAAAGTAAGGATCTTCTAGTGTGGCCTACAACATACAAGCTGGCCAATGACTGAAAGTCAGTCTTTTTCTCATAAGTTTTGAGGACATATGCCTACTTTCCAACAAAATATTTGTTGTCTTTCTACTACTTCTTTTGAAGAAAAAGCAACCAGAAGGAACTGGTAGACTAGGGGATCTTGTGGTCAACTATAAAAGTATTCTTCCTGTTATTTTACCAATAGAAAAAGCTATTGGTAAATATCAGAACATAAAAGGAAAACATTGTTTCTCCAGGCAATGGGCAATGTTCCCATTGCTTTCTGTATGATTCAAAGAGAAAGGTGCATGACAAAGACTGCAAGCCATATTCATATCTCCAGCTGTTAATGGATTTTGGGGGCACATTGGTCTCTGGCATAATTTAGGGCACTTTAAGAAGAGAGTTTCAAAAAGAAACCTTACCTGCTGCATTAAGCCATTTCTTCTATATGGTTGTACGTGAAACTTGACTGACTATTCCATACCTCAGGTGAAACAACGCACCTTTAGTAAGGAAATTAAATTTAGATAGAAAGGACTGGCTTCTGCTATCATGGAAAGCATATAATTCCCACAAAGCCAGAGGGGTAGCCCTGGGAAAAAAACTCACAAAAAGAAATGAGACACTAAAGAAGAAAAGAATTTGTCAAAATACTACTGGGTATATTTGAAACAGTTGCTGGAAAGCACTTATCATGTATATATTATTGAAGTAAGTAGATAGATAGGTTTGATTCAGAGTAATAATACTTTTGAACATGATACCTAACTTTGCTGAAAAAAACAGAGAGAGGTTTCAATTTTCACATTGCAGTACAATTTTATTTTTTGCTCTTGAAGATTTATGATTCGTGTCTGAATTTTATCTAACTTCCTTGAATGCATGACTTACCCTAAGAATGAGCTTGAAATTAAATGACTAAAAAAAGAAAAGAGAGAAAGAGAATATTTTAGCTATCAAGTATTCACTTACTTGTATTTAGAGCTCCTATTTTACAGCTATTTTTTTTCCAGAGGGTGTGTGACTCTCCAGCGTAATTACAACTTTTGGTCACTTGTGAACGTAACAAAAACCCTTTGACCTCAAAGGGTATTGGAATTTCTTGATTTTCTGAAGAAAAAAACTCCACTTACATTTTATGTCAGTATAAGACCAGCCCACTGTTTGCTATTTTATATAGAGTTTTTATAAGATACAGCTGGATTTAAACTGAAGGAATATTGCTGTGGTCTTCCTAGTATCTCCAAGAAACTGCGATGTCTTTTTATGTTGATACCTTCTTAAGTACTGCGACCTCTTTTCTGTTCTTCATTGTAATATATTGCTTAATGACTTGAGTGAAAGTGGAAAAACAAATCTTTGAAAATCATTTTATACACCTCGCGAAACATGCATTGACCATAATTTGACCTTAATTGTAGACAGTCTTTGCTCAAGAAAGCAAGATACATATATCACAAGAGTTCTCTGAAGAAATAATGTACAATGGTATGCCAATACAGATATCTGATAAGATCTCATAGTCCAGAAAACATAGGTGTTTATATAATGGTATCTGTAATTAACATAGTGCCTATCTTAAATTTGTGACCAGGTTACAAAGGCACTTGCTTTTCAATGTCATGATCCAAGCTGTTCTCCAAAATCATTAGGCTTCACAGTACATGTAGTAAAAAATTTATTAAATCGCTGCTGTAATGATAGCTAAAGAACCATTCCTGCTGCCTTTGTAAACTACCCTTACATAAACCATGTATGACTTTCCCAAAATGGCCATTAATACTGAATATTGTATGTGGGAGCTGTTTACTGATGCCATGCATGTCACATACTATGAGATACCAGCCGAAGACATTTCAACAGGGCGTGCACTTCCAAATCACAGTTTTCCCCCTTATTCTACACACATAAAAAAGTACCTTGTTCATTTTTGGTGCTTCCAATGCAAGTGAATTAATATTCTATTAATGAAGAGAGGTACACATGGGACCAAGTCAGATAGTCAGAAATCAGTGATAAGAAACTTTTACAATAATATCTAATCTGTGTTAAGTTTAATGCAGAAATTGTATGTGAACAGGTAGAAACCTGCAGATTCATAGAGATCATCCTAAATGGGCCACAGAACACTAGAGATAAAAGAGAATGATTCATTCCCCATCACAGAGAAGGCTCTTCCTGAACCTTATTTTGACATTCATCTTCTATAACAATCTCTTACCTTTTCAGAGATCAGAAGCCTCAAGTCCTGCCTGAAACTTTTAACGCTGTTTTGTTATATAATACATAACAATAAATTTGTGTTTGAATTGTTTACCAAGGAAAAAAACAGATGCATTTAGCAATTCTATAGTTTACAGATAAGACTAACTGCAAATTCTATTACATTTAGTTATTTTAAGCAAAAGACACCAGTATTTCCCTGAGTATATATAAAATCATATGGAGCACGAATGTTTAAGAGATTTACCTATCCGCTCATTTGTAGAATCTCCACAGTATGTATCTCAGCTAATTCTTAGGTGTTCCTGCATTGTTTTACAACGTTCTGCATAAGGAGTATGTGGAGCAGTGGAAATGGTTGCCTAGAGACACATATGGGCCTTCTGCAGTAACTGGAGGTGAAGAGAAGCCTCTTCTTTTGGGTGACAACAGCACATGCCACCTTTAATAGTATTAATATGTGGGAGGGTGATGTTGCTGTAGCTTCTCTTCCCAGCATGGGTTTCTTTCTGACATTTTTACAAGGACAGTTTGTGGCTGGATCATTGCTGGCTGAGCTGCCCTGGCCCTGCTGTGTCGACTCCGGTCGATTATGTACCCCTGCAGAGAGACTTCCCTGCCTCAGCAGAGGGCACAATGCTATCTCATAGCCTTCAAACATCCAAAGCTGCCAGGTTTTAGAATTGGCATTTCCATTCCTCTAACAGACAGAGAACTAACAGACTGGAAAATAACCATGTTTCCTTTAAAGGCCTGATAATATTATAGTCATAGATTTGCATTTTAAAATTGCCTTCAAAGCCTAAAGCCTACATCTATTTTTTGTGCCTAAGAGGCACTTTTGCAGAGGTATTGAGCACAAAGTCCCAGTGAATGACCGAGTACAATGATAGGAATCCTGCCAGTATGTATGTGCCAGCACTATTCTTTTATCTGCGTTAATAAGCAGAATAAAGTAGCCTAATCTTTTTCAGACTTAAACACAAATGTCTCTTTTTAAACAAACTTCTTAACAATCGGAAGAGACTGACTATAATGATACTAAATATTTCAGAACCTACTTTAAAATAAATAGTAAAAAACCCTCACACTGAGGTTGTACTTTGGTTGAGGCAGCAAAATTAAGCATTTTTAAAGTAAATTGTGAATGTGTTAAGTCATCCTCCTTCCCTGGGCATAAAAAGAGTAACACAATCACGGTGTCAATGTTAGTGCATTGAGTTTTGGCCTGCTTTTGGTGAACAAACATCAGATTAGATTTAAAAGCACAAACGGCATTATATTCTTCAGTGCTCAGACGTGCTGCACATTATCAGTCTCTAATAAATTTTTTCAAATTAACTTTTATATTAAAGTATGACAAGATATTTCATGTATTTAACACATGTTCTGCTCAGTACAACTAAGTATTGCAGATGGGAAACATTTTCCAAAGAAAATTCTAAACTATAAAGGTTCAAAACGTCAAATCAAATTACTCATAATAATTGGTATTGTCATTTCTCAGTTTACATACCTGTTAATCTGTTGCATATTCCCCCTAATTTTCTTGGTGAGTAGCTAGTCAGACTTATCTGTGATGAATTTGAGACATTAATTATTTTGCAGGGTAATTGTAATTTGATTCTTACAGTATTTGTTAAGGCTACATTGATATAAGGTGGCAAAGGTGCAAATAAAATTGCAAATTAGTGTATAAATTATTCTCTGATACCAAAGCCTGCAGAAAAGTTGACTGCAAATAGTTAGCCGCAGACTAGCCATACTAATCTTTATAACTTTTCTGAAGCAAATCACTGCTATTAGCAAGGTACTAAGATGTAATTTGTTAGATAGTTTGTATTCTGAAATCACCGTACATTAACAGCTACAATAATCCTTTCAGTTAGTCATTCAGAATTTGCTAATAAGCCTGTAGTAGTCTGTTGGTTCAGTTCAATAGTACTCTACTGATCTAATTCAGACATCCTGGGAGCTGTTCCCTGCTCTAGAAATGTCAAGAAATATTTGCTAATTTGATATTTAATCAGATACTTGCTAAATGTCTCCATAATGTAACTCTTTCATTGTTTCTATTTAGAAAAATGAAAGGGACTGATAATGAGAAGACCTAGTCAATTATAATAATGAAGTGAAATGGTCTTTTGCCTTCTGTCTTTCCTTTGCAATGGAATGGAAGAACAGCAGTTTGGCGTTCAGAAAAGCAGTAGGATATCACTTATGAACCTCTGGTAAATTAAAAGCAACTTGTTAAATATCTTGCTCAGACATTATAACTCACTGCGGTTTTCACAAGAAGCTAGCTTTACAGTCATATTTTCTGTTTTATACCATGCTATTCTTTTTCCTTTTCACTTTAAGTTTGCACCTTAAAGCTCCTTTAAAATGTCATAAACATGCACAGACTGTAACTACCACAGACTGCTATTAAGCTTCATCATTTTGCTGAAAAAGTGTTTAGAGCAGAGTTTATAAGATGTACAGTGACAAGTGTGAGCCATGTCTAGACCGATCTGGCATGCTAATTGCTATGCAGGTCTGCATTACCACATCTTCATCATTACACCAGTGGTGGACAATAACTGGTATATATTCTGTTGTAAATATACTAATGTCTATCATTTCTTTTTATTGTTCTCACTTCACAACTTATTTGTAGGTATCCTCAATATGATACCTTCCAGTGGCATCATTTTATCCTCTTTGTCCATAAATCTACAGACATGTGTGTCTAACCTTTTTCTTGAGGCCCTAATGTTTAACTATATGCAGCACCAACAAATTGTTGCAAGGGATGCCCAGGTTCTTGTATTTCGTGACTTTGGATTTAAACAACTTGATGGTGTTTATTTTCTAATAACAAAATAAGTTGTATGTAAAGAAAACAAAAAAATATGAGGGAAAATTAACTTTATTTAAAGCATATTTTGGTAGGAGGAGCTGCAAGAAAACTGTAGGAAGCAGCTAATCTAAGAAAACCACTTCTCCAGTGGTGTTGGAGGGTCATTGAGAACTTGGGTCTCTGCCTATAAACTCGCCTCTTAATGTGCCTAATTTTTAAAAAAATTTCCTCCTGTTTGCGCTATTCTCTCTGTTTTTCTGCTGTTTCTTGTAGAAAGGTTCACTAGGAGGCATTGTTTAAACACTGGATTTAGAAAGTGTTTTCTGCTGTTAGCATCTTCTGAAATTCAGATATGTTTCACAATTTGCCTGCACAACTTTTATCCAACTCCACAGCTAAGGAAAAGCTCATAAAGATCACTTGAATATATGAAGAAAATATAAGTTCTTTAAAGCAATCATTAATAAAGTCTTTGTTGGATAGAACAGGATGAGAAATTAATGAGTTTGTAATCACTCTATCACTCCTCCATTTACATATTAACTGCCAGAACTGGAAATTTTGGATTTCTCTTGTCTGGGTTCATCCTTTCTTCCCATAAGGCAAGTGGCAAGAGGGCACTGTGTCCCTCTCACCACTCTCCATACCTCATCTTCTCAGATATCTCATAGCTCTAGAGCATGGTGCTATGAAGACAACACCAAATAGCCTGTGGGATTTGTGACCATGGTGGGGACTAAATTTATCATTAAATCTTAATAATATTTTGAAAGTTATACTGTGCCCATGAAATGAATGGTTTCATGATTTTTTTTCATCTCTCTTCCTAATACGTTTGCAATTTTAGTGTGCTCCTGTGCACTGACTAAAAAATGAAAGAGTTGAATGAGCCCTGGCCTTAACAAGCTATCTGGGGATGTTCCTACACAGCAAGACCTCAGCTCGTTATTTACTCTGGAGTTTCCCTCAGCCCCCATCACCTCCCACATCAGTGAGTGGAGTGGGCTGGGACACTGACTTTTGGCAGTTCCCCCAGGAGGTCTCAAAATTTTGGTGGAGGCTTTCTCTTTGTGCTTATCCTCCTGAGCATCAAGGACTGAGCACAGCTGTCAGGGGAGCTCCTCACCAGCCCAGTCTGCACTCACTGGGGATGCAGCAACGTTCGCATGAGTGCAACATTTGCTTACACTGCTCCTCCCTGAATTTCTTTATCTCTGTTTTCTCATTGTTTCAATAGTGGCAGGCTTTGAGGCATGGTTCTCTCAGTATATTGTCCAATAAATGCTACAAAGCATATGAACTGTTTGAAGTTATTATGTATGAAAGAGTACATCAGACTTTCTGAAAAGGGGAGAATTAAATCACCTTATTCTGAATTGCAACAAGATTTTACAGTAGTATAATCACTTGATTTTTGTGTTCTTTATGGACCCTTTCTGTTTACTATATTCAATGCATTATAAAATGTAAAAGCTGTTTACACATAAACTATGCTACTGACACTATTCAAACCAAGCACAATATCATTATTGTTACTAAGGGACCAAATACATCTTTGATCATTTCAGATGGCTCTCCTGGAAATTAATATTATAAAGCTACTTGGTAATGGCATGAAAAGAAGGATAATTATTCTTTATGCAAATGTATGCAAAATTGTGGTTTGAACTGGAAATGTTATAGTAGATTTAAAGTAGAATGTCTGAGTGCTGCTGAGAGTATTCCTGGCTAATGAGAAGAATTACAAGTGCCAAAACAGGTGATGTTTTAAATATTGATAGCAAATGTAGGGAGGGAAAATGATGTCTATTTTTGTTTTGTGGATCTGAAGGACTGATATTTTTAGAGGGAAATGGCTGTGTACATCTTTGTGGTAGGGTGTATGCCCATCTATCCTTTCACCAGTGGGAAGGCTTGGCTTGCTCAAGTGTTTTGGTGGACCTCTGTGCTGAGTGCACAGGGAGACCTTTTCTGTTTTGATTAGATAGCTTTTTTTACACCTCATCTGAAAGATGCACTAAGCTAATATACACCTACAATAAAAATCTTGGGACAAAATCAAGTATCAACTAAGCGATAAAATATTTGTGAATTTTCATAATATGTGGACAGAATTGAGAGGACACAGAAAGTCTCTCAATTCACTTTTTAGAGGGATTGACTTACCCAAAGCATAGACATGTCCAGTAGCAACCTACAGCAACAGGTGCTGTCTTTCAACAGTAAGGAGCAAGTCTTTCTACATAGTCTAGATAAAGTTGGGCATGCCCAACCCTATTTCATAGAATCATAGAATAGTTAGGGTTGGAAAGGACCTTAAGATCATCCAGTTCCAACCCCCCTGCCATGGACAAGGAGGAACACCTCACACTTCACCATGTCACCCAAGGCTCTGTCCAACCTGGCCTTGAACACTACCAGGGATGGAGCATTCACAACTTCCCTGGGAAGCCCTTTCTAGTGCCTCACCACCCTCACGGTAAAGAACTTCCTTATATCCAATCTAAATTTCACCTGTTCAAGTTTTAACCCATTACCCCTTGTCCTGTCACTACAGTCTCTAATGAAAAGTCCCTCCCCAGCATCCTTATAGGCCCCTGTCCTGGGTTCAGCAGTAGCAGTCACTTTTCTTCTTCTTACTAGCAGGTGCAGCGCTGTGTTTTGACTTTCGGCCTGGGAACAGAGCTGATAACAATGATGTTTTGGTTTGGCCAAGGACTTTGTGAGCCTCATGCTCTGCCAGGGAGGAGGGGAAGCCGGGAGGAAGCAGAGACAGGACACCTGACCCAAACTGACCAAAAGAAGTATTCCATACCACGGCACATCATGCCCAGGATGTAACAGAGTTACCCAGAAGGGCTACTTCGCTGGTGGTTTGGACTAGGTATCAGAGGTATCGGTTGGTGCTTGGTCAGGCTGGGGTGGGGGGGGAGTTATTGGTCAGCTGATCGTGAGGTGTTGTGTTCTCTTCCCTTGTTATTTCCTTTATCATTATTATCATTGGTGGTAGCAGTAGTGATTTGTGTTATACCTGAGTTACTAAACTGTTCTGATCTCAACCAGTGGGAGTTGCATTCTTTTCAATTCTCCTCTCCATCCCTCCGGGAGTAGGGGGAGGGCAAGAAGCGGGGGAGCGAGTGAACAAGCTGTCTGGCTGGGTTTAAACCACAACAGCCCCCTTCAGACACTGGAAGGCTGCTATGAGGTCTCCACGCAGCCTTCTCTTCTGCAGGCTGAACAGCTCCATCTTTCTCAGCCCATCTTCATACAGGAGGTGCTCCAGTCCCCTGATCACCCTCGTGGCCCTCCTCTGGACTTGTTCCAATAGTTCCATGTCCTTCTTATGTTGAGGACACCAGAACTGCACACAATACTCCAAGTGAGGTCTCAGGAGAGCAGAGTAGAGGGGCAGGATCACCTCCTTCGATCACGCTCCTTTTGATGCAGCCCAGGATTTCCTACTCTGTTCTATTCAGTTCTTATATTATTCTATGTTTCCAGTTTTGCCCCCAGGAAGACCACACAATATAAAAAATGAAGAAGAATTGTAGAAATCCTGACTCAGGTGTGAAGCTTTAGAATCTGGTCAGGGAATACTTAAGCAAACTGCACATACAGAAGTCCAGTCTTTCCATTTAAATTAGCAGATAATGAGAGGGTTATTTCCCTCCCCAAGAATTTACAATCAGTACCCTAACAGGCTGCTACAGCAGCTTCAGAAGCTTCCTTTGCTTCTAGGATGTTCATCTCCAGCTTTTGTGCTGAGGTTAGAATCATTATGAAACTCTGGCATAAGACAAACTAGTTACATCACTGCGTGGTGCAAACACTTGATATTTGCTTCTTTTAATGGTGGGAAAACATACTGCTTATAATCCAACTTTAGGCATATGTTCTGTGATTTGAGCCTCGCTGCTTTCAGGTGAAGTGGAAATAAAGGTAAACTTTGTTCTATCTCCCTGTACACCTCCTGATACTGCTGCAAAATGTAGCTGATTAAGCTGGGAATAAAAATAATTGCAGAAAACATGAGAAAATAACATTACTATAATTTGTGTTATCTCTGTTTCAATTTCTCTGTTGGTAATGGTTGTCACTCTGCTGTGTGAAAGCTTCAGGCCATTTTTTCAAAATGAGCTGAAATTCTATTCCAGGCACTGGAATGCATTTTAAGGTAATTCTTCTGACTGAATGAAGCTACATTTTAGAATGGATAGGTAATAAAGTGCCCTTTGGCAGTACCTGAAATCAATATCTTTATCTAGTGTCCTTACAGTATTTTTACTGTAGGTTTCTCATCTGTTGCCATTTACTTGTTAAGGTTTTAGCTATCAGTTTTCCATCTATTCAAGAAATTTTAACAATAATTGGCACTGTTTGATTCTGCAGTCTCTCAGCACTTAGAAACAGTTTTTTCCATCAGAGACTCCATCTTTCATGAGATGGCTATTTGGCCTTGCCAGAACAGAGGTAAATATCTCAACTGCCTTCCTACTAAAACCAGTCCGCTTATCCCATGAATCTCTTAAGTTATGACTGCAAAGGTTTATTACTGATTTCACTGCTAACTGGCTTTAAGGTTTGTACTGCAAACTTTAATGAAATACAGTAATTAAGAGTTAGAAAATTCTTTACCTCCATGCTTGCTTGTACTCTGGAAGTCTTACGGTCACCAGGCCTTCTGGATCACAAAGGAACAGAAATCTTTCCTTGAGTTGCTATTCTGAGGTTAAACATAAATCCAAAATGCGACAATATGTCTTAGTACTGCTTTCTTTTATCAGCCTTAGTAAAGGAAATGTACAGAACTGTGCCAAAATACTTGAAGGTAAGACCATGACAGTCAGATTCTCGCAGTAAAAGAAAAAAGCTACAAGGTCTTTGTTATGCCCTAGCTCATTAAAATGCGCCTTTGTCCATCTTCAACAGACTTTGGCTCTTATTTGCCAGCTGTGGTCACAAAAAGTCTCCGGCAAAACCAAGTCTCAAAAAAAAACCCATCTAGTGTTTCAGGTGCAAAACCTCTCTTTAAAGTAGTTTACAAGAAGCCTGTGTGCAGTGATGTTAAATGCTAAAAGGACAACAACAATAAAACAGGAAGAACCACTTTTCTAAAAGGTAAAGCTTTGTTTTTCATGTGTTCTGATGAAACAGTCAGTTCAAACTGTATTTGACTACAGGAAAAGAGGTAATTCACTGAGTCACAGAATCACAGAATTGTTAGGGTTGGAAGGGATTCCTGGAGATGATCTAGTCCAACCCCTGTAACAAATTGTTTTATACAATATGGTTATCTTTTATCAAGGATTTGTATATCTTTGCCTTCTGTAGCAGAGACCAGACAGCCCTATCACTGAAATGAGCCAGATGGTTTCTGCTTGATTAGTGATTATATCTCCATGGCAAAATGCCAAGAAGCAAATACATGGGTTTTATTTCAAGAAAGCTCTCACCAATGCCAGTAGGAGTTTTGCCAGATGAAGTATCATATTTTGGCTACACACACACATACATGCATGTAGACACACACTACATAATCTGACTGAAAGCCCACTCAGATGAGAAAAGCTTTTACTGGTGTCACTGGCCTGTGTTCCCGCCTCTCCCAGAACAGTCTTGTGTTTCGTAATTAAATGCTACGAACTGAAAGACTTCAATTAAGCATTTGATTTCATCCATCACCAAGCAGAAATAGTCAATAAACTTCTTGTCGCTTACAGAGACTGCACTTGATACCTTCTATGAAATTCTGTAGAAAATCTAACTTACATAATAAGGCATTTTGTAAGTAATCGATATTGCTTCTGAGGCTAAAATTCTATGAACAGAGTAGTTTTCAATTAATTTCAATCTCTGCCCCAGTTTTCAATTTTATATATTAATTTAGTTTAGAATTGCTGAAACAAGACGCTTCAGCAGCTTCTGAAAGTCAGTCCAAACAGTCCTTAGTCTCCCTGTTCAAACTGGCAACACATCAGGCGGCAAAAAGTTCGTTTTTAAAATTAAATAAAGCCACAAATTCATTTTATGGATGACTATTACCTCCTAACTGTAACAGACTTAACCACCATTTTAGCTGTGACCTGAAGGGTATTAGTCTCTTTGGTGCTGTATATATTTCTGAACTGCTACTGTGTGTGCCTTAAAAAGGCTGAACATTTATCCAGTGCTGCTGCATAATGACCTTCACTCCTCTGCTATCAAAAGAGCAAGATCTTCTGCAATCTCCAGCTGCTGGAGAACAGGTTTCTACATCAAACCTTCTTGGTGGTTGCTGATAATAATAGTGCCCTGGATATGCTATGTTTCACAGAGATGGCACTTTTCAGACCTTTGTCAGAAGTACTACTTCTAAGAATTCAATAGTTTGTGTGTCCTGGTGACTCCTAGCTCTCCTGGTCACAATGTTAAGCAAACTGCTTACACTGAACGCGTTTGAAGACCATGACCACAATGCCCTTTTCACAGCCAACTGTGATCTACATTATTTCGTTGTAGTGGTGTGACTTTGGCTATAATTAAACACATTTGACAGTGCTCTGTTTACTAAATGATCCACAGCATTATTTACCACTCTATCCATCTGTATCATCTGTAAACTCTTCCAGCAACAATTTCATAGTGTTTTCATGGTCACTGAGAAAATCTGATTAGCATTTGGCTGGGAAGAAGGTCACAGTAGTATGCTCATAGCAATAGGTCATCTGAAAGCTGCCCACAGGCAGGAGAACTTTGATACAGGCAAGAAAAGAGAATAGGACACAAAAAGGCTTCCCAAAACATACCTGGTTGTGCTTGTTAAGAAATGATAGTATGTAGTGTCTGAAGAAACAAACGTTCATGGTCAGAGCTCTAAGTGAAAAGTGGCATGACTAACATAACATAATTGCAGAAAATAGCAGTATTTGACGAAAATCACCCTTGCCAAAGCTCTCTCAGAAACCACTCGACAATCTGCCAAAGTATTTCCTGACTACTGTGCCTTTCTGGGTGTAGTAATCAACACTGTGAAACTCAAACTTCGTGACATTTCCTCGTGCCTACGTGCTGATTCCATCCTGTTGGTGTTGTTAGATTACACTAGGTGGTTGCCCTCATAACCAGGTGATAGAGATCCTGCCTTAGGAAACAAGATGCTCTGCCATGGTGTATCAATATACAAAATCATGGATGTGTTATTTATTTTTAGTGCTTCATAAATCAGCCAGGACCTGTCAGCTCAGATATTTCTGCTTTCCATGTTTTATTGTAGCCATACCTTTTGAGCGTTGAAAGACTTGCACTGCACAGATGTGGTAACAGAACATAGCCCGAGCTTAGCACATAAAAACCTATTTTTGCCATCACCCAATTACATTTTATACACAGATTTTTTTTTTTAAATTAAAATCACATCTAATTCTGTTTTTTCTCTTCAGCTGTTGTCTTTGGCCTCTTTATTTGTCATTCACCATGGAAACAACTTACTTCAAAGAGTAGTGATAGCTTTGCAAGAGATATTGACATTTTAAGTTCATGACATTGCAACCCTTTACTTACAAAATATGACGAACATGCAAGGAAACAACAAAAGATATACGATGACAAAAAAAAAACCCAAATCTACAGAAACATTTTCCGGTAAATAATTATATATTGGAGCTTTCTTTGAAAAGAAGATTTGAAGTCAAGGTTTGTTACTGCACTCTTTAATAGAGCCATTTTATCATGGCAATATTCTGATGTTATGATTCTAATATTGAGATAATCCATCTATAACAGGACAAAGCCAATAATTGCCTTTTTCAGCCCATAGCAGCTCAAATCAAAAGAATTTTTGCTTAGCCAGAACTAGGTTTGAATATTTTGGTCTCTCACCATATTAAAATTTGCCAAGAATTATATCTATGTTGTGAAATAAATCTTTCTTTTCTACTCAAAACAAATATTACACTTCAAAGGACAGGAATGAAATGCAACTGGATTTGAAGTCTAGGCTGACAAAGTCTGAATACATGGGATGGCAAGATGCAGTTATTTCTTACCCTTTTTAGAACAATTCAGCAGAAAATGTATTTACTTACAGTGTAAAATGTGAGAAGGATGTCACAAGATACACAAAATACAGCACTCCTAAGGCACTGTAGCCACATTTCTAAATGGAAATATTTGGGGGTTTTGACAAATAAAGATTTTATTTTTTTTTTAGTAATTTCTTTGTTGAAACAATTGTTAGGACTGCAGAGCTCAAGTACTATTCTTGAGAATATACTAATACCAAGGTGCCCTCCTGTCCCTTCTCTAGAGGTAATAAAGCCAGAGCCTGTTTCAGACTTGCTTAGTTTGAAGACAGGCATAATGTCATACCCACCACCATCCTGTGTTCAGCTGTTGTGACAACCTTTGAGTATGCCTTCTGCTTCCCATGGTGTAAAGCCATTGTCTGCCCATGTGTCTCCATGACAGCCGACTAACCTTTCTTCTACTCGGGGACTGCTAGGTCTTACATAGGAAGGTGGTTTGCATTCCAGTGCATCCACATCTCCTAGGTATTTCACACACATATATTTAAGCAGGATTTCTCATAGTTATAACTTTAATAAATGTTAGAATATTCTCTCTTATGCTTTTTTCATCATCCAACTGCAAGAGCTTGGTTTCCCACTCATGGTATCATGGGAAAAATTATGTCGCTCTATTCCTCAGCCTACTGCCTATCGGTTTGTCGCAGCGTTACAACATTAGTGCAGGATGTGAACTTATTCTTGAATACATGACCATGGAAGCAAGAACACCAGAAGTAGTAATGCTTCTGTGTCCTTTTGGCAATTATTTCTGTTGTCAATATTTGAAATTCAAATGCTTCTTTTTATTGCAACTGATGATGCATCTGCTGAAAAGACATTTATAAACTGTGAGTAGCTGGATTAGCTTTTATCCTGTGCTTCCTCTATACAAATGTCCAAAGCTGTAGCAACCAAGGTGGAACAAGTTAGCTTTAGAAAAACAGTTGGATTCTCCCCTGCAGTATTTTATGAAACTGTGATAAGACTGAAACAGGGGTAAAAGAGAACCATTCTGAAGTAGTCGCAGTTTGTAAATGAAAGTGTTGCCTCTCAAAATGGCATCCACAACAGAGAGAGCTGAGAATGAACATCCTGTCACGAACCCCCCAGAAAACTCTCAGGTTTGTATCTTAAAAGATAATTAGGTCAGGAGTTTCCATTGATTTCTCATTTATACACTCTAAAACCCTCTGTGCTTAATTTGCTACAAGGAAACATCAGCATGCTGAGGAGTCTGCAAGAAATGACTCTAATTAGAGTTTTGAAGAAATGTCAGAACAGTGCTGAGATCCTGGGTTTGTGCAGCAACCACAACAGTACATTCAAAATAACCATATTTGCTTTGCAAATATTTCTAAGCAATTAAAATATATCAACGCTAATACCTACTAGAAGTATATCAGTTCAATCTAAATGTAAACATTGCAGTAACAGACAAGTACCGAATATGACAAATTGTATAACAAATATAATGGGTAATTTTTTTTGAAGTTTCTTTGAAGATTATTGACCTAATTTTTATGATGTAGGGGTAGTTTGTTTATGATTTCTAGATAAGTTGTATTCCCTACAGAGTTCCACAACCTTAGATTTAAAAATCCTTTTCTCTATTTGGAAAAAAGAAATGAAGAAAGCATAATGGATCATAGCAATGCTCATACGTGCCCTGAATCAGTTGTATGGCATCAAAAAAGATATTCTTCATGGTAGAAGATGTTTCTTTTGTGACACTTTTGGTACTGTTTTCTAACATGTTACTATCCAAGTCTAAGATTTTAAGTTTAAAAAATCCTTCCAGTGCCTTTTGGTTTAAACAAATATTTATATTGTTCATTCATAATTTTCTAATTAAAGAAATAATAGATAATTTTTTAAAATCTACTAAATTATCCAGAGTGCCTAATGTTGCCATGAGAAAAGAAGGACTGTTTTATGAAAAATACACTTATTTACACTACCGTTTATCAATTTGTAATGGCACACTCTATACCTTACACACTTTTGCTGCCATAAACCAATTAATTTTCCAACACTTATTTTCGTGTCTTAATGATAAAAATTAAAAAGAGCCCCCAAAATGTGAAATAGCTTTACCAGAATTAGCACCTTTAGAATACTTATACCTCAGAACAGTCAAGACTTGCAATGCTGCTGAACTCATATGCCCATGTACATCTACACATCTGCGTTTGCATCCCAATTTCGTTTTTAAAACAAAAACTTCTGGAATTGGATCCTCGGTCTTACTGACTGAAACTATGTTAAACTATCAGGAAACAGAGTCATGAACATTGTTCCTTCCACGGTATCCTTTCTAAAAGATCTTTCCAGCCATCTGTTTGGCCACATGAACAATTCAAACCATCTGGAAGGCACCAGTTTGCAAGCCTTTGAGATGGCTTCTAGATCATATTAGCTTGACATGATTCATGAAAGCATCTTTTCAGTCACTCATACCCTGACATAAAATTAACTTAATTTCTGAAGGTGAGACTGAGCTTATGGGTAGCAAAATGCATTCACAACCCATGTGAACAGCAAGGATTAGGGAAGGGCATGGTAGTGGTGCAAACAAAGCACATGGGTGTGATGGATACCCAAGTGCACCGAGTCAAACCTGAAAGGACATGGATCACTCCCCTTCTAGCCTGCAAACTTTCTCTGAGCACAGTTGCTACAGCAGATGCACCATTGACTTTTGTATATTTTACTGAACTTCTACTGAATTCACTGACAACTTTTCCATCTAAACAATCTCACTCAGATGTTGTATTCCAAATCCAAACCCCTATCTGAAACAATTTTTCCTCCTAGCGTTTTTCATGCCGTGAGGGCATCTTTGTCAGCTATACTCTCCTCTACCAGTACACAGATCTCTGTGGCCTCAGACTCCTCCATCCACATGACATATGCCTCCAAATGCTCTTTCCCTGGATCAGCCTCCACCACCTGAACTCTCAGCTGACAGTTTTGAATGTGGCATCTCAGCATACCCATGGGAAAAGTGTTCCCAGGAGGTTGCTCTCTGGCTCTAATCAACATGAAAACTTTGGAAGATAAATCCTCTGACAAAATTCTGAGGCAGAAAGGTTGTAGCACTTGCCTCATTTCCTAGAAGGCTGGATACCTGGAGATGCTGAAACACCGAATAAATCTAACATTTAGTTATTTAGTTTAAATAATAAAAAATGCCAAGTAGCTGATGATTTTTTTATTTTTTTTTCTTTCCCAAGGTAGCTATAGTGGGTTCTTTTTGAACTCTTCACAGCTGCAAGTACAATGCTAACTTAAGACGTTCAGGTGTTTCCCTTATGTTCAGATTGGAGGTACGAAATATCTGGGACTGATACACCACAGCCTGTATATGCAGTACGTAACACACTGCATTTTTAAGAACTTTATTAAGATTATATATTTATGAACTTTTGAAATGTGTAAACTTCCTTAAGTTTGGTGTTAATCATTTTTCTATTTTTTATTTAAATGCAGATTTCCCAAATTGATACTTGCACCCTTGACTGTAAACAGGTCATGGTGAATGCCTTTGAGAAAGACTTCAGTTTCACTCAAGACTTTGCAAGGAAGAACTGCACAGAGTATAACAGTAAGAAGCATTCAACAGATAATCTAAAAGGAAGTAAATCTTCTTGAATTTGTCAAGCTCTCTTATCAAAAGAGGAAAGAATAACAACAGAGAGATCAGTCTAGTTCTAATCAATCTCTCATTGCATCCAAAGAATATGTGACTGGGAAACCCATTGCACTGAACAGAAAACCACTCCACATTTTTATTTTTGGAGCATGCTAAGTAATGTGTTTTTGCAAAATATCTATAAAATTCCTCTAAGAAATGTGCCTGAAGGAAATGCTCTTGAGTTTTAAGCGCACTTAAAATCTGTCCTACAATGAAAAAAAAAGTTAAATCCATGGAGGGAAGTGCAACGTGGGAAGACTGAAACATGGAAAGTGTGGGAGGAAAGGTCAGAGATCAGGCTGTGCACGTTGTAAAGCAGCAGCAGAAAATCTCTTCATAAATGGTCAGACTACCTCAAAATATGTGTGATTATTTTATGTTCATTCCAACCCAGGAAGAAGTTTTGCTCTGTATTTTGTATTAGAACACTAGATTTTTACCTGCAGGTCCTGGTTCATAAATGCTGAGAAGCAGAAATTTGAAAAGAGCTTTTTATTTCTATTCAAAGAAAGGGTATTACATGGAGCACAAAAGACGTGTTTACACTGCAGATGTGTGTCTTGGCAGAGACCCACACGTCAGAAGCAGCTAACTGGCCTCACATGATATCCTTACCCAGAGAAGCTCTTTGGAATGGGACATGTCTCTGCTGCAGCCCTTCACCATCTGCACAGCTCCAGTCAGATATGTAAACAGATGATTTGATGTGAAGTAGTTTTAAAAGTCTTCATTGAACTTTAGCTTCAAGGAGGAAGTTTAGGCTACATAGCTCTAAGATTAGATAATTACTAAGTTTTGAGAGCCAAGCTGCTTTGTTTTCTTCCAATTTAGGATGCAGTTGATATTGATGAACTTGAAATGTATAATTAAATAGGTGGTGACATTTTTAGAATATATCAGCTGATTGTTCTAATGATTACTGAATGATTCAGCTACAGTTGATACTTAAATTGCAGGACCAAGACTACTTGGTTAATCTGATGGTCTCAAATGGATATTAAATCAATGATCTAAAGCCTTCAGCAAAGCCTAATACTGTTATATGGATCTGCAGTCCTTTTCACATATTACTTATGAGAAGTAATATGTGAAAGAAGATAAATTCTCTGTGGAATAGCCAAATGTTCTCAACCCACACAGTGGGCATTAATGTACAGAGATAGTTGTTATTTACAGGGCACTGAGCAAAAAATTCTGGCAATAAGGATTTTCTGTTGTTTTCAGTACCGGTTCTGCTATTGATTCCTCCTGTGTCTACCTCATGAATACCACTATCACTTTTCTGTCAGAAGGCTTAGAGGGGCTCATTTAAACTGGGAATGACAGTTGTAATTAGCCTGCATTTATATGAATAGACACTTGACCAAACCAGGAGTAGCTCCATACTAAGCTCTTCCCTTTGCTCATCTTCTTTCTGTTCTCCTACAGCCAAAACTTCCAGCAGTATTTCCACAGTTGTCCTGCCAGTGGATTCTTTCTGCCTTTACAAATACCTGCTGAAACAATGTTTTTGCCCTTTTTAGCTTTGTTTTAAATTAGTGCACCATATGTCCTGTTTGGCTTTCCTTGAAGTCTTATTTCTTTCTTTTGGGATGTTCTGCTTTTGCTGTTCAGCTGGGAGATTGAGTTTCTGTGCCTTTTTTCCTCCCTCTAATCTTTACCCAATATACACACAACAGTGTTTTTCATGACCACAGTAACATTCTTACCAAAACCATTAGCATCTTCACTGATGTATCCATAAATTTTTATAATGGAAACCACTCCCTGTATTACTTACATTTTAAATTAATTCTTTTGTATAGAAATTCTAATCTTTTTCAAAGTGTTCCGCCTGGACTACTTTGTCACCTTGCATTATTTTCTAGCTACCAACCTGTCACCCCCAAAACCAGAACAAACTGTTTTTTCACTGCAATGGTTTAAAGACGCTTTTGATAGAACAACAATATTATTGAGTCGTGATGGCTGAAGGCAAGCCTAGCATCGCATAAAAATTTCAGAATAAATTAATTTTTTGCTAAATGACATTCCTGTGATGAGATACACATTTTCCCAGCGCTTATAAAATTGAAAATCATTATCCAAGATGGCAAAAAGTATCTGTGGAAGAGACTCAAAATCTTTTCCTCTCACGTTCATATACCCATAAGGCATCACCAGCTCCCACAGTTGATTAATTATATTTTAAAAGCAGTGGTTTATACTCGAGCAGCCTGCAAAGACAAGAAGAAAAATATTCAACTGAGCTGAGTTCTGAAATATTTCTGAGAGCAAGAAGTGGCTATTTTACATGTATGGCAATGAATGCATGTCTACACTTTTTACTCAGAAAAGGAGCAGAATTTACTGAGAGCACACCCAATGGACTACTTCCTTTTTCTTATTTATGCAGTTTACTCAGGGACTGCAGTCTTTATAACAATTAACTAAGCACTGTAATATTCCCTGGATATTATCAGTGAGCTGCCTTCGAAAGGCAAAATAGCCCTTGTGAACTACTGGTTGTACAACCTTGTAGAACTTGAACACCCACTGATTTTAGCTTTACAAGTCTTTGGAGAAAATTCAAAACTTTTGTGAAAGCAGAGATGAAATCTAAGCATCTCCATTCTTACTTAGTGCTCTAACTAGAGTTAAGGTACTTTTGTTCTGGCTTCCTGTTCTTTGCCAACCATAAAGCATATCTCCAATAAAGGTCTCATCTTCAGCTTCTGTTAACTTTTAAAGTGCACCTGCACTGCAAAAGTTAGATAAGGAAGAAATCACATAACTAAGTCAATTCTGGCAGCAGGTCTTTACTGAAGACAGGCTGTCAGGAAACAGAAGGAGACGGCAGGGTACATCAGAGCCAAAGCAAGGAACTACAGACACCTAGTGATTCTGTCCTCACCCCCACCTAGATAACCAAAAAGCTGTTATTTTTAAGATGCCGTCTGCATTTCAGCAACATACTGACCTCTCATAATCTGGCTTACCAGAAACTCAGGATAAAAGTCTGCTGTATTGTATACCAGTTCAAGAGATTTGACATGAATTAACAAATAACAGTACTTTCTTCATGTGCTATAACCCTTCAGTCCAAAATTGTGTAAAATTCTCCATTGGCTGTAATTTATGTGGCTTCAGGTGTGATCATTCTTTCTGTGGAACAACAATATAAAGAGACCAGCTCTGAGTATTTTTTCAGGAGCTCTTTAAATAATAGAAAGCAGGAACAGACACTGAAGAGTGATCAATTTGCAAAGGCATTTCTGTATATAGAAAATAGGTAAAAGAATTTCAGGTTCTCATTGCTACCGTTTATAGAAACGAACAGGTTGCACCTGTATCACATGCAGAAATAATGTAAATGTTATTTTTAATAAGGAAGCTAACCAGAATGCCAACATTCAGCTGAATTAACGTCAGCTAATTACAGTTATATAGTTTTTCAGTCAGTAATATTTGAGCACTCAGGCGATCCCATTAAAACTCAGCTCATTCAATGATAGATTAATACTTCCTTCAATTTGGAGCATGAGTAGAGGTTCCAAGAAGTCATAAAGGGAAAATAATTACAATTACAATACAGGGGTGATGATATTTATTAGATGACGCTAACCACTAGATTCTCACTTGAGCAGACCAAGGGTAATGATGCATTTTGGCACAAATATGTACACTGAGCTCATGAATTAGTGCTGCAAGACATCTATGAATATTTGCACATGTGGAGGCATTCTCAAGAAGAGCTCGATGGGTTGACTCCACCTGATTAGGAAGAATATTTTTCTGACCTCATGACTGACATAACTCACCTAATGCATTTTGTCTTTGAGGACAAGAGGAACGCAAAAGTCAGATGATATCTGAGACCATTTTTACAGTACAGAAAATATCTCCAATGAAAGTGGATAAAGGAAAAATAAAGGAATTCTTACAAGATGAAAAAAATGAGAAAGAAACCAATAGCAGAAAAAACAGTCAAATATACTATACTTACAGAGATGGGACTGTACCACAATACGGACAGGGAGCTGTATGAGATCAGTAAGAATCAGCTGAGAAATTCATACATAAATTTGAAGAACATAGATAAAGCTAGAGGACTGAAGAACATGAAAATGGATATTGTAAAGGCTAAAAGACATGGAAGAATAATAATAATGATAGGAATAGTTATTACAGAAGGCAAACTTCAGAAACTAAAGACGGATTAACATTGTATATTATTGCTATGACAGACTATATTTAGAAAAAAGTGTTACATAGATAAAACAAGTTTTTAATATGCAAAAATACATTTAGGGAAGGGTTATTAAAAAAGGGTCTCTTCGAGACATACGAGGTATATGGTTTTGAACACAGATAGACCCATCTATGATGCGAATAAAAAGATAATTGGCACTGCAAAGTGTTTCATTATAGGAATCTCTAAACTTTCAGACACAAATTGGAGAAAAAAGTAGAACAGCAACAGTAAGTTCCAGATATAACCTGAACACTATAACCAATGGATTTAATTTTCTGTTACTGAGTCAATGTTCAGTGGTATTATTTTAAGCTATGTTTTATTAAGTGAGGAAAATAATAAACAGTCATAGAAGTATATGGATACAGGGAAAGCTGCCAAATATCAAGTTATACTAGATTTGTGAATGGAATTAGAACAAGTAGCAAGAGGTTCTTTAGCAAGTTAGATTTAAAAAAAAGTGAAAGAAAAGATGAATTCTCTGTATGTAGGATGGTATAGGATAAACAGTAGTCTAAATATGAACCTAGAATGAGTGAATGCTTTGCGTCAGTTTCAGTGGACAGAAGGGCAAAGGATGGGATGTAGGCTTGGAGTAAGAAAGGGAACAAGCACTTACAGGATGCAAGAACAAGTCTAGGAATTTACTATGCCTATGCCGGTGTGACTGGATGAACTCCAGCCTACAGTTTGGAAGATGAGTAAAAAACATAGCTTTGACAGCAAAGATTTTAAAGAAAACTACCAAGTCAGAGCTGTAGCACTAATCTGGTGAAGAACAAATGCAATAGCTGTTTCCAAAGAGAAAAGGATAAAGTGATTGAGGCACCTTTATCTAGCTCCAATATCATACAATTCTTTAAAACACAGTTTGGAACAAGTTTAATTGAAGACATGGAGTTAGAGTGAAAAAGCATTAAAATCCAAGATAATGACATCACTGATATGGCAACTTACATTATAGATACATATTGGCATCTTGTCTGAGGGAATTTTTTGTTAAGGTGTTCAGATATAACACGTCGGGTAAACTGAAGAAGATAGGTGTTGACACAAGAAAATGGGAAACAGGAAGGAACTGGGTGTTAGATGCCAAACTGGTTGCAAGTACTTTTCCCATGGAGAATTTTCTCCATTAAGGAATTTCATTCAGCTCTTCACTTAATGTCGGATTTTCTGCAAACTTAATGGCGGTAGAACTGAATGCTCCAGGCATAATTTTATCTAGGATGGTGAACTGAAAAAGTCCAGACTTAGGGAGCAGTGGCAGCAATAAACAGCAACAAGACATTTCCTCACTGTATTTTTCATATATTTCTCTTAAGTATATACGTTCTTGTACTCCTTTGTTCAGCCTGACAAACTGCAGCAGAATGCCATAATCTCATTAACAAGTTAACCTCTATTATAAAAATGGTTGCATTACATATAGATGAGGTCAGGACTATCTGTTCCAGATAGTCATGTCCTAATTCTGCCTATATGCCCAGATAGATGCTCAAGAATCAGTTAGACCCAGATCCAAAGTGAGCTGGACAGGTTTTTGCATGCTTACGGTCATCTACTAAGTTGTGTCTTTCAGATCGACTTGATCACACAGATGCAGTCTGAAATGTATATAGGCACACGGTTTCCAAGCCAAAGCTTGCTCATGCCGCATGTCTGTCCATGCCTGAGCATGTGAATAGGCCCAAGGCTGTTGACTGATCACAGGGATCTTTGGCTTCCAGAGCAGCTATGCTGAAAATCACAGGTGAGGAAGGCCAGCTTTAAATCTGCTGTGGGTATTCAGCACTTCTCCTTACAATTAATAAAGAAAGAAGCAAGCAAATTGCTGCAAGTGGGATGTTACTGCTTTAACTTAGCTGTTACCTTTGTTTATGGTTACAAAAGACTTTCACTTTTCTGAAGCTGATAAACAATGTGTAGGAGAAGTTTCAGCATCCCAAACAAGGTTCCAACACCATTTTGGCTGTTTGTAATCAGCACATTTATGACTCATTACCTCAGCCACACAATTTCATTTTGTCTCAGGCTGAATAATTTTTCTTCCACCCCCAAACTCCCAAGAACTTTCAAGATAGACACATATACACATATGAATATTCATAAACCCTTTGAGAAACATTTATGCAAATAGATATCCACTGGTATGAATGTTTTTGAAAGCAAGAACAGAGAGTTCACAGTGTGAAAGAAAATCTGCATTTTGGTTTCAGTAAATAGGTGTGGATTTCTTTTTCTGAATATTCAACCCATTTGGAAAACTGGGACTAAGTAAAGCCCTATTGCCTAAATACTGTATAGGTAGAGATTTGCATATTTTAGTTCATGGCTTGCTGGTAGACTGTAGTGAAGGTAAATGGTGAATTGCAAAATCATCATTACATTGAAGTGACTTCAGTCAAAAGGGCTAAAAAGGGTTCATAGAGGTTAGTGAGGAAATTTGGAGGGTTAACAGCCATCCACTAAGGAGCAATGGTTAGAATCCCCCGGCATGATAGAAACTGGGAAAGGGAAACCTGGAGTGTTTAAAAATGAAAAAACCTTCTAGTACCCGCTTTGTGATTCCTGAGGCCTGAAGAGACTGATTAAGGTTAGACAATGCAGATTTCATACCTGGCCCTCACAGGTTAACTCAGCTTTTTGTACAGCTGCCTTTATGAAAAGTCATTAGACTTTCTCCTCTAAGGCTGTTCAGATTCAAGGCCAGTGACATTGACACGCATATCCCTGGTGCCTGTTGCCCTTTATCCCCCTTCTGGCTAGGTAATTCTGACTTCAGCTTCTATCTTCTATCATCTCTCAGTAGGCAGCTGAGAACATCAATAAGATCCTCTTGTAGCCTTTTCCTTTTAATGCTTAAGGAAACTAGTTCTCTCAGCCTCTTCTCATACATCATAT
The DNA here is from genome assembly GCF_033815535.1 of Pezoporus flaviventris. Taxonomy (NCBI): domain Eukaryota; kingdom Metazoa; phylum Chordata; class Aves; order Psittaciformes; family Psittacidae; genus Pezoporus; species Pezoporus flaviventris. The sequence goes on along the minus strand of NW_026892595.1, from coordinate 17,187,937 downwards.
GAACCAGCTAATACAGTGATGTCCCTCCCTTGAACTTGCTAAAATAGATTCATGTCTCTCTTTTACTGGGGAGCCCAAAACTGGACACAGCAAACTGGTCTCATCTGTGCTGAATAGATGGAAAAATCAACTCCTTCAACTTGTTTGTTACAGCCTTGCTTATTGTGATTTAACCACATCTGTGAACTAAGCCCCACACAGCTGCTTGCTGAATCGCTGTGGTGGGATGGGGAAGAAGACTGAAAGAGTAAAAGTGAGAAAACTCATAGGCTGAGATAGAGACAGTTTAAAAAGTAAAGCAAAAGCTATGCACAAAAACAAAACAAAACAAGGAATTCATTCACCACCTCCCATAGGCAGGCAGGTGTTCAGACATCTCTAGGAAAGCAGGGCTCCATCACATGCAACAGTTACTTGGAAGGACAAGCACCATCACCCTGAACGTCCCCACCTTCCTATGTCCTCCAGCTTTATATGCTGAGCATGACATCATATGTGATGGAATACCCCTTGTGTCAGTTGAGGTCAGATGTTCTGGCTGTGTCCTCTGCCAACTTCTTGTTCACCCCCAGCCTCCTCACTGGTGGGATATGAGGAGCAGAAAAGACCTTGATTCTGTGCAAGCACTGCTCAGCAATAGCTAAGACATCCCTGTATTATCAGCACTGTTTTCAGCACAAATCCAAAACATAGCCCCCTACTAGCTACTGTGAAGAAAATTAACTCTATCCCAGCCAAAATCAGCAGACCTATGCAGTCATGCAGTATGCAGTCATTTTTCAGTGCCTCCTCTAATCTACACTTTAAAACACCTTTTGTATCACTGGGTATAAAAAGTAAACTCAAATTTATGCCTCCTAAATAACTCTGAGGTAACTCTTTAATATAAGACCTATGAAGCGTTTGCACAGCAATGGACGTATAACGTCTTTATTTAGAGAGAAAAATCCATGGATTTGAGAGAAATGTTATCTCACCTAATCAAAGCTTAACCATTACCTGATTGAAACCATTCCACTTTCCAAAGAAAACATCAAATAAACAAATAAACAAACAGAAACCCTTTTAATTAACTGCATTTCCATTAAAAATTAATTTTCAGGGAAAAATAAAGAATCTTTATATCCCCTTCATAGTTTTTTTTAAATTATGTTCTGCTTTTTCACACTTTGAACCATTGAATAAAAAACAAGAAGAATGGTATTCAAAAACTCCAAGCACAACAAAATACAATCACTCACTTCCTAACTGGAAGAGAATTTAGTTAAAGGATTTTTTAACAACTGCTTTACAATTCATACAATCAATTTTGTTTGCTACTGTGTCATGAGAACACTGATTACAATTTTACTTTTCCTTTTTACTCTGTTTTAATTAGAGCTTATTCACTGCTTACACACTTCTTCATTAGCTCCTCCATCATAACCATATTCAGGCATAGTCAGTCTTCAGAAGTGCAACCTCAAAGGTACCCCTGGAAATAGCATTGCTATCTAGTTGATGGATTTCCTTGACATTAGTAAAAATACCCAAGTTTTTTGGGTGGGAAGCAGGCACATGCATTATTCTGAACTTCCTTTTTCTGCCTCTAGGCAGCTGCAGAACACAGGAAAGATATATGCCAGTTGACTACGGTTTTATTATGTGGGGAAAAAAAAGGGAAAGAGTTAAATTGTGGCCTTCAATTGGTAAAATGTCTTCCATCCATGTACCTTAATGAATTCAATTATTAAAAATTGCTTTAAAAGCACTTATATTAAATATTCATGATTAAGAGCTCATGCTAACTTTTGACTCTTTTGCTGTAAATACCACTCTAGAGCCCAGACTTTCCTGGAAATCTCATTAATTTGACAGAGGAGGATAAAATTATTGTGAAGATGTCAGATCTTCTAAAATGTGACTGAATTTAAGCCATACTTGGCACTTAATAAAAGTCAGCAGAAATACAAACTATTGTGGGAGGGGTTTAGCGCCATGCTAATGTGAGAATTACCTTTCTTTATGATGATGAAGGGGACTATATGATTTCCCTCTGATTCACTTACATGAAAAGGTTTACTTCAGTCTAGAACTGATTTCATACCAGCAAGCTGCAGTTCCCTATTAACATCATCTCATGCAGCAAAAGCAGAATTCAGTATGATTCAGTCAGTATATTGACTTCACACCCTTCATGTAAATTGACACTGAACCAAATCTTTCTTTTACATACAGACTAAGCCACAGGGATGCAGCAGAGGTGCTAAGGTGTTCTATTTTGGAAGATATATGTCTTTGCATGTGAATTTTCAAAGAGAAGTGGAGAAGGCAAGAGCTCTTGTCTTGACATAAGATGCCAGGATGTGAAGACACACATCTATGTTGCAGAATAAGCCATAGGTGTATAGTACCAAATTTGGACCTGTTCATGGCAGAAACAGAAACCTCTTTCAGGAAAAAGTAACTCAGGCATGATTCCATAAAAACAAGGCTAAACTGCTTTGAATACTGAAGCCACTATTTTTAGCTTCACTAAGCCATAACTATATTGGAGATTGGATATCATTTAGTCAGCAAAAGCTAATATTCTCCATCTCAGACCTCAAAAGTTTGGCCAGAAGAACTTCTACCTTGGAATATGTGATCTTCAAAAAAAGAATACTACTAGATATATTCTGAATAATTCTACATTTAATGATACAGATTTTATAATATGGTTAATCTTGGTCTACATCAGTGAAAGACAGAAGATAATTAATGATGGTGCACTAAAAATTAACCACTCTATTAATACCTTTTAAATTGGAATAGGAACAGTTTTGCTTCTTTGATAAGAGCTGTACATGTGTTTGAAGGCCTTTACCAAACAGACAAATCCACTTGCAAGTAGTTGATGCCAGTTGTGTCCTGCAGAGCTTTACTTCACCTGATCTTTGCCATGATATTTTCTGCTGGGTTGTTGTAAAAAATCTAAGGAGACAAAATAAAGCTTATTATTAGCTTTAGTATAGAAAGCCACAGCTGACTTGATCTATTTTACAGCAGTCTTTCTCTAAGTAGAAGGTTGGATTATAGACCTCCAGAGGTCATTTCTATGATTCACACTGCTTTTTCACTTTGAATAAAAAATGCAATGATTCTTCTTGAATATTTGCGTTATTAAAGCCTTTACTATCTACTCATTAAAATTAACTTGAATGCATCTGAAGCATTGGTGCATAGGAAGAAAGTATTTCAGGGACCTGTGTTTTCAAGAATATAACAACTACAGACAGTTTCCCTTCTGATGTTATTTCCTTAGATTCAGGACATTTTTAAAAGAATCTTTTTATCCCTTTTTCCATTTCAGTATCAGCTGGGAAAAACTGGGCTGTTCCGATACTGCTAATCCTTCCCAGATAAAGTCATAAAGTATGTGTCATAAAATAGATTTAAGCAAGATATTATTTTCCAATTATTGCAGTTTTAAGATCAGTAAATGTTAACTGATGTAGTTTGACTGGATGGAATAAATTGGGTAGTATTCCAGTTTGCCACTAAGACATAAAAAGAAAGGGGTGGTCAAACTGCATCATATTAATATCTTTTAGTGATCAGTTAGAAACAGGCAAGTAGGATCACCAAAATGAAGCCTTAAACATTCACCATAAACAGCCATCCACATGCTAAAGCAGTGTATTCAAGCAGGTATTGATAAATACAGGTAAAGAAATAGAACTCTTTCCTGTTGTTATTACTGGTCTGCTCCATAGTTTTTGCAGCATTCTTCAAAACCAGAGTGGTGTGGTGACCATTTGTGCTTTCAGCGTAGTGTCTGTTATTTTGCACACAACCTGTCACATTGCCAGTTCAGAAGGACAATATTTCTTTCTGTGTTTACACACTGAACAGCAGTCCTTTATTTCTTATTAATATGGCTCCTGGCCTTGCTCTTATTTACAGTTCTTCCATGGCAGCTGACAGTTTCTTCAGCTTCTTCATTTGAAATGCTACTGTAGTGAATGCGGATGATACACGTCAGTAGAAACTGCCTATGCTTTAAATAAACCTGTCTAGAGATCAACTGCCTCGCCTTGTAGAGGGTTTGTGCAAATAATCCCTTTGGATTTATTTTGGAAGGGTTAGGCCCTTCCCCTGAGTCCTGCCATCAGGAGTGTTGGAAAGTCCATAAGTCCTAAATCAAAATGGTGAGTTGAACTTGAAAAAATCACTCTGAGGCACCAGCATCTTCTGTGACTACAGGAAACTGCTTGTACACCTTTTGTGGAAGTTGCCCTTAGCTTGACTTCAAGGCTTATATAGACTTAAGAAGTTGCTGTCTTTATTGCTGTACTTGGTCCTCACTTGGAAACCACTGCTGCTTTTATCCTGGGGTAGAGATAATAATGACTTAACTGCATAAAAGATTACAATCGAGACCTGTCAGGTTGTTTAGATCCTGTCTAGCTGTCTATGTGGAAAGCTTCTTGCAGATAATTGCTTGTTTCTTTTTCTATGTAAAAACCATTTAGGGATCCTTCAGAACTGCAGTCCTATCCAAAAAATCTTTTTTTGCCCAAACAGCTATATCTTGAATTTTTTAGTCCCACAGACTTATTTTTGGCTTTGGCATAAAATAACTCTTTCTCATGTGAAAACTTTCAAACTGTTGTTGTAAAAATCAAACTTGCATTACATGGCTACCTCTGACTTCCTGAAGTGGTCTTCTGTTTTCCATTCCTCCCTTGGAGACTTTTCTTCTCTGGCCTGTCATCTTGGAGTAAATAATCTCTTCCCCAGACCACTTCATTTTGCAAAGATTCAGAACTTAATTGCCTTGTATTCAAATTTTACCACAAAGCAACTTTGAGCTTTTTTCCTGCAAAGTCTTTTATGACCAGGAGGGCTCTTCCACAAAAGTGTATGCTTCCCCTTCAACTCATAACAAAATGCTTGAGGGAAAAAAGTTGAACAAAACAAAACAAAACTCAAACACCACCACCACCAAAAATCAACCAACCAACCAACCAAACTCGAGAGGTTTTGGCCACAGTTCATCCTGCTTACCTTTGGATAACTATTATTTAAATTAGGTGACTAGTACACTGGGTTGTCTTTATCTGTCAATGTGATCACCATAGAGGGGTATTTGCTTTAATAACACCATAGGCAATAACAGCATGAGCCTTGGGCAATGAAAATGGGTATCTCACTTCGATTCCTTGATAATTCCACACCTTGGTAAGCAGCTGGTGTGTGGTGGCTACTGCATATTCATTACCGTGACCATTCCACTTCATCTTGTCCTAACTCCATCTCTCTGAATCACATTCGGTGACTGTCCTTATTGGGTCTTGTCTGGGCTTGCCTTTGGGACTCCTTTGCAGAAGTGGCTGGGAGCTGCTCTTGAAGTAGTCTACGTGCCTGACATCTTTAGTAAAGTTTTGGCTCAGGATGTACATTTTAAATGGCCTTTATTTTCTCATTTCCAATCTTAATGCCTTTAAACATGTTAAAACACAACATTTAAGTCCTTCCCATGTTCCATGAAAAGATAGCAAAAGCCTAATAAATGCATGTTTTGTATTCTTGCATAACTCAGAAGTGACTGACCCTATGAAAGACAACATGGGCTGTTGAAGGAATTATTTTTCATCTTGTGGAAATATCAAACTTTTGCTCAATTGTGGAAAGAAAAAGGATATGAAGATGGATCCAAGTCTCCAATATGTTTTCAAGTTTCTATTAGTTCCAGATCTTTTATGCCTTGGATATTTGTATGAGATCTTTCCCTGGAATTTATACTGACTAGACAGAACTAAATTAGTATTCCTTTTTATTTGAGCTTTATATGGAAATGTAGTTAAATCTTTCATACTATTTTGCTGAGATATAGAATAAAAGAATGTGGTTCTCAGACAGGGACATTAAATATGTGTTTCTGTGAGAATTTTATCATGCCTGGAATTTGGGAAGGAGTGGATAGTTATGGGAGAAATGCCATGGTAACACTTGGGGTTACAACTATGTAAATGTGTAGCTACATCACCACACTACTGGAAAAAGCCTTTCTGATCAGTTTTTAAATCCTCATCCTCTATATTGTCACGGTTTAAACCCAGCTGGCAACTGAGTACCATATGGCCACTTGCTCACTCTCCCCCTGATGGGATGGGGAGAGAATTAAAAAAAAATGGGTTGAGGAAAGAACAGACTAATCATTGACATAAAGTAAAATATACTACCACTACCGAAAAGGGAGATAACAGAAAGATGAATAAAACTCAAGAAAAAAAACAAGTGGTGCACAATACAATTGCTCACCACCCACTGGCTGATGCCCAGTCTGTCCCCACCCCTGTTGCCACCTGCCCCAGTTTATATACTAATCATGACGTCATGGTATGGAATATCCCTTTGGCCACTTCTGGTCAGCTGTCCTGACTGTTTCCCCTCCCAACTTCTTCTCCCCTCCAGCCTTCTGACGGGCATGAGAAGGTGAAAAGTGAATGACTTAGTATAAACACTACTTATCAACAACTAAAACATCCCTGTGTTATCGACATTATTCTTATACTAAATCCAAGCCATACCACTATACCAGTAACTAGGAAGACAAATAACTCTATCCCAGCCAAAATCAGGCCAACATTTATTTGCTGTCCTTAATTTTCAATTTGTTACTAACAGATTAATTTGAGGCACAATTATAATCTATAGAAAAGCCAGGGCTGCTGGCTTTTTATTATTATTTTGATAATTTATTATTTTATATTTTATTTTTCTTCTTGTCTTAAATTTTCTCCCCTTTTCAGTCTTTTTAGGGGAAATTTGCTTGACTACTAAATATCACAATAACTTGAAGATCAAACTTCAAAATTCAGAAATCATTCCACAGTGGGAGATTTAACACAAGATAGATGGGGTTCTGAAGAACAAAGATGAATTTTCCACCAAGTCAAGGACTGTTTTTTTCTTTTTATTTGGTTTTTTTCTTTGTCATGGACAGGTGAATCAAGATTTCTCATCAAGTTTATGGTAAAATATGACAGCAGACTGGGGTTTCCCCCATTAACCAGACATTAAAGTATTTAGCTAGACTGCAGTGGCATGAGAGGAATATCTGCTGTCAGTAAGTTTTTGAGATGTGATGCACACGGTGCATTGGAAATGCCTATGCTTGTGCATACTTTTATGATCCTGATTATGCACTTGGCTCTCCAGCAAATGAAATGGTTTTGATGTCAGTCAGCTCTTCCACTAGATGGCAATAGTCACCGCAGGCCTTCAGTCAGTATTGTTCCACAGTACAGTAGTCACTTGATTTCTGACATACCTACTTGATGCAGTTTTATAACCACTTGTGGTTTTTTGGCCATTGGTCTCATTTGGCTCAGTCAGCCAAAAGGAAAGTCCCACACTGTAAAAACAACCTATTCGTTTTAAACCTACTTGTTTTTTCTAGATAGCAAATAAATTATGTGCAGACAGGACTAATGCAGACATCAACTGCTCTTATGCTCACAGAATTTTCATTTTTGGCACTAAGTTTTAAAGCTAAATGAGTTGAGCAACAGCTTCAACTTCTACCCCTGTCTTATTCCTATGTTTTTACTTTGTGATCTGTTGTCTGAGCAAGGTCTCTTTCTGTGAGGCTTTTGCCTGTTTTCTTCTGTGTGCTCTTGTGAGGTTGTTACTAGTGAGATGCATTACTTCAGGGGGTTTCTCCATTTTGATGACCACAGTCTCCTTTTCTGAGGCTGAGAACAAGATAAACAGTGTCTGAATGTCTGAATCATGTCATCCCTGTAAGCACAGCAGCCACTATACATCACAAGATAGATGCCAACTTCTCCTGGTCCATGATAAGCAAGCTAGGTAACTGGCTGTAAATGTTTTAATTTAAACTGTGTAATGCAAGTGGCTTTCATGATAGACCTGGAACAGCCATGACCACATGTTGCTGTGGTAAAGTACCATTTTATGTGTGTGTGCTCAAAGCACATGACTATGTGAATAATGAACTTAAAACATGCAAATCAACATCCTGTTCACCAATCTGAAACTGGAAAGGAAGTAGGATATGAAACAGACTTATGAAGTTGGGCTAAAAAAGCCTTACAACTTACAGTCCAAAAATAATTGATTTATGAGACCGCATTCTTTCCTCTACGCTGAGGAAAAATCTCCAGGAAATATACTTCTTGAGAGATCTTCCCTGATTCTGTCTGTGTCAGAAAAGCAACAGAAATAACCTTCCTGGTGCCTTTGTCCCAGCCTCAAACTCTGCAGACAAAATAATTTAATGATGTCTACACTCACTGTCCCTTTTGTAGCTGGAGAAATTCTAGTGCTGTTTTTTTACTTCTTCTGAACGTTACGAAGAGTTCAGTGTCCTGAGCCGTTTATTACAGGTGAAGATGTGCACAACTTTTTTTTTTTTTAATCTGATCTGTTTCCTGTATTTCTGAACATGCAATGAACTTTTTATAAATTCTGGGTGAAGGTGAAAATACTGCAAAAACATTGGAGCCTTGATGTTGCATCCTGTCTTTACCCAAAGGAAGCACAAATGGTAGGAATTCAGGAAAGATCATTTTAATTATTTTTGCTACATGGAGCCTGGTTAAGTATGTAACAGTGGTGATCTTATTGCTATTATTTTAGACCTCTTGCTTTCCCATGAAAAATATCACTTTGCAATTTGCTTCAACGCATTTATTTCATAGTGCAGGTAATAATGTTGATCAGGCCCTAGAAGGGAGCGGGAGAATAGCTGGTCCTGCATCAAATGGTAATATACAAGAATACTGCTTCTCTCTACTGAGAAATCCACCCCACTTCCAAAACAAAGGTATCTTCATCTTATCCATTTTTCTGAGGCTACTGTAATTAGAATGAACATTTCCATTGTTTTAAGAACATGGAAAAGGCAATAACAAAAATTTGAGCTCAATGAGCTTTGAATAACCAAAGTTCATAAAGCGAACTGGCATAAATCTCAAAGGATTCAGCACACACTTTGAATGTTTACAAAATTAAATCCATTAATTAATTTAACTTGAATTAGGAAGTTGTGCTGCAGCAATACAATTTCCAAAATGAACACAATTTAGTGGGATTGCTTGGTTTAATTAGATGCCACTCTATAGCATTGCATTTATAGTAATGATGTTGGATAGCTTGGTTGCAACAACAGTTTGTTTATATGGAAGATAAGACTTCTGTTCCTTTCAGGATGATCTTTTCCCAGAAAAGTTCTTAAAAGAAATTCCCCTTGTCCCTAAAATGGGCATTAAAAATAGATATGAAATGACACAGCCCCACTAGACTTTTCTCTCCTTGAGTTTAGGCCCTTTAGTGAGACAAAAAGAACCAACAAAAACAGTTGAAAAAAGCTTTTATTGCACTTTATTGATATAACATCGAATTTTTAAAATGGTAATTACAGATGAATGAAAAAGCATAAACTATTTTAAATGGTGATTAGCAGCATTTATATGCCAGTGAAAAAAACACAATATGCCAAAAAAAAATGAAGCTTATCCAGCCTTTCCACTTGTCTTACAAATCAGCTACAAATTAATAACTACTGACAACTTCATGAAACAGTGCCAATCTTCATGATGACTGGCTGCTGTTAAAAGAAAAATGAGGAATGAGGAGATAAAATGTTTTATAGGAATTATCTTTTCAAAAGCAAGCACAGAGGGAGGGGAAGGTGAGACAAAACAATGGAAAACACACCAGCTTTTAGTTAATCGACAAAACTGTTATTTAGCTTATACCACCAAAGGAATTTGGCCACATCAAAATGAAAATCAGTGTAATAGGTAGCACTTTACCATATGAAATGGGAACTGGTTAATGTAAAATATGGTGGGTTTCCTTAACAGGATCACCGAATCCCAGCAGTCAGAAATAACTGCTATGGTTTAAAAGTTTCTGTGAAATCAAATTAGATATTTCCTTCCCATCACTTTCCGTCCAAAGAACATTGAAACTTTGGGAGCTATCATCTCCTCTAAGTCTTAAAGTTTACTCATACTAAGAGCTTTTTAAAGTATCAGTGTTTATAAATCGAGGTGATGATATCTCAAGATATTTTGGCTAGAATAAACATTGGAAAGATTCCTCCTTTTTCATCAATGCATCAACAAGTCAATTACAATGGGGAGGCAACTTCTGGCACTTGATACAGATTTTAGGAGAGGGCTACTTATATGGACAACACAGTAATTATCTCAGTGCTTTCCACCATGTTGACTTCTGTACCTTTATCTTCATAATCCCAGCTATTTATTCTTTTCCCTAAATTGCATTCTAACAGGTCTTCAGTACATTTAACCTGAGACTATTGGGAACCATTTCCAGTACAGTCACCATTATCTTAATGAGGACCTAGAAAAAAACACTCATTGTTGAAAAGGGAATGTTTGACAACAAATCTTTCTTGCATAATGATTTGTTATGCTAAACTTAACCACTCCCTCAGAGCATTCCTGTTTCAAACAGCTCTGTGACAGAACTGCAGAAAGTGTTCAGATTTTGAAATTGCACTATTGTAATATATTGCATGTTACTGCAATAAAGACTGGAATTTCCCAGCAATTCTAGCCATCCAGCATGTATGAAAATGTCGATTTAGATGTTGTTTACCAAAATGATGTAGTGCCCTCCTTGATAGTGGCTTTATAATGATGTGTTTGTGTTGGCTTGAAAGCCTATGTTTAGAAACCATGTTTAATGATTCTAAACTATTTTCATTTAAACACTTGCTCCAGTTATGACAAAATATTCTACTGGCTAATCCTGAAAATTCCAGTTGAGTTCTGATCCTCTCATAGCTAAACAGGTCTGCCTGGCTAGGATTTATGCAACCTAACCTCAAGTATCTACATCTGAACAAATTACCTTGGAATTCTTTTCGAGGCAGCGCAGACTAAACTGATCTCATCGGAGTCAAGTGTGGAGTGCTCCTCACCCTAGAGGGCATATCAAATCAGGTCAGATTAATCAAGTCTTTAACCATTTTCTAATTCAGCCAGAAACACCCACATGGTGAGCCCCTAAAGAAGGTGAAATTAATTCAGGCTCTGAACTTTCAATTCTACTTATACATGGTCGAGCTTGTATAATCCTAATGCTCCTATATTGTGCCTATGGAAATGCTTGGCACTTGCGAAACTGCTGTTGGTATATAGGAAGTGACAACTTCTGCTCATTCACCATTGCAAGAAGTGACTAAGAAGGAAGTAACTTTGAACTTATTAATGATCAAATCTGTTGAGTAACAAATTTGGCATTTACATAATCACTTTACATGAGACTTTGAACCGAAAGAAGAGCAAAAGAAAAAAATTACTGGAAAGAGACAGTGAATACTTTTTTTTATTATTCTTTTCCTTCATTTTTTTTCTTTGCAGCAATTATCAGGCTGACACAGTGAATAAGTGAATAAGAATTGCCATTCCAACAACTATAGCAAAAAGAAATTAGCACCAGATAAGATGTTTGACTTAGATTTTCACACAGTGTCTGCCAAGACTGAGCAAACTAAATATTGGAAGGATATCTGAACACAGGCTATAACCTCATTCTTCACAGAGAACAAGCATTTCACAGAATCACAGAATCACAGAATGCCAAGGGTTGGAAGGGACCTCAAAAGATCATCTAGTCCAACCCCCCTGCAACAGCAGGGTAACCTAGAGTACATCACACAGAAACTTGTCCAGGCGGGCCTTGAATATCTCCAATGTAGGAGACTCCACAACCCCCCTGGGCAACCTGTTCCAGTGTTCTGTCACTCTCACAGTAAAGAATTTTTTCCTGATGTTCACATGGAACCTCCTGCGTTCCAGTTTACACCCATTGCCCCTTATCCTATCACTGGACATCACTGAAAAACATTTCATTGTTTCTTCCTTCATCTGGAGGTGTACCAAATGCTGTACACACATGTGCATCCACAATTTAAGCATCAGCCTCTTTTAACACTGGCCAGCACTTAGCCAGTCTGAGTAGCCAGCTGAGCAGGTTGCTTGGGCAGAATTTTCCTGATTTCAGAGGATCAGCAAAGACCCATGCATCTGGTTCTGACATTTGCTGATTTTCATTAGTGTTTTGTTTCTCAGTACAGTACTTCACATATATCTGTGTTGAATTTCATCTAGCTTTTGAGCCATGTCTTGTCATGTGGATTTTGAGCCTGTTCTCCGAGCCCTTCTCAGGGCTCAGTGTCAACTAAAACCTTAATAAATCATACTCTATATTCCATTATTCAAGTTGCTGATGAAATTATCAACCACTTGAGACTCCAGCTTGGACCTTTGTGGAGCTTCACATGACACAGTCTTCCAGCTTGACATCAAACTCTGCTAGGAAGTCCTCTCTCTCTTCATCTGTTTTTATGACTGTTCAATTCAGATCCCTTTACTGCAATACCAGCACTTCTTCTCAGGTCCAAATATATAATGTCTGTTATTGCCACCCTTTCTGCTAAGCTATTCACCCTGTAAAGAAAGAACCTGGTTTGACAGTGTTTGTTTTCAACAAACACATTTAACCTCTAGATCTACCACCTTATTATCCTCTAGTGCTAGTAATTTGAGTTTCTAATAACTCCATTTAATCAGATGACTAGGTGGCACAGAATAATTTGCTCTCTAAGGTTGTCAAGGTGGCAGTTAATTACACCCACAAAACAGTATTGTAATTACACCACTGTCTGCATGGATTGAAACACTGGGGTCCCCTGGGTCATGCTGGAACTAGACCAGCTACTACTAAGCTGCTCTAGAAGTGGTCCCAGTACAGAGCTACACAATAACATGGCAATTCTGACCTCAGGGCAGCTGCTGGTAGCTCTGATGGATGCCTAACAAGGCATCATCATACAGATATACCTGATTTCTGGTAACTAGTTAAGGGATCTCTGGCATGGTTGTTGCACACTGGAGAATCTGTCCCCCTGAGTCCAGCAAGAGCACTGGTCCACAGTCCTGACCGTGCAAGGAGGCCGCATCAAGAAGCACACATGTACAAGTAAGAAAATGAAAGATGGAATAGTGTAGAGAGGAGCTGGGCAATGCAAGAGCAGCCACAGCAGCTGCTCCTTAGGTGTGGTCTTTGTGAGCAGAAATAGTTTCAAACAGCTGAATGCCACAGAAAGCTTGAATCCACACCTAGACTATTTTTCTAAAGGATGTACTCACAGCTCAGCATAGATTCCAGAACACCATACACCATGCAGCAAGACCAATTTAGTGACAAAAATACTCTCTTGTGGTCAAGAAATCTATAGAAACCAGAGGAACCAAGAAAAATAACCAAATTAACCCTGAAAGCTTTTCAAGTCATTCAGTTTATTTAGTTGATGGTGGTACTGATAGCTGATGATGTACCACAACAAACAAAGAAACATACATCTGAAATTTAGCCTTGTTATTTGCTAAGGCCTGAAAGTATTTTCTCAGGCACGGTGACACACTTCCTAGCGAGGTTAACAAGGGAAATCCCAGGGCTGACAGATTTTTAGTGGAAAACATCTGGCTCTGAATACAGCTAATTTCAGCATCACAGAGAAATGATACAAAACATCTGCCTGTTTTCCCTTGCAGACAGAGTATTCTTACTAGTATCTTATTGCAAGCCTTTATGATGTATGTCTTATAGAGCATTTTCTGGTTTTCTTGCTGCCAAGGAACTGATATAGCTTCGCAGGTACGCAACGGGGAGGTTGATCAGCACGGACATAGTAGACACCTAAATTTTCCTTTTGCACATACGTTTTGCTTGTATTTCTGAATGCTATTTAAATAAAAAGGATATGGTTTTATATGTTTTAGAGGATCAACAAATTTTAGTGATAGCTGTAGAATTCCTAAAGTATTGTTTGCTGTGTATTGCAGATCCTTGTGCTCCTGTGACAGTCTTGAGACTGGATCTCATGTGAACCTCTCAGTGTCATTAGGTGGCACTGTAAAGTTCTGACAGTTTTACTACTCCCTACAGCTCAAAAGGGACCTTGCTGATTATTTAAGCTGACTTCCTACATACAGTAGGCTATAGGAATCCAACAAGGAGTGCATGCCTTACTCCAAAACTGTGCTTCAGCAAAAGCATATTTTTAGCATAAGGTTTTGACCTCCAGGAAAATTAAAACAAACATATAGTACTGCAAGTCCCTAAATTCCTTTTCTGATTGCACAGTTTGTGCCCTAGATCTTAATCTCTCTGTTAAATAATTTGGACCATTCAAACATAACTAAGATGAAACAACAGTTTAAATTTGGAGTAAGCAAAAGGATGCATGTTCCTAGCATTGCAGTAAAGCAGACTAGCACTGAATTCAGCATGATGGTGAATTTTCATGAAATATCTCCCTATGACACCACCAGTCTCAGAAAGAAGCGTTTGCCTTCTATTTGTGCTGTTACTATGGTACCACTACACCGCAATGCCATTTAAACCATTTTTACTTTTGACTGACTTTATCATCTCCAGCCTGTCCTTTCTGCTAACAGCCTATTTTCTACTGGCTGAGTAGAAGGTTGCGGCATGTCAAGTTTTTAATTTAACTCCTCCAAGTTTGACTGTACACAGCTTCCACTGTTCACAGTGGCATCAGGCAGTGACTGTGCTTTCCATCAAGAGCTCTGAAGCTTCATACTACAGAGCAGGTGAAGTTGTGTATATGCTTTTATCTATTGCTGTTTAGTAGCAGGACCTGGACTGCATTACAAGAGGGAAGGGTGCAGGCTAACCCCTCTTCAGTTTTGTGATAAATTCAGACCTTTCTGTCTTTACTGTCACTCTCCAACAAACACTTCTTGCAGAAGCAGGTTAGGAGTGCTTATGGATACAGTTATAGTAGGAGATCAAAAGAGTTGGTTCCTTGGGTAGCAGATGACAAGCCAGTGGGAGACCACAGCCTCAGAAACTCAGTAGCAGTTAAAACTGCCTCCAGCACCAGCCTCAGGTGACTGCCGCAGCCAGCCTTGGTGTCCAGACCTCAGAAAAGCGTCAGAAAATGGCTTTTGGGTGGAATGATGATCAAAAGGTATTTGGTGGTGTGAGCAGAAAAGACCCTACTTCAACAGTTCCTTCTGTACACATTTGGTATGTATCTATAGATAAACATCTGACAGTGAAATCTGATTCCATCATGTCAGTTCTTCCTAAATTGGGATGAGCTGTGAACCCACTAAAATGATATTTTAAAACATACGTTTTTTTTTTCTTAAAAAATCCCCCAAATAAATAAATTAAAAAAACCCCCACAGAAACAACTAACAGAATTAAAAAAAAAAAAAAAAAAGAAAGAAAAAAAGAATCATGCTGTTTCAAAGTGGAAAGATCAGGGTTCTGGAATGGTAAACCCCAGAATATTTCAAGAGCATTATTTCTTTTTTTAAAACCAGAAATTAATTTTGTCAAAACTGACATGTTTCAAAATATAATTAGGATTTCCATTTTGAAGTGCTTCATTATGTCTCCCGCCCGGTCTGTTTGGTTTTTTTTCCCTAAATATTTCAGAGCTTTCAGGCTGGGTTAATCAGCACTTATGACCTTCTCACATACAAAGTGAAGAATTGTCTTTGACTGTCTATCCAGAAGAGATGAGAGGAGTTCCTCCCCCTGGGGATTAGCAAGTGAATTCAAAGGACCTTGAGTTAGAATTTTAATTTCTTCCTGAGCAATTTCCAGAGCCACGGTCTATTTTTGTATGAAATCCACGCGGGTATCTGTGAGCTAAGCAAATACACATTCAGAGCTTGCTTATCATCAGTAATGAAGTAAAGGTCAATCTTTACATGAAGTCAATGCTTGTGACTGTCAGAAAGGAAGAAGGCTTGTATCATTTAGCATCAAAAGTAAGGGATGGTAAAAAAAAGGGATGCTAGGAACGAACACTTTCTTTCACTTGAGTTAAAAATATAGAACTTCACAGAACCAAAACTCTCTGGTTTGTCTTCATGATATCTAGTTCTGGTAAAGCGCCAACCAAGACTCTGGTACCTTCTGGCCAGTTCAACTCACAAAAAGAAAATGCACCTGGTAGACTAGAGGAAGTAGCTGTCAGTATTCCTCAAGGAATTAAGGCTGACAGTATAGCAGGAAAAAAAAATCAAGACTGGCAAATAAGGGCTCATCTAGAGCATCCTTGTGATACAGAATCCTACAGAGACACAGTATATTTACTGTTTTCATTAATGACCCTGGACCCATAAGAGACAAGGGCATAAAACTGGCTACTGACACAAGGTGGAAGATACTGGGAATATAAATGAGCGTCATAGTATCCTGATGCAGGACCTAGATGACCCAGGGGGGCAAAAGTAATAGCAATGTAACAATGCTACATGCTATGCCATGAATATAAGAAAAAGAGCTTTTGCTGTAAGTGGGAGAAGCTCATTACCTAAAAACAACAAACCAAGAAAGATAAAGATACATGAGTTTATCACAAGATAGTCAACAGTACTAAATGTGATGTAGTATGAAAAAAATAAGACATGATATTAGGATTCATCAAGAGAGAGCTTTCTAGTAGAGTCAGAGAAGTGATGGCACATACAATTTCAAAAGCAGAAGGATGGATGGGAAAAATGAAAGGGCAGCAAAAATGTGAATATTGAAAATTATAAGCTCAAAATAATGAAATCAAGTCTTCAAGGAACATAGAGTCAAAACCCACTGATGTAGATGGGAGTCATCCTATTGAACTCAGTGGATGATGGGTGGATCTACAGACCTGGATGTGGCCTGGAAAGAAAAATCTCCATCTCATGTGTTTTAATGAAAACCATCTCTTTCTGTTATTTTAATCCAAAGGCCACCTAAGTCAATAGGACTTAGGACATACAGGCTGTTTCACTTAGACTTTCTGTTAATCTGACCCCAAAAGTATGAAAATTATGTCCTGGAATGCACCATAATATTTATAATGGCTCCTGTTCTTTGTTTTAGCACAAGTCAAGCAATAGAAAATTGTAGAACAAAAGATCACTGATACTTTCCCAACATATTGCTTGACCTTTATGCCTACTTTTGCCATTTATACTGGTAGTGAAGTATGCAGAACAAAAGTAGGTAGGAAAACTTCCGATTTTTAGGAAAACCCTTTTAAAAACTGACTCTTACCTTAGCTTTTAAAATTTACCTAGCAATTTTCCATTTGTAAAGGTAGAAGTTCTTTGGTTGTTGTGTGGCTGTTGCTTTGTTACATATTGCTGTATTGGTCAGCTAAACAGTTGCCAGGATGAAATAGAAAATCATTGGCAGTCTTCCTTTCCTGGTCCAGAACAGAGGACAGCACATTCTTTTCAAGCAAAGAGTAATCCATGAAAGTGCAAAGAAATTCAAAACTGTTATTCCATGTTGCTATGATCTACTTGCCCTCTACAAAGATATAAAGCAGAAGGTAAAAAATCAGAAAAATCAGAAAGTCAGAAAGTTCATTACTCTGCTCATACTAATTATTAGCTACCAGTATCACTAAACATTTTAATTAATTTCTAGGTGACAAAGGCCATCATGACTGTTATCTAAATATCATGTGTTTCAGTGTGAGTTTCAGCCAGTGATGCTAAGTAGCGACCATGGTTTCATTAAAGAGAAATATCAGAGTGAACATCACCACAAATTTCATTTCCCCTTTTTGCTATTTTAATAAGTATCCCATCATTTAAGCTGTTGGTATTTGCCTTTGAAAAGTGAGTTAGGTGGTACATATCTTTTTTCACTTCCAACTTCTTCCCCATCAGATCAGGCTTTCCATTGCAGAAAGCAATCTGAGCACTGCAGTTACGAAGCTGAGCCCTCTTAACTGCTCCTGCACTTTCTGACTTTGGCTATGAGGTGAGTGTTGACGGCAGGCTTGAAAGCAGGTAAGCAGGGAAGAGGCTCACCAAAAACCAGAGCAAAGGATGACTGAAATACTTTGAGAAACATCCAGAGCAATGGGGAGTAATCCAATAGGCTATAGGGATGGATGAGGAGGAAAGGAAGAACAAAGGGAAATTTTATCCCTTTATCTAGCCTTATGTCAAACTACTGTAGATTTTACAGGGCTGGATAGAGAAAAGGCCCCTACGCAGTCACTCAGGAGAGTATGTTACACACAGAACAATCAGCTTTATGCTGTAGCCTATGCGATGAGAAACTCTGAAGCAAAACTTGTTGCACTCTCAGCAAGACAGTCTGTTCTTACTCCTACAGGGTGTTAATATTTAGCCTTGAAGTGTGTCTGAGTGGCTTATACTTTAATTGCTCTAATTTGCACATTTAATTCTGAAAGAATTATTCCTACCAAATCTCTCTCTCTCTAGGGCTATCAGTCCTGCCCTTCCATTTGATGAATATACTATATTAATATAGCTGTAACTTTCCCTGCTCTCACAAGATTTCAACAGATTATGTAAGTATTTTGGTGTGAATTTTGTTTTATAAGCCGTTCTAAACCACTCTTTAGATCTAATTGAATAATATGCAGTAAGTCATTTACTGTGGAATTTTATCCCCTTCTATACAAAGTGGTAGTAGGCTGCAATTTTCTCAAGCATTCACTATCAAAAATAGTCATGCAGTAGTTGAATGTGTATATTCTGGCCACTATCAGATGATAGCCAAAATGCTGGCTTATGTTTAAGCTACAAGCCATTCAAGTTTCTATTTTGTTTTGTATGTATGTCAAGTTGCCAGTATGAATGTTTATAGGTTTGAAGCTCATTTCCATTGTATGTGCTTGAGCCAGACCTTGTCAGTCGAATCCCTAAGCAATATTGCAGACAGGAGGTTATATCGGTGTTTTCAGAAAGAGTGCATGAAAGTAGTCAGAACACAACAGAAAGCACAGTCCTTAACCCACCCACAGTCATTCTCGCAGCTCCTGCTTTTACCCCTTTTGCTTTGATCAACAGCCAGACCATACACTGTGCAAAAGTTTAGAAGCTTAAGGCTTTTGATTTTTCTTTCCTGAATTCTTCTCTAATTTACAGCTCTGGAAGACCAAAAAGAATTTCAAAAGTTGCAGCACAGTTTTTTCATACCCACATCTGTGTAATACCTAGAAGCCAGAGATTCTTGTCTCTACGTGAGAAATGTCATGAGCTTGCATGTAACGAAGGGAACCCCAAAAACTATTGTAGCCATTAATAAATATGACCTTGCCTAAAAATAACTTATTCTTCAAATTGTCAATGCATGCTGTCACTAAAGCTGAATATTTAGAAAGGATTTTAAAACAAATAAACAAACAAGAACAAAAACAGCAACCCAGCATTAGCTACATAATGAATATATTATTCAAGTTATTTTTCTCCACATTGATATGTCTGTCATAATAAGATATTTTCATTGGATTCATATGCTCACACCATCATCTCTCAGAAATTTACAGTATACAGATTTTATATGAGACAGCCTACAAAGAACTTGAAAAGCCTCGTTCAGATGCTGAGTATCTGACTTCAGGACTAGATTCTGCCTGTGTTTTAGCAGTCTTTTAAACATACTTTGTCACTTTGAAACAGGTTCTTTCCATTTTGTATCTATAGATAGAATAGATTTGGCAGCTAGTGAAAAACTCAATGTGTCTTAAAAAGAAGCAACTAAAATAAGCCAGATTTAAAACTATTCGCATTGTACTGTTGGGATGTTTAGTGTGTCCCCAGCTTCTCTAGTGGAAGGTGTCCCTGCCCTTGGTAGGAGGGTTGGAACTAGATGAACTTTAAGGTCCCTTCCAACCCTAACTGTTTCTATTATTCTGTGATGCTATGAATATGTACAATCAGGCAATTTTGTTGAAATGAAAAAAAAAACCAAAACAAAATAAACACCAACAAGCCAGAGCTGAAGTCTCTTTTCAGCTGTTCGTAAGATGAAACACATAAAATTTAACCAACATTGTTGCCATTCTGTGGAATGTTTCCATTCTTACTCCAAGATCCCAGATGGGAATGTAGAAAACACAGCCTGCCTGCCCTGTATCTAATTCCTTGTATCTCGTCGTGCCATTGCTTAAGGGCCTGGACATTTCCCAGCTGTGTTAGCATGGTGTTTACGAGGCTGCATATAACAACATCCTGCTCTTGGGGCTACATCTAAGCTGCCACAGAGATCCCTTTTCATTATACTGTTAAAGTAGTATAATACTTTGATAACAAGAAATTTCACAAGCTAATTCCTTCGTAATACACTTGTCCAAATTTTTGTACTGCTGTTCTGAAACTTAATGTCATTCATACCAGGCATCATGAAGAATCTATCTCATTCTTTGTTGTTTATTTTTTTAGGAAAAAGAAAAAGAATCTTCTTCTGGGACTGGTGTCAAAATAGAGCAGTATAGCTAAAAATCAGCACTTTAACGCAGAGGGAATGTAGAGATGTTTTCAGGTTAAGTGACTACAGTGATTTCTTATACTGAGTCCTCAGTCATCTTGTATCAACAAAGATATACCACAGAAATGCTTTATAATTTGAGTCTTTTGCATTCTTCCAAACAAATAATTTTGCTACAGCAGACCAAATAATATCTGCCAAAGGACATGGTGTGATTCATGTTGGCTCAACTGAATACTGAGGGGGTGGATTTTTAGTGATGAGAATGAAATAGAGGCAGCATATAAACCCATCCACGGGTGATGTTGAAAGGACTGAATGATATAGATTGGATTAGCAGAGAGAGTAAAGTACAACAAATTCCTCAAACTGTGAAAGGTGGCATAAAACATTGTTCTCTAATAAATCTGTTCTACAGCATCCAACTACAGTACCAGAGAAATGCTTCACCAGCAGGCTCGTCTGACCCTCTGGGTTTGGCCCCAGCTCCCGTATTTCCTTCCAGCTCACCTTGTGGGGTCCCTGGGTTTCAGGCCTCTGCCAAAAAAACTTCTCACCTCTTTAGCCTCCTCCATGCTGCAACCTAGAGACTGGAACATGGCCTTGCTCTTGGGATACTTTGGCTCATGTTTGCTGCCTTTTCTATTCTCTTTCACTCCTAATATTGAGAAGCTACCTGTGAGGCTGTTAACATTTAGCCAGCACCAAAATTTTTCCAGCCCACTTCATTTTCTGCCCACCTAAACCTCCTGGAGCTAGCACTGGTTATCTCATTGTGCTGAGGCATGGTCATGCAGTGCAGGAGCAGGGGAGGTGTACACAAAGCTGTGGTCTGAACTAAAGCCTGCTAAGGGAGTTGATGGAAATAGGGATAAAACCAGCAGAGCAAATGGAGTATCTTGTGCACAAAGCTACACAGGACAGCTAAGAAAGCAGCCTCTAGTGTTCCTGTAGTGGGGCAGGGCATTAGGATGGGGCAGATGAGTGTAAGAGAGAGGATTTCTGGTTCAGATTGTACAGGTGCAGGCAGGCAGTTAATGCCATTTCATGTCCTCACCTCCTTGCAAGCTCCACCCAAAATCTGGACCATGAGTGGAAGACTTATGTGAACAAGAATGAGTTGCGTTTTCAAACTTGAACTGATGACTAAGGAAAAGAAGAAGGAGACAGTCAGGACTATATTTTAGCAAAGAGACGTACATGCCTTGGAAAACACCGTGCTTTGCAGCTGTGCATTGAAGGGCACTGAGGAAGGGTGCATATATTTGCATTCTGGCATTTCCCCAGAAGTTTCTCCAAAAAATCCTGTAGCTGAACGTCGCCATCACCTGGGTGGTGATGTTCAGCATCTTGACAGCACGCTCTTGGCACTATTGTGCAAGTAGCACCTTTTACTGTGAGAATGCTCAGTTTCCCTGAAGCCTCACTTGCTGAGGGTCTTACAACTGTCCCCCCTCTCCTACTGGCTGCTGGGACTTCAATAACAAACATGGTGGTCAAGTTCCTGGAAGGAGCTACATCCCCATCCAGCTCATTGCCAAGCATTACAGCCAAACTGATCCCTGCAAGTCCTTTTTGGTTGTTTGAAGGTGCACTGAACCCTAAAGCCTTCCTTTATTTATTTATTTTAAACAAGCTAAACAAGAGATCCCTCCTATGCTGGCTGGCTGTGACAAGTGGATTAATACTGTCAACTCTGCCACAGGCCATTGGTCAGAAATGAAACTGAACTACAACAAATGTCACTTGGTGACCTGGTTATGACAGGAAGACATGGAATGGAAAGTTGGGTTTTATTTTTCACACAAACTATAATATGCTTTTCCTTTCTATGAGCTGTTCTTCTGTTGGAATTAGATCCTAAAGGGCTGCATCCCAACAAGGGGGCTGTGAGGAAAGGAACATGTGAGAAGAAAATACTGTCTAAGGCTCACTCACTTCAGCTTTAGATTTACAGCCTAAGGGGACTAGAAAAAAATAAGAGCAATTGAATAGGGAGAAAGCTATGGAATACGAAGTAATCGTAATTTGACAAATGAAAAATTAACGTCTCCATTTCTACTCCAAATTGAATTCAAATGGTGACAAATTTGCCTTTAATAATAAAAATAAACTGGCATGACAAGAAGTGAAATCTTCCACTGCTGAATAAAGCATCCTGTTTATCAGTTGTCATCACAGACTCTTGAACACTAAGGCACTAAGAAAACACTTATGTTTGAGACCTAATGTTTAAAAGCTACATTAGTGCGTTATTGGAATCAATGAAGAAAAATAAGGGTATGTTTATTATTTCTGTTGCTGTGTCCTCCCCAGTCATCCTGTCCACAGCCGAAGTGCACCCTTCCAAAATTCAGGTTTCTCTGAAGCAACTGGGGGTTGTGTTCCCCTCTTCTTGTTCCACTGCTGTTGATGAGTATCATTCGCAAACTGTTGGCAAAGCGTATATGAATAGAGAATATGAAACTTTAGCCAGATGCTGCACTTCCAGATCAGCTGAGTATTCCAACATTTCACTAAGGCCAACTAGCTTGCACAGCACCATGCATA
Source organism: Pezoporus flaviventris (assembly GCF_033815535.1). Classification (NCBI taxonomy): domain Eukaryota; kingdom Metazoa; phylum Chordata; class Aves; order Psittaciformes; family Psittacidae; genus Pezoporus; species Pezoporus flaviventris. Next base: position 17,165,080 of record NW_026892595.1, on the reverse strand, counting down.
CAAAAGGAAGTCTGAACACATTCCCTGAGACATCTCTGCAATGTGCTGGAGGCTTGGAAAGTTAAGTTGTAAAAGGCAAAACCAGTAAGCATCATGGTGCAAGTTCTGGACAGAGAAAGCAAGGACCAAGCTGTACACACAGCAGCGCACCAAGAGGCTGTTCCTGCACTGTGCTGCAAGGATGCAGCTGAGTAGTGGCAGAGGCAGCAGCAGCTTTGCCATCTCTCGAGTTTGCTCCTATGCCACGGTGGCAGGATCCACATGGGGAGAGAGCTGGGGAGCTCTGGGACAGTAGTTCCCTGTGGGATCAATATGGCATATTGCATGCATCAAATGCCCTTGGCTCCAGGTCTGCCTTAAGCAAAGTCTGTAGCAGGCAGAGCAGCACCACCACTGCTTGATTCACTAGATTTATACTACAGATGCTATCTTGGGCACTTTTTAACTGTTGGAGATCATACCAGAGTTTTTAAAACAGTTTTCCTAAAGAGTTTTCCAGTTCTTTATACAATGCCTGTTAAAAAGAACTGTGGGTACAACATCTTCTGCATTGCTGATTTTTGTTGGATGTTCATTTTCTGTTTGCAGTAAAGGTATGCCCACCTGTTGTGCTGAACTGAACATCCCCTAAATGTACTGTCAGATTGAGCATTACAAGCATTGAAGTCATCTTAGCTATGTATATTAACCAAGTATTAGGCAAAGCACTATACTCCTTGTAGCACTTAAAGGTGTCCCACTTAAAAGCAGATTAGGCACTTCTATGCTGTTATGCCACATAGACAATATGTCAGTGCTAATGAAAGTCTTGAAGAATTTTATCTATGAAACACAGGCACTTCTTATGTTTGTCTCTCTTTAGGGGTGACAAGGGCCCACAGCTAACTGTGTCATTAAATACAGAGATAGGAAAGTAGTTATTTTGTCATTCATAATAATAATTACGTTATTCACTGTGGCTCCACAGAAGCCAGGCTGGCTGGGCAATCACTGTACTGTGATGATAGCTGGTTGCATGTGGTAGGCTGGAACAATGAAAGCTGTAAGGCAGAAATGCTAATTGATAACGTAAATGGGAACTGCACTCAGCTCTTCCGAAAGTGAAATTAATTAGGAGCTATGAGACTTTTGGCAGAAGATGAAGATTCTTTGCAACTGAATTTTCACAAAAATCGATTCAGTTCACTGACATTCCATGGAATCACAGAATCACAGAATGGTTTGGGTTGGAAGGAACCTTTAAAGGTCATCTATTTCAATCCCCCTGCAATAAGCAGGGACATTTTCAAGTAGTTCAGGTTGCTCAGAGCCATGTCCAGCCTGACCTTCAATGTTTCCAGAGATGGGGCATCCACAACCTCTCTGGACAATCTGTTCCAGTGCTTCACCACACACATCAGAAAAACTGTCTTCCTCATATCTAGTCTAAACCTACCCTCTTTCAGACTGCCCTATCACTATAGGCCCTACTGTTGGTCCCCACCTTTCTCCTATGCCCTCTTTAAGTAACGAAAGGCTGCAGTAAGGTCTCCCCTGAGCCTTCTCTTCCCCAGCTCAAACAAGCCCATCTGTCTCAGCCTGTTTTCAATGAGAAGTGTTCCAGTCCTCAGAGCATCTTCCTAGCCTTCTTCTGGACCCTCTTCAACAGCTCCACATCCCTCCTGTGTTGGGGGCCCCAGAGCTGACCACAGTACTGCAGCTGAGGTCTCATGAGAGCAGAGTAGAGGGGCAGGATCATCTCCCTCAGTCTGCTGGTCACACTTCTTTTGATGCAGCCCAGGATATGATTGGCTTCCTGGCCTGCAAGTGCACATTGACAGGTCATGTCCAGCTTTAATTTACCTTTTAATATAGATTTGAATACTATCATTTAATTCACCATAAAAGGGTTTCTCAGTTCTAGGATAAGGTTTGTAGGATAAGACAGATACATATGGCTAAAAATAGGCAGGATATTGAGGCTCCTCTGCCCATAGCACACACCGATCCAAAGCAGCAATTTGAAATGGGGCCCCTTGCAAATGAGTGCACCAACCACTCCTGACTTGAGTAGGCTTGCTCCAATTCTTGCAGTTCCTGAAAGATCTGACTTGAGATCTAATGCAAAGGGAATTTGATCTTGTGTGCTTTAGATCCTGACTTTTTCATTAGAGGAATTTCTTGACCAGACAATATATAAGAAATGCGATATGGAAAATTTTAAAAGATTCTCTAAGGTTTTCCTGCCATCAAAGGTTCAGAATTGTGCATGATTGTGTAATATCATGAGAACGTCCTTTCAGGATCACAGGTTCATTTCAGAAGACTAGATCAGGTCCTTAGGTCTTAACTATGTCTTATGAGACAGTGTTTATTTTTAACAAAAGCATTTCCAAGAACTGTTTCTTCACAACAGCTTTTTTTTCCTGCACTTTCATTCCTTCCAGTATCTGCAGTCTATCTCCAGAAAAAAACACAAAAAAAACCAGAAGTAAACCCCTCAGATTGATTGTTAAGCTCTGGTAATCAGAGATGGCAGATGACAAATTTAATTGTGTTGCAGTATTACTAGCATAGTTTTCTGTGTGCGACACCGTGTACATAGTGAAGCACACAAAGAAAGAAGGTCACTAAGCAAAATGAGACAAGAGCTAATCTTGCCCCATTGAAATTAATAGAATTGCTGCTACAGGCTAGCAGAGGTGAAGAGTCTGTCCTGATCTAAGTAAAAGGAAGTAAAAACATTTTCCCTAAGAGCACACGAGACTTCATGGAACATTTACCACCTATGTGGTGATCATACAGACCCTCTCTCAATACACTGACATGCTGTGATTTTTTTTAAGAGATGCATAAACATTTTCATTAGGGGTTAAAAAGCAAAACTAGGTGGTAGCAGAATAACATGAGTCAGAAGACAGCTAGCTTTGCAGGCATATCAGTGTGTTGATAGAGCCTGGTCATCATGACAAGTGACCTTTCTGGCAAAAGCTTTACTTGTACTTTCTGCTGCATCTTGTCTCTTGCCCTCCTTATGCATCAAAGAAACCCCAGCATTTTTATCACTGTTTGCTGATGTTATTTAAACCTGAAGTCTTTGCCCTTCCCAGTCTTTGTATGGAAGGACTGGTGTTCCCTTTCTGCCCTTGCAGTACAGCCACACACTGACTCAGCAGCGGAGCTCCCAGCCTAGTCTCTCACTGCTGGAGATCTAGCCAGTCCCACTGATGCCTGCAAGACTGGCCACTTTGCTGTGCTTGTAACTGGCCTATAACTGTACAGCCTGCTGTCCCCAACAGACAGGGCAAGACATATGTGCAAATGGTATTCATTTTCACCTGAGATCTGAACATACGTCACCTCCAAGAGCAAAGCTGTGATGCAGAAAGAAAAAGAAATCAGGTTTTTCATTCAAGGTGTTGCGCAAAATGAATTTTAAGGGAGCACTAAATCCTAGTTCCCGGAGACATACTTACCTGCATTGGTTAGTGTATAGCTACCTTTCTGTCCAAAAGCCAGCATTTATCTCGTCATTCAGCAAAGAACTCATCCTATCACAGGAAGCTATTACCCTTGGTAACTCTCAGGACCATATCAGCACTCCTATAATTACATTTGCACTCATTGTTATGGAAGAAAGGAGCTATTTATTCTCAAAAAGGAGAAATACGTTTGGGCACGTCCAGTGAAAATTGAAGTTACATAATTTGTTACAATGCAGAAGTGAAACTGCCTTCAGGCACCAGTAAAACATGACCAGTAAATGTACAGCGAACATGCTGATAAGACTATCTGTCATGGTCAGGTACGCAGAAGCTGAAAAGGGAATACATACCACATTTACTTCTGTTTTATTTTACTGTAGCCAGCTAATCTTAATATTCTGTAGCATCTTTCACAAAAGCATAAATATTTCATTGAGCTTGTTAGCCAGTTTTAAACGGAAGGGTAGAGGTCTCAGTGATAACTAAGTGCCCACAAAATTTATAAAAGGGAGCAGAGGAAAGAACGCTGGGCAAATATCTGAAAATTCACTCCACCACTTCTTTAGGTTTTAACACTGTTATTCTGCTGGCCTGTCTCTTGTAACTGCAGCAGCCTGTACTCTAGAGGAAGATGCTACAGGAATACAGGGTACAACCAAGAGCCTCTGGTCAATGCTCCCACCAGATTTTACATTAAGGGACAAGCAACAGGGAGGCTTATCCAGGCTTCTGGTGCTTGGGGAGCTTGTTGTTTCCAGACACATTTCTTCTTACTTCAGAGCCCTAGAAGAAGGAAAGGGCTGAAAATGAACTTCGACAAAAAGGGTCCAGCTACTGGATGAAGAGTTCCCATAGCTGCTGGCTGTTGCCTTGCTTTCACTGTCTCACAAAGGTCCTTTGGACCACTTCAAAATGTATTTAATCAGAGATAACTATCCTATTTACCCCAAAGTACCCTTTCCTAATGACTACTTTTCATGTCCTTACAGATAATTTCCTATTTTGGTAGGATGGTCCTCTTATTAACCAGGTTTTAGTACTTTGAATATACTTGAAACATTTGGTAAACAAAACTTGCAAATAATCGGTCACTGTACAGTTACTAAAGGTCTTCTATTAAAAATATTTAAACAACTAGGAAGAGCAAAAAAGATATTTGTAAGTGTTTGCCATCTTCAGGTGAAAATAAAATGTATTTATTATTATTATTGCATCTATGAAAAGGCAGCCCTTACTAGAAACAGAAAAAAGCAAACTCCTTTAATAGTTTACAATGACAGAAAACTGTGTCATTTTTTAATTTAAATACGTATTTTGTATTATTATCCTTGCCCATTCCCTACTCTGGGCTTATTTTTCACCCTTTTCCCACCACTGTTGCACAAAATGAGCATTTTTATAATTTCTTAGGTATTTGGATATTTCTACCATTAAATGAGTAAGGAAGTGCAGCTTGCTAAGATAAACTGTCACTTGCTTGGAATCACAGATGCAAAACAAATTACATCTTTTGCAATTCATAGAACTTGAATATTTCCAGAACGCCTGAGGTTTTAGTGTTCTCCTCAAAGTTCACTGAATTTATGGAGACAGTTCTGTTCTCTTCAGACAATATCTGCAACAAATATGAAAGCTTGATGATGTTCACAAAACTGCATAAAGAACAAGGAAGAAAAATCTGATGACTGCAAAAAAAAAAGAAAAATCTGATGACTACAAAACAGCAGGTCCTAAGATAACCCTGTCATACTTTTTCTTTGTTTTCTTTAAAGGGGGGAAATATTAATTTCTGAAAGAATGAAGTGTTTCCATGGAAAGGCAGATATCATTTTTGACTATTTAAATATTGTTAGTTTGTTTTGCAAAACTAACAAACTCAGTGGGGAGAAAATCTACCTCTCCCTTACACTCTACTTTTAAGAGGAGTGATAAAAGCTTTTCTAGGGACACTGATTTAGCTTAGTGCTACAGTGAAATACTATTCCTTTATAGGAAAAAATGAAAACAACATCATAGCAGGATCAAGAGATTTTATGATGTATGGTTATGAATTATGACGTGTGAGCAAAATAAACCCCACAGAAAATAAGAGCTTGATGAAACACTTAAAAATCTAAATATTAACAAATTTGCCATAACAGATTTTGATTAGAAATCTCTTGTATTTTAAAGTGACCAATGCACCAGATTGCACTTGCACCATGACTAATACTGTTTGTTATCAACTCACAAGAATAAATGATTGATGGGCTTCTTTGACATCCCTCTGTGCAGTTACAGCTTAATTGCACTGTCAACCTACTGAAACATTTTTGGGTCCTTTTACTTCTGTCCATCTGAGCACCTCAGACGAAGCTGAGGAAAAATGGGTCACTGGGAAGAGAAGCAGAATCCTCAGTAACAAGAATTCCCTACAAAGATCTTGGGGCAGAGTCTGCAGTCCTGTCACTTGCCTCACAGACAGCTTGATATACATTAAAGCAATAAAACTCGTTTGAAGGATGGCTGTAACCAGCCACCCACAGATGAAAGAGCACAAAACCTAGGCAAAAACTGTGTATATATGTAGGTCCTTGGCATGGCATTTGTGATGCGTCCGTATGAAAAATAGACTTGCTCCTTGCATTTTAATTAAGAACCAAGGAAAGCATCATTTTTTTCTCAAGGTACTAAGAGTAGAGTCTCATTAACTATTAGGTATGGATATTGTATTCAGGCATTTTTGGTCCTTTTCCCGTTCCTGAATAGATCCGTATTTTCCCCAACCTGTAACAGGTCTCTGAACGGTATTTGCACAGAGTTCAAACCACTAGGTGGCTCTTGAACCTCAGGCACCTAGTATTCCTATGAGCATGGCACAGTTTTTCCTCAGTTTATATAAACTTTAATGAGCTGGAGGACAGCTATTGCCTAAATGAGAATACAAAGGATTTCCTACAATCCGTTTATGACTTATCAGATGAAAATCCAAAGATCATTCTTTTTTTAAAATCAGACTGTTCATGCACATTTATGCATAAATCATCTGCTTTTATGAATACTACAGAAGCACACTGAGTTTAGGGCAAGATTGTCGTAAAATTTATCTTTCTTCTGTCTAATCTGTTCTAGAGAACAACAATAAAAAAATCAGTGTGCTCAAGGAAAACCAGAAAGTAATGTTTCTTCATGCTAAGCAACCCAAATATTCTATCTAGGTGATGTGAAGGACTTTCCTAAGGATAGAATTCTTTACAATATAATTGCAAATAATAACAGTGTATAATCTGACAATTCTGTAAGGTAATTTAGGTACACTTATAAGTGGAGCTTGATCTTTACCACTGATTTTTTCACCCATTACTAAAATATAGTTAGTGAAAAAAGACCAAAAAGGAAGCTAGACAATGAATCATCACACAGAGGCAAAGATTAGAGACGGCAACCTGTGGAAATAGCACTTCTGTAATGACAGGCTGCTGAACGATAACATCATAGAAAAAAGAAACTGGTTTATTTATACTTTAGATTAAGGTAACAACTATGAGCTGTAAAATCATGGCCCCACTGCGTTTAGCAAGTAGTAAAGACTACCATCACTGTCCCAGAGTGCTTTGTAAGTGCTTAGTAAGGTCTTATGAGGTCTATGATGCTGTCAACAAATCTGGCTTGTGTGATCCTAGTTGCGTTACTTCTAAGGAGGCTTTTTCCTCATTCCCAGGCTAGTACCACTGTAAGCAATACTCTCCCTGAGCCGGAACAGCACTGCACCTTCCCATGGATTCATCCACAGAGAAGGAAGCAATATAATGTATACACAGTGAGCAGCTGCGCACCGTATGTTGCTGAACAGAGACTAGTCAGATGCAGTGAAGAAAGGATGCCCAGTTGTACCTCGGACTTGACCCACTGCGGTGAGCACATACCATGTGGTGCTCTGTGCAACTGCACCATGGGCCGGGGAAGCTTGTGAGCAGGGAAAGGGAAGGAGTCTAGTCCCAGCACCCATTCCCTTCCACCGGCCCCACAGAGTCCTGCTCAGAGGCACAGCACAGCCATCCTGGGATTTTGTGCCCAGCAGCCAGGGTACATGGAGAGATACTGTCCTGAAGGTGCTTCCCTCCCTCATCTCTCCACTACTGTTCTCTCATTATTTACTTTAGCAATTATACTGAAAGGGTTCAGTACCAATAATGGCCTAGGTATTACCTATATTTATATTACCTGTATGTAGATTACATATAATAGGTATTACAGTATGAATAACACTCTAAAGAAAATGCATGTGACACATATCCTCACTCCACAAGTAATTTGCCATTAAAAAGTTAACATAATGCAATGCATACCCTCATGCATGTAATGTCCCTGCTGGATTCTGCCACTTGCAGGGAACTATAGAGTTCTGGACTAAGATGGATATTTAGTATTGAGCTCTGAAGAGACCGCAAAAGCCCATCAGCTCTGACCCTATGACATTCCACAAGAAGAAAAATAAAAAGAAAAAGGAAAAAAAATCAGAACACTGCTAACAAAGAGCAGCTCTCAAATTAAAAGATAAATACTGATTCTCAAAATCTCACCTAAGAGGCTGTTTTAGCTTGCTCTGAACAGAGGCCTTGGTGCAAATGGAGACAAACAGGAAGGGTACTGGGAAACACCAAATTAATTGGTCAGGAGCAGGCACTAGTGAACAGATGTTATTTATTCTTTGAGGAATAATCTGACATTCAGGATTCTTGCAGTGAGAAGTAAAGTTACTGACCTGCAAGATTCAACTACTGTCCCTGAAGCTGTCCATGGAGAAGTGAGGGAATGAGCAGCAGACAGCTTGAGAGCTGCAGTCACAGCCAGAGCAAAAAGAGGCATTCGGCTTAAAATCAGATGTCATAAAAAATACAGCAAGGAGTACAACTTCAGGATAGAAAGACTTCCAAGAAAAGCCAGAAGAGAAAATCCAGTCTGGCATTAAAAGCGTTACTGCAAAATTGCTAAGGCTGAGCTGTCCGCAAGAGACACTTCATGCATTCAAGTGACGCAGTCAGTGTGAGATGTAATGTGCTATGTCACCATTTCTCACCTCTTGGGCTCTATAAGAAAGCTAGCAGGCTGATGGAGAAATAGCATGGTTTTCCACATAATGCTTAATTATTTAAGAAAGTGAAAGAAATTACCTAGAGAAACACCAAGTTGGGTTTTTTTTTCCCCACATGATAAAAAATGAACAAGTGGAGAAGCAGTCAGGAAAACACAGTTCTGCTACTGCTAGGAAAACCCTGTTTAGAGTTCTTATTAGTATCAGTTCCAGAAGATAAGGCTATTTTCAAGTCCCTCAAGACAGAAATCCAAATCTCAGGCAATCAGGAGAATAATAGTGATAAGCTTTTTAAAAATTCCTAGCAAGAAGAGAGAAACAAGAAGGGAAATGCAAGGGAAAAGACTCCTTAACACATTGGCAAAGGGTGAATTGCAAAGGCTAGCAGTGAATGTGTGTTTATTTCAGAAAAACTACTGAAGGTGGAATACATGAGACTTTTTTTCTCTAGAGAAACAGAATAGCAAGCAGGAGACCAATGTCAGGGCTAACAGATACGGAAAAAAAATGGAATAAATGGAAGAGAAAACCATCAGCTCTTCCCAAGGCAACCCCAGTTACCAGAACTATTCATGAGGTGAAGAATTAGATTTCCAGGACGGAGAATATACTTGTCTTGGGCTGCAATATCATCAGCACAAGCACTGACAGTGACAAATGTATACAAAAAAATGTGCTATGGGAATTTCTAAAGAGAAATCAAGGTACATTCAATTGTATGAATATGACACAATAGGAACCAAAAGGTATTTGTCACTGCAATCAAACAAACCTGATTCCAGGCTGCCAAGGCCCTTTGTGACTTCCAACTCTTTGATTAAACTAAAAAGTTATCAACTAAGACATCTGCCCTCAAAGTAATGTTTACAGAACTAAAGGTGTGGTTCTCTCCAGCAATCAGATAGTGAATGGTTGATAATCTGAGGACACATAGAACTTGATTCCTTATTTACTTTTTTTTTTAATTAAAATCTTTGCAATAAATCTGCCCACAGTTTTCCTGAACAGTTTTTCTGCCTAGCAAGCACTGACACATACAATAGAAAGTCTGAAAATATGACCTGCTTTTTGACTGAAGCATACCTTAAACCCACTGTTATCAATAACCCTCTGAAGACAAGAAGTGAGTTAGGCTAATAATCTGATGAAGCATGGCAGGTACTTCTCTTAGCTTATTCTTAAATGAATACTAAAAAAGTCTATTGCCACCATTTTTTTCAAGAGCAATCATCTGCTCATCCTTTAAGTTCTTCTGTAAGGTAACCAGAGTGGCATTGTCTTCCCATCTGTCCTCAGTGCTTAGTGGGGTTTTCTCTTTCAAAATTTAGCCCCTGATAAACAAAAATATTACTTCTTTTACATTCCATATAGGTTCTTATGCACTCATATCAATACGCCTTGACATCCTGCAGCACTTAATTCAGCCTGTATCAGGTCTTTGCCCTTTCACTCTCTTCTCAGGGGGACAATCATTCTTTTTTCTTTTTTCTTCTCAACTTATTTTTCATGTGTTTATTTTAACAGAGAAGGGAATGAATAGTCTGTAATGGTCCCAAGTTGCCTGGGAACATCATTCAATCTTAAATCAGATCAATTCTGTCAGACATTTTTCCAGCAGATGTCCTAGTACAAGCAGTTAGTGCTGATTAGTCCTATGACTGACATTACACAGAAGGTTGTGGTGTTCTGGTGTGATCTTATAATAAAACAAAGCTTTAATGTGACATACCAAGACTGACAGACAAAATAAAGACCATCATGCACCTCATCAAGTTCTATTCCAAGTTTTCTTTCTTGTCTTTTCAAATGCCCAATGCTTGCATGTTTAAAACAAGCAAAACCTGTCCTCCTCATGAAAAGGAGGTGAAGTAGAAGTTCTTATCAAATACAGGTGATGAAAAACGAGCCATAATAATACACCAAGAACAGCTGTGTAATAAACCAAGGCCTTAATAGGCAGCAAAGCAAAATAAAACTGAATTAAATAATAATAAACATATGTCAAAGCTGCCACAGATGTCACAGAGAAGGTGGAAGAGAGCATTTCATAGCTTAAACATTTCAGTCAAGAGCACAGAAGTACACTTTATAGTATGCATTTGACTATTGTCAGAGCCTTCATTCATCCTTGGTCCAAGGAACCTCCTGACATCCTACTGACGTGCTCAGACTACGACCTGCACAGACGTCTTGGAAAGCTGGCAGTGTTGTTTGCGTATAGCTCGTCGTGGCAAGCATCAGGGGGATCCAGACTGTCCCTCTCCCTCACCATCCCTCTTGCCGCAGGGCAGGTTCCCTGCTGATATCCTGTCCTTAAGACATCAGGTTTTTCAGGCACGATATAGGCTGGAAGGCACCAGCCTGAGACAGGAAGGTCAGCTGTTTCAATGACTCATTAATTAGAGCTTTAACTTCAACATAAGGACAGGCCTAACTGTACTTGGCAGCACGAATGAGGCAGTGATTCGTGGGAGTATGTGCATCTGAGCCAAAGAGCCAACAGACATCAGGGAACGGAGTACAGAGTGCAACCTCCTCACTAAATGGAAAGCTCAGCTTCACTCATCTCACAGTAGGTGCCAAAAGAGTTCAGTTGAAACACAGCCCAGTTGTGCCTAATTGTCTTACTTGGCTATAAACTGAGTTTAGCATGACTAGCTTAGATGGCAAGTGCTGTCTCTGAAGTTAAGCAAGACAAAAGCCATTGCTAGTTGCAGAGCTCAAGGATCTTGATGGCTGATCTTATGCTTAAGACAATACTCCTTGATTCAAGCCTGTGTGCCTTCCTCTTCTCTACAGCTGTGCACAGTTACATTATTTACTTGGAGGAGATCCTTATATCTACCTGAGTTCTCATAAACCTGTAAACTAACTTCCTGGGATGTATCCAAACTACTCTAGTTACCTTTCATAATAAAAATCAACCAAAGACAAAACAGGGTGGATATTCTGATCTCAGAGACTCAAGGTGAATGCTTTAACAGCTATTAGAAATGTTAAAAGCAAAACAGACAAGGAGGATCTTTCAGTTGTAAGAACAAACCCATGACTTTGCAGTTCTTCACATTGTACAAATAAAAACCCAAAAGTATCAAAGACCCTACAGGCTGATATAGTGATGACTTCCAAATATCTAAGCTGAATAAAGTATTATTCAAAAAAATTCACTCATAAATGCTTACCAGTGAATAAACTGCAATTTACCTTGCTACATTGTATAAGTGTTTCTTTGCATAAGCTTCCATTTAAGATGACCGAGAATGACATTCTGGCTATTTATTACTCCTTCCTTTTATGTATCTTGCTCTTTAACAGCCAGTGATATTTTAAGTTCACTTCACCTTTAAAGCATCGGTCTAACGCTAATATATTCCTGTCGCACTGCTGCAGTCAATACTGCAATGTATATTTTAATAAGAAAACCCATTCATTAAATACCCCACCACCCTTTAAATTATTTCTACTACTAAGCATGCTTTGCCCTTATGATTTTTATTTATAATGCTCTGCTTCCACTGCAACTTCTTGAGCAGCTTCCAGAGCCTTGTGGAAACCTGAAACAAATGTGTATTCCATATCCCTGCTGGTGGAGGACCTCTAACATTTTGTGCCATGTAATGCTCAAAGCAGAAAGTCCTGCCAGTGTTTCCTTTTCCACGTCTGGTTTCTGGAGAATTGGACAATAGTACAAACAGTATGATGGGGTAGAAATTCTTTTGCTCATTCCAAACTCAATCCATGCACCACTTTTCATCGTGATCCAATTAATTCAACTGCTTAAAATTCAGCATATATTTAAACATGATCACTGCAATGGGATGACTTTGACTATTGCCTCTATACTGCTGTATCATTCTTCACACACTTGTAAAGTCTTTTATTTTTGCAAATCTTTTCTAAGATACAAGATAATAACAGGTTTCTTATGATGGCATAAAAATCTTTAAAGAAAAGACAGTGAAAAAGAGGATTCAGTCACAAACATTTTGGTTCCTAAGTTATAAAGGAATTAAAGAAAATATGTTGCTTGTTTTAAAGATTATTCAGGAAACTCTTCTTTCCCAAAGTAACATTTTTTAACAAAATGACTTCCAAGTACTGACTTTAGCTGAGCCATAAAGCATGCAATATATTCATGAATATACCTTATCATTTCAGCAGTAGGTTATGCTTCCATAGCTAGTTTTAAAAGCAGCAGTTCCCAAAGTCATAATTCTTTTTTATTCTGCATTTATTTTGAATTGATGTCTATAAATAGGACTTGCTGCTCTGGTTCTTTATAATTATTGGAGCTGCTCCCAGACACCTGAAAACGGTAATCTATAACTCTGACTTGCTGTAGGTCTTAAAAGTATGACGATTAGTATATTTAAACTGACATATTAGTGAGATGCTGATGCTGAAAAATATTAATGTAGGCCATAATTAAAATACGTTCAAGCACAGTGGCTTTCAAATGCATAAATTTTCTTTGCTTCTAGTAGAAACGTGTGGGTTTATGGGTCATAATTACCACTAATGCTATTAGTTACAGCAGAGTAGAACAACATACTGAGAGCTGATGCAAGGTCATAAGTGACTCTATTTAAGCTGAAGAAAGCAAGGATTAAATAGCATCTCTTTGGAGAAGGAGCACAGTATGATCCCATACACTCAGACTCTGGAGTTCTACAAAAACTGCATTTTTAGTCACTTATTAGCAAATTAAAAGTCCCTATTCATACAGTAAAGCCCAGTAGAAAAGAGTAAGTGGTTTGCTATTAAAGACAATTCAGTTCAACAATCAATACTGACTAATCTTATCCATTTATTAAAAGAAGCTTTCTAAGCACATCACAGAAAGGGTGCAGCCTTTTAAAAATGAGAATGTCAAGGGTTGTACTCTTATCATAACAGAAAGCAATGGTAACATCTGCTAGTCTTTATTGCTGGCTATATCCCGTTTCCCAGGAGATTTTGGAAAAGTTAAAGACATTGGCAACACCTCTACTTCTCTGTGTATGAGGAGAGGAGGAGAGCCTGGAATAAACAAGTCTGAAGTTTCAGAAGAGATAAAAAATAAGAGTTGTTCTTCATCTAAAAGGCTATTGCAATCTGTCATCACAGAATGAGACTTCCAAAAGATATATTTCAGCCTTTCAAAATGTCAGTGACCTCTCTTTCCTGGAGACTCTGCTTAAGGTTTCCCTCCATGCAGCCAAGAACACTTGCAGCCTTGGCAGTCTTGTTCAAGTCCTCTTGGGCTGCCATTTAAGACTTTCTGCTTTGGAGAAGGGTTATGTCTTGAATGCTCAGGGTTGGCTCTACACCATGTGGCAGCCTTCTTCATCAAGGCTCCCTGGGCTCCTGGGGTGAAATAAGAGGAAACATTTTAATGCTGCAAAGTATACATAATCCAATAGAAAATAATTAAATTGGAACATTTTTAACCAGCTTTAATTGCAATAAATCCCTAGCACACATCCCAGCAAGACCACCGAGCTAATTTTATTAAACCCTTTGGTATTTCTGGGTGAAATGTGCTGTGACAGAGTTATACTAATTGAACCTTGGACAAAAGGTCCTGGTACCACTACAGAAACATCCAGAAGAACATGTAATTCTTTTGTACTAGAGATGTTTTAACCAGACTATTACCTGATCTCGTCTGCTTTTATTGCTGAACCCAACCCACCTTTGAAAATAGAGAATAGTGACACATGAGACCTATTAGGAAGCCAGGTTGTCCCAAAACAAAGGGAATTCAGCCCTCCTTCTGAGCATCAGGGCCAGCATGATCAGAGGATCTGTTTGTTTCTTCACTTTCAGTCACATCCCCAGTTAGTCTTCACACCTCTCACACTTGTAGAGGCTCCATGATTTTGAGGAAATGCTAACTTGTTCACTCTTGATAATTGCTTTGATCCTGAGGAGCTTCTTTCACAGCAATCCCCTTCTCCTACAAAATGTTCAACAGTGAAACCTGAAAACATACTTTGTCATTCAGGACTCTTTTGTTGGAGGATGCATGTGTGGAGGCAGTAGAAATAGGCAAGTAGGAGCTGCTGCTGCTCTAAAAGAATAGATACGGAAAGACGAGAGAAAATTTTTACAGCATCAGATTCTGTCAGTATTGCTCCTCGCACTGTTTTCCCTTCCCTTCAGCTCAAACCAGTTGCTCTCTGCCCTTTTCACCCTACCTGAATCAGAAATACCAGGCAATCAGAAATACTTTGCTGTAAAAGGCATCTCAGGACTTCTTTGAAAGTATCCTAGGAAACAGCAGGATAGCCCACAGGGCATGAAAACTTCCTTTTCTTGTATGGGAAACAAAGTCTCAGCAATGGTAGAAAACAGAGGAACTCATTGGCTATGGCAGAATTCCACTTGTGTTGGAGAATGGAAAGAAAACTGATAAAATAGACAGTTCAAGTAATTATTTTTAGGAAACTAAGAATCACAGCACATAAATGTGGAAATGAGACAACTGCACACCCACATGCTCTGCAGAGGTGCTCAGTACCATGGATGTCTCCTGCAGATGTTTCAAATAACGCTTCAATTAAAATAATAATTTGAATGTAGAAAGATCAGGCAAGAAGAAATGCTGCATCAAAAGGAGCGTGACCAGCAGGTTGAAGGAGGTGATCCTGCCCCTCTACTCTGCTCTTGTGAGACCTCACCTGGAGTACTGTGTGCAGTTCTGGTGTCCTCAACATAAAAAGGACATGGAACTGTTGGAACAAGTCCAGAGGAGGGCCACGAGGATGACCAGGGGACTGGAGCACCTCCCGTATGAAGATAGGCTGAGAAAGTTGGGGCTGTTCGGCCTGGAGAAGAGAAGGCTGCGTGGAGACCTCATAGCAGCCTTCCAGTATCTGAAGGGAGCCTATAGGGATGCTGGAGAGGGACTCTTCATTAGGGACTGTAGTGACAGGACAAGGGGTAACGGGTTAAAACTTAAACAGGGGAAGTTTAGATTGGATATAAGGAGGAAATTCTTTCTTGTTAGGGTGGTGAGGCACTGGAATGGGTTGCCCAGGGAGGTTGTGAATGCTCCATCCCTGGCAGTGTTCAAGGCCAGGTTGGATGAAGCCTTGGGTGATATGATTTAGCATAAGGTGTCCCTGCCCACAGCAGGGGGGTTGGAACTAGATGATCTTAAGGTCCTTTCCAACCCTAATGATTCTATGATTCTAAGGTAAATCAGCAAAACCAGGTATCAGACTAGGTTATTAGCTGTACAGAGAGAAAGAACCATTTCTTCATATTAAATTGGGTTGGTGTCCTGCTGCCAGCTTAGGGGGTCATGCAGCACTATGGAGAGATAGAAAATTAAACAGCAGATGCAATGATTGTTTTAAGCCTGGTTCTTCCAGACCTATCTGAAAACATAGAGTCTAAGAATAGCCCTCTATTGATTTTGAGTCTTTGGCTGCAGGCTTATTTAGCCTCTGGGGAAACAAAAAGATTGCATTAAATATAATTAAACAAAGTACAGCAAAGAAAATACTGCAGCAAGGTCCTGATCCAGAGCTAATGATAAACTAATTAAATTAAACCAATTAAAGTTGGAAACAATACTCATAATCTGATTATTGCATTTTAAACCTGAAAGAGGAGACTGCATTGTGCGGAAGAGACTATAGCACCAGTACTAAATGCAAGAAGATTCAAGGCAAACTCACCATCTCACCACATTACATCCAAACCAACCTACCACTTGAGAGGCCACGGTACCTGCTAAACCATTTTATCTTAGATAACTTCATACACAACACCCGTATTTTCAATACTGCCACAACGCAAAATATGACAAAATAGGCCAAGATCCAATGGGAGCCTGAACACATGCAGAAAGTATACACACATAGCCATTTTACCAGTAAGAGAAGAGCTGGGTGATCTTGCACCATGTATTAGCATGGGCTACTTCCTCTCCGGACTTAACGGCATGTCAGCCTACAGCCTTGAGAATGACAAAGCTGGGATTTTCCTCATCCCCAGTGAGATGAAATTCTCTATTTAGCCACTTTCAGCTGGGACAGGCATACACTGCTGGTCAGCTGTGCACAGAACTCAGTCCACATTATTGATCTTGACTTCAAATTGCAGCTGATTTACTTGTGTTTTGTTTCAGTGCTGGTGTTTGTGAGAGGAGCAGTTGTGCTGGTTTTGGCTGGGATAGAGTTAATTTTCTCCATAGTAGCTGGCATAGAGTTATGTTTTGGACTTGTGCTGAAAACAGTGTTGATAACAGCATTGATAACACAGAGATGTTTTCGTTATTGCCGAGCAGTGCTTACACGGGGTCAAGGCCTTTTCTGCTTCTCATCCCACTCCACCACCAAGTAGGCTAGGGATTCACAAGGAGTTGGGAGGGGACACAGGCAGGACAGCTGACCCCCACTGACCCAAGGAATATTCCATATCATGAGATATCATGCTCAGTAATAAAAGCTGGGGGAAGAAGGAAGGGGAGACATTTGGAGTGATGGCATTGGTCTCCCTGAGTCACAACTACACGCGATGGAGCCCTGCTTTCCTGGGGATGCCTGAACACCTGCCTGCAATGGGAAGTGGTGGATGAATCATTTGTTTTGCTTTGCTTGTGTGCGCAGCTTTTGCTTTACCTATTCAACTGTCTTTATCTCACCCCATGAGTTTTCTCATTTTTACCTTTCCAATTCTCTTCCCCATCCTAGCAGGGGGATTGAGCAAGCAGCTGTGTGGGCCTTGCTGGGAAAACAGCAGCAAAAGTTATATTCCCAGCTGGGCCTCAGACGAGGAAAAAGTGAGCAAAGAGTTGGTACTTGCTCTGTACAATATTGCATTCACATCTAACAAGGCGTCACCGCAGCATGTTGGCATTTGATAACAAATTTGCTGTTTAATAACAAATAAATTGCTACCGTAGCAGCTGGTATTTCAAATTTAGCCACAGAAGGATTTTTGTGATGTCATTTGCCTAGATTAATGAGGCTGTGAGATCAAACAGATGACTTGAACATGAAAACATCATCAGCCAGCTAGTGAAAAAGTCAAAATTTTACTATATAAAGGCTAGACTAACAGTCTGTCATGCTATTAACAGGAAGAAAAAATTAGAGCTACCTTCAGTTTTAACTGTGAAGTAATTGCTCTTCTCAGTTAGACTTTAAATAAAAGCTGATGTCACTAGTCATACTTTGCAAATGTCTAAGTGGGAGGTTTTGCTTGCAAGCAAGTTATCAGTAGTAGAATCCTATGTCAAGTGAAACAGAGTACTCACACCAAACCAAGTACCGGAGGAAAAAGTTTAAAAAGAAATAATCAGGAAACCAACACAGTTACTTATTGTACATTTTATCACAGTGCAAGTTTCGATATTGAACAAAACTAAACTGCAATGTGAGCAAATTCCTAAATTCAACTGTGTTCAAATTATATCAGTAGCAGATGTATCCCTGGCCAAAAAACTGGAAGACAGATTTCAGTCTGCTCCTCCTATTCTCCAGCTAATTCTTTCTTTAACAAAATGAAACAAGGACTGTTGCAAGGTAGAAGGAAGTTACACAGAGGTGGGGAAGTTTGCTTGGGATGGTTCAACTCAGTGGTCACCCAAGGAAATTAAGTAAGACTAATATTGAATATATATTTTACTAGTGCTACAAAAACCATATTTTAATGCAGTATTTGTAAATATTTCTTAAAGTACTAAACTGATTTTTTTTAAATGTGCTGATGTGACATCACAAAATGGTTTTTGTTTTCTATTGAAACAGTGGCAACAGTAGCTCATTCCAAGGCTTTCCCTGCCCACACAAACCTCTTTTTTCCCCCTATGTGGTAAGCACCATCAACCTTTTCTTCTGCTGCTTAGAGGTAAGGAGTCAAGAAAATGAAACCAAGGACAGAAACAATTAATACTACAAGGCTGCAAAAAATGAAGTGCCAGTCTCCAGTATTTAAATAGTATTGGTGTGGTGCATTAAAGCTCAGTGTTTGAGAGAAAGAGGGACTCTAGTCTCCCATTAACTACTTTGTCTCACGCACTCATACATTGACAAGCAGAAAATTCAGAGAGCAGCCCTGTGGTTTCTGGTACGCCGAGATCATACTGCCTGCAAAGTGGGCTGCTGAGAAGCCAGGAACAGCCTCCCGACTTGCTCTTCCATCTCTGTACATCTCAGCGTATGGCGGTGATGCTCACATCCCAGTTGTGCACTGATTTGAGGCCCGCTCTCATGACTGAGGATTTGGTCTTGGATTGTTATAAGCAAGTGTTTTCCACTGCATGATGGCTTTTATCTGGCAGCAATGAAATAGTAACATTAAGGTTAAAAATTATCCTTAGAACATTTTGTGCTGTTAACTTCATTTAAGGCTGAATAAATTTCACTGGCAAATGAAAACATCACTTAGGAAACATTTTTAAAATAAGCCACAGTAACAAATCAAGGGCAGCATCTAAAATATGGACAAGTTCAACTCAGATATTTTTCTCCACTAAATCCATGTTATTTCTTCTTCCCAGTTTGTCACTTGTATATCTTGGCATCATAGGAAGGCAAACATTTTTGTATTGCCTAGAGTTGCACAGAATCTGGCTGAGTAAAGCAGAAGCTATACAGTTCAAAATGACAAACTCCTGCTTTCTAAGATGAATAGTATGAGACCTCTGCAGGAACATAAGCATTCATTTCTCTGAGATTTATAGTAAGCTGTCAGAAATGGTATCTCACACGCAAAGAAAACTTTCACTTACTCCAGAGTGTAATTCTGCTCCCATGTGCAAAATGACATCAAATATTCTTCAGCCTCAGGACCCCAAAACAACCTTTCCATGTACCTCCTAGAAACTGGTCATTTACCTAGGCTGATTCAAGTCACCAAGACCATTCAGATACAGAATGAAATCTGGATCAGCCTACATGCCTATGAATCCCAAGATTTTGGCTGTTTTAGCAAGTAGTTTTTCAGTCAAGCCTGTTAGAGGCTAGGCAGCATTTTCTATAAAGGGGAAAAAAAATGTAATTTAATGATTACTCAACTCATTTTGAAACATGAAGAGATGCCTAATTAGATTGTAGCTGGCAATTATATCTGTAGGCATTACATAATTAATCACTTGATGTAGCTGTTCTTTCAGATAAATACTCCTAAAAACATTCCTGAGAACATACAGATATAACTGCTTCAGTTAAACACGTACAATATGCACACCACCATGAAGTTTCTCCAGATAGCTAAAATTACAGACATTGCAAAGCATTCTTTATTCTAAGGCAGTTCACTCTGCCGGCTACACTATGAAGCACCTGGGAAGACAAAACATTGCAACAGAACCAGGTGTATGGGCCTCCCTCTCCCTGCAAATATCTGCTGGAAAGAAGCAGTTCCTGGAGTGGGAGCAGCTGTCCCCTGCTTGGAGAAGCCCATCTCTAAACACTCTGACAGACCACAGAAGCCAGTGTCCAACATTCCTTTGTACTAATTAGTTTCCCTCCACATTCAGTTTTTTAGGACAATGCAGTGGGAGGAAGAGGGCAGAGCAATTTCATACAGCTAAGGTCCTATTTTACACTTCATTGCATTGCAACACAGCTTAATGGACTGGCAACAAGCTGCAGCCAATGTTCAAATTAAAGCAGTTTTCTCTGCAAGACAGAAGAATCCCTTTTATGCAGACTCATTTCCTTCAGTTCAACTTGTACAGAAACATTGCGACTCAGGATGGATGTGGAAACATTAATACTCCAGTATAAATTCTGAATAGAAGATCTTGGATAGGTGTTTTCTAATGCTGTCTTGCTAGAAGTTATGCTGAACCATGGGAAGTGTTCTAAGAACACCAATACATGACCAGAAGGCACACTGGGTTCAGAGCTTTCTTAGAAAGCCTACGAAGAACAGATTTTATGAAGACTTACAAAAAATAACACATCAAGAAAGGTGCTAGTATCACTAAGACAAGAGAGAGTTCTACAAAGGTAAAAACCCAAGGTAGACTACTGAAGAGCCTCAGGACAGGATCTACTTGCCTTGGAGATCCTGTCCTGAACTTAATAAAAGGTCTAAGGTTAGACCCTTTATTAATTTGTAACGGTTCAAAGTGAAATGCAGTTTTCAAACTAAAGCAGACTTTCCCCTAAGGATGGAAGAGTCCATTACTCATTATAGGACAACTACGTAAGAACTCAGTTAATTCCAGTCTTTGAAGGAGAGTTATGGATTTAGCCCATTATGAATGAGGAGGTTTAAAATGGTGGAAATTAGTACTGCTTATCATTAGATGCTCCTTTATTGAAGAGCAATCACCACCCCACCTGCACACTCAGCACTTTTCCCCTGTTCTGTATGTGTTATTACATATTTGAAGGCTTGTAACTCAACTTTGACGTTTGAACCTACATGTGTTGAAACGCATTAGAATTAGCAGTTTTCTTTAAATGGTTTGTTGGTTTGGGTTGTTTTTTTTTTCCACCTGAGAAAACTGCAGTATAGATCAACTTCTGATCTGTTTCATGACTAACAGCTTGCATTTTATTGTGTGCAAGAGATACACTGCATGAACCAGTATTGTCCAAAGCAACTAGGCAGTCCACAGGTAATGACAGAGCAAGATCTGTTCAAGCAAAAGATATACTGAAGTTCTCACTGCCCAGAAACATAGGTAGGCTGGAGAAGGGTATTTAATAAAGCACTAATACAATGTAGATGCAGACCTTGGAGAGCAATGCTGTTCTTAGTGAAAACAGTAGGTCCTTACAGAGTGCCTGGACTCAGCGCTTTGTAGGACGTTCACCTCTGATTCTTCCTTTTCTGTTTTCTGTAGTTCCTAACAAAACTGGAAATTAACCTCTTCAAAAAACTGCTACAGAAAACATTAAAAATGGGAACTTCATTATCTAGTTTATAAAATGCTGCTGAAAATGTAATCCTTCAAGAATCCTTCAAGGCAACTTGAATCAAATGGGCAAAAGCTGCAGGGGGCACTTAGCACCCAATGATCTGAATTAACCCTCTCCCATCAGCTGAGAGACACAGAAAAAGGCCCTAGGCAGAGGTTACACAAATATGTTCCTACACAAAAAAAGCACTTATGCATGCAAGATCCGTGATTTGGTAGATAAGAACAAGATATTACCATATATAATTATCACTTGCATGGTGAAGTGCCTATTTGTTTAGGCAGTCATCACATGCATGGAAATAATTTGCTTACATGCAGCTGAAATACTGTAATTTCTGCTTTTATTTGTGGAACATTTCAGTTATTTATTTGCTTAAATATCCATAAGGATTCTTTAAATAAACATTCATTATTTCATAAGAAGTGGAAGATTAAAATACCAATTTTCTTTTGAATGATGATTTCCCTTAAGACACTGAATTTTCTTTTTTTTGGCTTATAATTTCTAACATGCCTTAGTTGGTATATGTCAGAAAGCATCAAACAAGGTCACAAAAATCCACTATCCTGACACCTGCAGTGCATAACTGAAGAGCTGAATGAGCAAGACTTTATCATTAACTTACCAGTCAGAAACAACTTCTCTAGGATGTGACTGAAACACTTTATCGGATCTTGGACTACAGCTATTTAATGTATTCTGTGGAGTTTACAAATTCGATAGTGCTTCAGCATAAACAAACCACTTCAGTTAGTCTTTAAAGTTGCCATCTCACCTCTTTCGTTGTTTCACAGTGCAGCTAAGAAGAAAGCAGCTGTTCAAAATAAAGGGTTGAACCAGTAAAGCAAGGTGGGACTTAGCCACTAGCAGAGTGACACTGGATATCCTTCTAGTTCCTGATGAGGACAAAGCTCCCACCCACAAGAGAACCCACTGCATTTCTATAAGGCCCACAGCTCATTCTGCTCTTGGTTTCATGAGTATGTGAATTGGTGTGTATTTATGTCCATAGCAGCTACAGAAAAAGACTGCTCTTTTTAAATGGCCTCTCTTAGCCTCGCTTACCTTGCTAAAATCCACACAAACCAACTGTGGAATTAGAAAGAGACACCTTAATGACTTTCATGGGCAGTGAACACATACAGTTACAGAATTTGGTGAACAAACCGAGCACTGCTTTTGTACACATAGGTCTGCAGTATAAATCCTCTTTATGAGCTATTTCTTTTGCTGCATGACTGCACTGATGTTCCCTATTGCTCATCACCTTTTCCTCTTTTGATTGATTTACTAGACTTGGAGGTTTTTTAAACCTTTTTTAAAGGATTAATCAAGTTTTGTGACTACCAAGACCTCTTCAAGTCCCCATACTTGTCAGCCACAATAAAACACATTTACATATAGTTAATGTTTACAAAAAAAAAAAAAAGTAATTTCACTATAAAATGGTGTTTGGTGACTCAAAATTAATGATCCTGTACACTTTCACGGGGTCTAGCTTGCCAAAATGCTGAGCACCTTCCTCTTCTAGTTATGCTACTTTGCATTAAAAGAAATCAACAAACCAAGCCACAAAACCAGCCCAGGTGTTTGTACTCTAAATAGACACCAACAGGTTTGTCAGCCAGCAGAGAAGCTCAAGGGTGCTTTAACTTGATGTTATTGGGTTTTCCTCAATTGGCAGTAAAGCTGACGACTTTCTGGCATCTGAAATAAAGACTTGGTCAATTGTTTTCAAAGCTCATTAAAACAGACAGCCACAAAGGACTGCTTCCCAGAGACACTCAAATTGCACATCGGTAGTTTTTTTACACTGCTGGCCACAGTGTGATCAGGAACTCTGCAAATAATCAGTTTTAATTGACTTTCAAAAATACATTTTGACATTTGAACTACTCCATTGCTTGAGTGTCTCTCTTTTTTTACCTCACAGCTGCCAGCATCAACCTGAGAGTTATCTCTGGGAAAGTGCAGCTCAGATGAAACAGCTGCTGAGAGCTCAATCAATCCAATGCTTTTGGCAGAGGATTACATGTATTACAGAATAGTAAGCACAATGAAAAGTATTTCCTTCATGTAGGGTTTTGAACAAAGCACCTTCAGAAAGCTAGAAAACCCAGATGATGACTTACAGCAATCCATGCTTTGGAATAGAAGGGTAGGAAAAAACACATTACATCACAACCTGTATGGGTAACCAAGCAAAACGTTATTTGCCCAGGTAGAGGGTTATCTCCACTCGGGGTAATATATAAAGGCTAGGTAAGTACAAACCGATGAAGCTCTGCTCTCACATGAGCCTGTGAGAAGTCTTGAATTTGGTTTTGTAGCTTGTTTTTGATCTGTCCACACTACCTTCCAAGCCTGAAAAGCATGCCTCCTAGCAGCAAACTGTTACTTCCCCATTCTTTTGAGCTGGTACTGCCTCTGAAAGAAGCCCTCCTGTCTGTTGCTGAGCAATCATTTCTGGGCCAGCATGAGTTCTCAGTGTGAGACACATTTAAGCACATTTGCTAAAAGACAATAGCTAAAATCAAAAGGAAGACGTCTTAGAGGCATTTGCCTGCCAGGTTCATTGCACAGCCAACTTGAAGGAATGTGTTATCATTAAGGAAGCAATGACAGGCTGAGGAAAACATTTCTTTATACCGAGCAGTTTATATCTGCATTAATATAGCATTGAAATTGATATCTAAATATGTTATTATCTATCTGATACTGGCTGGACCGAATTGTAAATTACAGATATAGCTCTCTTAATTGTAAAATCTTCATGGGAAGACTTTTCAATTTTTGCCAGAACACTAAATATTATGAAAATCAGTGCCCTTTGCAGTAGGAAGTCTGAAATTATAATTTCAGTTCATGCTTGCTGAGAAGAAATTACAACAGAGGAAACAGCAGAATCTTCTGCATTTACACTTGAGATAAGTATTAATAAAGACTGACTATAGAGATGGAAAAAACCTCCTTCCTTTGAATGAGCACAGTAGGTTAGTACATACATTTTTCAGTCAAATAAAAACAATCCAGTTACCATCTCTGCGAGGCCACTGTCAGGCCATATTGTCCAATGCTGTACATAAACCAGCTTTGTACCTACAAAAAATTATAGTGAGGATGTTAAAACACAGTTAATTTTCAGCAAAATACACAAGTCAGCTGATTCAAATGCATGCTGATTTCAAGTAGCGTGATTTGAATGCTAGCATCAGTATATTTCCTCTTGATTTAAAAATATCATCTCTGTGTTTTGCTATAATCTCTATAGCAAAAAAAGGCACATCATCCCTCACATGTGGAACATGCTCTGAAACCTGAAAAAAAAAAATCTTAATTTATTCCTAATTTAAAGTATTTTTATTTTGCAGAAAATACTTTATTCCAGTAAAATAACAAAAACATTGAAGAAAAGGTTTTGAGGCCATCAAACATATCATTTTTGACATTTCCAAACCCTCAAATTCAGCTCTTTGCTGTTTCAAACAGTTCTTTGTTTATAAGTCAGACTATAATTACAATTTACTTAGAAACAAGGCAGAAAGGTCAAGCATTGCATAAGGTAACAGTTGTTCGATCCCAACTCATTTTTTTTTCCTGCCTCTTAGTTCTGGAAAGCCTTATGGATCTCTGCCCCCTAAATGAGAAAAGGGAGGAAAAAAATGTCCCTCTTAATGACAACCTCTGTTCTGCTTCCTTCAATGTCACTGTGGGAACACTTACCCTACACTAGGCTGTACTCAAGCCCAGGCTAGATGGCGTTTTCAGCAACCTCATTTAGCAGAAGGTGTCCAACCCTGGCAGTGGGGCTGGAACTAGATGTTCTTTAAGGTCCTTTCCAACCCAAACCATTCTGTGATTCTATGATTCAAAGACAGTTTAAGAACTATATTATGCCAAGAGCAGCGGGTCTACTTCCCTAATCCATTCCCTTCTCCACCCAGGCTCCTAGTCAAAACGAGCTTCTACCACAACCACTCGACTTCCCCTAGACTCAAGTTACCTTTGATTTGGCTCCTTTTGCCTTGCCACATTAGCCAACACATTACAATTGCTCCCTAAGCCTTTTATAGCCCATGGTTGCCTACCAGTGTAAGCACACAGTAGGTGTTGAAGAAGACAGTAGAGGTCAGTAATAAACCTGCAGTTTACCGAATCAAAGACCCCATTTATTGCTCTGTCTTGAGTAATGATAGAGGAAATCACTTTCCCTTCGAGTTCTTTCCAGAGTAATTTATCAGCTTCTTGCTCTGCTAATGGGCTTAGAGCTGAATCAGCCACGGTCCCCCTGCTGATCTTGAAGATTACTCATACATTTTGAGATCAGAAACAGAAGCTTCTTATGCATCACTAACTTTCCTTAACACATGAAGCAATTAACAATCACCTAATTGGGCTCCAAACCACCGTGGATTCACAGCTATTGTTAGTCAGAACAAATGAAACTAGATCCCTTCAAGGGTAACTTGTTGCTTACTGAAAGAATGCCTGCAGTCAAATATGCCTCTGTGCACTTCAGATTTCATGGGTGTATATGTCTAAGCTGCTTTATTTTTTAATAATACCTACTCAAGGATATTAAAGGGGGATTCTCAGATAATTGATAAAAAAGGCCCACAACCAAAACAGAGGAAGTCTTTGGAAAAGCCGGGTAACAGAATACCCTGCATTAAGCCTTATTAGCAAGCTTTCAGTTGAACTCCTCACCCTACATTCAGTATTCACCATTACTGTTTTTACTGAAAGCTTAAGATATGAAGGCACACACAATTAATATCTACCAGTTTAATTAAAAAGACAGCACACATGATGCTCAAGCAATCCAGGAAAAAAAAGGGTCTGTCTTGAGGGTCCTCTTTCTTCCCTGATCAGAGATAAATTAGCTTATTTGATAAAAGATAGGACCTAGTGTTTCTGGATTTCATTCTGTTTTTCCCTGTGGTATTTTAAATGGGCCTGAACAAATAATTTGAACATTATATGCCTTAGCTTACTGTATCCATAGAACACATATTAGGCACTGCCAATAATATTCCTCCAATGCACTGCTTGGACATACACTGTAGATACTAATCATTAAGCCATATCATACAAAGCCATAAACCAACCCTTTGGTTCAAGCTGTAACAGAACTTCATGAGCACTAAAAATAAGGGTCCAGATTTTGTATGCTTTTTGTTTGCAACGATCTCTAGAGCCAAGCCTGACAACAGCTAGTATTCAGCTGAATCAAGCCCAAACTGCAAGTTACGAATTTTGTCAAGAACTCATTGTCCTATACTATGTTCTGCTAGGACAGAATGAAGCAGTACTCCCAGGGGCTGGGGTGAGAGAAAGGGAAGAAAAGAAGGAAAAAAAAAAAGAAGGAAAAAAAAAGAAGGAAAAAAAAAAAAAAAGGCTGTGTATGGATTTCCCCTCATCCCTGAAAACCCCCACCTACAACCAAATGCATCAGTCCCAGACACTAGGAAATGGTCTGGAGACTAACCACTTAGCTTAACACATATTCCTGTTGCAAAAGAAATGCAGTCATAGCACAGTCACTAGGTAATCACAACGTAGCTACCTATGATGCACAGCTGTTCAGAGCTGTTGAGGAAGCCAAACAGAAGTTTGGCAACACGGCAAACTTTGTACTCCTAGCATTACACAAAATTGCTTCTTGTCAGTGCTTCCTCGAGCCTGCACCTTTATCCTGCAGAGCTACTATTCTAAGTAAATGAAGAACCCTGTGGCTCTTTATATCTATTTAATTTACTTGCTGTTAGCTCATAATGACTTGCTAACAGACCCCACCTTGGAAGTGATTAGCACAT
Source organism: Pezoporus flaviventris (assembly GCF_033815535.1). Lineage (NCBI taxonomy): Eukaryota > Metazoa > Chordata > Aves > Psittaciformes > Psittacidae > Pezoporus > Pezoporus flaviventris. The sequence continues at coordinate 17,137,851 of NW_026892595.1, read as the reverse complement.
TGATTAGAAAGTAAATTAGCTCAGTAATCATAAACATGGACCATAATGCTCCAAGGAAAAGCTCAGGCTATTTTATACATTCATAAAGCATGCATACAGAGAAAAATTCCAGACTCCCAAAGCTAGAACATATTTTAATGTTTTCTCATTTGAACTACATGAAAAAACATTTTTTCCTTTAAAGACAAAAATAAACTCCTATTCCTATCTGGCATTTCTACAACATTTTTGATCTACAGGAGGATGTTTCTATAATGGTATCATCCATTTAGAATCAGTCATCTGACAGAAAACAAAAGCACTACCTCTAAAAGGTTCTCCAGTACCTTTTCTTCTCTGTTACTGAAACTTACAGACATCTGTTCTCAAAAATGAAGATTACCTCTATGGTAACCTAAACAGCAGACATACAGCTACTGTAAATAGCCACGAAGAATGATTCTTAGTACCTATTTTCCCCTATTTTTTCTTCACAAATGTCATACCTTCGGAATTTCTCTTATCCAGAGATACAAACGTTTATCAGAGAAAAAAACTGAGTAAAACTTGACTTAAAATTTATTATCTGCCAACAAATTTTTGCGGAGTGTTCAAGATTATAATATAGAAAGCTGTCATATCTGAAATAAATTACTTGGTTAGAAGAAAGAGGAAAGAACTAGGAAAAGGGCAGATTCAGCTGAATAAGTGAAATATTACTCTCCTTCAGTGTCTGACAGAAATACGTATTAATTTTGTGAAGTATAATATTTCTGACTTTGTGAGAAGATCTATTCTCCTTGATTCTAATTAGATTATATTTTTTTTTGTCATTAAAACTTTGGGGTAGCATTATGTATACACTTCATAGCTTCTATTTACAAAAAAATGATCTCTCATTTGATTCTTCATTCAAGACAGGAAGCTCAATTTTTTTATTGGAGTGAGTTATTGGTATATGCCCCAGACTGGAATGATGTCTGTATATGAGTATGTCTGTATTTGAGGTCGGTATATGTATATGAGGGGACTTCTACATCCAGGGGACTTCTTCAGTGTGGCTATGATTTCACCCTTCTAGCAATTCAGTTATTCATCGCTGAAATCCACTACCTCCAGAACGATTGCTCCAGATGTTTTATTTAGCTTACTGGAAGTCAGAATACCAAAAATGATGCCTGCAGTCCATGAGCAAAAACTTTGTACATCTTAGCATGAATTGCTTAGAACAAACTGGGAGGGGGGAATCTTTTTCCAAGCTCATACATCAGCTTGGAAACATCAGCTAAAATTTTCAAACTACTGAAGAAGCAATGATATTTTAGTAAAGAAATCAGAGTTACTGGTAAACATCTCCAAATATCACTCCAAGGCAAAATACACCAGAATGAATAGGAAAGCCAAGTATGAAACATTAAAAAAACAACAAAATTCTTCTGTGCAACATCAGAAACAAGAGACAACCAAACAACTGAGATCACTCTGCTGCTTCACTAAAGGAAGAAAGAAAACCAGATTCATAATTCAGTGTCTGTTACGTCTTTCAGAAGCCAGGATTTTGCAGGCCTTAGTATCTACCAGTCATCAAAGCACAGACACACATGGTATCTCACATACAGGTCCTGCATGCAAATCTCACAGACTGTAACTGGACGTGCTTTTTTTCTTCCATGTTTTTCATGGCCATTGACAAATGGGGAATAAATTATGATGAAGCACAAGAAGTTCAGTTGCATTTGAGTTAACTTCCTGAAGCTTGAAAAAGTATCAAAGTATTGATGCTGGACATAGCATGATACTGATTTATCCAAAGTGGGTTTGGACAGAAGGGTCGAGAACTGCAAAGCCAGGCCAGAGAAATTTATACCAGACATATTATCCTAGCCACATTTTTCTCTACATTTATTTGTTCTCACTTGTTGGAATTTATTAAAACCAAAACCAAACTCACTTATCTGTAAGAAAGAAGCACTATTGCATTGGTCTACAGCCTTTGTGCACAGCCCGGGTGGGGCTGTGTATCTGCATGCACCAAAAGTCTTCTGTATCTGATCGCTAAACTGAAAGATGCTGAGCTGGTCAGCCTTGTCCAAGCAGAAATGCTTCTCGATATGTGTAGGATGACTTAGGAGTCTGGTGGACTGAGGGCTTATGAATTTAGGTGCGTGATTTATGAGACAGCACCTGTGGAGAGGTTCCTAGGATTGCAGTTTGGGATTTGAAGGCTAAATGTTGCCTAAAGCCCTTTTTCAGAGGTACACATAGGGTTTTTATTTTAAAATGACCCTAATTAAATTTTATGGTTTTTATTTTCCACCCACAAAGCAGAGATAGCGGTATTCCTTGTATAATGCAATGGTTCTGTAAACTATAGGAGAAAGATTTGCAGCCTGAGCCTTAATCAGAAACAAGTAATAAACCAGTTGCAATTCCTGAATCTGGTGAACAGACACTGAATGGATATTTAAAAGCCAGGCAATGGAAATGAACACAGAAAACTAACATTTAGCTGACTCTAATAACACATTTATTCACATCTCTAATATGTATAACAGTAAGATATTAAATATTAACAGAGAAAATGACATCTTTGTTTTTTGATCAAATAGCAGTTAAAAGATCTTTATTCAGCATAAATGGTGAGATTAACTTTTTCTTTCCTTTGTCTAGGCTACTCCTTCCACTAGGTTTCTAATTATTTCTGTCTGTACATTTTTAGCACTCTCTAATACTTTTATAGTTCCATATCCTTTCAACTGTCCAGTTTGGATTTGTCTCCATTGGCAAATGTATCTTCTTTGAGGTGCTCATTTTCATAAACACAATTACTATTGCCTTGTTCTTATGGGATACTGACCTCAAAGAGACTTTTTATAGTTGTTTTTTTTTTTATTCTCTCTCAATCATTTATAAAACTACAGCACAGGATATTAGTAATAGAATCTAATCACTACTTACGCAACTACCAGTTTGGATTTTTTTTTTTCCTGTTTTTAAATATAATTGCAAAACTAAATTATATTGGTTAGTTTCTTGTGAGTGACCTGACAATAGCCTCAGAAATTCTTTCAAACTGCTGGACATAAAGCTATGCATATGCTGGCTGGCATACTGCTGAATGTATAGGGCTCAGATGTTAGAATATAAGCAGCCCTATTATTCTGTGCAGAGAAATTGCTCCCAGAGCCTCCTCTGTGGTAACTGTGAAGTTGTTGTTGCCCTCTCAGTGCTGATGGTGGATCCAGTATTGCTATCTTCTACCTTCTGTGAGTCAGAGCGCAGCACTTGGCTATTAATTTCTAATTGCGTGTGATCGTACAAGGGAACAGAGCATTATACTTGTGCAAATTCAAAGACCTGCATACTCATAACTTACTGAGAATGTAGCCCTTCCTGAATGTGATTAGGTGGTCAGTGCTAACATAACAACTCCACCTCATCCCTCAATCTTTGGTCTGGGGTAGTGCATCAGTTTTGCCACTTTATTTAATAAGAGGCACACAAGAAAATCTGGTTGTTAGTTTTCAGCACGTTCTTTGCTCTGAACACTTCCACTGGCCACATGGATCTTTGTAGTTTGCAAGTGGCAATTAAACAATTTTTTATGCGAGGTATAAAAAGACACATCCCTGCCAGGATACTATACACACTGTAAAAAAGGTCCAAATCTGTCAGCTGAAAGAAATTTGTGCTATGTAACAAATGAACAGCTAACAGCCTGATTTTCCCAATGAATGTGCCATTATTCAAAGATAATCCCAACTGATACAGTTTAATAAAAGCATAAAATAGAATTAACTATGTATGATAAAATTGTATACTAAGGGTTATTTATCTATTCACTTTAAAAAAATCCTCTGCCCTAAAATCAGTGGTGTTATTTCCTGATGCAATAAGAAATGGCTTCTAAATAAGTTTTTCATTTGCTGATTTGTCTCACGTAATAGCTGTGTGCAAGCTTTTTATTTGTCACCATATTGACTAATATACACTCAGTACAAGCTGCTTGGTATCTCAGATTAAGCTTTTGTAAAAGACAGGGAAAGCATCCAGAAGAAACCAGGTGATAAGTGGAGTGATTGAAATGAAGCAGTGAATGCTGTCAGCAAACTGTTGTGCTTGATAAAGAGGCTGAATTGGAAATATGATTTGAAAACTCAAAAAAAGCCTATAACTGCTCATGAAATCAGCAGATTTCTCCCAGCAACAAAAATGAAACACAGTAGAAAGCAAATATTAAACTTAAGACATAACTGGACTATTCCAGTGTTCTCAGGAGAACACAAATCTCAACCCAGACTCTCAGGTAACCCCTCTGTATAGTGAGTGGTGTAATCATTGCCTATTTCACAGCTCTGAAGTAGTCAAAATTGCATGGGGGCTTTTTCAAAAACACTAATCCTGCTTCAGGATATTTTAAAGAAACAATGAGAGACAGGAGGTAAGTGTGGAGCCTGCCATATGAAGAAAGGCTGAGAGAACTGAGTTTGTTCAGCTTTGAGAAAGGATGGCTCAAGGGAGCCCTTATCACCATGTTCCAGTATTTAAAGGGTGGCTACAAAGAAGACAGATTCTTTTTTTACAAGGACTCATATGGAAAAGATGAGGAGTAATGGGTGCAAGTAGCTCCTGGGGAGAGTTGGTTGGACCTAGAGGAAAATTTTTCACAGTGAGAACAATCAGACGTTGGAATAATCTCCCCAGGGACATGGTGGATTCCCCAACACTGAACACTTTTAAGGTTCAGCTGGACAAGATGATGGGTCATCTTGTCTAGGTCATGATCTGCCAAGAGAGGTTGGACCAGATGATCCCTGAGGTCCCTTTCAAGCTGATATTCTATGATTCTATGATTCACAATCTTCACCCTTGGAGATACTCAAAAGCCATCCGGACATTGCCCTGAGCAGCCTTCTGGTGGACTCAGCTTGAGCAGGGGATTGGACCAGTTGACTTCCACAGGTCTTTTTCCAACCTCAATCATCCTGTAATTCTATGAATAATCTTTATAAGGAACTTAAAGAACTGAAGCTGAATGGATGCATTTTCAGCAGCTCTAAAAAACAGTCTATTTTTTCACATTCAGAAAGGCATTAAATTGTCATCACACTGAAGCTATCATAGCTATTTCATTAAGGCCCCAACTTTTATATAAACTGTAAAGTCATCTGATTTTGACTTTCAAGTCTCAACTGACCTAATCCATGCTGCTAAATTGCATTATTGAATGTCCTTTCCACCAATGGTTGTCTACTTTAGATGGGTATAGCTTTAGTTTTCAATCTGCTGTTTGCTACATCTGCTAAATGCCTACTAATCTCTAAAATCTTTTTCCAGAAAGTAAATGTAGACTACTGTCTAAAACACAACTGGCACATCCCTTACTACAGTGGGATGATTTCACCGTAGTTGAAATCGGTGGTTGTTTCTGGTCTCTAGGAATGTAGAACAGCATAGCCATTGCTAAAGCATGAAACAGACATAAATTACTTTTCTGTTATCTCAAGTCTCCTCAGGGTCGTAGATGGTGTATCAACTGGACTTTTTAAACCTTATGTCATTAACTTTGAGTCTTAGACCATTCAGAAAGGCTTTCCAATTTTGTGGTATCAGTAAAAAGCAAAATATGAGAATCTCATCTTCAGAAATTTAACAGATGGTTTTGTATATTAAAACAAAAATCAGAAATACGTCAGTACAACGTGGAGACTGAAATTTTCCAGGCTGTTAGAACTGAAAGTCAGTAGTTCAGAAATGGCCTGATTTCCAGGGGAAGAAAAAAATTATTCTGGGCAGGCAAAGTAGGTTTGAACAGGAACTTAGATATCTCATAAAGCAAGATTTCAAATGATAAAACAAAAAACGGACTGTTCCTTTCTCTTCTGTTTCCTAAATGCTACCTCCCCAGGTAGCTGTACGCCACATATCGTGTTAGCACTTCGCCTCCACTCATTAATCCACTCTAAACAGCACACTCATTTCAAGAAGCACAGCCTCTCATGTGGGCTGCCTCTGTATGGCACCTGAGAGGACATGGAACTTGGTAGGCACCATCAGAAACACTACCTTTAATTATGATCAGCTCTGTATATGGAAAACATCTATCTCAGAAGCTTCTAGTGATTATTATATTGTGATATATTCTGCCACACCCAGAAGTATATATATTATCCACTGTCTTTATTTCCAGTCTTCTACTTTAACTGCTTTGCTGGTCCTTCCTGCTGTTTTACCCTTGCTGTTTATTTTTTAAACTGAAAGACAAGGCAACAAGATGAAGATTAAAGAAAATAAAATCCCCATGCTTATCAGAGTATATGTGGTCCTATTACAGACTATAAATAGCAACTCTGCTACACACAGCTGTTAGAAGCCAAGGTTCACATCACAGAATGGAGCACATCACACTATATCACCTCCACAAGCCTTAATCTACAAACCTACTCACCGTAGATTAACTGAGAAGTCAATTTCTTCTGTGATGCTATTAGTCTTTATTTTTCTTTATCATTAAGTAGTTGTATTTTAGTTGCACAGATTAGCTTTCAAGACCTTTCACCTGGAGAATTTTTAATCAATTCTTCATATAGATTTTTGACGTTTGGGGGAATTTTAACATTACAAATAAACTGTAGTACTTGGGGCAATATCTCAGTTTATCTGAGAGCTTTACAGGTTGAAGACAAAGAATGCATCAACATGACATATTTGTAACAGTGAACTGGCAATGTAATTAAAATGCAAAGAATAAATTTAGATAAGAAACATATTTGTACAAATAATAATAACTTCTTAAGTGTCAGTGGCTCACATTTTTTGTGGGAAGCCACCGTAATTGCCAACTTCTAAAATCACCATAGTTTGCTAGTTTTGTTTATCTTGACAGAAACTGCAATACATTTAACAAAATGTTATCAGCATTTTTGAATCAATAATTTAAAAGAACTAGAGCAGGGTCACTGGTTTTTTTACAGAAGAAAAAATATGGCTGTTAGAATTGAGGAAGGTGTATTTTTTAATCTATATGATTACACTTGTACAAGCTAACACCAAACACCTGAATCTGTTTCACATCAGACAGCTTTCTGGTCCTCTGTCAGCTATTCATTTTGATTTCAGGATTTAAATTCTGCCTACTTTAAGGTCAATCCTAACTCTGCCTTTAATATCTCTTGGGTCAGACACTCTACCAAAATTGCATGAACTTGGGCAAAATAATGACTCTCCGCGGAGCAGGAATTGCAGATTTTATGGAGTTAAACCTGCTGAAGACATTAAGTAATACTGTCCCACATGACAATATGTGAGACATTAATAACCAATGACTAAAGCAAATTCAGAGCAGGAGCTCATGATGGGTCTTTAATGTAATGGATAAAATACCAAATATTAGCAAATATTTTGGGACTTGCGAAGGAAGGAAAAAGATTTATTTTTCTTGTCAGGTTGCCAGCTCTCAAATAATACAAAGTGAATGGTTTCAAGGATTCTTGTATTTCTTTCAAAGCCTTTTTAAGATCCAGATACCAGTAAGGTGTGAAATATTAATCTCTTAATTTAAATCTATTTCCACTTGTAGTAGGGTTTTTCTGGGTGGTCAGGATATATTTTAAATCATGCTTCTTTGTACATGAGAGGAAATTCTCTGAGAATGAAAAAATACTTTTATAAGGCAATGGAGTGAGCGGGAGAGATGTCTTCCACCTATCCTAGCCCTTCTGGAAGTGTTAGCTAGGTCTCCTTTTCCCCATCTGGTGGAACTCAGCTGATTCTCCAAGTGATGCTTTTCCATTCAGGTGGAGTCCAAAGATGTTCCCCAACACCACTGAGTTAATTCCATAATTTCTTATACGTCTCTTCTGGCATACTGTGGTTCAGGTTAATTTGCATAAACCATTTCCATTTTCAGGACACATTTATAAAGTCATTTACATAGCTGACAACTGCATTTCAGTGAAAGATTCATAGCGTGGCTTCTGGTCTCCTGCTAATTGAGGTTAGAAAGGAGTTACTGATGTAAAAATAATAATGATATCCTGCAACTCAGTACAAACCTGCTAGCAATTCAGCTCCGGAAAGAAAATAATCTTGTCATATTCATTAAATGTCATTTAAAATCCTCATTAGTATTCCATGAAAGAAAATCTTAACCACCAGTGTGTTATGGTCTCCCAGTAAGAGTTTCAAATGTTTTGCTGATTGCTCACAGTATATGTAAACAATTTAATTTTACCTGAAGTTTATATTCTCCAGAGTCTTAGGAAAAATAAGCTCTTAAAAGACTGAAGATGAACAGTTGGTCTATTTTTCAAATCTTGGCTAGAATTTATTGCTATCAAAGTTCACACGGGTTATTGCTGAAAATCAGTTTTATACAATACAGTTCACTGAATAACCTCAAAGTTAAGCTGTAACAACTCCTCTAATTAACCTCTTAGCTAATAGGTAGCAAAAGTAGGCCGCAAAAGATCATATTCTCATTTTCAGGAGAGCATTAAATTCATACCCCTTATATCCAGCAAGGATTCAATGTCTTTTGAGATTTTTGCCAGGTACGGACAGTTGAATATATCAGCTCCCTTACGACATCTCCTGCACAACATAACCTCCTTGCTTTTGCAATTGTACTGACCATAGACAAGGTTTTAAGTCATTTCTGTTCCCCACGTATCATCTTCTACCCTAACAAGGTCTCTCTCCCTTTTTTATCCTCACTTTCCTGGTAGAGGACTCTCCCCCAGCTATTGGGAGGATATCTGTCTTCCAGTCAGACCGCTTTCAGTCCCTTGAATCCATTAGAACACAAGCAGTAGCTAACTGCTATTGGATTTGAGAAGACTTATGGCCTTAAGATATTAAATTCCTGAAAATACCTAACCATTTTAAAAAAACCCAAACAAACCCCTAACAACACACTGATGGAGGGAAAGCTCTTATGAAAGTTCTTAAGCTTTTTAGGCAACAGAGATACCAGAAGAGAAAGTTTTCATTAGCTTAATTGCTCACAGTAAAGTTTGGAGCTGACTACATACCAGGCAGCTCTCAACGTCTCTCCCTTATCCCTTCCTTTCCCCTCTGCTCCTGGTTTCTCCCTGGACAAGCATCAAGGCTGTCTAATTTGGCCAACAGCAGGGGTGGTGGGTGCATGCACCAGGGTCACCCTTATGATGAATCAGACAAAGGGTGATAGGCATTGGGTATTTCTTGACAATTCTTCAAACTGACTTTTGCTCCATAAATTGTATGATACCTAGAATAGATTCTCATTACCAGAAGTATGAGTGCATACACAGAACTTGTATTTAGTCCATACTAAATCATGACCTTGTGCAGCTTCATATGACAGCTCTTTATATATAGCTGTTTGGTGATGTGGGTGAACATGATTCCACAAACTTGTCTGCACATGCTGTACCTTAAAATAAAACTTGAAGATCCAGTGCAGCACCATCAAAACATATAGTTTCATTTACCAAGATGTACATTCTTTCTTACAAAAAGTTTTTCAATTTATTCTAAAAACTTATTAATATATTTTATTTATTGTATTAATATATTTTTATTAAGTTTGTGCTCCTATTTATTTTTCATTTAAATGGCTTCTTCATTGTTAAAATGTATTAGAAAATGTAATACAATAATATAATAGATACTAAGGAGTCATAAGGATTATAAGGTACCTGGGAGAGATGTCATGTCTTTTTTATAAAACTTACAAGATGGACAATTATCATCTGCCTCTATTGTAATGCAAAACATGATCATTCCTCTCCCACTGACTCTGAGGGAGGAATGATGCCTTCCTATATAATCTACATGATGAATCAGGTCATTTGATTCTACTCTAATGAAAATAATGTACATTTTTCTTCCACTGACTTTGAATAATACTTTTCTTTCCCAAGACATATTTCAAGGTGTTAGAGCATATTAGTAAAAATGATTAAATATGTCTTTTAACATCCCTGCCTGTTTTAGAAACAGGGGAACAGAGATGGTAAAGATTTGGCTCCATCCCAAAATTTATTGTGCAAGTTTAGAATCCAATTATCTTTACTCTCTATCCTGCATATCACTTTCTAGCCACACTTTCTGAGATGGCATCTACATTGTGTGCTGCAGGAGATACGAGGAAATATTGCCCTTTCTCCAGGCAGTAGCACGCAAGCCTACACTGCACCTCACCTCTCAAGCATCATCGTGCTAGGAGGCAGAAACCTAGAATTAGAGCTAGACTTGCTCTCCTGGCAGGTCACCAAGATTTTTCTCTGGCACTTGGCACAGGATCTTTTGTGTTTCCTACAGTTTATAAAGTTCATGAGTCAGATCTGAGAATGGTAGATCCAGCGTCATGTGCACAAGCATAGTGAACTTGCACACACATGGCACATGCTGCATACAACAGACTTAGACCAACTGCACAGCAACAGTGGCTCCAGTGCCCCACCAGTCTGAGCTTTGGCACAGGATGAGCCAATCTGTGTGCCAAGCAACTGCCAGGCACAAGAGCCAGGTGCCTCAGACCTACCTTGTTTGCTCCTCAGTTTTGCTGTCGTTCCCATGCTGCTTTCCATTATTAATTTCTTAAGCACTGTAATCTCAGGAAAAAGCCTGAAGCAATATACAGTCAGTCACTTGTATTTGGTTGTGATTTGTAATCTCATTTAAAGAAAAAATATAAATGAAGATTCATGAATATGCAATTCAGGTATGCTAACTGTTTTCTTTTAGATAACTGGGGTATATGGACACTCAGCATCACTGTGGCAATCAAACATCTGCATTTTAGCTCCCATTTTCAAGAAGGGGAAAATGGATGACGCAGGGAGCTACAGACCAGTCAGTCTCACCTCTGTGCCTGGCAAAATCTTGGAGAAGATTCTCCTAGAAAGCATGCTAAGACACATAAAAAACTATGAGGTGGTTGGTGACAGCCAGCATGGCTTCACTAAGGGGAAATACTGCCTGACCAATTTGGTAGCCTTCTATGATGGGGCACAGGGGCAAAGCAGTCGATGTCATCTACCTGGACTTGTGCAAAGCGTTTGACACTGTCCTGCAAGACACCCTTGTCTCTAAATTGGAGAGGCATCAATTTGATGGGTAGACCACTCGGTGGATAAAGAAGTGGCTGGGTGGCCGCACACAAAGAGTTGTGGTCAATGGCTCAATGTCCGGCTGGAGACCAGTAACGAGTGCTGTTCCTCAGGGATCGGTGTTGGGACCGGTCTTGTTCAACATCTTTGTCGCTGACATGGACAGTGGGATTGAGTGCGCCTTCAGCAAGTTTGCCGATGACACCAAGCTGTGTGGTTCGGTTGATACGCTGGAGGGAAGGAATGCCATCCAGAGGGACCTTGACAGGCTTGTGAGGTGGGTTGATGCCAGCCTCATGAAGTTTAACCATGACAAGTGCAAGGTCCTACACCTGGGTGGCAGCAATCCCAGGCACAGCTACAGGTTGGGCAGAGAGGAGATTCAGAGCAGCCCTGCGGAGGGGGACTTGGGGGTGTTGGTCGATGAGAAAATGAACATGAGCCGGCTTCAGTGTGCACTCACAGGACAGAAAGCCAACCGTATCCTGGGCTGCATCAAAAGGAGCGTGACCAGCAGGTCAAAGGAGGTGATCGTGCCCCTCTACTCTGCTCTCCTGAGACCTCACTTGGAGTATTGTGTAGAGTTCTGGTGTCCTCAACATAAAAAGGACATGGAACTGTTGGAACAAGTCCAGAGGAGGGCCACGAGGATGATCAGGGGACTGGAGCACCTCCTGTATGAAGACAGGCTGAGGAAGTTGGGGCTGTTCAGCCTGGAGAAGAGAAGGCTGCGTGGAGACCTCATAGCAGCTTTCCAGTATCTGAAGGGGGCTTATAAGGATGCTGGGGAGGGACTATTCATTAGGGACTGTAGTGATAGGACAAGGGGTGATGGGTTAGGGGAAGTTTAGACTGGATATATGGAAGAAGTTTCGGCTGGATATAAGGAAGAAGTTCTTTAAGGGTGGTGAGGCACTGGAATGGGTTGCCCAGGGAAGCTGTGAATGCTCCATCCCTGGCAGTGTTCAAGGCCAGGCTGGACAGAGCCTCGGGTGACATGGTTTAGTGTGAGGTGTCCCTGCCCATGGCAGGGTGGTTGGAACTTGATGATCTTAAGGTTCTTTCCAACCATAACTATTCTATAATTCTATGATACTGTGGTGGACTTGGCAGTGCTATGGTAACAGTTGGACTTGTTTATTTTAAAGGTCTTTTCCAACTTAAACAATTCTGATTCTGTAAATCTATGAATAAGGCCTTAGCAAAGCACAAAATGGAAGGAAAAGGTGTTAGATGAGACAGCTGCTTAATTTGTCACAATTCAGACAGTAGGGTATAGAGTTCCAGCATGCCAAAGCCAGCATTCAGAGACAAAAGAGCAGTCTGGCAGACTTTGAGCTGTAAGCCAGGATCCTATCCCCAACAAAGCACTGGCTGGTGGATCACAAGACATCCATAACAGGATGCAGGTTTGGTGGACTGGAACCAGGTTAAATGGGATTCAAACTCTTTTATCCTGTAAGCACTTCTCCATAACTTTGCCTTTAATTGTAACTCATGTATCATGTGCTTTTTGACCATACAAGTGACAATGAGTTTTCATGTTATTTCAAGCAAAGATTACTTCTGTTGGGGAATAGGCTGTTGAAGATTAAATCTTTCTTCATGGTATAGCATAAAACATAATCTAAGTTTGCTTTTATCTACACTCTCAGAAAACCACGAACAGAATCTACAACTTTTGATTCTTAAGTATAATGATTGTTTCCAAATTATAATTACTTCAGCCTTTGATGCCATGCCATAAAAATTGATGAAATTTTGTTACTTCACTAAAAGCTAGATTAGGTGCTCAGATTTTCAGTAAGTTAGTAGATGTCTTTGATGCATTGATGCATCTCCATGGAGAACGTTACACTTTCTTCCCAGTTGCTACACTGCATCAGGCAAATAATATGAATACAGAAATTAAATATATGTGACATAATATAGTGCTATGCAGAAACACAAGTAAATTCTGAATGAACCACCACAGTAGAGGAAACTGTATCTTCCCAGTAGCATCATGCTGCATCCAGTGCAGGTAATTAGCCCTGCTGCTGCAGTCCATGTAAGAGCCTAAGAAAATGATATTCATAAGAGTGCTTTGAATGGGTAATTTATTTGTAATGGTCTTTCTGGAAAACAAGCAATAGCTTTTGCAGATTTACGTTCAGGCATTAGCTTCTCTAATTAGTCATCAAACAAATTGTTACGTGCATGATTTGTTGACCTATGAGAAAACTAAAGAGAAGTGAAGAAGTACATGATGGTTTTATCTTTCTTTTTCTTTTTAAAAGTAACTCTCCAGTGGCCAAGCACAAAGCTAACACAAAAGGTAGCTCCAGCATGCAGGAATCTTGATGCACATTCTCAGTTGTGCCTTGCTGGACAAGGAAACAAGGGTTATGTCTGCCCCATTTGTCTTGAAGAATGTGCTGAAGGAAAATGCTCTGTCTAGATAAAGGTCTTTAAAATAGTTGCCCCCTCACTGAAATTCAGTGCTTAAAGTTGCTGTTTTTATTGAATTCTCTATTTTTGAGAATCCTCTATTATTTGACTGGTGAAAGCCTCTCCCACATGTCTGAAAGGTCAAAATAAACAGAACGCAAAACATCAAATAATTATTTAATAGCATCTCACAAAGCATTGGAGCTGTATGCTCCATTCATCCCATACATTTGTTTTACCAAAATGAAAAATTACTTTGACTTCCACCTTTTATTTTAAATGTCTTAGTCCTCCCCTTTAGACATTACAGTTATTAATGCTCAGGCTGCTGCAATGGCTCTGAATTCTTATCACTCATTCAGCTGATATTACCCAGTCAAAGCTGACATCAGAAATGGTACCTTAATATTAGAGAAAAAAGTCAAGACTGGAATTATTCATAGATTACACATCATACACTACTTGGAGGACAAAGAATCAGCAGAGCTGGTTTTTAATAAAAGTTTATAGCCTGATCAAGTCAATACAAAATTCTTCATGGCTTCAGTAAATTTTCATTCTAGTCCTATGTAATGAAATTTGGGAGGGAGACCAGCAGTTGTGTCCATAGCCTTCCTTCTCTATTTTGATGTAATTTAACAGCACTGACAAGAAATCTATAAAAATACAGCAGACATTTCTGGGTGCGTTCCCTGCAGAATCAAACAAGAGATAGAGCAGATTATGATACTAAGAAGTAAACTGAGTATTCCTTACTAAAGGAAGGAATAAGCAAAATCACAGCACTGAGCAATAACAATTAAGTAAATAATAATAATATTTCAATTATATTACCCTTGAGCTAATATAAAGCTCAATACTTCCCAAACATAGCTGATGTCAAAGTGTGGAGAAAGATGCCTTCACTGTTAACAAATTTAAAAAGTGTTGTAAAGATGAAAATTCTTATTAGATGTGGAGACAGCGTTCTCACGGGAGAATGCATAATTGGTACATAAACTCTGAATAATCCTGAAAGATACAGCAAGGCCATGAGAGGCCCAAAGAAGTTTAAGCAAGCAAGAGAAGAGGCTGGAATTCACTGAGTTAATGAGAACTGTGGACTGCTGGCAAGCTTTCGAGGTCGAGTTCTCACATCTGTGTTTAACCAATTACATGTTAGTCACCAAGGGTCTTCAGGACATGTATCCAATCCTAATATGCCAAATCACTGTAAGTGCATGTAAGAAATAGTATATAAAGGGTTAAGGATTTGTAGAAAATGAACAAGAAGCATAACTCATATTGAGTCGTTCTCTTGATTCCGGTCGCTCTCTCCGACAATTAGATACTTTCTATTGATGCAACCAACCATCTACTAATCTTCTCCTTCCCTCAACTTGCCCTTTGCTGCTGACATATGTCTGACCAATCAAGCTTCCCAAGGCTTACCTTAGAACTTACCATGACTGGAAAAACTAAAATGAAACTCAAATCAGAAACAAGAAAATAAAGTGGAATGCATTACAGCCACAGCTTTCTATAAATACACACTGTAAAATTTGTTCTATTTACTGAGTTCTAAAACATTATGAGTTTACATGATTTTTCAACCTGTAATCATATACAGATACAAAGCTACAAGAAGGAAGTCCTTGTAGGTACAAAGTATCAATGATCCTTTGAACATGTGTATGGAAAGACCCTGGATGACTAGGCATGGATGACTACAACTGCCTATGGTCATGGAAGCTCCCGTGATTCCCAGCAACACAGTTCTATCAAAGGCAGTATGAGTTCCCAGAATCTTGTCCAAGTTTCTTGGTTGTCTTCAAGTATTTTGGCAGATACTTGGTAACGGTTTTATTAAAAGAACATAATAAAAAAATGAACATAGTTTGAATACACAGTAAGACAACATGACACCAAACCTCATCCCAGAAAGAAGTTACCACCTATGATGAAAGTGCATTAAGACCAGAAACAGCCATAGCTCCCTCTGACAGAGTTCTGAATCGCTGTGATGGGTAAAAATGAGAGATTTGACAGTACTTGCAGTGATTTACATATGTCCTTACCATTCAAGGACTTGAATAATGACTGCACACAACATTCCACTTGTGATGTGCATGATTAATTCTTTGCTTGCCAGTCTAGGCAGCAACAAGCAGCAGTGGTGATCAGGCACCTTCAGCCATTTTAAAGCCTTATGGAAAGTGTGGCTTTACATGGCCTCTTCTGTTTTTCTTGACAACTGTTTGTAGAATAGAACCAGGAAGAAGGGGACTGATGACATCCTAAACTCGGTGTCAGTTTTGTCAGCTTTCAGAATATGGGAGGAAACAACTGAGTGATCTGAGTTTGTTGGAACAGAAGCATTTTGAGGGCTCTCATTTGTGAAATAACATTAGAATAAACCAGGATAATAAGTGACAAGGATATTGATGAAAGATGCTGACACTATTCCTTTTTGAAGACACCAAATCCTAATTAAAAATATTCTGTGATCCTGTTCTGCTTCTATGTGGTTGGTGTATTAGTTTTATTTAGAAATGTCTCATCAGCTGTTACTTGATTGCACAACAGATCAAGTTATAACTAGAATTCATTATATTTTTTTATAATTGAAGCTTACAGGTTAACAAACCAGTGATTGCAATATTTGATATTAACATAATATCATGCAATATCAGCTTTTCAACTCCCTAATGAGGCTGTGACTAGTTAGGCTGTTTTCACAGCCTACAATTGTTGAAAGTTAATCATGACAACTGTGAAAACCTGTTTATCAAACATGTAAGAACACTGACATTCTGATTACTTATTTAATAATTCAATGATAATAATGTCATTATTATTATCATGTTAACAGGAATAGGCTTTCAGCTGTGTATTGGAAGTTTGATTATACAGGACCTTTTCAGACAGCTTCCCTATTTTGATTTTGTTTTCTTTTTTATTACTTCTGTGATGGAGTCATGCAATAATATACTAATAAAATAAATGGAGTGTTTGCTACATAAATGTATTCATCTTGTTCAATATGAGACAGTAAAGAGAATGAAAAATGGTAGGAGAGGTAGGACTCTGGAACACCCCTTTTATAAAAGATAAAGATGACAACCACTTTATGAAAGATGTTTTTATTTAAAGAAGGAGTATTGCTCATTAATATATTTGGAAAAGGAGACTGACATACACATTGCCTAAGCAGGGTGTCTGACAATGACACACCTGTGTAGGCTACTATTAGAAGATTATATGAACACAGTCAAGACAGATAAGCTCGCAGACTGAGTGCATCTTTATTCTATTTATGTGCCTTTTCTCCCCATATGCTGTCACTGATAAACAGAACGTTGACGAGTCAGTCATCTTAAAACCACTTGCTGACGACTCACTCATGCTTCCTGGCAGGAAGAACTGCTAAGGAAGAGCTGCAGCCACACCTGCTAACCACACACAGCTGGTTCCCAAAGCCGGGAGTCCAGGGCATGGCCTCTATGAGGGAGACCTTGCAGGGAATGGGCTACAAAGCCAGCAAGAGTACAATTCATCATGGCCACAGAAAAATGGTATTTATTTTGCAGACTCATTCTGTGGAATTATTAATATGAATAGAACTGATCAATGGAAAAGATAACATAAACATAGTGAATATTAATGATACCCAGCCAACCTCTACTTCCAGTCTCTGTTGTGAGATGGAATCACGATTTCATCCCTGTAATGTCAAGAGAAATATAGAATTAACTTTTTCTACAAGGCACTTTCAGTGTATGAAAAAAGCATAAATTCAGTATGATAAAAATGGATTTAAAACATTAATCATGTCAGTATCATTTCCACACTTTGCTATAAGAAACTCTGAAAAATTAAATGTGCTATTTATAAATTGCATATACACTCAATATGTTATTTCAAAGCATAAGCAATTTGTAGATATAAACACTATGAGTTTTGAACACCTTACGTGAGGCTAACTGGGATTTTATTTTACAGAAAATTGAAGTAAAAATGAAAAATGAACCCCTTAACAATGAATTACAACTATAGTCCTAGTGGGGAGATGCACTTTTTTTACCTAATTATGTATAGATACACATTCATTGAAAAATGTAAGAGTAGTCATGGGGGGTTAAGAAAGGTGACATAGAATGTGCAAATACTGTAAAGAAAAACCTTTTCATATATCAATACCACCAAATAAAATCACTTTTTGGATTATGTATGAACAAAAATACGTAAATAAAATAATACATAACAATGAGAGACTCAGATTAGTGGTTTTCCTACTGCCCCTGGAGCCTCATTTTTACTCTCTGGTTATTTAGTTACTGCACAGTCTCACACTAACCCTCCTTCAAAAATTGTGTTTGATGAGGATATCGCTCATAACAGAGCAATATTGAAACAGAGCAAAACTGAAGTGCTAGTGAAGAAGGTTTTCCCCTGTAGATTTTACAACATCTACATTTTGTTGGTTTAAGCATGTAATCCTTTAAGAGACCTCTTTGTCCTGGCAAGGTATGAAATGGGCTCATCTGTGAACTTTGGATGGCCCTAGCACGAACAGCACTTTTAACCTGGTAATAGTACTTTCCCCTTCTTTGAAACAACTGATGCATTTCCCTGAACCGATGTAAATCAAGTTTCAAGTCACGATTGGTGGCAGCTTGCAAACTCCTCAGAATTGCTGAGTTCCTGACAAAATCCCTCAGACACTGAACAGTTTGGGCGGCAGTTCTGCAGTTCATTTCTTCTCCTTAGCCTTCTCTCCTGTTTTGTATGTGCAGCTGATGCCTTAGTTGAAATTTTGTTTAAACTGCAGAAAGATACATGGGGTGTCTTACAGGAATTACAGAGGAATTACAGGAATTCTTACTGAGAAAGAATTATTTCATCCTTCTTTCTACAACTTTACCTGCCTAGCTGAAGATGCCTGTTATACTGTACACTCATTGATGTAGGAGCTTTGGTCTGTGTTTATATAGCTCATACTATGTAAGTGGGTCTTGGTCCAGCACTGGGTGTGTTATTTTCTACCAGAACACAAACACCAACGCAATTAATGATATAGCAGAATGTTGTAATCGGAAAAGCTAATGCAGCTTCTTTAGTCCAATCTACGACTCACCTGAAATAGCAAACTAAATGGACTCCATCATGTTGTTTGCTTTATGCTGGAGTACTGATAAATCACTTTGGTATCATCCTGGGAGATAAATTCAATCCACTGGTATACAGAGTGAGTCACAACTTTAATAAAAGCAAGTAAAACCCATTTCTGATAAAGACTGAAGGTGAAATTACCTTCACAAATGAAATTTAAATAATTCAGAGAACAGAATGAATGAATTGCAGGCTTCCAATTCAAGATGCTGTATGCTGCTCTAGCATGCCTGTTACTTATAAATAAAATGTGATGCAGAAAAAAAAAGAAGGAAAAGGTGGTAAAGCTCCACTCAGCACCGAATTTTAATTTCTTGACTGCGTATTACAAGACAACCAATCCTTTTTCAAGCAGTAAACCAGTAACGTACTGATGCCTCCTGAAATGAAGGCCTTTCAGGATCAATTCTTATGATTTTAATGCAAGCTGAAGTAGTCAAGGTATTGAGTAAATTCATTACTGGTTCTATTGGATAGAATTTGCTCTTCTGTAGCTGCAGAGGTGACTGTACGAGGAGGAAGCTGCTCTGCAGCACCTGCTCGCCGGCAGCCAGGCTCCCCCGCGACACCACCGCGCCACTTTCCTCTGCCCCCAAACTATCTCCTCACACTCCAGCCCCTGAACTGTAGTACCAAGTCACGCCATTTTCAGGTCCTGTGGCTCACACACGGACAGAGCCGTACGGGCTGCCCCATTGAGCCCTGACAAACGTCAAGCTGGGTCAATGGCTCGGGGCAGGGAGGCCCCACAGATACAGTGCTAGAGCACGGCACTAGTGAACCGTGAATCGTGCCCCTTCGGGCTGCTGAGTGGGACCCTCTCTGTCAAGAACCCGTCCGGGTGGCAGCCAGCCCACCCCGCCTATCCCCAACGTGCCCTGAGCACTACAGCACCCATAAGCCCCCGCGCGGCCCGCGCTCTACCCAGCGGCCCGCGCGGCCCGGCGCTGTCGTGGCGCTCGCCGGTGAATGAGTGGGGTGGTTGAGCAGGGTTGGGGTTGCCGCTGCTCCGTCGAGCCTCGCTTCCCTCAGACGAGGGCACGGGGGTCGCGCCTATCCTCTGCCTCCTCCTGATCCTCCTCCTTCGGCAGCTCGGGCCGCAGCCATGAGGCGCGCAGGGCTCGGTAAGCGCGGCAGCCTCCGCGGCGGGGCCTGCAGCCGCCAGCTGGGCCGGGCCGCACCGCGACCCCTGCCCGGGCTGGCGGGTCAGCGGCTGCCTGGCGCACCTTCGCCTAGTGCTGGAGGGGTAAACGGAGAGGGGGTGAAAAGCTCGCCGGGTGGGCCGCGCTGTGCCCAGGGGAGCTGAGGCCGGCAGGGCCTAACCTGTCCCCCGATAGGGTTGTCTGAGGGTGTGTGTGAGGGGTCTGTGTGAAGGCCGCATAATGTGTCTCTGAGTGACAGGGTTTGTGCTGATGGCTGTAGGCTTGCAGCAGAGCTTGGGAGCTTTGGGTGGGAAGAGCAGGCACCCCTGCTCGTGTCTTTTCTTTCTAGCTCAGCTGGATTCATGGAGCAGCGCTGGGATGTTTAGTTGTTTTCAGGGATGGTTCTAGTGCAGTATTTGAGCTGTGTTTCCACGGATGGTCAGATTTCTCACTCTTCAGTCAAGTCCTTTCCGAGTTTTGATTTGGTTTTATTTTAGTACTTATGTATGTTTTCCTGCTATGTTTGTGGGGAAAACTCTCCAGCTATTTTCAGTTTGTTACAAATATAGTCTGGTATAAATACAGAAATATGCAGAGTTCCTGCTGAGTGTTTTGAGAAGCGTAGGCCTTATTTTCCGCCCAGCGGTCATGTTGATGACTATACAGAAACTTTGAACTCGCATGTAGGTGCTGTGACCTCACTGTAAGGCTTAGTCCTCAGAAGTTTATGACTGAGTTCTGGTCTTTCTTCCTAGAAAGTGAGCATTTGGGGGGGTTGTGTGTGTGCTAAATGCCTTATGGCTAAACCAGGTGTGTGTGTAATACCACTCTCAGTTTACTTCTACACCTTCGATTTGTGTTGTGTAATAGCATTTTACCAAGATAAAGCAAGTCTTGGGGACACTTCTTACTAGATCGAGAGGCACTGATGTTTATCATAAAAAGGTAGGCATTTGTTAATGCTTAGGTTTTCAATGCTCTTGTCAGACTAACAGCGCTCCCTTGGGTGTGAACTGAAGGGGATTAGACTGCAGGCCACCCAGCTCAGTATGCTGTTTCTGAAAAAGTGAAGTGATAGATGTTTATGGAAGGAGCTAAGGGGAAAGAGCGTGCCTTCTTTTAGCATGTCTCTGGCAAACAATACCTTGAGGAACATCCAGAAACTGCGTCTTAAAAGATCTGCTGGAAGGTCAAGCAGGAGGCTTAAATATCTGTTATCAGCTGCAGTAAAATTTAATGCTTTGACTTGACATTTCAACTGTCAGTCCACAATTACTTTAGTAGGGTGGAAATAAAGGTGAGCACCAGTACTTCTGCTTTTGTCACCAGCGACCTGGTGCCTCTTTTTTAGCCTGCAATTACGTTATGGTCACGTCCATACTGTGTGTAAATGAGCAGTGTTGCAAGATAGTGTAGAATGGCCACGCTGAAGTTCCTGTCCTTCCTGTAAACAGCTGTAGCCAGGCTTCTTTGTTGCACTTGGTGTTGCATATTCAGAAGTAGCTGTGTGTGTTTAAAAGCTCTGGGGCAGTTGCTCATATCTGCTATGTCACAGACTATATAAGAATCATAGTTAAGGTATTTTGGCCTGAAGCTACATGGTATATTAACTACAAACATACTTAAAATTGTATGTTACTTCATAGGAAGTACTGTAGTTGCATATGTAAAAGAAGACACAGAGAGAACAATCCTGAAAACCTTCTTGACTTTCACTGCAATGAAATGGAACCACACATTTTACCCAGTCTTGTTGAGAATTAGCTTAACTGACAGAGTAACGTATGAACAACGTACAAGTGCAAACTAAAATATTGTCATTACTTTGATTTAAAGAATGGGTTAATCTAAAACGGTATTTATTGTCAAAGTAGCCTCTTAATTTTCTCTTTTAAAATCTTAGTATTATGTATGGCAAGCACAATGAAACTGTTTGAGATGAAGCTTTATCTGTGAATATGGTTGGTGTCTCTCCTCTCCCATTTTCCTCAAAAATCCCCCAAAGGTACCCAAACACAATTTTTTTTTCAAATGCATTGATGGGAAATTGACCAAAGGCATTCAGGCAATTTTAGTGTGGCATTCTGAATAGCCATATAAATATTGGTTAATGTTGTAACTGGATTGTTAGTTGAATTAATCTGGTAGGATCTTGTTCATAAAGCTTGTAATGGTTCTTTTCTGTTTGCCCATATGTCTTCCTCTTTCTTCTCTGGTTTCAGGTCTTAGATTTTTGTCTAGACTGGACATCGCTTTAATTGTCCTGTGTCCAGCTGCTGTCCTTAGGAGACCTTTATCAGTGTTTGGAGGAAGCCAGTATGTGGAGCTGAGGAGCTTTCATTCCCTTCTGTCCCAAGTACTCTGCCAAGTCAGTTGTCTGGATAACAGTCCTGAAGCTCTGTCACCCAAAAAACAATGGCAGGATTGGGAATAGAACTGCAGAATGGTGACAGAAATGGCAGTGTTCTGCTTAGTGGCCTGGCTTCCGTCTGAGGTGTTGTTTGTAGAGAAACACATGTAAGGATCAGGGTATGCTCTCTCCTTTAAAAGCATGTGACGTCTTTTATATGAGTGATCAAGTGGTATTTGTCATTATTAGAGATCTTAACTTCCCTGTTTTCAGTTCGGTTTACTGCTCTGTGTAGTACCCTCAAAGCTTCCTCTACATCTCCATGTAATGCTTACGTTGATTTCCATAGAAGTCATCTGAAAGCACTACCTATCTGGGGAAAAAATTGATAGCATTACATCACATCCTGTCCTTAGTTTTTCTTCTTCGATTGGCATATTGCAAAATAACTTACACATTTGGAAAAAGGTTGATTCTCTGTGTCAGGAACATGTAGTGCCTCTTCCCAGTTGCCAGGGGTGACATTAAGGAAATGCATTTTTAAATGGAAAGAGTGCTTTCCCACATGTGAAGAGCACTCCAGTGGTGTTTTGTCTGTAACTACTGACTATTGTGTGTTTATAGGTGATGGAGCACCGGGTGGTAACTATGGCTATACCAATAGCGGATATAGTGTTTATGAAGAAGAAAATGAAAGGTTAACAGAAAGTCTACGTACAAAAGTCAGTGCCATTAAATCAGTAAGTATTTAATTATAGTGGTATCATCACATGTATTGAATTAAATTCTATGGGTTAGTTTAAAAACATAAATTTAATGATGTGGTGGGTTGACCCTGGCTGGACACCAGGTGCCCACCACACCCTCTCTGTCACGCCCCTCCTCAGCTGGACAGGGGAGAGAAAATACAACAAAAGGCTCATGGGTCAGGGTAAGGGCAGGGAGAGATCACTCACCAGTTACCATCGGGGGCAAAACAGGCTTTACTTGGGCAAATAAATTTAATTTATTGTCATTTAAATCAGAGTTGGGTAATGAGAAATAAAATCAAACCTTGAAACACCTTCCCCACATGCCTCCTTTCCTGGGCTTCACTCCTGATTTTCTCTTATCTTCTCCCTGCCCAGCCATGCAGGGGGATGGGAATGGGGGCTGTGATCAGTTCATGAGGTGACGTTTCTGCTGCTCCTTCCTCCTCAGAGGAGGACTTCTCACACAGTGTGGGGTTCCTCCCACAGCAGACAGTCTTCCACAGACTGCTCCAGCGTGACTCCTTCCCACAGGCTGCAGCTCTTCCTGAACTGCTCCAGCATGGGTCCCTTCCATGAGTGCAGTCCTTCAGGCACAGACTGCTCTAGCGTGGGTCCCTTCCATGAGTGCAGTCCTTCAGGAACAGAGTGCTCCAGCCTGGGTCCCCTTCAGGGTCGCAGCTCCTGCCAGCAGACCTGCTCCAGGGTGGGCTCCTCTCCCCACAGGGCCACAGGTCCTGCCAGGAGCCTGCTCCAGCATGGGCTTCCCATGGGGTCATAGGAGGGTATGCCCCTGTTCCAGCATGGGGTCCTCCACAGGCTCCACGTGGAGATCTGTTCCACTGTGAACTTCCATGGACTGCAGGGGAATCTGCTTTGTTGCCTGGAGCATCTCCTCCCCCTCCTTCTTCCCTGACCTGGGTGTCTGCAGAGCTGTTTTTCTAACATATTCTCACTCCTTCAGCTGTTGCTTCACAGCAGTTATTTTCCACCCTTCTTAAATACATTATCTCAGAAGCGCTACCACTGTCACTGATGGGCTCAGTTTTGGCCAGCAGTGTGTCCTGCGGCCGGCTGGCATTGGCTCTACTGGACACAGGGGAAGCTTCTATCAGCTCCTCACAGAAGCCACTCCTGTAGCCTCCTTGCTATCAAAACCTTGGGTTTAGAATAATCATCTAGAATAAGCTAAGGGGGTAACAAGAAAATCTGTGACCTTTGTTACAGAATTTCACCTCTTGTCTCCTTCTCTGGTATGTTACATTTCAAAATCAGTGTATGTTGACAGCGCAGTTGATAGCCCCCCATGGAGTAGCACGTGTGCTCTTTTTGCAGTTGCATCTTTTAGCACAACATAATAATCTGGGCATATGGAATAGTCTTCAGATCATCTTCCTAGAAGCCTGATGTAGATCAGTTTCACTCTTGATTTTAGATTGCAGTCAAATGCAGCAGTAAGAAAGATCTAGGTTGTGTCACAAAAAGCATACAGGTTTTGACTAAATCAAAGCATAGGGGCCTTGAGCACGTTTTCCTCCCTTCCAGGGGCTGAGCTGGTTGTTCAAGGCCAGCATGCTGATAAGCACTGTTATGGAGGAAGGGCTGCTAAGAAGCCTCTGTGGGTTCTGTTTCAGCTGGGAGCTGCTTTTAGGCCAAGACTGTCTTGGGTGGCCCCTGCTTTTGTTGTGTTGCAAATTGTCTTGCAGCTGTGTGTGTGTCTAGTCTGACTCTGATTCCAGCCCTGAGAGAACTTGATTTTCTGGCTTCACCTTGGACTCATCTACTAGCTGTGGATGTGCTGTGTGATCTATCACCAGGCTGTTGCTGACCCTGGATATTATCTCTGCACTGACTCACTTGCTGCTCACCTCCTTGTCCTGCTGTGCCCTTGCTGTTTCAAGACACAAAGCAGAGAAGGAGCAGACAAGTTCACAAAAGAAAATCCCATTTATAGCATAGCAGCAACCTGTCAAGAGAGACTTATTAGCATCTTACTGGAGCCAACTCCAGTAACATTGATTCAAAGAGTGCTCATGGTCCTCAGTGCCATGTGCCAGTAGTTTTGACAGTTGTTCCAGGAAATGGATAATTGCTGCTTAGACTTGACTATATCTTGAATTTTTGAGTCCATGTAATAATTCTTAAGAAGGAATTCTCTGGAGAAGGGGAGAAGGACCATTGAGTACCTTCTGTGAGTCTTTAGACTTTTCTGATCAGACAACAAATGTTTACTTTCCGAAGGGCTATTGATAGAATACTTTCCCTGTTATTTTGATTTTTGAAAATACCAGGTACTGTTTTCACATTTTACCTGGGGAAATACTAGTTGTGTCATGTATTTTCAACTGGTTTTGCTAATTTATGTGTAACTGATTACTCATATCTAATACTTTTCAAATTTTTCTTAATAGCTTTCAATTGAAATTGGAACAGAAGTTAAAAACCAAAATAAAATGTTGTCAGAAATGGTAAGTCACTTTCTTTAAATATGGGGCAGGATTAAGAATTAATAATGTAAAGAATTCCTTCACGTAGTATGAACATTTGTAATAAAAGGTTGACAACTTATTGTTGACTGTAAAATGTGACTAATACAGCACCAATATTTCTGTTCCAGAAGGTAATGCAAGGCACAACCAAGATCTTTATACTTAAGATGTGACTTTGTTTACAAGTAGTGAATTGTATTACTAAAAAGTCAGTTCTGTTCTTAAATACAGTTAAATATAGAAGAGGGAAGCAAAAAATAAGGACTCTATTTTGCTTACACGTGCCTCAGCTTGGGGAAAAACATCTGGATAAATGGCTGAAAGGTTTTTTCAGAAACTGCCCCTAATCCAGTTTTAGCTTTGTCAAATTTGAAAAAATAAATCCAGGAGAAACTACAGTTAGCAAGCTTTATGGGGAATCTTTTTTTCTGAGTAACATATTTTGTTTTCTTGTTTGTTTTGTTTTAATGGATAGGATAATGACTTTGACTCTGCGGGTGGACTTCTGGGTGCAACTATGGGCAGACTGAGAACACTCTCCAGAGGAAGCCAGACAAAGCTATTATGCTACATGATGCTCTTCTCATTGTTTGTCTTTTTTGTAATATACTGGATTATTAAACTGAGGTGATGTGATACATGTTACCTCCAGTTTAAATGGTGTAATTTCAACTATAAAGTAGTCTTAATTAATGAAGACATTGATCTAAAGTGGAATATTCTGTTGATAAAACACAGTGAAATTGTTGGAAATTGCATTAACAATTAATGCTATGTTATATATATATTATTCTTAATGTATCAGAATTTTTCCCATCATCCCCTGTTTTGGGGGGATTATTTGTAAATACACAGAAACTGCTAGCATAGTAGATGGCTTTTTTAGGGGAAAAGAGTTTTTAGAATTGATTTTTAAAATACAGAAAACAGCAGTTGTTCAGATATGAAGTAACTGCGGAACTACAAGATTTTCTCTTTCTTTCTGCTTTTCATTCTTGGCCATGCTCTAAATTAGAGCTCCAGTTTCAGGCATGTAGTAATTTCTAGGTTGCAGAAGCACAAAGAATAGTTGGATCTTTCTAAATTGGTTTTATCTGTGGATTTTTGAAAGGCTGGCCTGAAGCTAACAAATGTCATTGTGGGAACCCCAAAAAATTTTTGTCGTAAGTCTGATAGTTTAAGTATTTAAGTAGCTTAAACTGTGTGTTTGGGGGAGAAGTTACTTAAAACTGTTGGTTTGTTTTGTTTTTTTATTTCAATGTGACAAATCATGCCTACACATCTGCTCTTTTAGGCAAATGCCTTAGATCATTGGGATCAGCCAGTATGGACACAGTATGAATGTTTTCTTTATATTTAAAGTACCTAAATCTTAATGATTCCATTGAATCATTACAGCTTTTACCATTAGTATGTTTACATTTGAATCTGTGATGATCCCTAACTCTATACTGCACGATGTCTGAAACAAAGTCAGATATTTTGAATTTTATATTATATTATGATGCACCTGTTGGAGGTGCTGTCATATTTAGGTATTTTATTTTGAAGACTTAGCTTTGGCTCACCTAATAGTTTCTTATAGTTGGAGCTATTACATTGCTGAGTTCAACATTAAAGAATAAGTTTCCAACATACTGAAACTGTATCTACAGTTTTTGAAAAACTTTTCTAGAAATACTGTATAATGTGTTGCCATTAGTAACTACTTATGAACTGACAAATAAAGTGTCCTGTAGTATTCCAGCCAGTATTGTTTATTGTTTCTGCTGTAGCCAGTTATTGATTCTACTGTTTCTACTGTAGCCAGTTATTGTTTCTACTGTAGAATACCAGTGTAGTTTTTGGAAATGATGCTGCATTTAAGGGGCTATCCTGTGTGGGGTGCACTGTTAAGAGTAAGAAATGAGGGTGTATGCTAATTCTCTTTCATGTTAGATTTCATACATAATGGAAGTATTCCATGTAAGTCACTAATATGAACATACAGAATGTGTAAAAATAATTCACAGAACTCAGTATTTCTAGCTGATTTAATCTTTGACTGTCAGAAGGTTTACAGTACTTCTACAAGTAATAGAACATTTAAGTATTAACACCAGGGTAATGCATTGTCTGTATATGAGAATTGCTGGGCTTGCTAAACAAGTATGGCATTCCCAAGGCTAGTCAATAGTCTTGCCTTCCAAAATTGATGCACTTGTCTAATTTTAACGAGACAGTGGAGTGCAAAGTACCAAACAACTGAGAGATAATTACTGACATGTTTGACAACCACACTCCCCTGATAGTTGTCATCTTCTAGAAATACATTTCTGGCTGTTAAACATGGTGTCTGAATAATTTCTAGATTTACTTCTTTTTCAGCAATCAATCTGCCATCCTAATAAATGGAAGAAGTTTCTAACTACCTAATCCAGAGTAGAAAAATGGGTGGATACAGACAGTTACACAGCTGATGTACTTCCTGTTGATGATATGCTGATGCATATCTTCCTGTTCTGGAGAATATGCCAGCGTGTCCCTTAAGTTCTGATAGAACACGTTGGTAAAATGTTTCACCAGTCCTTCAGATCATGTATAAAACCAACAGGATTTCAGTTTTAAATGTCAAACCAGATTAAAAGGCAATTCATTCAGAACAGGAACTATGCTGTCTTCCCTCTCCACTTCCCAGTTCTTCAGTGGTGCAGAGGAGTGAGGGGAAATGAATTGCTGGTAGAATCTGCCTTTCTCTGTTTCTTCATTTAAGGAGAATTGTCAATTTCCTGTCTAGATAGGGTGGGAAAAGGGAGAAAGCTTAAGCACAAGGAATACATGAAGCCTGAAAGCAACTTTCTGCGTGTTCATTAGAAAACACAAGGGCTTTTTTAAAGTACTGAAACAGTACTTTAGGTTCTTTTAACAGGAGCATTCTGAACTGAAATGTAAACTGAAAGTCAAAATGTGACCGGCTTCTCTATGTTTCTATGTTATTTTACAGAATGTAGCACATTTCCTTCAATTCCAGTAAAAGTTAATTTTCAGTTTAAAATCTGAACTGGGATCCTGCAAATTTGCTTAGAATGGTTAAGGTGACTTTATTGAGAATATTTCACAGGGAAGGAGAGTAACTATTAGTGAGAACCATATACCACAGCTTTAGAATTTTCCTTAGCATCTGCACTTGTTTTACTGGTCATTTTCTGACAGAAAAATTCTAGTAGCGTTAATTGTAGTTTTACAAAGTTGCAGTTAATAGCAGCTGCATAAGAATACTGCTGTTGTGGTTATTCTTAGTTTTAAAATCTATTTTACATAATTTTTACACAATATATATTGCATTTCTCAGTGTAATGTAACTTAGACTTTATCTAGCAACTATACAGCTTATTTCTAGATGGAAGGAAATACCATCTTTTAACTATAAAACTGTTAACCTTATGTATCAGGGAGATTCCTTAGGAAATGCTTAATACATCCATTTCATAACAAGGATAATTCAACTGAAAGTTTGTGGCTTTTTTTTACAATAATACAGGCTGTCTCTTCTGGCTTAAATGGCTGGGTTATGAAGAGCTTAAGTAATTACACATAATTTTCATATTAATATTTTTAATGTTTAATGATTACACACAAAAGATACTGCTGAAGTTCAGGCCTCCAAGAGCTTGAGGTACAATTAAACAGTTTGTTGTAGAATTCTACAAATAAAAATCCACCACTACTCCCATCACCAAACACCCACGACAGTGTAGTACAAGTCCATGGGAGCTTGGCCAAGATGAGAGAGCACATTTTGATGATTACTTGCTAAAAGATTAAAAGGCAAGGTACTTGTAATAGAGAGCAAAATCACCATGCCAGTACTTGAATATGGCAGGGAATAATTTGTGCCTTAATCACTGGTCTTGAAAGCTACACAGAAATTAGGATCAGCTACTAGTGAAATCATAGCTGTATAACTATGGAAGCTCTCTTTCTTAATTGGCAATTTAGCTGCTTTAAAATGTAAATACATCTTGATTAAAGATGACATTCTTTCTGGGTGCTTAGTGTGGGTCATTAGACTCCCCAGAGCAATAACCCACGGAAAAAAATGGAAGAGAAGTCTAGCAGGAGGCCACATGTTTTCAGACTGCTTCATATCATATGATTATATCAGCAATTTGACACTGGAGAACACACAGAATGATACTGGTCAAACACCCTGACAAACATTTCAGTGGCAAAATTACTGTTATGGTTTGTACTTCTTTTATGCTTGAAACATGCTGGCTGTTACCTTCAGTGTGCAGTACAACCCATGCTCTTGCTGTCTTAATTTTCAAGGAAGAGATGTGTCACTTGTTTGGAAGTATGTCCATATGATGGAAAGCATAATTTCGTCTGTACCGCCTCCTGTTGACATAAACCTCAAGTCTCTGTAGAAATACAAAGAGTAGATTTAAACACAGGTGGAACAAATGCGGAACTTCACATGCCCATTTATTCTATGAATTTATTATGGACCTGCTTTTATTATATTGAAAACCCTTGTTTACAGAAGTACATATACACGGTATGGACAAGCGTCACCACTGTAAATACCTGTTTGCGTACAGGGGTGTTGCTAATTCAAAATCAAAAGGCCCAGGATATAATTTGGCACATCCAATTTTCAGATTCTTTCAAAAATAACCTTAACTTTACATAACACTCTATTTTCGTCTTTTAAGTTAAAAACCTCTCCTTAGTATGCAGCTGCCCCTTAAGGCCAGCCAAAGAAACTGCAGCTGAACTCCACACAGACTTCTCTTTAGGTCTCACCACTTCGGACTGACATATAAAGTATCCCAAGGTTTTCTGCTGGGCTGCCTGCTCAAATTACCTACACATCACACACCGCTAGCAGTTGTACGCAGAACATCTGATCCCCTGCCTCCTCCTGGTGAGATGGTCTGCAGTACTGCAGTACTAACCACAACATCCCCTTGTCAAAGCTAAAGGGGCCTAAGCCTACAGCTGAATTTTAGGAGGGGCAGGAGCTTTTGGAGGGCCAGCACCAAAAACTTGTAGCACTTCGCTTTGCTTAACTGTGTGGTGAAAATAGTATTAGTCAGTTAGTGCATGAGCCATTGGAGAATTGTATGGAGAAGGTACAATTTTCACTCGAGTTTTTTAACCAGCAAGCATCCTGGTCTCCCTACTAGCTATGTGAGATCTGGCATAACATGTATTCGTATTATATAGTAGTATAGTAAATATATAGTATATAGTAAATATATAGTAACTATATAGAAAATAAAGCCGCTCTGCTTTAAAAATTAATGGTTGCTCCAAGCTTATTTACTTTTCATTTGATATTTCTAATCATCACACTCATTTAGACACTGCCACTAGTATCAATAAGTCATCCCTAACGCTATTGCCTAAGTTCCCTGTGCTAGCCAGACTGCAAACTACTGTGAGCTTAAGCAGTTCTTTTGTTGGGCCTTGCTGGAGACAGCTGACCTGGAGCAATGGTAGGTTACTTGGTCTTTGTGTTGTGGGGCTGTCTGATTTTTCAAGCTGCAGAAAGCCACTGCCAGTGCTTAGAATCTTGCATCTTCACAGCACTGTAGCAACAGTAAGTAATTAATCCTCAGAACTCCTCTGTGATGCCAGTAAAAAGCCTCCATTTGCAGCAGGAATCCTGGACAAATGTGGCTTCTTCATATGGAGTTATAAACAGGCAGTGGTAAAGTCTGGCTTTAGTGGTATGTGACAGACGTGAGGTTATCACATACAAATACATGTTTCAAAAGACCAAAATACCTTTCACATATGTTTCTGTTTGTGTGCATATTTATGTCTATAAAATTGCTGGTGATTGTACTTTTGTCTCCACGGGTTAGATAAGGAATATTTTCTCCGGAATCTACAGGCAGGTGACTAATGTTCTCTCCGCTGGAGAGACAGGACAGAAGGTTTCATCTAGTCTAAGAGGATTGAGTTGACAGTGATTTTAATCTAGCATCCCTCTTGTGGGAAAGAGACTTGCCTTAAGCGTTAAGAAAACCAAACCACAGGACTAACTATCCTGCCAGGAGCTCTGAAGTAGCTGGGAAGATGACATAGTAACGTAAGCTTGTTGTGACCTACTTATTGCAAGTTTATGGTTTGATAGTTTATACTGTATCAATAATACATTCTTAATACAGCACATAAACAGTTTAATATATTTAAATATTAGAATTTTATTGCTTTAGTTAGGCTAGCCATGGAATGCTTCTGATCTGGCACAGCAACACTTTGCTTTCTGATTTCTCCATCGCCTCATTGCTGCCCCCATGACAGAGCAGCACATCCTGCACCACCTGCAGCCCTGCTGAGGTGAAAACTGACCTGTGGTGCCTTCACCCTGGCCAAGGACAGCAAGGAACCAGCCTGCAATGCACCATACAGTTATGTAAAGGTGTCATTTTAAGGGACCAAACTAGCTGCTTACTGAATGCTGTTTTCCTCAGAGAGTGGGAGTCTGCCTGAGGAAGAGATAAATCCTGACTGTTGTGCTCTGCCCCCCTAAAGCACTCCCTTGCAAAGAGCTTCCCCTCCTTCAGGAAATCCCGTGCACCTGAAACATCCACTGTAGATTGTGAGACTTGCTCTACTCAACCAAATCAAGAGACATAAATGTTAAAAAGCAATATATTTTTTGACAGATTAAAAAAAAAATTCTTCAATGCTAAGTTAAAAACTGCTCGAGGGAGGATGAGGAGCCCTTCCCATCTACCAAACTCAATCCAGGTTATCTCTAGAAAGGCAGCAAAAGGAACAAAAAGTACCCTCTATGTCGTCAAAACAAGTTTCCCATCTCCATTGGTACCGTGTCATATAACCTCCGTCAGAAATGTATTAAACACTGCTTAAAGAGAACGACAAGCTCCCTTTAATCTTAGACTATCCTAATTTGAAGGCTGTCACATAACAAGGTTAATTAGAAAACATTTACCCTTTCTTCTCACAGTTATTAAAGTTGTACCGCTGGCAAGATTTTTCTCCACAAAATACACTGATGTACCCTCAACTTTAATATTTGTGACTTCTTCCATCTTCAGACTCAGCTAGATTGCTTATGGCCTGTCCAAATTAAGCAACATCTAAAAGAGACTTGGGTCCAGAGGGAGAAGTGTGAGCTGACACCCCCCAGTGTGCCAGGTCCAAGGCTGGCACTGCCTGCCAGTTCGCATGGACCTGCTCATTTCCACTAAAGGGCATTCTGAAAGCCCAGCTGAGCAGGAGCGGACATCATCCTGGATCGCTCTGGAGCATAGCTCTGCCTTAAAGTCATCATTGTACAGTTACCTATTTTGATTTGCCATATTAGAGCTAGATGTCATGGGCTTCATCTCCTAAATTCCCCCTCAAGGTATTCATAAAAGTTAACCAAAGCGGTAGACAGGAATCTGTCCCAAAACCTCTGCAGAAAAAGTTTGAACCTACGGCTCTGTTTTCACAGATGACTGAGGAATCGCTATTAAGTCTTGTCCCAACAGTTAGCTGCTGATTTAAAAGAAAATTGGTTTTGTCATCAGAAACAGATAGGTTTCATTTCACTTGGTACAACCATTCATTGTGATGACAAAGACTGATTAAAAAGAACCCAATTGTCTAGACTCATTCTAGTTTAGACATGCTTTGTAAAAAATGAAAGAATATAAAAAAATAAAATAATGAAACAATAAAATATTTCAATGGACATTTTAAACTGTGAGGAATACAATAAATAATTTAGAAGTAAATGCATTACTTACTCAAAAAAGTCCACTTAAAACTACACAGAAGTTTGATTTTTAACTACCCTGAAATACAAATAAAACTTCATATTGCAATACCTACGTGACAGTTGAGGGGGAAAAAAAAAATCCATTTTTCTTCTGCAGCTATGAGATTTGCAATGCTATTTATGCTTCATCTATTTCACACAAGCAGTCAATCAATAGTTTTCACTACTGCTTTCTCGAGTCTTTCATAACACAGCAAGTAAAGAAATGATTGCATTCTCTCCATTACACACCACAAGAGTAAAACTCGTCAGAACTGGCAGCAGTTAGGAATAGTGTTTAGTACTTAGAAACAATCTTAATTTCAAAACAGAAAATCTTTAAGAAGGCCAAACAAGTTCTTCCTATAACAACTGAAGTGTAGATAGTCACTATTAAAATATATAGATCACCACGTGAAATCTTTTAAAATTCACGTTAAATCTGGAAAATTTCAATATACTCCCCACAAAAAGTTTTCAACCCTCTGATCTCTCACAACCTGGGGTTTTCACAGATTGTGGGTTTGTTCAATAACTGATTTTTCCCTAGTCATGATGCCTTTGAGGCATTTTGTGCAGGGGAGAGAAAAATAAACGCAAGTCCAGTCTGACACTCTCCTTCTCCAGAATCCTTTGAGTAGGGTAAACTCTGGAGAATCAACTCAATGTTTTTCATATTGGCCTGTATTTCTCTATTAAATCCTTTGATATTTGGACTCAAAACTTCTTTCAAACTCATTCTCCAGAATCCCAACAACTGAAAGTGAGACATACATATATATAAAACCAGCCCTGTATAGGGTCCTACACGGTGAAACAGCTATCTTTACGTCTTCCACAGAATACCGCACTTTAGGAAAGTCAGTTGTTCTACAAAGATTAAAAGACAAATTATTAAAATGACAGGCGTGACTGAAGTCATTTGGCAGACAGTTTTGTGCTGGGCCTGTTTATTATCTCCCCACCAACACTAACAACTAGAATTCAAAGACTTCATGCACTAACCATGCATTATGTTGTGTGCTTTTTGATGAGTAACAGCCCAACACGTGTCAAAGACTACCATTTCCTTAGAAACTTGGTAAGGATTATGCTACAAAAATCTTTGTACATTATGACTAGGTGTCGTGCTGTGCAGTTACACTGCTTGCTACTTGACAAGTACCACAGTGATGTGAATGGTTACTCAGACTGCTGCAGAAAAAAAGAATGGCTTTAGGAAAGTTGCTGCTTTGCTTATCGTTGCAGATTAACAGGATTCTAACTTGAACCTGCAATTGTTTATTTAGTTAATACTCCTCCCTTCCTGGAGCTTATTGTTACTCAACAATGGACTTTTACTGATTCACATAAAATTGTAGAGTACGGATACCACATCACCTTTAGCCTTATAAAACTGTTTGATTTAGAGACAGAAAAATACGTTTTTTTTTAGCCAAGTGACAGAGTTTATACCGATTGGAAATACTCTGGATTTTCTTCTCAGGAAAAAAGTGACTGTGCTGGTGAACTTAGAAACCACTCTGGAATTCACACAGAAAAGCCCTGCCCAAACTTAGCAATAAAAAACCAGGCTAGGAAATCTAAAGGCAAATCAAAGCAAGATAGAAGCAGATGCACATTAGTGTGTACACATTACTACATTGACAGTAAGTGCTGCAAGAGAAGGACTCATTTTATTCAAAGTGCCTCCTGCAGTAGCTTTTAACATCAGGACCATTAGCTGCTAATAAAGAGGCTGTGAAAAAATTACCAAGGAAAAACATCATACTGACAGCTGGCTTAAAACCACCATCATACAGCAGTCTGCACCTTCACCAGAGAACTTCAGGGATTCACAACTAAAAAAAGGCTGAGAATCTCTCTGGCTTACCACAATGGCATTCTTGTTCATAAAATACTATTAAAATAGAGAGAGTAACAGCCTGCTAAAAAGAAACCAACTTTTGATAGATCTTTTTAAGTGTTCTGCTCTCACTTTACACAGATACATTTACCAAAACTTACAACTAACTGAACCACTAACCAATTTTGCTAACCTTTGATTAGGTATCATATATATAAGGGCTGAACTGAAATCTGTTACTGCAAGAAAAAGCAAGCTCCTTTTTGGTCCTTCTACAGAGTATAAGACGCTGTGACCAGACAGCTGCCAGAAAACTGTTTGCTCTGAGAGAATTTTGCTCTAAGTAGATATATGGTAAAATTTGAAGGGACTTCTAACTAGTTCACAAAAAGGCATCTGTACCATTTTAACTGCTGGAAAAAGCTATGACTTTCACACGCCCCACACGGTATCTGATGTGACTAATCAGTTGGAGACTGCCATCAGAAAAGACCGATAGTAGGCTGAAGGAGCCTGATGGTGAACTCCAGTTTCATGCACGTATCTGGGGGAAAAGATAAAGCTGATTTTCATTGGAAGAAAGCTTCTGTTGTGTTTTAGTTCTGTTCTTGTAATCAAGGAAAGGGGAAAAATTACTATCTGTTTGTAGGCTCCCCTCTTCTTCCCCTTGTCCTATTGTTTGGTAGATATCAGAGGAACATCAGGGAAAATGTGGAGTTTACTTCTTTCTCCAGACATTCCAGCTAACCAGTGGGTAGTTCAAACTACACAGTTATAATGCAAGGCCAAGATTTGGCAAAGGAGTAGTCAGCCTACGTCCTGACACTCACACGATACCCCAAAGTCAATGGGCTATGGGTGCCCTTGGATTCACTGGGTACATCAGTGACACACCATTCAGTGGAACACCACCATTCACACTGCCTAGGAGCTGGTGCCCTTTTCAAGTGGGTGGTTTTTTAGCAGGACATTTAAGAGGCCAAATTTCAGTAAAGCCATTTCCTATTCTCTCCACTCACTCACCTGTATCACCTGTATGCTCACCAGTACCTCACTGGTGAATCCCATTCCTCCCCAAAACTGGAGACAGCTATCAGTCACTTCTTGGGCCAGACGACCTGCCTTTAGCTTAGCCATGGAAACAAATCTTGTCACATCACTGCCTTCCACATAGAGAGCTAAAGAAACAAAACATAAATAAATAAATCAGACTTATTCATATGGTCAATGATCACAGCCTGCCTCTCTGCAGTCACCTCCCCATGTTTCTTCAGCCTAGCAACATTCTTTGCATGAAGAGAAGCACACCTGGGAAGGCAGATGTGGGAGCTCACTAAAAGCTCACTAACAGTGCAGTATAGCAGTGAGTGCAGGAGCTCCACTTTGGTTGCCAGCTCGGCCAGGCAGAAATGCACGGCTTGGTTGTGCAGCGTGGGCCAGTCAAACACTTTCCGCTGGCGAGTGTAATCAATAGTCTCTTGTTATTATGTTTATATATAATTATAGTTGCCAGTGGTGTCAGGACTTGAAGAAGTGAAGCACAGAACAAGACATCATTTTAGCCAGATCTGTTGTTGCTCTTGTTGGAAAAGATGTTTTTTTCACATTGTACAAACAAGACATTAGGTTTTCCAAGGTAGATTATGCCATACAGTTTGGGGTGCAGTTTCAACCCTGAAAAAAGTCTGGTATTTCTTTGTACTTTGAAGGCCTCTTGATCACTATCTTACCTTAGCCCCAAACTGCCAAAACGTGGAGGAGAGCGAAGAAGTGGGGTGGAGGGAAGGAAAGTTATAGAGAGCAGCATGTGATGATGATGAGTATGTAAACTTTATCCTTAATGCCTCATTTGGGACCCTAGCAAAAGCTTGTGACAACTCCTTCTTTCCATGCTCCCTGTGTACTGAAGGTCTGTTACAATCCCAAAAGAAAATCTGAAGGCAGACAGCGTGCTCACTGAAGAATGCTGTAGAAATGTAAATTCATGGAAGCTTTCAGGGAGAAGGAAGAAACCTCTTCAGAGATCAAGGAACATGAATAGATTGCTTACTATGTCTGCATTCTGTGCTCAGATCCCAGTATAAAAACGAAGGGAAAATCATTAAGATTCACAGACACTTTTAGTGAATGCTGAACAGTGCATCTAATGGAAACAGAATCAAAATAGGATACTACAGGACAGACAAGCAAGATGGCAGACACTGCCTTAAAGAGAACTATTTCACTGCTACTTTTTGAGCAAACTTGGAGATACCCTGTTTTGAACAAGAAAAAAAGGAAAAGTTCTTTTCTAAGGCTAATCAGCCTTGAAGTGAAGGGCTAGACTATCAGGCTCTTGCAGCTTAGCTAGGATAACAGCAGGTACTGAATTTGTAGAGACTTTTGTTTGGCAAATGCAGATCCATGTCACTAAGGCAAGCAGTAGGGAGAGAGTTCACAAACCCATCTGTGTGATCATTTTCTTTCTTCAAAATATGCATATCCACGCCCTTTCACATTTAGAATCTAAACCACAAAACCCTGACTCTGAAACACAAAACACAAGCAAGCCCTGGACTACTACAAAATCCCTTTTCCCACATTGCCAGTTACTCACATGACAAGAGTTCATTACAGGAGCCTGGTGTGCCTCCATATTCCTTTTTGCATCACTTTCCAGGTCACCTCTGTTTAAATTTCATCCCTATACTGTTCTCGTATGCAGCCTCCACATCCCATCAATTGCCCACTTCCAGGACCATTTCCCAGCTTTTCTGCAGAGGGCTATTTTTCATATGCTGTCCCCATATTCTGTAAGGTGATCAGATTTTCTCATGCCTTAAATATTTTCCCCTTCTTTCTCAAACAACTAAACTCAATGCTTATTTTTCAAAAGAGCATGTACTCTAATGTCCTCATTTCTATGCTATGCACTATGCTGCCACCCTAATGCTGGCTTTTGGACAAGAAAGTACATTGCTGTTTTCAGGGATATCTCTTGTACAACGGAAGATCACTGTTCTTCCAAAGGACCATTTAACACTGTAGCATGTGGAACACTAACACGTTTTTCAATTGTATGTCTATGGTGTCCAGATTGAGAGATGATAAAGAAAGAGCGAGAAGTGCCCAGGCACCTTTTGTCCCTTGCCCTCAAACTGATAACCTGTGAAGCATATAGCTGAACAGTAAATGCCGTGCTAGGAGAGCAGAAGAAAGGTGGGAGGATAAGGGGTTAGTCTCGTGTTTGTCAGAGCAAAGTGCTCCAGCATGGCTCCTATGGTTCTTAGCATCCAGCACCAGGGAAAGAAGAGGTGGGAAACAGCAAAGAGAAGGCAGGAGCAAGACAGGTGGGAAGGAACAGGCAGCACCTAGTTAGGTCCTGCATGTAAAAGGGCTTAAGATCATGGAGGGGTTTTGGCCCATCTCTGCTCAACATACATCAGGGCTTGGAGTGGGGGCCTGAGAAAGCTGCTCTCACAGTGCCCACCTCTCTCTTTCGCTGCCTCCTTCCCGACCCAGCTGATCCATCCTCCTGCTTCCTTAGCTGCCATCACCATCCTTCTCCATATTCCTGGATCTGCCATTTGTACACAGACATAAACAGAAGAATTCTTTTAAGGACAGTCCTGGGCAGCATCAAAAGAAGCATGGCCCCCAGGTCAAGGGAGGCGATTCCCTCTACTCTGCTCTAGTGAGACGCCACCTGGAGTACTGTGGTCATCTCTGGAGCCCATAGTACAAAGACATGGACATGTTGAAAAGGGTCCAGAGAAGGGCACAAAAATGGTCAGAAGGCTGGAGCACCTCTCCCATGAAAACAGGCTGAGAGAGCTGTGGTTGTTGAGCCTAGAGAAGAGAAGGCTCCAGGGACACCTTGTTGCTGCCTTTCAATACATAAGGAAGCCTTTTAAAAAATATGGAAATAAATTTTTCACTAGAGCCAGCAGTGACAGGACAAGAGGCACCAGTTTTAAACCAAAAGAGGGTAAATTTAGACTGAACATAAGGAAGAATATTTTGGGCTTTGAACTGGATGAGCTTTAAGGTCCCTTCCAGCCCAAACCATTCTGTCATTCTATGAGTCTAAGAAATTCTTTATGATG
This sequence comes from Pezoporus flaviventris, assembly GCF_033815535.1. NCBI lineage: Eukaryota > Metazoa > Chordata > Aves > Psittaciformes > Psittacidae > Pezoporus > Pezoporus flaviventris. The sequence continues at coordinate 17,098,769 of NW_026892595.1, read as the reverse complement.
AGGGTGGTGAGACCCTGGCACAGGTTGCCCAGAGAAGCTGTGGTTGCCCCTTCTCTGGCAGTGTTCAAGGATGGGGTTTTGAGCAACCCAATATAGTGGATGGTGTCTCTGCCCATGGCAGGGGAATTGAATGTCATGTCTTTAAAGATCCTTTCCAATGAAAACCATTCTGTGACGTCTACATTCTGTTACGTCTACAGGTATTTAAAGCTATGAGCATAGCTCTAACATGGCAAAGCAGTCATGTAAGTACAGAGAAATGTCATTCTTAACAGTGAAACTAACTTCCTGATTTCCCCCTCCCTGTGTGTTTCCTCTTCTGTCAGACAATGTTCTCCATAGGCTCAGATTAACTTGGCCCCATGGATTTCAACTGACAGCACATGAAGGAAATGTTGCTCTAGAGCAGCCTGAGGAACGCATGGTCTACCACACAGCTGAGAATTGTGAAAGCACTTGAAGCTGCCAGATGCAGAATAATCTTTTCCTCGTACTTCCATCCAGCTTACATTTTTTCCACTTGGAACTTCTGCTCACTGTAAACACATTTTGCCTTGTTATATCTCCTCTCAAAAGGAAATTCATATATTTTTCTTCAGTTGTGGCTGGTCATTTTCTAGTGAGATGTACAGTGAGCTCCAAGCTGAGCATCTGTCTCTTAAGGACGTGAATTGCCCATGTAAAAGGATCTGTCATCCTGCTTACTGGCCATGACTCAATGATGGTCATAAAACTGAGACTATGGCAGCAGATAGAAGTCATTACAAAAGTGCCATTCTGCTCTCTCACACACACTGAACTCCCTCTTTGCCTCCAAGTTAAGCAATTCACAAAAAAACCTGTTTGCTTTCTTGCCATAGCAACATTCTTTTCCTGTGATCAGTACAACAGGTCCACAAATGGATGGTCTTTACCAAGTGTCACAACACAGGAGAGACACGTGGCAGCTCTTTCACTGGAGCAAGAAATGACTTTTACCAGTGCCTTTGACATGTGTCACTTGGAAGAAAAGACCACACTGTGACCAAATTTTGCAATACCAGGAAATTAGTTTTCCATTTATATTTTAACTCAATTTGAATGAAAATTCATTCTGGGGGGGAGGGGGAGAAGTGAAGAAGGAAGGAAACTTTCCCACGTGTTGCCCACAAAGAAGGTAATAATAAACAAAGAGAAAGCTGGAACACATAATCCATGGTACTAAAAATGCATAAACAAAACCAACAACAGAAAAAAGCCACCAAAAAAAACCAACCCAAACACAACAAAGCAATGCCCAAAAAGGACAGAAAAAAAAGAAAGGAAAGGCAGTCAACTGCTTCTTCCAAGTTTTAGGAAGTAGTGAAAGTGAGGATGCCAGGACTGGTCCCTCAAGTGTTTAAAAGAAGGCTGATGATTTTCAATGTCACATGAATAGTCATGAACTGGAAGGAACAGAAATGTACTTCTGAGGGCCAGAAGTGAGGACTAGGAGTACATATGCAGACCTAATCACAAAGCTACTGAAGGCATATACATAGTTTTGCACACCTGAGCCTTCAGCAAAGCACTTGTTGAATGTATGTAAAACCATTTGCAGGATTGGAAGGTAACAGCTAGATGTCGTGGTGGTACAAACTGCATCCATCAAGCACCTGGCTCCCTTCTGAACATTGGTTACTCTTTTTTCCTTGTTTATCACTACTGGTTACCCCTAAAGTTTGCAACTTGACCCAAATTATGAGTCTTGCTCCTGCTCCTAGAATTTTCACGCACTTTATATCAGACAGTGGATCAAAGCAACACCAAGGGGCCTAGCAAAGTACAACATACTGTCCACTGTGCTGAAGAAGGCAGCTCCCTCTCCCTTGGTGAGCTCCAAGGCTTTTCCTCCCTGATGGCCCCTGCCTGGCCATGGTGTGGCCGTGGCCAGGCAAAGATGCCCTTCCCAGACTGCTCATCCAGGTTGAGGGTTTGCCTGCTCCCACTGTGTTATTCAGGGCAAAAAGAAGAATTGAAATCTGGTGTCCCAGTTCCTGGCAGAGCATGGTGACTGTCAGGCAGTTGTGCAAGGCTGGACAGCACCAAGCTGCCAGTGGTTTTAACAGGAGTGATCTCATCTGCCAGGCTTTGTGTCTTGATGCTGTCAGTGCATGTCACTTTTGCCTGGGGCATGACTAATACTGCTGGCTACTGTGCTGCCGGGGCAGTATCACTGCAGTCCAGAGTTTCTGACTGTTAGACTTCAAACTTCACGTAGAAATGGACAATGCGCATCCTTGCAGTCTGTGTATGCCTCAATTAAAACAGGAGCAGCAGCAGGACCGTGTCTCCTCTTTGCCTGAGTCTGCAGTAGCTTCCCTTACAAGTCTGTTCTTCACTAAAACCACTCTCACAGTTACTATTTGTCCCAGGCTGAACTAAGAATTTTGGAGCAAACCAAAGATTTTTTTAAAGCATATGAACTCTAAAATATTTGGTCTGGGATCAACCCACAACAGGGAGTGATTTTTTTATTTGGTCACTGAATCAGAAAATCACTTCTTAGAATTCCCGATTCCCCAGCCACACACAGACAATAACAGACAGGGTATGCGCAGGAGCATGAATATGGTGAGATTATTTATACAACCCTGAAATTTAAAGAAGACCAATCTTCTTCAAGTGAACCACATTATATTTCAGATGAAGCAAACACTGTGGGGTGAGGGGAAGATTGGGAGGCTGAAATTGGACAATCCAGACTTGGATCTGTTTACCTGGAACATCCAGAATCCATATAATTCAAATACGTGGATTCGAGTACAGCCTGAGTTTACAGTAACAGGAACCCTGTGACAGCCTCAGGGAAAGGAATTTGGTGTTGTACCACTGATGTCCAAAGTGCACAGAGGTAAAATGGATCCACAAAACAAAGCTCTCATATCCTGTAACAGCCAATTCTTTACACAGCCACTACATTAATTTTCTAAAATCCAGGATAAATATCACAGCTTACTGTACTACAAGAAAACTCCTATTTCATGCCAGTACTTTGATAGCCTTTATACTATTTGTAGCAGACAGAACATGATGCCATGTTTTCTTATCAGCAGAAAAAAAGAAAAAAGAAACAAGGCAAAACCAGCCTCTGTGATGCCTCACAAAATATTTTCTATTTCCAGTTTTCCTACAGAAAGGGAAGGTTGTCTGTACCCAGGCTGTGACAGATTTCAGAACCAGACTGTAAGAGGCCATTGCAGTCGATGAGAAAAGGAAAGTCCTGTTACTCATGCAAAGGGTGACCCCTGTGTCCCTGCCCAGCCCCAGCAGCCCAAACAATGACTTACCAGTCGCTACTCCCCACAGCCACTTTTCTTGGAACTGCAACATCTGATACGTAAAACCTGTTCCTTCCTCACCGATGAGGTTTTTGCTGGGACCCTTACATCTTCAAAAAAGATCTGTGCTGTGTCCAATAACTTCATGCCCAGTTTCTCTATCTTTTTAGCAACATGAATGACTGAAGAAAGTATTAGAAAGGCCACAGAAAACAGACGTACTATATAAAAGCACAGCATTTTAAGAAAGCAAAGTTTGCAGATGTGAAGGTATGTGCCAAGACTACGGTGAAATCTGCCTTTAGGAAAAACATAACAGTATTCTGGAATTTAAAACAGCCCATGTCCTATTTGCAAGATTTTTTATATTTTATTTAACTAACAAAGCAGAAATTATAATTGTAAAGGTCGTATTTTTCATTATGTCTCCAAATAATAATTCTTTACTAGTAGTAATAATCTTACTTCATGCACGTCTTGAATCAATGCAATATTTATTTGCTTGTTTGATTTTTAGTGCACTGTCATGAAATGCTGGAATTCAATTTAGGAGTATTTGCAGACTGCCTACACTGCTGTGGAACAGCAGAGAAATATTTAGTAATGACAAAACCAGAGCTACGTTTTAAGCTGCAGCTAGAGAATTTATCCTCCTGGAAATCCTATTCCCTTCCCCTCTTTCATATTTATCCTTCTCTTTCTAGTCTATCCTGATATTTTCTGTAGAAGAGAGTTTATAATCACACCACACCAATCTGTCCTAATAAAAATTTAGACTCTAATTCCTAACTGCTGTGAATAGCCAACAATTCCATATCAACTCCAAATCTTGTTGAAACTATGTATTTTATGATGGCTTATAAAATACTGTTTAGTTCACCTAAGTAGTAATAGAAAGATTCATAATGGTCACAGTTCATACCTCTGAGTTTTATCATGGACATGCTTGTGAAGAGGGTTTGCTTCCCCACAGGCCTCCCTACACAGCGCTGACTCTGACCCCACGTGCTATGGCCTGCTGGAGATGAACCTGGTTCCTTCAGGTTCAGCCACGTATGACTTCAGCTACCTAGTCACATTTGTTTTTTCATAGCCACAAGTTCTTTCTTGCTCTTGTTCCGATGTAAGCATGGCTTCACCACTGTCCCATGAGAGCTTAACAGACACCCATTCATTTAATTATTTTCTTTTGGGTGGCAATTCCCTTGTCTTCAGTTTTCACCTCCTTGTTGCTCTGGGACTAATGAGAATATTCAGGATGGAAGTCAAGAATATTTCAGGTGTAAAATAAACTGAGACCAACAACAGGGTATGAGGGTTTGTGCAAAACATGCTGATTACATCTGCCAAGTTTATATATGTAGAAAAACAGTCCTCCAAATCAGCGTATATGTCTTTGCAGAAAACCAAACATTTTACTACCCACATACATGGTATTCTAACCAGCTCTGTGATGAGGAGGTATTCTGGTAATATTTTCCTCTTTATGCTATTACTTTTTCCAATCCTCTATTACTCTCTAACATAGCTTAGTAGAGTTGGTCACTGCACAGCCCACGCCATCTTTCATGGAGTTTAGTGAACAACTCTTTCTGAACTAATAAAGACATCTCATCTTCTACTAAGAGGAGGCCTTCAGTCATGTGAAAATTACTTTGGTTTTGCAGCTAGAAGAAGCTGGCAATCGCTCCCTTCAAGTTCACTCTCTTTAGCTGCACTGAATAAGGCTATGGGAAGTTTCACCTCTCTGTGGAGATTAAATACTGACACTATTTCCAAGTGCCATGACTGCTCTCAGAAGAAGTCCATGCAGACTTCCACACCTTCCACTCAAGATTTTTCCCCACTGGCCAATCCATAAACAGACTATGTGTTAGGAATATTTGCTTTGATACATGTTCAACACAGGAAGAAAATCAGGACAGCTGTGTAAAAATTTTTTACTCTTATCCAGCAATTTGCATCCACTCATGCAAAAAATAAACATTTGTGGTTTGTTTCTGTATTAAAATCAGAGCTAAACAAACACACTGAACCATTTACAGACCCAGAGAATTTCTGGAACACCTTTTCCCATTGGATTACTGCTTGGTTTCTTTGAAAGTCTCAGAGATCATGTCTTTGGTCTACTTCTAGTTGGTTTTCTGCAATCACTGGTCTTCGCCCATATGAAGATGTGCTCACTATCTGCCCAGGTAACTCCTGGAGTTTGTCTTTATTAAATAAATAACAAGCAATAATACAGAAATCTCAATCTAGCAAGGCCAAGTGCCTGACAGCTGGCACTCTATTAGAGCCATTTGTGCTACTCACACCAGTATCACTGAGATGGATTGCTGTATCTCTTCCTGGGCAGTTCTTTCCAGGAGTCTTTGATTTTTCATTTTCTCCCACTCCTCCAGCTTTCTGAGAGTCTCTTTTGTTTTCCATGTTCCATCGTGAGAGAAAGGCAGTCACTCCCTCCTGATACCATTTAGTGTTATTACAAATGGAAACAGGCACATTTTAAATTGCAGCCTGAGAAACATGCTCTTTCCCCTGTCCTGGATGTTATTATCTCCCCCTTGCAACCTACCCTAGTGCCATTTGAGGACCCAGAGGACAAACCACTGCACAAGTAGTTGCCAGATTAGGGCTGCAAGTCATTTGTCTATATATATTACTTACAGACATTCTACAGCTTTTTAGATTCTCTTTCCTCATATGAGAAATTAAGGTTGGGGTTTTCTTTAAGACATTGTTATTATGAGGACTATTCACCTAATTTGGATATCTACCAAAACCACACTGCCATTCTCCAAATTCCTTTTATGAGAAATGTATTCAGCAGTGTCCGTCAAATCTAGGCCATAATTTACTTCACCCAGAATACACACTGTACACACATGAAGCAAATCCTGCTTCGTATCTCCAATAAACTACCAGCTGTTGAAGTTAGTAATTCACTTTCAGACCTGGAACTTTTTTTTCTATCATCACATGATAAAAGTATGAAACAATTAATGTGTTTGGGGGCAAATGCTGGACTAGTCTTCCATGTCCTTCCAGCTGCTAGCAAGGAATGAGTTAGCGCTGCGCCACGGATCCCTTTCTTACTGCACCATATAGGCTGGTGACTGCAGCAGTTAGTCAGGCATAACACACTCATTCTCCACTGCATGCATTCTTGAGCTTTGACACACATACATCTACAGACACTTGGTAGTGCATCATTCAGTGATGTCCTCCAGACACTTCCCGTACACTCCTGATCTGCTGCCCTCCAAGGAGCACCAATCTTTGGCAGACAGACATCCTTAGGATGTACTAGAACAGCCGGGACTTCCTCCTCACATCTGTGTCAAATGGCAGCCTTTTTCACCCTTTTCCTCTTTATCTTCCTGAAAAATCTCCTTTCTGATATGACCCACCCAAAATCAGCTATCTTATTATTTCATTTCGAAAGGTCATCAGGCTTGGTACAGCGACCCTTTTGGAAGGCAGTATCTGTATCACACAGAAAAATGAGAGTTTATATACTTTAAGGAGTGCAATTTTTGTTTCTGGGAAGACTTCTGCAGTCCTGCAGATCAGCTCTGGGGGACTCAGGCAATTTTTCGACTCAAAATCTATTTACTCCAGTAAAGAAGATCTATGTGGCTGTGTGACCTAACAACACCCCCCCCCCCCCCAAAACCCCCAAGCTATAATGACTCATATGTCTTTTTGCAATAAGCAAAATAGCTGAAAGCCTCCAAGTCAATTTCTATATATTAGATCTGCCTCTAACAATGGGTTGGCTGCTTCATTTTTGGAAAACTAAACTCTTTATCCTTTTGTTTTTACATACTTCAGAATCACTTTCAGTATTTTCTGAACAAGACAGCAAGCTTAAAAATACTTCTCTATTCACTGACAAAAGCAGCATGCAGTCTGTTCATCAGTCCTCACACAAACCAGGAAAAAGTTTAACATTATTGTTAAAAAGTAGTTTAAAAACATTTTACAAAGAGTTCGTGTGCAAAGGTCTATGTAAATAATGTTATTTAGATTTGCAGACTGTTTGCATCTTCTTTCTGCTTTTTAGGACAGAAAACAAAGATACAAATTTTTGTGGAACTTCTCCAAAACTGAACAACAGCGAGTGTTATGACTTTAAAAAAAAAAAAAAAGTTGGCTTTTTAATGATTTCTTTGAGGCACAATTTTGTCTTTGGCATTGATTTGTATGTTCATTCTCACAGAAGGTTATTAAGTCTTCCCAAGCAAATGTATCTGAACAACTTTCATAAACTTATTTCTGGCAAAAAGGACTCTCCTTATAAAATTATTTGGGAGTCACAGGTTGAAGTCTGCAAAATACTTAACTTCCTTCTCATTTTCTCATGTCCCCTACTCTGTTCTGAATTGAGCAAATGCATTTCAGGACCAACTTTGCAGGACAGTGAAGCACCCAATTTAGAAGAGCATTTACGGGTGCAGTCCTTCCTGTTAAACACCTTTCCTTCTTATGCTGGTGCATATCTAAAAAACACCAATGAAATCAAATTAGGAGAGAAAAGGTTCTGTGTTATTACCAGGTAGATTCATTGGCAGACATAATGAGAGATTTATTTTGATGGGCAGGCCCTTCATTGGTGTTTGCTAGCAGGCACATCCAGTCCGCTTGGCATCCGGACATAGTCCACATCTTACTACCATTTATGATGTATTCATCCCCTTGTTTTACAGCTGTTGTCTTGATGTCTATTTCAAAACACATGAAATGAAGCGTTATTCTTGTGAAGGAGGGGTAAGCTGGTCCCGGTACAGCTGGCAGAGTCACTCCTTTTCTCTCAGAAAGACAACTAATATTTAGTTCTCCCTTCTTACCCCCAGGTCCTCTAACCCTACCAGGCTACACAAGGCTTGGGCAATTCTTGGGAGGCACATGGGGGAAACGAGACCACTTCTCACACCCTCCTTTAGGTGAAGTCTTCATCCCTGCTGAAGAAAGCAAAAAATCTTCCCTAAGTAAATTTGGTAGTCAGAAAATTGGGCCAGAAATATTTGAATCTGAGGTGATGTATTATGCATTTCTGTAACTCTGCATGTTAGTCACTGAGCAGGTCATTAATTTCCGAGTCCTGACTTAAACAAACATATGCCTCACTATCGGTGTACGCACAAAGATATATGTACACGCATTTCCTGAATGTTCCTGGTCAGAATGGGGTAATAAATTCAAAGCTGGTAAACTTTCAAAAAGGCAAATGCTAAGAATGTCTTTATATAAAGGAGTTCCAGACGCCTGCTATTTATACCCCCTCGCAAAAAACGATCTTTTTATCTGTGAGTGTTCACATCATGCTGTAAGCAGCCTTAGAGTGAATCACTGGTTATTATTTACACACTAGCAGAATCTCCAGAGGTCTGGATTTTTAACTCTGCAGTTGAACTTCTTCAACTAAAACCCCAACTGAGGAAGACTCTTCAACAGATATCTAGCTATAAGTAGGTGATGGTATAAGAGAACCCTATCAAACCCCTAGTAGCACCTGTAAATCTAGTCTGTGAAGTCCGTAAGAGTCCACCCACCTACTGAGGGAAGCAGTAAACTTGAGGGGTAAGAGTCAAGACACCGAGTGGGGAGGCACTTTTATGTGAGCTGGCTATACCTTTATTTGCACTCACCTCAATCTGCACATGAACCTTCTTCCCAAAGGCTCTAATTATAAACCAAAGCAAAACCAAGTATCTGATCTTCATTTATGCCAAAACCAGAATGATTTACAAGATAAACCAAGACTGAGGTCAGCATGGCTTAAGTCTTGTTAATGAAAGAACTGGGGGAAAATAATGGGAGAAAATTGCATAAAATATAAGCTAAGGGAATATCGGATATAGCTATGGCTAAAGGAATTTACAAGCAGATGAGGATGAATAGAAAGGGAAAGAAAGAGTACTAATGTGGATAAAACCAGTAGGCATATAGCTATTTTGTCAATGAATGACAAATCTGTCCAAGGAACTTGATACAAAATCTGTATAATTGGAGGCCAACAAACTGAAGGAACCTAAAGTACTGATGAAAGCTCATAATATATGGACACAGACACCAGACAATCATACACACAGGGACTAAATAATAAAAGAAGGACACACAAGAGCTGGGATAAGAAATACGACAACACTATATTGATGCAGCATAGAAAAGATGGAAGCATTCACAGTGATTTACATCATGCATCCCTTTGCTGTGGAACAGCTACTGAAGAGATTAGATAGAGGTTCCATGGAAGGTCTGCAGAGGAACAATGAGCACTGTGATGTTATCACAAATGTAAACAGTTCTTGCAAGCAATGGCGTCACAGGGGACTAACCACCCAAATACAGATTCAAGAACAAATGCCTTACTAATGGAAACATTCAAGTACTCCCAGATGTGATGGCTGACAGTTGGCTTCAAACACGTGAAAAATGACTATTTATAATCAACTTACGAAGAGTTATTTCTCTTTAATTAGAAGAAAGATCAAGTTAATAAGTAAGTTTTATGTTTAAAATACAGCAGGCTCTGAAAACCTACTTAACAATTTACCAAAGCCAAGTGGACTGAGTCTCAGGGATTTGGCTCAGAATATAATTTGGAATATTTGACTGTAATTATTCTCCCAGCTAGAGCATAGCTCTGGGAAAAGGCTACTTCAGTGGGTGCTCCATAACTCATTCTTGGCAGCCCACATCACTGCCCCTGTAGGGACTATATAACTCAACAACTTACAGAGCATGCTGTGTGGGCTCCTTCCAAGAAAGGCTACCATCAAAAGGCTTTTGATACAGCTGGTGCCATCTGTAAGCAACCAGGGCTGGTCACTCCACCATTCAAGTCACAACATACTTGAATCTTAAGTTTTCTTCTGCACTGCGCTCTTGAGTCCAGCCATGCATCTAAATAGATTTGACAAAAGACAAGGTTGACTTCAACTTTTAAGGTCAACATTATGATCAAAGATAGGCAACACATATCCTTCAAGCAAACAGAAAAAAAAAAAACAACAACCAAAAACCAAAAGAAAAAAAAAGGAAGAACAGATATCTGGGATTTACATCATCAGTACAGGAAAAAAATAACAAAATGTTCATAAAATAGCTTCAAGTCTAACTGGGTGAATAATCACTTTAAAAAACAGTAGATGGCCTACCGGAAAGGAAAGAGATTAATCGTCAAAGTAAGCTACAGTTTGGAGGTCAGAAGGTAAGAACTGCCAGAGGTCAAAATAAATTAAGTCTTGCAGATGAAAACCAACAAAATCAAGTAAGATTTAGGTGGCAAACAGGAACATTCCAGCCACAGAAATAAACAGACAATTAGAAAAAACATGAGGCATATAGAGAATGCCTCAAAACTAAAGAAATATTTCACATGAGATTACAAAGGGATTCACAATGCAGCTGACAAAGCAAGACATCTACAGGAAAGACTATACAGAAATTAAAATTAGTGAAAACAGAGGTTGTTGGTTTTGGCAGTCTGCACAGCCTCAGAATAGATTTGGAAAGAAAAGAGAATTCAATTTACCAGTGGTCTCTTATTTAAAACCAATATGATTTGTTTGTTGTGAAAATGGATTTTCTAGAGAAAGGAGAATGGAAAAAAATCCTATTGGACTCAAGCAAACTAAAATTAATGCTACTAGGTAATTATGAGTTAAAATTTTGTAAAAGATAAGAATTAGGACAAAAGTGGAAATGTGGGCAAGGAACTTGGCAAAGGGGGAATTGCATCAGGTTGCATTAAAAGAGGAAGTGCTGATATGCAGGGAGGTTATTATTGGAGATCTCCCTTTGATATCAGCCTTTGGACAAAACCTATTGAATATTTCCATTAATGATCTTTAAAAGAAGAAAAGGAATACACTAATGAAATTTGTTGGTGACACAAACTTGAGAGACATCACCAACACAGACAACTGAGGTATCTCCCAGCAAGAAAGGAATCATCTTGAGTTTTCAATTTCAAGATGGAAAGTACAAGTAACTAGGCACAAAGTAATAAGAATGATTGCTGTATCTTTCAATGTTTCAATAGCAAACCAATGATGAAGATGCTCTGCATAATTAATCACCAGATTCACAAGCCAGCAAACTTGTGTAATGTTACGTATTAGAAGGTAATATTTCTATCAGGTTTGGAGAAGTATTTGTGCCAGTATAGACAGTATGTGCAATTTTAGTTTTTCAAGCTTAAAAAGGATTACCTAAACCCAGAAAGACAGAAAGATTGGATTCCACAGAGACAAAAAGGGGCAAGGTGTCTATGCTGAAGAGGTGGACATAAGCAGGGTTACTTGGGGTAGTTGCCCAGAAGACGTAGCTTGAAGAGAAGGCGTCTTCCATGATGTGCTCTTGTATATTCTCCACAGACTAGCAAAACATTATATACATTGTGGAATAGTAGCAAGATGAGACAAAATCATTAAAACTGACACAAATGTGTATGCTTTGTGGTGCCAAGAATCCTGAAGTTAAAAAGAGACATTTTCTATACTAACTGTTCTGCTTCTCAAATCATCCCTGTGCTAGTTTTGTTGTACCTGGTCAATACTATGAACAATATACAACAACTACATTTGAACCAGACAGTTGCTCCTTCAAATTGACTTGAAATTTATATTTTATATATAGAGAGTCCATTTTGTTCTGCTAAAATTTTAATAAATTAATTCCAGGCACCTTTCACTTCTTATGTAATGAACACTTCTTTTTCTTCTGTGTTCTTATCACCTTCAATAATTTATGAACAAAATCAATCAACTAAAAGGAAAATGGCAATGGATCATGCAGGAAGATTTAGTTCCATTATTTCATTATCCCCATTAACTCTCTTGAAAACTACCTGCTGCACCCTTGCCTTAACACTGAATAACTGTCTGTCTTGAGAAAACAGCTTGAGTTTGGTCAAAGAGATGGACATAGGACTCTGCCGATCAAAAACTTCAGCCAACTTGGTGACTTTGTCTGCAAGAACACATCTCAGCAGTTTGTAAGAGCAAAATGTGTTCAACTTAGCCATCGTGTGTCCAACCACAAAACCTCTAGAAGTGGTTTCTCATTGTTCCCTTTTCCTTGAAGTCCATGCTTCACAGTCAGATGAGACATCTTTCACTTTCTTCTACGATATCTCTTAATTTAATTGTTAAAATTATCTACTGCTTCAGGCACTTCAGAATTTTAGTTTCATTTATCAGTGTTTTTAAACATATTCTTCCACTAAACCAGAAAAATAGTTGCATGCAAAGTAACTAAATCACAAAGATAATAGATTTGACATGGCAAATTCTTCATTAGCCCTAAACAAAACAATCACCAGTTCAGAGACATTTTTGCTGCACAGGAATGACAGAAGGGGCTGACGTGAGGTAAGAATGAGCAAGAGGAACCCATTGTGAAAGTAATGCCATCATTTTCAGAATGGGCTAGCTCTGTAATGGAGAGATCTGTTTTAAGGAAGTGCAAGTTTCAGTACAGTTGAACAGGCTACACCCCTATTGTACATCTGCAAATTTGCACAACTGATGGTGGCTGTGCAACTACAGAAGTTGCTGGAGTGCTACCCGCCAGTGGTAAGCTTGGACAGAACAGAGAGGCAGCAGCAGCAGGGCAAACACTAGGATAAATCCAGGGCCAGCATGTCAGCTGCATATTAATCTGTTCTGCTCAGCCTATACAGTGTTATAGCTATCAATTCATTGATACATTCAATTTGACTGCTTTTGGATGCATCAGAGGCATGTGTTACTGCTCCTAGAATATTACTTTTTGCTCTCACCACACTGGTCTTTCCTTCCTTTGTATTTCTTACAGACAGTGAGAAATTGAAGAGTCAGGGAAACCAGATTCCTTCCATTAAAATAACAGGCTGTCTAAAAATGGCAATTTGCTAGGTTAACTTACTTGTGACATCTGACCCAGCTCTGGCTTCACTGATTCCCATGCAAACCACAAAATCTCCAGCTATAGATGGTCCTGTTTTTTCAACTCATCAGAACCAAACCTGCAACAACATAATGAAAAAGATAGGCTATTGGATGGTTTTGAAGGTAAACTTTATTCACAAGTTAGTTACAAATTTTGTTCTACCTATACAGTGACTGATTTTCCTATGACTAGGCAAAACCTGTCCCAGAGCCAAAGACAGAATAGATACCCCCCAAAGTTGTGATTCAGAGCCTTCACCATAAATCCAGCCACAATAATTTAAACAAAGTTTTTAAATTGGAGCGACACAATTTGATGGATGGACCACTCGGTGGATAAAGAACTGGCTGGGTGGCCACACACAAAGAGTTGTGGTCAATGGCTCAATGTCCAGCTGGAGACCAGTAACGAGTGGTGTCCCTCAGGGATCGGTGTTGGGACCGGTCTTGTTCAACATCTTCATCACTGACATGGACAGTGGGATTGAATGCGCCCTCAGCAAGTTTGCCGATGACACCAAGCTGTGTGGTTCGGTTGATAAGCTGGAGGGAAGGAATGCCATCCAGAGGGACCTCGACACGCTTGTGAGGTGGGCTGATGCCAACCTCATGAAGTTTAACCATGCCAAGTGCAAGGTCCTACACCTGGGTCAGAGCAATCCCAGGCACAGCTACAGGTTGGGCAGAGAAGAGATTCAGAGCAGCCCTGCGGAGAAGGGCTTGGGGGTGCTGGTCGATGAGAAAATGAACATGAGTCAGCCTCAGTGTGCGCTCACAGCCCAGAAAGCCAACCGTATCCTGGGCTGCATCGAAAGGAGCGTGACCAGCAGGTCGAAGGAGGTGACCCTGCCCCTCTACTCTGCTCTCCTGAGACCTCACCTGGAGTATTGTGTGCAGTTCTGGTGTCCTCGACATAAAAAGGACATGGAACTGTTGGAACAAGTCCAGAGGAGGGCCACGAGGATGATCAGGGGACTGGAGCACCTCCCGTATGAAGATAGGCTGAGAAAGTTGGGGCTGTTCAGCCTGGAGAAGAGAAGGCTGCATGGAGACCTCATAGCAGCCTTCCAGTATCTGAAGGGGGCCTATAGGGATGCTGGAGAGGGACTCTTCATTAGGGACTGTAGTGACAGGAGAAGGGGTAACAGGTTAAAACTTAAACAGGGGAAGTTTAGGTTGGATATAAGAAGGAAATTCTTTCCTGTTAGGGTGGTGAGGCACTGGAATGGGTTGCCCAGGGAGGTTGTGAATGCTCCATCCCTGGCAGTGTTCAAGACCAGGTTGGACGAAGCCTTGGGTGATATGATTTAGTGTGAGGTGTCCCTGCCCACAGCAGGGGGGTGGGAACTAGATGATCTTAAGGTCCTTTCCAACCCTAACTATTCTATGATTCAGGCATCTTACTCCCACAGAAATGTGTGGTCTAGATGCCCCAGATCTCATATTTGACTTGTCTTGAGCTGTCAGATCTAAATAAACATAGTCCCTGGGGTTTCCCCTCAATGCTGTTGCTCCAGTCTGCAGTCAGCCAGGATGGAGGACCTGCTCTCTGCCTGTCTTCTGATTTTTGCACCAGCTCTTTGCCACGTTTTAGTGGTGACTGAAAAGTTATTACATGTGATGCCCACCCCCTGCAAATAGCTGTATTTACAGTACTAATATTCCACATATGCACTTAAATCACACAATGAAAACCATCAATGCTTCTTCTTATTGGTTCTTTTAGTTCCCTGCAAAAATAAAAAGTGAAACAGCAAACTGCTGACTGCATTTTAACACACACAAGAAAACCCACTCGCCCATATTTCAATTCAGTTAAGAGGCATCCTATTTTTTTCAGCGTTTCACTGCTTTCACCCATTCAAAACAGAGTCTGTCTCATTTCACGTTTTATTTTGTCCTAATAAACATTCACTGATTTGGTCTTGCAGCATGAGGGGTGAGCTTATGATCTAGTTCTTGAACCTCTCTTGTGCTAGACTTAGGACATGAGATGTCTCTTCAGTGAGCAGAAATCCGTGAAAGTCAAGTTCCTCCTCAGTTTCCTCTTCAGCATGAGGCTTCTCACGTCAACACCTTCACTCATCTCTTTAAGCACTTTGGCTACCTAAACAGGCTGCAGTTACCTGGGCCCTTCTAAAACGCTACTTCCAAAGAAGCAATGCCATTTTAGCTAAGACTTTGTCCTTTCTCCTCTGCTCCAACCCTGACACGAAACAGTCAAAGGTCACAGGATAGTCAGAGAACAGACCGGGAGCTGGCAGACACTTTCAGCTTGTGCACACACGGAGCTCAATTCCTAGTCCTGTCCCTGCTGATAGTCACTGCAGCAATCCCAAATACAAGCAGCAATCTTTGAGTGTTTACTCCTTCCTCCAGCATACTGGGACAAAGTCCCCTCATCTGTTATGCAGTGTTTTTCACTTGTTTTTTCTTTCCCTTGGGACATGATGAAGTACAGCCAGCTGAACATTAATTAGACTAAAAACTCCAACCAACAACATATAAAATCAGATTATGCAAGGAGCTAGCAGGAATTTTTGGCAATGCTTTCTGATGCTTAAGACTTTGCCAACCTTTAGTTATTTCAGCAGAGGATTTCCATGACAAGAACTTTTCTCAGAATAATATTTTGGTTTGGTAACTGTCTTTGTTTGGTTTAAGTTCCAGAAAACAATTCAGCTCTTCCCAAAAATGAGGCTACAGAACATGACCTTTCGCAATTAAAGAGTTTGGCAACATTATCTTCAGAAGATCATGCATCTCTATGCCTTGCAGGAAGAACATACAGCTCAGCAAGCAGCTGGATATTGTGTTAGAAACACGTTGTTTCTGTAAAATTCTACCTATCTTAAATACATCCCAGAAAAATCTCAGGTTTGCACAAATACCCACTTCTTTCCAGTTTAACAGCCTCAGAATTAGAAAACTGTTTGCAATGAGATCATGCTCTGTCTCAAGACAGAACAGACTCGGTCTGCTTTCTGGGCAGGGGCTATGCCCTAAAGCAGTTTCCCATGTGATTAACTGTGCAGCTTTAGCATTGCTTTAAAAAATATTTTCATGCATGTGTGTATGTATGCACACACGTCTACAGTCTACAGCTCTTTTTTGATGCTGAGTAACCCAGAAATCCCAACTGTGAGATTCTGACGCAGAACAAGTTGCATGGAAGTGGTCCACCCTTTCTTGCTCCACACCTTATAAGTGACATTGATGGAATGTCATGAATACAAACATAAAAATGACAGTGGTATACAATGATGTCAATGGTGGGTAAAAGGAAAATAAAACCATGGCAAAATACAGATGTAAGAACACTTCCTTGATCCACATAGTTCTGTTTATGTGCTCTGACAATCAGAAATTTGAACTTACCTTTCTATATCTCAGATAAACGTATACAAATCTGGTTTCTGACAGGTTAGATTGCTACATTGAATGAAAATGTCTATTCCACATCACTATTCTGACTCAATTGGACCGATAATCACCTTGGTAGAACCATAGATCTTACTTTGGTCTCTTCTGCTTCTGGGGAATGAAGCTGAGCCGAAGTGAAATAATCAAATTAATGATGAAAATTCTGAGTAAAACTGGCATATTTTCTGTAGTATGATACACCATTAAGTGCAAATCGAAATTCTGACTCTGAACAGCTGCAGGCAGTTCTAACATGGTTATCAGCATTTCATCAACTCAAGCTTTCTTGCACTGGAGCTCACACATTCAAGCACTACTCATCATCAACATAAGGGGCAGGGGGCAGAGAGAAGTTTTTAGATTATCTATGCACTATTCTATAGTATCTCAAAGATGACGCAATTGTTTACTCACAGACTTCATAGAGATTTCCTTTAAGCAAGGAGAAGTTAACTTTGACCTACAGACACTTCTTAAGTGCTAGCAACAGGTGAATTTCTCCCAGTTCTCTTTCTGTTCCACTCCTAGACTCAAACTATTAATAACGCAGTAGCCACATGCCACGCTTTTGCTGCAGTGCAGTCTGCACAGGCATCCTACCATCTGATGTCCAGGTCCAGCTTAGCAGTACTCCTTGGATCTTCAAGATACAGAAAAAAAGGAAAAGGAAAGACAAACAAACACTCCCCCCCCCCCCCAAAAAAAAAACAACAAAAAAAACCCCCAAAACCAAAAAACCCAAACAATAGCAAAAAAAAAACCAAAACAACAACAACAACAAAAAAAAACACAAAAACAAAACAAAAGGGAAGAAATGCCCTTTAAAGGCACAGAAAGGGTTAGAAATGCATGGTGAATAGCAGTGAGCACACTTGGGCAGCATGGAAGCCTCATTAAGTTCAGTAATTTACATAACCTGGATTTAAAAGAACCCCCACTGCAGTCAGCTTTCTCTCCTCAAGTCCCTGTTTCAGTTAAGAAGATACACAAGCTTAAAAAAACGCTTTTAGAAAACTTATTTATTTTCTGTGAAAGACAGCATAAGAAAAGCTCTCTGACTGCCAGTTTTTATCAAGCCTTTAAGCTTCAGTTATTTGAAGATTTTATGAAATAAATTGCTCAGTTTGAGCTATTGCTATGTTCTGCAAAGAATACAGATGAGAAGTCTGTATGAGACTACCTGATACGTATGGCTACCTCATGCAGATGCAGATGCCTGAACGGTTTTGGTTAAGAATGATTACGTCAATATTCTATATATTTAGAGATGCATTATGCACTAAAATGCAGGTATTATAGAAGAAGAGTCATAATAAAGATTACCCTCTTCAAATCCTGCAGTTTCTAAGAGCTACTCACGTGGCTCGTGTCCTGCTGCTACCACACCAGCTCTCAAGGCTGCCCACCAGAGAATCTGTCACCACCACATGGCCAGGCTGTCACCAGGAGCTGGAGAAACCTCAAACGTATAGGAACAGCAGGAACCTGTTTCAAGGAAAGCTAGTTCAGAAGCAGCTGCTTGACTTCATATTGTTCTGAAACCAGGTTAGAGCCTCACAGGTATTCAAAACCACAAAACAGCAAACTGGCCACGGCTGCAACATAAGTAGCCATCATGGCAGTAATGCTTAATGGTATGTTGAAAGCGGCACCTGCACCAGGTCTCTGCTCTGTCCTACCTTATCTGCACTACATAAATTAAGTACTAAATGTAAGAATGAGACAGGTCAGTGTACCTGTTATTGAAGAAGCAGAAAACCAAGCCTCCCTTACACTATCCTAGTGGGAAAGCTGCTTGGCTCTGGAATGGCGTCCCATTTTCACCCTTTTCCCAGCTGATCAAGTGGATGATCCCCTTTTTCAAACCTGTCGTTCTGACTGTCAGCTGCAGCTCCTCTCCTTTACAGCAAACAGAAAAAGAGACAGTAAAACTAAATTTACTCTCTTACTCTCAGTTATGCTGCTGTTAGAGAGGAGAAAGAACCAGTGATGAGTCTGCTGATGAAATAGAAAAGCACTCTCTTACCACTAAAGAATCATCATTATTATTTATTTCCTATAAATAATAGGAGAAAAAAAAAAAGTTTACTGCCTACTGCCGAGATAAAGGAGCACTACACTGATCTGGTGTCACTATGTGTCATGTCACCTTGTAGGTTTATTTGCAAGCCCAGTGAAATGTATCTCATTCACTGCCTTAGCTGAGAGCTGCTTTCTCCACTCCACTTGCAAGCATGAAAGCAAGTGTTATATCTGAATGCATTTGAAAGATCTGAAAAAGAGTTATTTTCAGAACCAGGTACATCAAAGGTCAGATCACTGCTGACAAAACATTTTTCATTTAGTTTAGAAAGTGCTACTGCTTTACTTAGAGGAATCAGGGAGGGGAAGAGGGAAGGGGAAATGGAGCAGTCTGAGCATCTTCAAGTGAAACAAAGCTATTTTCTCCTCTATTCGTCTGCACAAGAGAAATGTTTCTAAATCAAAATCTGCAGGGTTTCTTCTCAATATGGTCGGGGATATAACTTTCTGAAGATTGTAAAAAAAATCATAACAAATGAATTAAAAAGGGGCAGGTTCAGTGAAGAGGCAAACAGACACAGGTAATATTTTCAAAATGTATTATTTATATAATTAAAACTGTTATTATAATCTACTTCCCATTTAAGTGAGTATCTCCAAGACCTTCACAAACTAAGCCTTGCAATAGCTTGTCACTGAAGTGAGAAGGAAGTTGCAGAAACAGCATCACCCTGACTCTTGATCTCTTAAGACTTTATTTCTCCAAAGTATTAAAATTTTAAAAGCTGTGTACACCTGCATATATGTATCCATCTGTTCAAACTACTGTGCTGTCTATATATCTAACTAAGGGAATATCTCTAACTTACAGTGGCATGTGATACTTCATGACGTATCACATTCATTGAGTTGGTTTGCGGGTACACTGATCATGCTTGATGAATGCAAAATAAAGCCCAAAGTTAGAAAAGCCAACAACAGGCTCCAGACTTCCCTTTTGAAGTTGTTTTAGGGGATGATGGTTGATTCCCATATTACTGTTTACTTTGTGCACCGTGCACGATGCATCATGTGTAACAATGTATAATTAAATTGTGAAATTTGGATTATCTCTTTGAACGTGTTTAGGATCACCACAGCACACAGATGCATTTAAAAAAGCCATTCAGTTTGTGAATGCAATTTGAATCCATGACCCAGGACAAGCAGTTAGCCCTCTCACTATATGGCATGAAATGAAGCTGCACCCATGCAAAATTTCCTGCAGCAACCACCTTTTCTCTTTTCATTACCAAGTTTCAGTTTTTACATCTTAGGAGTGGCAAACTGCACTGTACAAGTAATCAGTGGAATTGACATAACAGTGAAGGAAAAGTTCATTAATACAGATGCAAATTCAACTACAGATGTCATCATGTTGAAAACATTTTCACATTTACTTTCCAAGAACATCCCCTTTAGGATTTTACTAGCACAGATGTATGTAGTTTCATTGCTTTACTACAGCAGAGTAGAGTAATAGAAGGCAAAAAAAATGTAATGGAAAAAAATCCTGTTTTCCTTTGCCCACAGATTTTTTTAAACTCCTGGGAATGAAAGGCTATCATAGGGACAAAGTACGGTTCTCTGAAGTCTTTTAAAATGCTGCTTTTATTCCCAGTTGACCTATAACTAAGCTACTGTTGAAACAGACATACCGAACTCCATGCTTTCAGCAAGTTTTTGGTGTATTACACAAAGGAGAAGAAACTTTTGGAAAGATTTCCCATGGTTGAGACCTCCAAAGACCTCAGCAGGATAAATGGATATCAAGGGAGCACAGCCTAAGTTCCAGACCATACAGTGGATAGAACCACCAACAAACAACCCAGCCCTAAAATGCTCTTCTGTGCAAAAATTTCCCTCGTGTCTATGTTTTGTGCAGAGAAATTCCTGGCTTCATAATCATTACTTGAATTTAATCCCCACCCCCACCTTCCAGAATTTTGGGTGTATCCATATACCAGGGGCAAACTGCTGCACCAGCCTGTGGCCTCCCTCTAGCTCTGCAAACTGCTGCTTTGATGCAGAATGTTTGTGAAACTACTACATGAAGAAGAAATTGGTAACTGCCACTTTTATTGAGGGAAGAAAAAACCCCAATAAAACAGATTCAGGAAGTGCAGGAGCCTGAATGAAAGCAAGTGATGAAAGGGGAACACTGACACTAGCAGATGAGAAAAAGCAAAATGAGTGATTGACTGGAATGGGCATATTTAAGAAGCACGATACATATGCTTTAGGACTCACACCAACATTGACATTACTTCTGAAAAGACAGTCAGCAAGGAGCACCTTGTAAAGCTGGAAAACAGCAAGTAAATTATAAAATAGAATTAGATGGAACCTAATCATTATAACTAAATGCATTCTTAGTATGACTGCAGTGGGATCTCTCTGGCTAAGAAAGAAAACAAACATGAATAGGGGATTCTGGAATTAAAATTTTTTATTGTCTCTGGCACCAAGGTTCTGTTTTGTAAACATACCATCTACTATTAAATAAGGTCTATGTTGTAATATGTAATATTCTAACATTAAAAAAATA